>NC_065583.1:89879806-90498306 GCF_024542745.1 Macaca thibetana thibetana
AGACCAGATCCAATTTTTATTCTTTTGAGATAAGCAATGAGACAGGAATTTAGGAACTGAGATGTACCAAAGTAGTCAAAAGATTCTTCATTACCTTTATATATTCTCCTTCTAGGAAAGAATGTTTTGACCACCTTTATAGTTTCCATCAGGACAAAAATGACTGGTGACTGTGATATCTAAGAGGCAAAACAAGGCCGGGCGCGGTGGCTCAAGCCTGTAATCCCAGCACTTTGGGAGGCCGAGACGGGCGGATCACGAGGTCAGGAGATCAAGACCATCCTGGCTAACACGGTGAAACCCCATCTCTACTAAAAAATACAAAAAAAAAAAACTAGCCGGGCGAGGTGGCGGGCGCCTGTAGTCCCAGCTACTCGGGAGGCTGAGGCAGGAGAATGGCGTAAACCCGGGAGGCGGAGCTTGCAGTGAGCTGAGATCCGGCCACTGCACTCCAGCCTGGGCGACAGAGCCAGACTCCCTCTCAAAAAAAAAAAAAAAAAAAAAAAAAAAGAGGCAAAACAAAAGGTCGTGTCCTTCTTTCTTCTTTAGTGGTGATACTAAAAAAAAAAAAAAACCTGGTGCAATATTGGGAATAATTTTATACAGGACTGTGTAAACACTTCACATCCTGTGTGTTGCAGTATATTCAAAATGTTCTTCTGAGAAAGGTTCACACAGTCCTAAGCATGATTTATGTCAGCACAATAGACATGATCCATGTTGTTCCTCCAATTTTTGGTTCACAAAAAAAAAATTACTAATTATATTGTGAGTATATAGTATATGCAAAAATTATAGGTGAATTAAGACTATAAAAGAGAATTTGTTTGACCAGTAAGCTGTATCATTATTCATTATCATTGTTAGTTGTATGATCATTATATAAATCACACACACACACATACACACACAGAGACAATAAAGTCTTCTATTTTATCTTTTGATACTACCAAATTTGAAGAGCTCTTCTTACTACTAAAAGAATTGATTTTGAAGAGTGTATTTCTTAACACACAGTAGATGTTCAAAGAAGTTTACTACTTCTCTCCCTTCTATTCAGCCCATTCTCCACCTATATTAAACTTGCCTCTTGTCTGTATACACTTTGCTTATATAAATGGCTCTGCCTAGCATGCCCTTTCCTCTGTTCCAGCCTGCCCAAATCCTACCTACTTTTCAAGAATGAATTCAAATGACACCTTTTCCACAGTTGCTAGTTCCTACATCTTTGGGGATTTACCGCTTTTAGGATTTACCTCATCTCCATTGTTACAGTCTAAGATTGATGATAAAATTATATCTGACTTATTTTTTTAATGACTCTCCTCTCCCTAACATCTAATTCAGTGCCTACAATCAAGCATGAAAATCCTTAGTGAATAAATAAATATTATCTGAACTTAACTTATTGCCATCAAGGAAAATGAGAGAGAAGCTAATTAAAAGTCACAAGTTCAGCAGTTCCCATAGAGTAGCAACAGACTCAAGCCCTGTTTTCCTGAATCCTAGGACCTTTGAATCTACATTATGTTAATCCCATTTATGAATGGAAAATGAGATTTGCCATTTTTAATTTGAAATATATATCCAGTTCTTAAAGCAGACAAATTGGTCAGGTCTACACCGTAAATTAAAGTGGAAAATGATTCCAACTGTCTGTGTAATTAAAGTTCAATCAAGCAATGAAAGAAGCATTTTTACCTTGAAAAATCCTGCAATTACCTTAATTATCCATATTCTTTTGCACTCTCTATAACAAAAAAAGACAATAAATGCTATATCTAAGATTATCTTTAATAAAATGCATTAAATATGCTTCTGTTTTAAAGAAACTATGATAATCCCTTTGCTGAATATACTGAATCTAAAGAGGTAGAGTCACTTGTCCATTGGAGACATTAAAAAAGGTAAAGAGAAATATTCAAATGGATTACAAAATGCTAATACCACACATGTAACTTGTTAATACTTTTTTTCTGTCATGTTCATATTATGTTTCTGAACATAAGATGGCCTTGGCTCCTTTAAGAGCTCAATTCTTAGACTGGAAAAATGTCTCTGCAGCCTTGAAAGTTCACTGAGTCTCCTTCAGTAAATAAATAGAACTTCTTTATTAAAAATAAATAATCTTTTATTGTGGCTTATTAAATCATTTTTATTAGAAATAGAAATCTAAAATAGCAAGAGTGTCTTAGTCAGTTTGGACTGCCATAACAAAATATCATAGGCTGGATGGTTTAAACAACAGAAACTTATTTTCTCATAGTTCTATAGGTTAGAAGATCACAGTCACAGTGCCAGCATGGTAGAGTTCTGGTGAGGTATCTCTTCCTGCCTTATAGATGGCAGCCATCTTGCTCGGTGCTCACACCCTCACCTTTGTGTACGCCTGAAGAGAGAGATGTCTCTTCTGAGAAGGATACTAATTCCATCATGAGGGGCCTACACTCATGACCTCATCCAAACTTAATTACCTCCTAAAGAGCTCATTTCCCAATACCATCACATGGGGATTAAGGTTCAACCTATAAACTTTGAGGGAACACAAGTCAATCCATAGCAAAAGGTGTACAATTACTGTATAATTAATTTAGAATTTAATCAATGACTGAAACCTGATTAGAAATTAAGACATGAGGATTTACAAAGAAATGCAGGAGCTATTCTGTAGAATATTTCCTTTTCTTAGTTCTCTCATTTACTTCTACATTTTCTCTCAACATTAACATGAAAAAAATCATCAAGAAAAATAAGGAGAAGAATTGCAAAATATTGAAACTATGGAGTCAAAAAGTTGCAACGATGGATCTAGATTCCTGGATTCAAACAAATCTGCAAGAGTTTTTGTGGTGAATTCAAGGGTATGCTAGTAAATACTTAACAACTGGATATTTTATTTTTTAAAAAAAGCCCTGATTTGTATTGCTGATTTCCTTAGCTAAATATTCTCACCATGGCCAATTTCTAGCTACCAATGTTATGTCACTGAATGCAAAGTCAGGAAAGGATGCACACAATTGACTTTCACAATCCAGTGAGACTTGGCTTCACCATACCACTGAGTGAAGAGATTTAAAATTTTCAAGTCCAATACAATGTATAATGTCATCTATTAGTATAAATACTGAATTTTAAAAAAAGTTTTCAAGGACTGCAAATGAAGACAATAAATATAAGCTTTTTAGTAAGACAGTATTTTATTCCTGCTGTATAAACATCAATAGTAATATTTCTTTAAATCTTGTCTCAAATGTTGTATCCTTTATGGTTCATCCTTTATGGCAATGATTCACTGCATAGTATTAAAGTCCATTATTGAAAAAATATAACTAGATAGTTATTGTGATCAGATCACTTACATATTTCAGTCCTAGACCAATAAATTTATTGCTATAAAGTGATGGTGGAGACCACCCTAACTCAAACTTTGTTCAATTTCATAGAAGCTTGAAAATATGAAAACAGACCTTTTCCAAGTTAAAATAATGTCAGAATATACCAGGGCATTCATTAATGCACTATTGGGCTTAACAGAACTAAATTTACTTAATCTGCATTAGAGTGATCTGCACTAGACTGTACCTTTGTAATTTATCACATTGAATTAACCTGAAAGTAGTTACAAGAGAATGTATAATGTCTAAAAATAACAACCCGCTTTTTAAAAAGTAATAATGTAAAACCTATCTAAATAAGCCTTACATCAACAAATATAATAAATTCTTACAAATACAATAAACTTCTGGAATATTTGTAAAGAACTAGACTTTACTCAACATCTTTTCTCTCCTTCTTCCTCATTAACAATATTGCATTTGTTGGCAGTGGAAACATGGCAACTTTGTTGCCATTCCCAACAAATTATGAAGTTCCTCATAGTCCTTGACTATTATCTCTACATTTCTCAGCAACAAAGCAAAAAAAACTCATTATCTTGCTCAAATCCAGTTTAAGCTAATTTCCTCTGGTATGTGTTACATGCAACCAAAATCAATCTGTAATTGATTTACCTACACCTTGATGCTTCGAAGTGGTATGCTGCAAATAAAAAACTCTAAAACGTGAAAATAAAATGTAGATACAAGGACTCAGATATGGCACATGACCATTGATGTGTGGTAGCAAAAAAGTTTTGTCAAGTTACCAGCTCCTGTACCTTAAAATCAGTCTACATACAAACCAATTATGCAGAGAAAGAGGAAATGGTGGGGACATTTTAGAACGTTAGTACATGCAAGCACATTCTTGCAGCTCTTCACAAAGTCCTGTAAGAGAGAACCGAAGGAGCTAACCAGTCTGCAAGCAGAGATCTTAAGATATACCATTTTTGCTAAGAAAACTGCTATCTTAGTCTAGTCAGGCTGCTGTAACAAAAGACCGTAAGCCAAGTAGTTTTTATAAAAACAGAAAATTATTTCTTACAATTCTAGAGTCTGGGAATCCCAAGATCAGAGCATCAATAGACTTGGTGTCTGGTGAGGGCCTGTTTTCTGGTTTATTGATGGCTCTTTCTCACATGTGAAAGGGTGCGGGGTCTTTCCTGGCCTCTTTTATAAATACACGAATCCCATTCATGAGGGCTCTACCTATATAACCTAATTACCTTCCAAAAGCCCCACCTCCTAATATTGTCACCTTGAGGGTTAGAATATCAATATATAAATTTGAGGGGGCACAAACATTCAGACCATAGCAACTGCCCTCCTAGAAAATCTAAATAAACTGAAGTTTTTCTTACTTTGGAGATGTACAGATCACAAAAGCAGTTGTTCCTATACTCCAAATAGAATGACTTAAAAATATCAGGCTTGGCCGGGCGCGGTGGCTCAAGCCTGTAATCCCAGCACTTTGGGAGGCCGAGACGGGCGGATCACAAGGTCAGGAGATCGAGACCATCCTGGCTGACACGGTGAAACCCCGTCTCTACTAAAAAATACAAAAAACTAGCCGGGCGAGGTGGCGGGCCCCTGTAATCCCAGCTACTCGGGAGGCTGAGGCAGGAGAATGGCGTGAACCCGGGAGGCGGAGCTTGCAGTGAGCTGAGATCCGGCCATTGCACTCCAGCCTGGGCGGCAGAGCGAGACTCCGTCTCAAAAAAAATAAAAAATAAAAAAATAAAATAAAATAAAAATAAAAATAAAAAAATATCAGGCTTAGACTTCCACTCAGTGACTTCTTAGACCTACCAGAGAACAGTTACAGGAAAAACTGCCACTCCAAAATCGGAGAGACAAGAGATTCCAGAAAGTTACACAAGATCTGGAGCAGAAGTCACTGGAGTATAAGCTGGTAGGAAACTTAGTGGCAATTTTGATGAATTGAGGGATTTTGAGTGTGAATTAACATGCGAGTTAGGAAAACTCTGAGAGTTTCCTGGGTTTTATTTCCAGGAATCTCACTGGATTCTCATGGTACAAAAATTTGAAAACATATCACATGGCTCTGGCAGGAGGAAGGAATGAGTAATTATTTTGAAATATGGTCAAGGCATTCTGCATTACCAATACCTACTTTCCCAGGGAAAAGGCTACCTCAGCCTTATCACAGCTGGAGGGAAGGACATTTCTCCCATTCCAGCCCTGCTAGCCTTCCTATTTTACCTAAGAGTAAAAATACTCTTATAGAAAGTGTTATAGAAATACAGTAGAAAGCTATATACCTCATGATTAAAAAAAAAAAAAAAACCCTTAGCAAACTAGGAACAGAGTGAGACTTCCCCATCTTGATAAAGAACATCTGGGAAAAGCCTGTAGCTAACATCATATCTAATGGTGAAAAAACTGGATGTTTTCCCACTAAGGTCAGAAACAAAGCAAAGATGCTGCTCTCACCATTCCTATTCAATGTCATACTCAAAGTCCTAACTAATGTAATAAGACAAGAAAAGGAAATAAAGGAATTATTGAGAAGGAATAAATAAACCTGTCTTTGTTCACAGATGAAATTATTTTCTATGTAGAAAATTCCAAAATATATCAACAGACTCTTGGAACTAATAAGTGATTATAGTAAGATTGCAGGATACAAGTTGAGTACACGAGGGTCAAAAGCTTTATTTTCTGCCATTAATAAACAATTGGAATATAAAATGCAAAACACAATACCATTACATTTGCACTAAAAAAAGAGAAATACTTAGGTATAAATGTAATAAAATATGTACAATATGTATGTGAGGAAAACTACAAAACACTGATAAAAGAAATCAAAGATCTAAATAAAGTGTTCACAGCTAGGAAGGCTTCATATTCTTAAGATGTCAATTTTTATTTCTTTCCAACTTTTGTTTTAGGTTCAGGGGGTATATATGCATGTTTGTTACATGAGTAAATTGCATGTTATTGAGATTGGTGTACAGATTATTTCATCAGTTAGATACTAAGCATAGTATCCAATAGGTAGTTTTTTGATCGTCTCCCTCCTCCCTCCTTCCACCCTCAAGTAATCCCTGGTATCTGTTGTTTCCTTCTTTGTGTCCATGTGTACTTGAAGTTTTGCTCCCATTTATAAGTGAGAACAGGCAGTATTTGGTTTTCTGTTCCTGAGTTAATTTGCTAGGATAATGACCTCCAGCCCCATCCATGTTGCTGCAATGGACATAATCTCATTCTTTTTATGGCCGCATAGTATTTCATGGTGTATATGTACTACTTTTTCTTTATCTAGTTCACCACTGATAGTCATATAGGTTGATTCCATGTCTTTGATACTGTGAATACTGCTGCAATGAACATACATGTGCATGTGTCTTTGTGGTAGAATAATTTATATTCCTTTGGGTATACAACCAGTAATGGTAGTTCTGTTTCAAGTCCCTTGAGAAATCTGTTTTCCATAGTCACTGAACTAATTTACATTCCCGCCAGCAGTAGGTAAGTATTCCCTTTTCTCTGCAACTTTGCCAGCATCTATTAATTTTTGACTTTTTAATAATAGTCATTGTCAATTTTTTACAAGTTGATCTATAGGCTCAACACAATTCAAATCAAAATCCAAACACGTTATTTTGTGAATACTGACAAACTGATTCTAAAGTCTATATGGAAAGGCAATAGACCTAGACTAGTCAACGTAATACTGAGAAAGAACAAAGATAAAAGACTCACACACCTTATTTCAAGAATAAGGCCACAATAACTAGGATACAGTGGCATAGTTGAAGAAATAGACACAAACATTAAGAGAACAGAATAGAGAGTCCAGAAACAGATAAACACAAGTGTAGTCAACTGATATTTGACAAAGAAGCAAAGAAAATTCTATGGAGAAAGGATAGTCTTTTCAACAAATGGTGCTAAAAAATAGATGTACGTATGCAAAAATAAATAAATAAATAACCCTAGACACAAATCTTACACCTAACACAAAAGTATATTTTTAAAAGGTTCACACGGGTAAATTTTAAATGAAAATTATAAACTTCCAGAAGATAACATAGGAGAAAATCTATGTGATCATGGGTTTGGTAGTGAGTTTTTAGATATGACACCAAAAACACAATTTATAAAAGAAAAATTGATAAATTTAGCTTTCTTAAAATTAAATACTTGTGCTCTGCAAAGGACACTGTTAAGAAATTGAAAAGACAAGCAACAAATTAGGAGAGAATATTTTTGAAACATGTCGGATAAAGGACTTCTGTTCAAAATACAAAATAATCTTTTAAAACTCAACAAAAATGAAACAATACTATACTTTAAAATGGTGAAAAGATCTGAATAGACACACATCCCACCACAGGAGATAAACAGATAATAAATAAACTTATGAAAATTTCTCACCAAAATTTGTCATCAGAAAATTACAAATTAATATAATAAGATACCGCTACACAGTTTTAGAATGCCTAAAATCCAAAAATCTGACAATATCAGTGGTTGATGAGGAGCTACGAGACCTCTCATTCCTTGCTGGTAAAAATGCATAACGATAAAGCCACTTTAGAAGGCAGTTTGGCAATTTCTTACAAAGTTAAAAAGAGTCTTATCATACAATCTAGCAACTGAAATATTTACCCAAATAATTTGAAAATTTATGTCCACAAAAACCAGCACACAAACATATATAGCAACTCTATTCATAATTGCCAAAACCCGGAAGCAACTAATATGTACTTCAATAGGCAAATGGATAAACAATGGTACATAAAATAGAATATTGATCAGTAAAAAAAAAAATGAGTTTTTTTATTTTTAACTTTTATGTTCAGGGGTACATATGCAGAATGTTACACTGGTGAACATGTGTCATGCAACCGGGTTGATTATACAGATTATTTCATCATCCAGGTATCAAGCCTAGTACCTATTAGCTACATTTCCTGTTTCTCTCCCTCCTTGTAGTCTCCACCCTCTTATGGGCCCTAGTGTGTGTTGTTCCCCTCTATGTGTCCATGTGTTGTCATCATTTAGCTCCCACTTATAAGTGAGAACATGCAGTATTTGGTTTTCTGTTCCTGCATTAGTTTGCTAAGGATAATGGCCTCCAGCTCCATCCACATTCCTGCAAAGGACATGATTTCATTCTTTTTTTTTTTTTTTTTGGGGGGGGCTACATAGTATTCCATGGTGTATATGTACCACACTTTCTTTATTCACTTTATCATTGATAGGCAACAAATGAGCTTTTAAGTCACTAAAAGATATAGATGAATCTAAAACACATATTACTAGGGAAAGAAGGAAGTCCAAAAAAAAAAAAAAAAACAGTTTGATATCAATTACATGGCATTCAGAAATAGCAAGACCATAAAGTCAGTAAAAAGATCAATGATTTTCAAAGGTTTGAGGAGAGGGGGTTGAATAGGCGAAGCACAGGAGATATTTTGGGGCAGTAAAATTATTCTGTGTGTCACTATAGGGGTGGATACATGACACTATCCACTTCTCAAAACCATAAAATATACAACACAAAGCTAACATATGGAGATTTGAACCTAACATATATTTTTTTAAATGTTAAGAATTCAGGGGACCCCAGAATGGAATGCAGAATGTGCAAAATAATCTAACTGTACTACAAATGTGTGAAACTACCTCACTGAAGAATTTGGGGGAAAGGATCCTGATCTAAGTGACTGAAAATGAGTGATATCTATAAGACTAAAGATAAACAGAAATAATACATAAGCAACACACTATAATTGGTAAGGCTTTTCCTAAGGGGATACATGTTTACAATTCAGATATCACAATACCTGTATAGTGGAAATGAATAATTAAGTAAATGTATGGCAGATGAGGGGATCTAGGCTTCTCATTGTAGTAGTGAGAGGTTACAGAGAAGACAAGGTTAAAATGACCCAGATTGCAATGGATTAAATTTACAAACATCACTATGAATTCATGTTTAACTAAATACAGATACAAAGGGTTACATATAGAAATGTTCATAGATAGTGTATATGTGATTAGTGTACACACATGTTTCCTTGCTTTGTCAAGAAAGGGGACCTGGAAGCAAGAACAGGTCAGTAGCAATGAGCATGCCTAGTGCCAAGGTCTTAGTTTCTACTGTCATCTTCCACTAAAAGGAACCAGGGCTCCTTGCAAACATAGCTGCTTCCATGACTGGGCAAGAAATAGATGCATGTGGAGCATCTTGTAGTACCAGAAAGTAAAAAAGTGTTCAAAAAGAAAATCCCACGATGATTCAGGTATCTCAAAGGGACACAAGAGCCAACTGAAAGAGCCTACAATTCCAAAGCTGGAGCAATTCAAGTATCATAATAAAGCAGTATTGGATTATAACACAAAATGTAAAATAAGTATACTGATATAAATAAAGGATTCAATAAATAGATTTGACAAATTTCCCATGCAGAATAATTCCAAATAATTCATGTAGATACTTTACTCTTATAAGGGTGAAGCGTAACTCTCCATTCCTTAAATGTGAGTTGTGCATAACTTTCTTCCAAAGAATGCAGTTTATTAAAAAAAAAAAAAAAAAAAAAAAAAAAACAGTGAATGGAGGGTAGAGTAACTTTACAATGAAGAACTAAGACAAACACCACTTCAACCAGGTGACTAAGGTGAACTTCAACAGTGATAACTCCTATTGATAATATTAAAAAATAAACTTAGTCACATTAAAATGTTAATGAGTTTATTTGAACATTCAGTGATTCACGAATCAGGCAGCACCAGACCATAGGCAGTTCTGCCCTCCACTTGGAGGAGTGGGGAGCATGAGAGAGAAAAATTTTATAAGGTATAATCAAGACAAAGAAATTTGATTGGTTAAAGTGGGATGTCCCTAGTTAGAAGATAGTCAGTAGTTTCTGATTGGTAAAATTTAAGTTTGGTTTTACTGTTTACATTTGGCTTACATTTGCTTACCTAGGAATTCAAGGTGGTGGAGCTGTATCAGCCTAATGGCCTCCCAGTCAAAACTTTTATTTTAACAATTGTACATACTCTTGATGTGATGTGATGTAATGAAAGTGGGACTTTACCTTTGTGATCTGCCTCCCAAAAACACATATCATCAGCTTAATCATGAAAAAATATCAGAATTCTCAGGTGAGGGACATGCTATGAAATACCTGACCAGTATTCCTCAAAACTGTTATGGTCATCAAAAGACAGGGAAGTCTGAGAGAGTGTCACAGCCACAAGGAGCCCAAGGAGACACGATAACTAAACATATTGTGATACCCTGAATTACAGCTGGAACAGAAAGAGGAAATCCGAATAAAATATAGACTTTAGTTAACAACATCATATAGATACTGGCTCATTAACTGTAAAAAATGTATCATGCTAATGGAATAATTTAATAATAGAGAAAACTGGGCAAGGGATATATGGGAACTCTGTGCTATCGTCACAATTTTTCAGCAAATATAAAACTATTATAAAATTTAAAAATTGTTGTTTTTAAAAAGGCACACTTAGCAGTAGGTAAAACTGCCCTAAGTGTTATCAAACACATTCTTTTAAAAGTGCTCTGCTAAACAATGGGAGCAAGCCCAGCCCAGCAAAGATTAGGTGAGGGTCTTGCCACAACATCCTATTGTCCCAATTGGCTTCAAGGACATGGCTCCTAAAAAAAGGGAGAAAAAAAGGTCAGAGCACAGAAGCCAACTCCCGAGAGCCAAAATTATCAGGTTTAAAACAACATCCAAGCAAGATCTTTAGCTGTGTTTCCTAACAGGTAGAAACATACTGATTTCTTATTAAAGTTTGTAGGGAACTGAACTACCAAACAAACAAGATGGCAAAGAACTGCTTGCAACTGTGCACTCTGTAAAGGAATCCACAGGCCTCCAGATCCGCAGCAGTAGGAAGTGGGATGAAAGATGCACAACCACCCAGGGGACACAGTCTCCAAAACTCAGATGTGGCCATCATAAGCATCAAGCTCCTCACACAAAGCAGGACCTGCTAGAACAAGAAGCCCCCCTGCTCTTTTCCAAGCACTTTTAAAGGAATGTGCGTGACAATGCATAGGGCATAGTTTTATCTACTGCTAAGCCTGTTTTCTTTTTTAAACAATTTTAAAATTTTATAATAGTTTTATATTTATAATCTCTTTTATATTTACCATCTTGATTTTTTGTTATGAACCAGTAACTGCTGTGTGTTTCCCTTGTCTCCTTTTCAAATAGGACTTTTTAAATGTAGTGATTGTGCACTGACTTAAGCCAATGTGGTCATTCACAATTATTAGATTCTTTTTGTTAAGTTTCTTTGGCCCCCATTGGATATAAGTACATAAGAACTAAATGTTCATCTCTCACAACTGTGCAAGACTGAGATCAAATTCTGCCAAACATGTATTTTAGTACGTACTTTTTTTACAACCTTTTCTGTAAAGGCAATGAAGTTTTTGTTCTCATTCCTTTTAGATGTTCTGGTCAAACCATGCATGAAAGGATCATTGGAAATAAACAAATAAATATTCTAGCAGAAATAAATGAGTATTCTAGGATTCAGGTATACTGCTAGTTGGATTAAGTCAATGAGCTCCACTATGTATGTCTAACATAGGACTATACAGAATCCAGGGCTTACAATGCCATTCCGAAGGAAAGTGGAAACAAATTGAAAGGAATATACTACTGAGGCCACTAGATTCTTAGACCTTGTTCATGCAAGGCCAGAGGTGAGTGTATAACATTTCTAGAAAGTGCACATATCTTAAACATCACTTATTTCACGAATGAATAATCATTTCTAAAGTCGACTATCTTAATTAATGCATCCTTTGTTAGTGGTGAGATAAAGATAATTGAAGGGCTTATCATAGCTGCAGGAGTGGGAGTGAGTTCTAGCAGATACAATGCCAAATAGAGTGCTTCAAATGTTAACCGATTACCATAAAATATATATTAAAACTGACATACGTATATATAGCACCATGCTTTAAATAGATTATTTTCAATCAAATTGTATATCTGATTTTTCTTTACCACTGTGTATTGGGCATGTAGGGAACAGATCAGTTTTGGTTTTAGGTAGCTCAGTCATGGGAAAAAAAAATTGAAGAAAAGTATTCATCACCTAGAAATCCTAGGCTTAAAATTCAATGCGATAAGATGAGATTTAGGGACTGTCTCCTTTGGAGAAAAGAGGGGTTCTCTAGTCTCCTAGCATTATTCATTTAATAGGAGAATAAAACTATAGTTAGGGATTCTGTCTTATATCTCAATATTCTGTAGCCAATAAGTTGTATACTACTTTTAGCCAAGGATATTACTTTTCTTAAATGACTTGAGCAGTTGCTTCAAAAGTCTTCTGGCATTCATAAAGGAATAACAGAGCCTAAAGAACAATCCACACACAGTTTTGTTAAAAAAATTATTAAAATTGGGCTACTAGAAAGACACTTTAACACTAATGTCAATATAATAGCTACATAATGCCAAATACATAACTGCATATATTAACTCATAAAGGATATTTTATACGTGATTTTAAAAAATCTGTGATTTGCTACCATACTTCATCTGGGTCTCTACTCAAATGACATTATCTCATTAGGCCTTCCTTGGCCGCCTTATCTAAAACATACCATCCCCAATATTCTCTTTGCCCCTCTTCTACGTTATTATTTTCTTAGCACTTATTACTATGTATTACACTGTATTTTTTTACTTATCAATCTTGTTTATTGTCATATAACTTCCTTGAGAGCAGGACTTTTTGTCTATTTGGTTCACTGTTATATTCACAGGGCCATATCAGTGCCTGACACATAGTAGTAGCTTCTCAGATATTGAATGAATTAATTACTCTATTAAAATTTCACAATATTTTTCTTTGTGGGTGAAATGATAGGACATCATTGTGATATTTATTTCAGTAGAATAAATAGAAAAAAATACAAGAATCTTTTTAAATTAGAAAAGTCAATATCATGAAAATTTGCCTAATGGACAATTGGTGATAGACAAGAAAATAAACAAGATCTGGAGACAGTATGTTCGGGTATAAATGCAATGGTGTTACTAATGGTAGATTTGTTATTTTTCTCATTTTTCTCTTAAAACAGATATCATTACTCAAACCAAATTAGCTCAATGGTATACCTTTTATACTAAGAATTGATTTTTTGGTTTTTTAATTAAATAAAATCAAAATAAAACAATATATATTAGCTTTATACAATAATTTTTCTTCAATTACATAGGATTACATTATTAAAAAGATGCTAATTATTCATTTAGCTACTCTCTTTAATAACAAGATACAGACTCAAAGCTGAGAATGCTACAGAAAGGACATTTTTAATAAAATAAGAAAAGAAGATGATATGATTTGGCTGTGTCCCCACCCAAATCTCATCTCAAATTGTAGTTCCCACAATCCCCACATGTTGTGGGAGGGACCCAGTGGGAAGTAACTGAATCATGGGAGCAGTTTCTCCCATGTTACTCTTGTGATAGTAAGTTCTCATATGATCTGATGGTTTTATAAGGGGCTTACCCCTTCACTTGGCTCTCATTCTTCTCCTTCCTCCCACCATGTGAAGAAGGACATGTTTGCTTCCCCTTTTGCCATGATTGCCCTCCCCAGCACTATGGAACTGTGAGTCAATTAAACCTCTTTTCTTTATAAATTATCCTGTCTCGGTTATGTCCCTATAGCAGCATGAGAACAGACTAATACAGATGATAAACTATGGTTTGACCAAAGTCCTAAGGAAACAATATGTTCCAACTCAATAAATTAAAAAACATTTCTTCTCTCTGTTTCCCACTAATACTCTTATTACTATATACAGAGTAAGAAAATATCAACATAAAACATAAACATAGACTCTATGACACAAACATCTTGATGATAAAAAGTGAGAGGGAGGCAATGTAATATAACTAAGAGTGGAATTACTTTGAAATGATAATGTGAGTTTGTCACTCATTAGCTTTGTAATCTTAGGAATGTCACTTTACATCTTTGAACTACAGTCTCAGTTTATTCCTCTGCAAATGGAGAAAAGTTTGGATACCATATTTAGCTCTGCATCTTATTGTAAGAACTAATGATATGATGTCCAACAAGTGCTGGGCATGGTGTCTATATACATTATTTCATTAACAAACTGTATCTCTATTTAATCAGTCTGCATCTAAAACACAAATCCTCATACCAATGCATATCCTTTGCTGTACTGAAGGCATAGGTTAATGAGAAAGTGCTAGAGTTCTAGTCAAAAGACTTTCATATTGGTAAATTTTATTATGTGACTGAGATATTTTATGAAAACCTTATTCAATATATCTAAAATAAATCAAGAACATTCCATTAATAGCAAGTGGCTCGTCCGCATGGAAAGAAAGAAGTTTATTTTAAAGATAAGAAAATAGAAATGAAAAAATATTTAGAATGCAATAAATTATAGATTGCATAGAAAACAGAAAACAAAATGTGAGTATCTGTAAAACACGTAGGGACCCTTAAAATGAAACAAAACACAAATCCTGGGATCAAGTATTAGTGTGCATTCATTTTCTTGGAGGTAGACCAATACAGAGCTATCCTTGGAAAAGTTATCTGACCCCTTTGTAGGCAACCTAGAGTCTATATCAAATTTCTCATTCATATGTATTCATTCGTCTTTTTGAAATGTATCTGATATATCTGATATCATATTTCATACTGGAAGATTTAATCCCTGATATTGTTTGGATTTGTGTCCTCACTCTCATTTGATGTCATCCCCAGTGTTGGAGGAAAGGCCTGGTTGGGGGTGATTGGATCATGGAGGCAGACTTCCCCTTGCTGTTCTCATGATAGGGAGTGAGTTCTCATGAGATCTGGTTCTTTAAAAGTGTGTGGCACTTCCCTCTTTGCTCTCTTCCTCCTGCTCCAGCCATATATGTGTTTGCTTCCCCTTCCATTGTAATTGAAAGTTTCCTGAGGCCTCCCCAGCCATGTTTCCTGTACAGCCTGCAGAACCATGAGCCAATTAAACCTCTTTTCTTTATAAATTACCCAATTTCAGGAATTTCTTCATAGCAGTGCAAGAATGGGCTAATACAATCCCCAACTAAGTAATCCATTTTTGTAGATAGAGTCCTAGGGGGCAATTATAACATTTTGGTCATGTAAGACTGAACTCATTAAAGGGATGCTATTGTTTTATGTTGTTTTGCTTCTTCTGTTTTTAATGCTTTAACATGCAGAGCCCTGTCTACACTACCTTGCAACTGTTAAATCTTTATAATAGAGATGCTTCTGTTTTTTTAAAAAATTCAGCCTTTACCTATACAGCAACATTGACGGATGAGATACCTACTTTTTTCTTGTTCCAAGTTCTTTATATTCTTTCTTGCAGATGGAAAGTGTTCCTTGTGCAAGTTACCACTTGCAAAAAAGAAAAAGGATTCTTAGATCAAAAGCTATTGATCACAATTCCAAAGTCAATATCACATTTCTCATTCCCTGCACCAAAGAACACTGGCTAATTTACAAGCAAGCAAACCAGACTCCAAGGCCAAGGTATGATCACAATCAAAAATTGTGTTTAGCATCAACAATAATTCACAAAAGATTTCTTAGTACTGATGATCAATCAGCTCATTTTGCACAAACATTGTTAATGCCTTAAGCGACACAATTTAACTGACAATTGTAGTTTATGATAATAAATTCCATTATCGCCAAGTACATTTTTAACTTGTGGGGTTTTTTGTTAGTACTAAGCCATTATTTCTTCAGCGAGTGTCTTTTAAAAAGGGATTTTAATATGGCTGAGACTTAAGGCTCAAGGACTCTATAAAAGTAGTTAAGAATCATGAGAGGTATTTTAGAAAGGAAGGAAAGTCTCAATCCTACCTCTGCACATTTAAAACAGGTCTAAAGTTCAGGGCTCCCTTTTCCCAATTAGATTGAAGTTTCAGTGCCCCTTCAAAGATGCTGAGAGGTATATACAAGCATCCAGTTTCTGAGAGTGAGATTAAAAGTAATGTCAGACTTATTTGTCTTTCAACTTTTCTGCTCTCATTGAGTCACAGCCCAGTGGAAGACACAGAAAGCAGTTATAATAAAGTGCTATATGAGCTAAGATGTGGACTATATATCTGGTATAGGGCCCCCTTCAGTGGATAAATCTCAAAGGAGATGAGAATGCCATCTGAGGGTGAAGTTAAATTTTCTTTCAACATATGGGCTTTCCAAACACATCTCAAAGGCTGTTTCTCACACAAAGTCCCAAGGCTTTTTTTTCTACCTAAAGTTCCTTATAGCACATTGATAAGCATCAGATAGTTCTTTACATTGAATATATTGTGGGATCTTCTTTGCCAGGAACCACTTCATTTCCCTTTTCTCTTATGCTCATAATAATAAATCCCAGAAGTGACTCCTAGAATAGATACCATAAATTAGGAAGGACATTACCTCACATTAATTCTAAATAGATAATGTTATTGTCCAATTTAATAAAATTTGGTAACCTGATTTGAGAATCATGACCATTCTAAAAATCATAAAAGGAACCTTTTTACCAAACCAGAAAATAAGTGGAATCAAATGACATTAAATACAGTAGCTTGAACACTGCAGGGATCTCAGTTCTTTGGTATAATCAATCACCAGGTTATTTTTCCAGGGAAGAGTTTAAGATGATATGTTCTCAAGGCTCTTTATTTCACTCTTTTCTGGGTATCCGAAGTCAATCCTCACATTATGAAATAAAACTTGTTTCCTTAACTAGAGCCACAGTTGATTGTTGCATAACAGACTAATATGCTGCTAAAAAATTCCTTTGGGATGATGTATTAGAGCCGCTGTTTTGAGTCCTGCATGAAATCTAACCTATAACCTATTTGTTGAACTCACCTGGGATAATGGCAAAGTGACTCATCTGCCTTTACTTATACGCCACCAGACCATTTTTATAACTAACAGGCATTATTTCTTTATATAACAACCTTTATAAACAAGGTTGAATGTAAGAAAAGAAGTATCTAGAGAAAAATGAGAAAGGAATCAAGATTTTTAAAATATTTATTTAACCACTCTTTTATTTTTACTAATTTTAGAATTAGAATAATATGTGAAAGGAAATCATTATGGTCAATGTTAATTCTTATCCAGAGCTAAACTGTTGATTAAAGCTGCCATTATGTGTGTGTGTGTTTTCACATAAAAGATGTGTAATGTGAAAAATGGAAAGTATTTCATAGTGTTGCTGGACAGATGGATGTGCTAATAATTCGGGTCAGCACACATGCCCTCATTCAGCAGCCCTGGGTGCACTGTGATGTTTAGGAATGCTGTTTTGAAAGGTGGGGCAAGAGGTCTGCCTTTGCATACATAAAAATACAGTACTAAGCAACTAAATGATAATTACCCCTTTCCATTCCCATTCCTTATAAAAGAATAAGCTATTCGATGTAGAAAAATTACCTACATGCATGGAATGTGCAGGGAGAAATGAGTGAGGACCATAAATATTACTAAGTACTTATACTAACCTAGTGTCATAAAATTATAGACATGTATAGTAAAAGCTTAGCATCTGAAATCAGTGCTGCCCACATAAAAGACACCTAACATGGTTTTTATAGCTATACATTTGTATAACTTCTTACCTGCATATTGTGTATAAAGCTTAACTTCATATATACCTGCTCAACAGAGTCTAAGTGATTTGGGAGTGGGATGAGATGAAAAGTAAAAGCTGGTAACACTCTATACTAGATCTCATGCCCATACCTTGCTAGTATTCCTGCTGGTCTTTCTGACCAATTTTTAATGTCCTTATGGCCTCTTGTTTCCTATTCTTTTTATTTACCTATGCTAGTTCTATATCTCAGGCAGAAAGTGACATGTTTGTTTTCTAAAAAACAAAAATATTTAAGAGGCTCTCAATAAATACATGTGTAGCATAATTGAAAAATTGCATCAATAAATTAAAATACATCCTTACGAAATTCTTGTATTTTTAAAAGAATAAATTTGGGAAAAATAAAAGAGAAAGTCATTTTCAAACTGTTGAGATGTTCTAAAAAAATTTTCTAAAGGTCAACATTGCCAACTCAGTGCATGCTGTCATTATTTTCTTTTATCTGGCTCTGTGGTAGTTGAGGGTACACATTTTTCTTTCCTTCTTTTAAAGACATTTAAAAAGCAGTGTTCCAGTTTCACAGCCAGCATCTTCACACCATTCAAAAGACATACAGTCAATCATAACCCCAAACAGGAAGGAGAGGGTTAGTTTTCACTTAAGTAAAGTTTAGTGAAAAGCCAACAGATCAGTGTGATTATGGCTAGATCAATGATGCATAGTTCTGAAAGGTTTTACACAAGCAGCAGTCTTAGGATGTAGCTCTAAGGAGCAGGTAGGTCAGGAAAAACATAAACGCAATGCCCCGAGTATGTACCTCCCATTGGGTCCATAAAGAATCTGACCAGATTGTCTGAAGGGAAGCCATTCTTGCCACAGGGGCAGAGTTGAAGTGTTTCCATTTCCGCTGACTGCATTTTAGCCTTGAATATGTCAGCCAAGGTTTTCTGCTGGTCAAAGTCACAAAAAGTCTGGTCGATATCTTTTATGAGGAATGACAAATGTAAAAAGATAAACTCTACTATGTCAGATAAACTGTATAGGTTTTTACTAGATCCCAAGCAAAGATTTAACAATGTGTAGTCAATTTCAAAGTCTTTTGCTAATTCAAGGAAACAAAAGTCTCTCCCCAAAAAGGTTCCTACTAGGCTGGAGTCTGTTATGTTCAGGCTATGGAAACCTTGAAAGCTGTCCTTTTTAGATACAAACTGTTTAAAAAGAAGTTTCTGGTGACTTGTCAGATAAATGGGAACCATGTCAAAGCACGGCTCAGAAAAGTTCAATTTTAAATAATCTACTTATGGCAGAATACTTGTGGAGCTTTTCCTATTGACTTTCCAAAAACCCTTTCCAAAACAATTTTTGGAAAGGGAGCTTTGTTTTTAATATAGCAACAATACCAGTTTCATGAGTAAACTGCAGTGGATCTCTTCTGTAATCAGTAGAAAAATTCACTGTTCACTTTACCTTGGTGTATTCCAAACTATCTCTGGATAGGGGTATTTATTCTAGCAGAAATTTGAATGAGAATCTACTTACTTTGTGTGAACATTAAAAAAATTACAAACTCCCCACCCATGTTAGCAATAAACAACTATTTTTGCATATGTCTTAATTGAGGTTCTTATTTGTTTTTTTCCTTAAAGACCTACAGTACTGAGCCCAGTGTTTGGGTTTTTTTAATCTTTTTCTTCTTTCTTTCCCTCTTGTTCTTCCTCTCCTTTCCTTCCTTCTTTCAATACTGAATTTGGAGTTTCAATATTTCTCTTTTCAATAAATTATTTATAATTTCATTGTATTTTGATCACCAACCTCACTTTAAAATAATTTCCATTTGGAAGCTACATAAAGACATCAAAAAGATTATGAAAGGGTCTGCAGTACATGCTGCATGAATTCAAATCACAGCTGTGTCACTAACTTACTATGTGACCTTGACACAGTCACTTCTCTCTACTCAGTTTGGTTACATCTAAAATACCACAAAAATAACTTGTTTGCTAGTATGAACTGCAGAATAAGTAATACATTTATTTGGTACCCAAAGAAACAAATTCTCATTTTTTTTTATTAAACATAACCTTAGAATATCAATATTTGTAAGCTGATTATCTTTCTTTTATTTGGCATGCACAAAATTCGTTGGTGCTGTATTATGTGAGTAAATTGTACATTGGTAACCCCAAGTGCCAAAGTAAACTTCAAGGTTCTTGTGCATATGTAGCATGCCTGTGCTCAAGATAACCATAAAACAAAAAATGACTTCTATACAGGTGTCCTTAGTAATAAAGAAAAAGAAATATATGATACAAAACCAAAGTAGTCTTTTAAAAGAATGTTTTTCATATTTTTCCAAGCTTCAGCAGCTTTCACAGTAAGATTTCAGGGGCTACACACCCTGTAGAATGCATCAAATCAAAAGGATTGACCATTAAGTTTAGCAGCATGATTCATTTTATCAACTTCCCTCAGCCTTCTAATATTCCTTTTCAAAAATTGTGCAAACTGTGTGAGTCTGTGTGGATGTTACTGTATTAAATTACACCATTATATCCTTAGAGGGAAGATTTTCTGTTATTCAAGCAAGGAATCATCTTTCCTCAACCGTGATAGAGTCACAACTAGCTGATCTGGAATTCTAAGATTAAATGTAAGCCAGTCAACACCTTTAGTGATGAAAACAATTACGAAGAGTTTTACTGAGGTAATATCCTGGGCCCAAAATAATATGAAATTTTGGAGAGAAAAGGAAGACCTTGCAGCTATTTATGTAGTTTCTTGTAATAAAATAATTGCAGTAATATAAAGTTAAGCACATAGAAGTCACTGAAATTTAAAATAAACATGATTTTCTAATTTGTGGCTAAAATTTTAAAATTTAGCTCTTGTTCCATGAATTAAATTTTAATTATCCTCCTGGATAACGTAGTTCTATAAAGAGGCTGTCAAACTATTATCAATAGTTTAGGCACATGCAGCGGATCAGAAGATAATCAGCTTAGGATTTCCTGTAAAATATTTTATTTTTTATTGTTGTCTTTATGCTCATATGTACTGCTACATTCTCTTCCAAAGCTTCCCCCTTTTATAAAATTGAGAAATTTCTTTAGCTGTAATGTTTTTCTTTCCCAAGTAACATAACTCATAAATCCTAAGATTGTCTTTTACTATGATTTCTTCCAATAATGTCAAGTAAAAATTCAACATTGGCAAAAAGAGTGGTTAAATCAAAGAATTTTAGAAAAATCAGATATTTTACTACCACAGACAAATCAATGGCCAAAATAATGATTCATAAACAATAAATAAAATAAAACAAATTGCTTTTTCAAAAAGATATTGAAGTCAGGAAACAATTCATTATTAGAACTGAAATATTAGTCACAACACTGTGACCTTTCACCTTAAGTGATAAAATATACAGGTCAGAATTGACAATATATACTCATGGCTGATCATGGGTGCTAGTTATTGATCAAAGGAGGAAACAAAAGTACTTTCTAGGAAAAACATTGCTCTGAATTACAAACATCCATTCTCTTGAGACTCAGCAGCTCTCTGGGTTTCTCCCTCTGGAACTAGAAGCAAGAAGTGAGTTCAGCCAGTATTTAATATCAAGTGAATGTGGTGTTTAATCAATAGTCTTCTGCTTTGTTCCTCAATGCGGAAAGCAGTGTCTATTCATTCAGCAAAGGTTAATGCCAAGGGTCAAGTGATTTCACACTCTCAGTAGGATCCACAACATTTCAGTAGTTCAGATGCCTTAGACAATGATGACTCAGTTGGACTGATTTATTGCCACTCTAAGGCCCTGCTTAATACTAAAGTGCTCTCTTATGATAATACCTCAGAAAGTAGCACTGATAAAAGAGGAGGCAATAATTACCTACATTTTGAGGTAATGTCTTCATTTCTAACATCCTATAAAGATGTAAGGTCCATTTAAAATGATCTGCTTCTTGTATTAGCAAGCCATTTAAACGAGATCTTATCAGCATCTTCTCCTTTATGAAATACACTATGGAAGAAATTTGGTAGCCCGATGAAACAGATGTAAATTTTAAGTAATTTATGATTTAACATATGTTTTAGATAATGCTTTTTAAATATTTCCTTATTGCAATATTTTTAATATCAGATAAGAAAAAGAAAATAATATTTGCTGATGGGAGGGAAAATATGACTTACTATCATCATCTCTAACAAACAAGAAAGACACAGTTTACAATTTCATTTCTCTCTCTTTGACCAATTCTAGCACAAGACAGGCAGGCTAAAAACACATGCCTATATATTCTTTCTAAATGTGGTTCACTTAAAGCAGCATTAGTTGAGGTCATTGTTTTAAACCAGAACATATTTGACTATGTCAGAGGTCCAATCTTTAACACGTTTGCATCCATGATTATTATTCAGCAATGTCTCATTCCAGATGTGTTTTATATAATGAAAGAAGTTCAAATGTCACCAGGAAAACAGTGTGAGAAGAATTAATTGGAAAGCTTATCATAGGAAAGTCATTTAGAATCCAGCTTTCACTAAAATATCTGTGGATGATGAATATACCAATCAATTAGTAAAATAAAATAAATTCTGTAAATTTATCTAAAGACATCCTATCATTACAACTAGAAGGATATTTAAAACAGTTTATTACATTCCATTCTAGATAATATGTAAAACACTCTAATATAAATCTTCTGCCTTTCACTCCCTTCTTTCACAGTAGGTACAGTGTTCAGAGATCTTAATTCAAACTATTTAAAACTGACTAGAATTTTTACTTCACACTATTTTAAACAAACTATTTTAAACAATCATCTTAAGGTATATGTAAAATGTTATAGGGGAGTTAACAAGAAACTTTTTTATATTTATAAAACTCAAAAACTTATTTTTAATTTTCAGTAAGAGTTTGTCTTAATAGAATGGGTAACAATCAGTAATTCTGATGTGAACATCAATTTCATTGCTCAGTGATCACCTATATGATGTCCAAAGGCTTAAATTTACCTTTTAACTATACTTATCTTCAAAAGATAATGACTTTTCTGCAATGCTTCCCCAATGAGAATGATTTTAAAGGCTACATATTTTATGACCTATAATTTAAAAGAAGGAAAGATAATAACAAAGCTTTTAAAAAAAAAAAGAGCAATTAAACAAACCAAATATATTGGCTTATTCTTAACAAAAATGGTATTCGTGACCTAACTAAAGACAAAATTCTATGAGTTGAGAAGACTGAAAGTTTCAAGAATCTTCTGAAAGTGTTTTTCACAATAACTTTCTCATACAGTCTTTCAGTCTATAGATATTTACTGGGAAGTGCAGTTTAATAAATTCAGATGTAGATAAAACAAGTAGCCTAAAATAAAAGTATATGCATGTCTAATTTTGCACTTCAAAAACTATTAATTACAACTAATGTGATTTTGAATAACCAATAAAATAATTGCATACCTCAAGTTTTGCAACTGTGTTTAACATGCATATAATGGCCAGAACAAATGTGTTACACTGTTATTTTGTCTATAATTATAAGGCATAAAATATAGGCAAATATTCAAACTTCACTATGACTGAGAAATAATATATTTGAGTTTATTTCTTACTTCAACTGTAATTATTTCTGTAAATCATGCCAAAGTATAAAAAGACAATGTGTGTGGTCATTTTTGACTCTTCTCCTATGTGTTCATATGTATAGAGAAATAAAAAGAAGATATATATAAATGTCTGTTAATGTAGCTCCTATCTTCGAAATTTAAACACTATTCAGAACTTTAAAAAAAATTAATGTCTTCTTTCAGCCTTGCATGCTCATCAGCTGTAATTCAAAATCCTTTAATGCTGATTTCAGTGCCTTGTATGGGAATTATCTTGAGTACTGTATTATATTTTTTATTTTTTTTTTTATTTTAATTATAATTATACTGAGTATAATTTTTATTTTTTTTTAGAAATTTTTTTTTTTTTTTTTTTTTTTTTTTTTTTTTTTTTTTTTTTTTTTTTTTTTTTTTTTTTTTTTTTTTTTTGTTTATTTTTATTTTTTTTTTATATTTTTTTTATTTATATTATTTTTTTTTTTTATAATTTTATTATTTTGATATATTTTTTTTATTTTAATTATTTTTAATTTTATTTTATATATTTTTTTTAATTAAATAATTATTTTAATAATTTTATATATTTTATTTATATATTTTATTAAATTTAATTTTTAATATTTTTTTAATAAATATTTTTTTATTGTTGTTTTTTTTGTATATTTTTTTATATTATTTTATTTTTTTTTTATTTTATTATTTTATTATTAGATATATTGTTTTTAGTTTTATTTTATTTAAAATTATTTTATAAATTTTTTTATATATTATTTAATATTTTATAAATATTATTAATTAATTATTATTTTATTTATATTTTTTTTTTTTTTATTTTTTTTTTATTATTATTTTTTTAACTCTTTCAATAGAAATATCATGTAGGTCAGGACGGCAAGCTTAATGGACTGATTTTTTTCACAATTGTTGTGGAACATGTCTAACTCCCTTCAATATATCCATTTCAAAATATCTAAATAGAAAAAAGGGAAAATAACCACCTTTTTCTTCATATTCTTCATGAAATCTTTATTCAAGGACCCAAACTATCATTGTAATCACGTTGCCAGATATTCTGATGAAATGAATTTTCTGTGACAAGGGTGACTAAAGAGTCACAGGATAAAAAAGTTTAAAACTTTTTATTCAAAACAAAGACAACACAGGTTCACTTTAAAATTTTTTTAAAAATCAGATAAGCAAAAAGGAAAACTAAAAGACCTTTCATCTTACTATTTATTCACGCATCTGGTCTTTTATATGTGTGTATAGTCAGAGACAGACATATAAATACTACATATATGTGTACGTAGATATATACTAGTATCTAATGTGTTCCTAGTGAGGTCAGAGTGGTACATATTATTTTATAACTTAGTTTTTAACCTAACAATATGCTAGGAATATCTTTGCATATTCTTATTTATTATTCTGTATTACATTAATGATTATATCAAATTTCATTTTATTTATCCACCATGGTAATTTAGCCATTTTTCCTCCTAAGTCTTACAACCATTTTTTCTTTTATTACTTTTATAAATTAGCCTTTGGTAAACATATTTCAACAAAATTTATATAGTATATCAAAGAATTCAAAAGTGAAATTTGACAGAATTCACTGTGAAGTAAATTTTATTTATATCCCAACATAATGTTGGTTCAGTAGTTGTACTTGCTTTGTTTTAAATCAATACTTATCCAAATTATCTAGATATGTCTTAAAAGACTACTGAATTGACCTAACTAAAAGGAAAAATAAGCTTTATCATGTTTATCTTTAACCTGGTATAACAAATTAGATATTCCATTTACACAGTGGAGTAAATAAAAATGTTTGGGGGCTTTAGGAAGAAGCCTAGGCTTTTTCAAAAAATAATTTCAACTTTTATTTTAGATTCAGGGGGTACATGAGCAGCTTTCTTACATGGGTCAAATTAATGCAGGAACAGAAAACCAAATACCATATATCCTCACATATGAGCAGGAGCTAACCATTGGGTACACATGGATAAAGATGGCAGAGGCTTTTTACAGGCAGGATTTTTTTGGTTCATTAAAAATAAAATATTGTCACAGCATAGTTTGTCAGGGGCTCTCAGGCCTTTATCCCATAGGCTACGTTTTTTATACATAATCTAAGAATCACAACATCGTAGAATATCCCACCAGAATTGCTTTTAATGCAGCTAAAATGTTTTGACATATACATTTTAAATGATCTTCTTTATCTTACTTTACAGGTATTGCATTCAAAGTAAAACATACATCATTTTGATGACTATTAGTTTGAAAGAAACCCCAAGACACTAAAGTAAAAAATACTAAAATTAATCAGAAAACTTGGAGGATATATAGACACCAGAAAATATATGTTTAAAAAGATTTTCTGCTTTACTTAAATTTAGAAATGTGGAAAATGATTTATATAATGCAATATAACCATAAAATTGTCAGAAAAAAGTTCACAAGATGCAAAGACTTATTTGAAGAACATTATAGTAGTATATATTATATATTTATGTATTTATTGTTAATTGACAAGCAATTATATATATATATGGGGTATAAGTTTTATATATGCATACATGTGAAATAATTAAATCATGCTAATTAATATATCTATCACCTCCCCTACACTTTAGGTTTTTGTGGTAAAAAACATTTAAAATCTATTCTTTTAGCCATTTTGAAATATGCAATACAGTATTATCAAATATGATCACCACTGTGATCACTCTAAACTTACTCTTCCTAACTAAAATCTTGTACCCTCGGCCAACATCTCCCACTTCCCCATTGAAAACATATAATTGATAATGATTGTATAAATTAGGATAAGCAAGTATGATGGTTGAGTGTCAACTTGATTGGATTGAAGGATGCAAAGTATTGTTCCTGAGTGTGTCTGTAAGAGTGTTGCCAAAGGATATTAACATTTGGGTCAGTGGACTGGGAGAGGCAGACCCACCCTCAGTCTGGGTGGGTACAATCTAATCAGCTGCCAGTGCAGCTAGAATAAAGCAGGCAGGAGAAGTCCAAAAAGCAGACTTGCTGAATCTTCCAGCTTTCATCTTTCTCCCATGCTGGATGCTTCCTTGGACTCCAAGTTCTTCAGCTTTTGGACTCTTGGACTTACACCAGTGGTTTGCCAGGGGATCTTAGGCCTTCAACCACAGACTGAAGGCTGCACTGTTGGCTTCCCTACTTTTGAGGTGTTGGAACTCAGACTGGCTTCCTTGCTCCTCAGCTTGCAGACAGCCTATTGTGGGACTTCATCTTGTGATTGTGTGAGTTGATACTCTTTAATCAACTCCACTTTATATATACATCTATCTTAGAAGTTTCATCCCTCTAGAGAACCTTGACTAATAAAGCAAGATTATATGTGGGTATACAGAAATAAACAATACCCACATATTAATAGAACAAAAGTTTATTTCTAGCTCATACTACCTGGTCAACAGTGGATAAGATAAGAATTTCTATCATTGTAGAGACCCAAGAAGCAGGTTGATGAAAATTATCTGAACACAGGTTTCCAGGATCGGCACGGCAGAGAGAACAGAATGACAAATCCCACTCTTCTTTTTACAATGCCCTTCCAAAGCTGTACTCTACATGCCTAATTTTAAGGGGGCATGAAATAACTGGAAATATTGAGTGCCTTGCACTAATTCTACCACAAAATAATAAACAAGCTTAATAGATGACAAAATACATTTTATTGGATAAATAATGCCAATAAAAAAAACAATGCATAACAAAAATGGGAAAATACGTCAAAATCTCTCAATATATTTGTATCATTGAGTTATTGGCATATAATAGGCCCTTAAACAGTTAAGAATTAATGAATGAGTAAAAGAATGAGTTTGTTAGCAGGTAAATAATAACAAATCTTTCTCACTGAGAAAAACACAACGGCATCATGCAAGTAATTCTACTATTGTGTGAAAAATTGGCAGGGCAGGACAATTAATGGAAGATACAAAATTATATATTTACTCACACAATAAATTACTTGTTGGCATTGTATGGATTAAGCATAGTGGAAAAAAAAGTACTTGCCTAACTCTGTCCTTTGAAGATTATCATGCATTCAATTAAACAGGTTTTCCCTTAGTACCACCTAAATGTGTTATATCCTTGATTCTGCAGGGAATTTTTTTTAAGTATAATGCATAGTTAGATATGGCTGGCACTAAGGACCTTTCAGTCAGGATAGTAGAAAAGCTTGAAAACATCTGATTGTAATATGGAGTCGAATGAGGTAAGTGCAATTACACAGATCTGAATTGTCCCCAAAACACAAACATTTTGTGCCACAGGCATTCTATTTCAGCAATTGTTCACAGTAAAATTTTTATGTTGTGTTAGTCAAAATGAACCGCTGTAACAAAATATCTTAGACTAGGTTATTTATAAAATAACAGAAATTTATTGCTTGTAATTCTGGAGGCTAGGAAGTCCAAGATCAAGATGCCAGGAGATTCAGTGAGGGGTAAAGGCTTATTCTCTACTTCAAAGATGATACTTTCTTAATGTGTTTTTATGTGGCAGAAAGGGGCAAAGGCAACTTCTTTCAACCTCTTTTCAAAGTTTCCAAAGCTCCCACTTCTTAATACTATCATATTAAGATTCCAACATGCAAATTTGGAGACAACACCAACATTCAGACCATAGCACATATTTTAGTGAAAACACTGCAGGCCAGGTGTGGTGGCTCATGCCTGTAATCCTAGTAATTTGGCCAACGTGGGATAATTGCTTGAGCCCAGAAGTTCAAGACCAGCCTGGGTAACATAGGGAGACCCTGTCTCTACAGAAAATTTGAAAATTAGCCAGATAAGATGGCACATGCATATGGTGCCAGCTACTTGCAGGACTGAGGTGGAAGGATTGTTTGAGCCTGGGAGGTCAAGGCTGCAGTGACCTGTAATCATGCCACTGCACTCCAATCTGGGCAACAGAGTGAGATCCTGTCTCAAAAGAAAGTAATGAAAAGAAAATAGTGCAGCTGGAATATTTTTTCTGATTATAGAAGGAAAAGTAATCCCAAGTGGTATCCTTTAACAAAAATGCAGCCTTACCATTCCCTATGTAAACCTGAGGAAAATTTTAATTGTTTATAAGAAAAAAATCAGATATTAACATAGCTTTATGATTATGTTAGTTGGTCTTTCTATGAGCCTTCAAAGTATATATATTATATATATATGCAAAAGATATATATAATATATATATGTGTGTGTACACACATAATTAACTTCTTGGACACTTGACAATTTATATAGGGACTAATTTTACTAATTTGAATGTGACTGACACAGGAAAATACAATAATTTCTCCATGTGGCAAATGGACCTTATCAATTGTTCAAACAGTTATCCTATTTTCGAAGCAATTTCACATTCAGGTTTCTAGTTTTCCTATCTGCATTAACTAAAAAAGAGAAACCATTTAATGTTCTCATTTGCGCATGTAACCGTAATGACTTATTCTAAAGAACACATTTGTTAACCACCTCGTAACGATAAACAACCAGTTCACAAAACAGTGTGAATCATCATTAAGCATTTTAAGAAAAAAAACATTAGGGTAAGGGCTGCTTCCAACACCCAGCTCTTTGAATGTTCCTTAGACCACTTTAGGACTATGTGCCCTTCCAAATATCCTGGCAGGGCAGCTGAAATCTCATTCTGTATATTTCACAAGGCTCCTTCCAACTCTAACATTCCATGCTACTATACTGAATACTGCAAAGATAAAGCTATTCTCTGCCTTAGGCAATTGCAAGCAAGGATTATATAAAAAAAGAATGCTGAAAATATAATATAATATTTAATATTAGGAGTAGGAGACTAGCTGAACTTTAAGTTATATAGAGATATATATGAAGACTTATTTCTGAGGCCATGCTAAAAACTATCAGCTTAAATCCATATACAGGTTTGAACTGGGTTCAAAATTCAGTAATGAAGCTCTTACTGATTCTGTGGAACATGACCTAAAATCTCAGCAAATACTGAACAAACTATGAGGAGCTCTTAAACTCTGAACGTATGTACCTAGACATCTCAATTTAACAACCAGACATACATTAAACAGCATTAATAGCCGGGCACTTAATGGATCAATTCCCACTGTTTGTGTAATGTGGAAATAAAAAAGGCTTATTAAATGACAAGCTTTCCCTGGTTTGTGCTAATTAATTATACACTGCATCTGACTGCTAATTTAGTGGGCAAATGCAGCCCCAAACCATGGTTTCAGCTTGAACTTTGCCTCACCATCACCCAGTTCAGCACAGAGTGCCGCTGCAGCCCGCCTCTGAACAACACCAGTATTAAATTAGAGCACAAGGCCATCAATTTAATAAGCGCTGTAGCAGGTAATTTGAATAAGGACATATTAGTATTCTACCAGTGCACAACTAAAAGCAGCTGACCTTTCAGACCAAAGAAGATCCTTGAACACATCCAGCTGAATCTGAGAACACAGTAATAATCTGACAGTGTTAAGAGTGCCAAGAGAGACGTTTACAATCCTGGAGCCATTACTATACATCAGGCTCTCTATAGTATTATACGAAGAGTTTATATACCTCTGCCTCTTATTTCACTCTTGCTCCCTGCCATGAAAGAAAATAGGAATAAAGCTTTTTGAAAATTATGTTTTTGATGACAGGTTTTGAAACTCTTTTTGTTACTCTGATTTATGGTACAAAGAACACAAAACTAATCAATGCACATGTAAATTAGATGATAAAATCCACATAAGAAATCACCGACTTCCTAAAATGGTAAGGCAAATTTAACATTAAAAAAAAACCTAGCATGTATCAGAGCAAAAACCCCTGTGAAACGATTAAGAAACACAGCACATTATTGTGGGTAAGAGCTTGGACGCAGGACTGAGAACAAAACTGGGTTTGAATTCAGGCTCTGCCATGTGCTCACCGTGGAATCTGCAGGAACCAAATTCATTGAGTTCAGTTCAATAGACATTTATCAGTTCTATCATGTACAGTGCAGTAAGCCCTAAGGTGATAAAGATGAAAAAGATTTGATCCCCGTTTTCAAGGCGATCAAAATCTCGCAATGGTGACAGAAACACACACTATTAATCACAATACAGAGTGAAAAGTGCTTTCAAGCACAGAGAATAGTGATCAATTCTGCCTGGTGATTTCCAGGAAAGGTTCTCAGACATGGCAATAGCTGTACGGGGTGTTGTGAACAGTTCACCAGCAGAGAAGATGGAATGCTATCTGATCGGAAGCATTAATCAAATGGAAAACCTATTGCATTTAAAGAGGAAGATACACTGGGTAAGTTAATAAATACATCAGATGTATCTCGTTGAAGGGTCTGCGAAGTTATAATTATGTGATTCTGCATGCCTAAAAATGTTTTCTATTTTAATAAAAGTAGAATTTATTAGTGGATATAAGAACAAGATGTCTTGATCAGTAAAATTAGGAGTCTAAATTAGGAGGAACAGGTTAGAGTGTTTTCACGGTCTTAGAAGAATGAGGTGGGCTAAAAGCCCACCTGGGTTTTACCAAATGGAAGGAAATGTGCAACTAAGTCTAGACTGTGCAATCCCCATGCTTGCACAATCCCCAGGCTCTCCCTTGAACCCACTTATGTTTTTAATTTGTAAATTTTGACATATTACTTACCATTACTTATAAAATATTTACTCCACATTCCATAGCCAGCACAAATACTTACACAGTATGCACTGGTGCTGCCTTACTGGCTGTTTACAGCTACAACTTTTCCAATTAGTTGTTGCCCATGCCTCACAAGTTACTGAATATTCTGAGTATCCCCTACACTAGCCATAGTCCCAACAGAAAACAGAGGACATACTCAGATGAAGGAGTGGGGAGAGGAAATATTTAGAAAACGCAGGTAGGAGTAAAAGAAACAAGTAACGTATAGTGTAGTGCTTGGGGCTAGTAACTGTGTGTCTGCAACCACGCTTCACATTGAAGAGGCAAAAAGAGAAGCCATAGGAGAGGAACAGAGCCAATACTTTGGCAATCTGCCAGGACAAAGCCTGGTGAGTGAATACCCTGATCTCACTGCACTGTTCATCCTTTGCCTGTGTCTCTCATTGGTCATGCCCAATCAGAAGCTAAAGAAGAGGAACCCATTGATGTAGAACTAGAGGTTATTGGTGCCTACAGTGCTCAGAGCATGGAGACAAGAAATGGAGAGTAGCTCTGAAAGGATAAAGGAAAAATATCCAGCACATTACTTCTGCTTATACTGACTGAGTTATGCCAGTATGTTGCAATTCACAATGGTGAACTTCTTCCCAAGTCTAAATCAGTTTCTTAGGTGTCTAGGGTCCCATACAGTTAATGTTCTAGAAATCTCGTTTCTAATCTGACTTCTCCTGGAAATAGTCCGTTCTCAACAGCTTTCTGAAAACCTGAGGTACCTATTAAAACATTCTATCCCTCTAGGCTACTCTGTCTGTAAATGACAGCTAAAACTAAGTGTTTTTTTAAATCAGTATCTGTTGATAAATTTATCTGTGCTCTTTTCAGTTAACTTTTAAAAGCTGCCTTCTTTGTGATGCAAAGCTGAACCAAAAGAAGTATCAGTAATGAGAGGCTTTTTCAAGCCTACAAAATCATGTAGCAGCTTTCTACTGCAACCAATAAAAGTAAAATGAGCAGCAATGGAAGTTTGGACTAGGGAAGTGGACTGGGGAGATGATTTGGAGGAAATAACAGATTCACAGATAGCGCATCTGACAGTTGAGTTTAGAGGATGTGATAGGGTGATGAGTAACTGGTTTGAGTGACTGACTTGTTGCATGAAAACTCAGTTAACCAAAATCAAGATTAAGGGGAGATGTGTAGCCTTCGTACATTTTATGAAGCTTTCAAGAGAAATTCTAACTCTTACCAGGATTATTCTTTTACTTATCCACTAAAAGGCAACAATCAGAAAACAATTAAGTTTTCAGTAATTTTTTTTAGTAGTGCATTTTAGCAGAATTGCAAGAGCTAAGCAAATGACATTTGGGTGTCTCTCAAGGAAACTGTATCTTTTGAGTAATGTAAAGACTCTTCATGATTATTTTCCATATGAGGTATCAGAGTACAAACATCAGGAATCTTAACTGCTATTATCACCCTTAGTTATAAGTTACAAGGTGAGGAAGAAAAGTAAACTCAACTGAGTATTAATTTTCAGTAAGATGCAGAGAAGTTAAGGACAAAAACAAAAACATTGTTGGAGTAGCATAGACAACAAATACATTCAATGTTATTTATTTTTAAGCCTATCTTGTAACACTTATATATCATTAAGGTACTTAATTATAGGCAGGAGAAACCAACTGCTTACTTAGGGCAGAGAATAAAATTTTTGAAATGATATCAGAGTATAGGGCTGTATTAGTTCATTTTCACACTGCTGTAAAGAACTACCCAAAACTGGGTAATTTATAAAGGAAAGAGGTTTAATTGACTACAGTTCAGCATTGCTGGGGAAGTCTCAGGAAACTTAAAATCATAGCAGAAGGTGAAGGAGAAGAAAGGCACCTTCCTCACAAGGTAGCAGGGAGAAGAATGAATGCAGAAGGAACTACCAAACACTTATAAAACCATCAGCTCTCATGAGAATTCACTATCGCAAGAATGGGATAGGAGAAACCCACCCTATGACTCAATTACCTCCACCTGGTCTCTCCCTTGACACGTGGGAATTATGGGGATTATGGGGATTACAATTCAAGATGAGATTTTGGGTGGGGACACAGCCAAACCATATCAAGGGCATAGAACAGAGAGCTCTGCAAGAGCCTCCAGATTGTAACAACAGCAACCACTCCTGAGGGAATGGGGAGTGAAAACAGGTGAGTCTGAGTGTTGCAGCTTGTCGTGAGAAGCAGCCCCTAAGGCAGAAGACAGCAGAACCATTCCATCGCTCCTGCTCTTCCTTGTTCTCCGTGACAGCAATGGTCTCTGTTAGCAGAGATCTCCAACATAGGCTGTAAAACAAAATATGCAGACACTTGAAAGAGAATGCCATTTATATCCTAACAACAAAAAGAAGTGAGATTACATATAAGATCATAGATCTTTAATGGCCATAAGTGTGCTGCCGATGAAAAGAAGCCAAATGAGTTACGGTCTAGAAAGCATTGACTCCCCTTTAGTGGCTTGAGTCTTTGGAGGAGAAGTGGGACTAGGATAAAGTCACTTTAGACATAGGTAAGAAGAAAATAGCTAAAATTTTAACTAAGTTTTAAACACCAATTTGCGGATGGCATGAGACTTTAGAATCCCCAGCGGGACTTAACAAAAGGTGAGTCTGCACATCTGTTACCTGTTCCACAGGCCTTTATCAAGTGTTAGGGAGGAATATAAAGGAAGAGCAGAAGAAGTGAGAGAGATCCACCTTACTCTGAAGCACAGGTGTGCTGGGCCTGCAGAAGGTTGGGGGCAGGGCAGGGAAAATAACTAGAGAAATGCTCTAGGCCCTCTGGGCCCCACATTCATTAACATTGGAATTGAAGCAGAGATATTATAGATCGTAGTGACAGTAAAAGGATAATAATGAGATATGAACAATTTTATGCAAATAAATGTGATAACTTACATAAAATGAATAAATTCTTTGAAAGAAAACTTACATGACACAAGAAATAGAAAATCTGAATAGCATTATATCTATTTTAAAAAATGAATTCATCATTCAAAAGTGTTCTATAAGATTTCCATTTCAAACCATCGTAGAATAACAAGGACTATTCCCCACCCTATCCCCAGAAGAGTAGGTGGAATAATTCTCACAGATTGCACAAGGCTGTGAATTGTTCATGTTCCAACCAGTCAAAGTGGAAAGACCTCATAATTCATGGCGTATTGAGTAGCTGCTCAGAATCCTCCTAGAAATAGAACTAAATCAGCCCTCGACTGAAAGGTACTCTGGATCCTCACTAACTATACATAAAAGCAACCCTCGGATTTAACTGATCCCAAAGAACATGGCTGCATTCCAGAAATTTAAAAAAAAAAAAAAAAGCTATTTAAAGGAATGTAACAAAATTCCACAACCTACAACATAAAAGTCATAATGTCTGGCATTCACAACTGCATTCCAGAAATTTTTGAAAAATGCTCCTTAAAGGAATATAACTAAATTTCATACCCTACAACATTAAATTCATAATGCCTGGCATCCAGTCAAAAATTATTAGTTATATATAAAGAAGATGGAAAATATAACCCAGAACCAAGAGAAACAGATCAATAGAAACAGATCACAGAATACAGAGATAATAGAATTGGCAAATAAAGACCTTAAAATGGCTATTGTAAATATCCTCAACCTGTTAAAAAAAATATAGAGAAAAATCTGAGCATGATGAAGAGGGACACAAAAGATACTATCTAACCAAAAAGAAAACAAAACAAACAAAAAGCAAATGGAACTCCTAGAGATTAAAACTAGAATGTCTGAAATTTTAGAAAATATACAAGATGGGGCTAATAACAGATTGTACACTTCAGAATAAAAAAAAATTAGTGAACTTGAAAACATAGCAATAGAAACTATCACATATACAGCACACTATAAAAGCAAACTAAATATGGCCTGGAAATGGCTTCATACTTCTATATTTGAGTCCTTGTGGATGAACTGCAACCTAACTTAATAGGTAGGCAAGGATGAAATCCTAACTTAGAAGTGTGCACCTATAATAGCTGAGTCTTGGCCTTTCCAGCAGCCATACTTCAACCAGCATTACAATGCCGAATGTTTGAACCATGGTCAAATAAGGCAAAGGCCAAGCTATAACCAATCCAGTTGTTTTTGTACCTCACTTCTGATTTATGTAGGTCATTTCCCTTTTTTTGTCTATAAATCTTCTTCCACCACGTGGTTGTGGGGGACTCTCTCTTAATCTGTTGTGATTCTGGGGGTTGCCTGATTTGTGAATCGTTCATTGCTCAATTAAACTCCTTTAAATTTAATTCAGCTGGAGTTTTTCTTCAACAAATGGTGTCAGAAGTGGGACCCAAACTAGCGCTCCTAACGAGCCCCAGGAGCACTGAGTGAACAATCAAGGAACCTGCGGGAACCACTTGGGTCTTTTGATTTCTCAGAGTAACTGGGGATTGTGGATAAGTTTTCTATTGGATTTCAGAGCTCCACGGATTTGTGTTGTGCGCTCTCTGAGTTTCTTCGAGCAAATTTCTGAGCCAAACTGGGTTTGGAAGTCATGACAGAAACTGGATTGGATCCGGGATCAGATTTGATCTGGTAATTAACTGGCTTGGATCCAGTTAGAGGCCTCTTATATCTGACTGGCTCAGAAAGAAACTAGTAGTAAATGGTAATATTGCAGGGTTGTAAAATTTGGCTTTTAAAAATTCACAGGGATTTTTTGTGTTCTGCGCCTTTGTTTCATTTTTCTTGCATGCTTAGGTAGGAAAAATCACTGGCTAAGTTCAAGGGAACCTAAGAGCAAAGCCAATATTTCAGGTAAAAATAGGAACCTTAATTTCTGGAAAACTGAGTTCCTTCAGCTTATACATTAGTCCCGGGAAGTAGTAAAGTCTTAAGGAAATGACAAAATATTACTGAAGATAAATTACAGTGGAACATTCTGAATGAACAATGCACTGAAGTGCATTTAGACTCATCTAGGGATGCCTATTAATATGCAGACGCTTCTAAAAAGATTTCAATATTTTTACTTAAAGACTTTATGAAAGGCAAATAAAAACCTTAAGTGACTAATTGATTTAAAAAAATAAATCTTCTATTTTTAGCTTAGTTACTATCCCAATCCAAAGGAAATAGACTGCAGCACCAATTGGCTGACTTTGGATAAGTAATGGGGTACATTTTACCTGAGTAAAGGATAGGATTGGGTTAGAGGCCCTTTCCTCAGTAAAGTCCCTTTTGGTTAGAAATGGATTAAAGATGACAGGGCCCAACAGGGGGCAAGTTTAAGCCTTGCTGGTTTGATATTGGGTGCTAAGCAGAGTGGCTAATGTCTGTTTTGTCACACATATTTTGTTCTGGCCAGAATGGAAATGTTAATTTGGTTACCACATGCAAACCCTTATTCAGCATCTTGCAAAATTGAGAGGATTTTGCCTGTGGTTCCATGATTTTCCTTAGTAATGTAGCTTGGGCTCTGGAGCTATGGTGTGGTAAGCAGGGTCACTAGTGCCACTCAGGGAAAGGGAACCCAGAAATCTAACATGCCAGCAAAAGGATAAAAAATTCTTACCAGTCACATTTCTAGCCTCTGTGTGTGTGTGTGTGTGTGTGTGTGTGTGTGTGTAAACCGGTTGAATGAATGGTAAAAATCACTGTTTATCTCCTCTGTAAAGTTTTAACTAATGGGGAAAAAGGATTTGTGAGGCTAGTCTTAAGCTATAGTGACTCTGATGGGCTTTGTGTTGTCATAAAGAGGGGTACCTTAGGATATAATGTAGGCCTAGTACCCCTGTAAGCCCATTGTTCAAGATGGCCCAGCAAACTGGTCAGTAACAAAGTTTGCTGCAGGTCTCTGAAACAACAACAAAAACTGCATAATGTTTCCTTCTCATCTTGTTTCATGTCCTTGGGAGCTTGACCTTGTGGGAGTACTTTCTCTTGGTTTCTCTCAACACAATGGCAGCCCTTGTTCAGGGTTCAATTCCTGGCTTAGGGAATGAGTCCTTCCTGGTTTGACATCTGTGTGACCTTTACCTTTTGTTGATTATCTTCCCCTCCATGAACCATCTTACATTTTCCTTTCTCTGAGCACAAAAATATAGGCTGTTTGGCCTGGCTTAAGTCAGATAATAAAAGATTTAAAAGAACTATTTCTTTCTTTAAAGAGTGCTGTGGTTAGGCCGGGCACGGTGGCTCAAGCCTATAATCCCAGCACTTTGGGAGGCTGAGACGGGCGGATCATGAGATCAGGAGATTGAGAGCATCCTGGCTAACACGGTGAAACCCCATCTCTACTAAAAAATACAAAAACAAAAACCAGCCGGGCGAGGTGGCAGGCACCTGTAGTCCCAGCTACTAGGGAGGCTGAGGCAGGAGAATGGCATAAACCCGGGAGGCGGAGCTTGCAGTGAGCTGAGATCTGGCCACTGCACTCCAGCCTGGGCGACAGAGCGAGACTCCGTCTCAAAAAAAAAAAAAAAAAAAAAAAGAGTGCTGTTGTTAAAAGTCAGCTTAATTAAAAGTGGGTATTCAAGCTCTAAAAGATTGGGACTCTTTGGGAAAAACAGGAGGTGCCACAAATCCTGTTTTGGGAAAAACCTTTGTTTCCTTCATGAAACCCCAGGAATTGCAAGTGAATACATACCTCTCAAAATCTAAGGCTCTGTTCTGTTTTCCATTGTATTATCTGATGTTTTTTACTTTGGGGTATCAGAGACTACTTCACATTATAAGAGAGCTTTAGTGTGTAATAACCAGGGAGAAAATATACTTTTAGGGATGGGTTAATTGCAAAATGGGCTCATTGGCTTTGGGTTGCCATGCAATAAAATGTACAGTAAAAGCATTGCCCTATCTTCTCTTGTAGCACTTCTCTTTTTTTGGAGATCTAAGTTCTGATATAAAAATGGGATCCTTTCTTTTACTTTTTTTTTTTTTTTCCCCACATGGGGTCTCGCTCTGTCACCCAGACTGGAATGCAGTGGCATGATCTTGGCTCACTGCAACCTGCACCTCCTGGGCTCAAGCAATTCTTGTGCCTCAGCCTCCCAAGTAGCTGAGATAACAGGTGTGTACTACCACACTCAGGTAATTTTTGTATTTTTAGTAGAGACAGGGTTTCGCCATGTTAACCAGGAAAAATGAGACCCTTAATTTTGGGGATCTGTTTTTGTCTTCCAACTGTGCTTGCTTATTAGGCCCTAGAAACAGGGTGCTAGCCCTGTTCCTTGAAGGGGTCCACAATGAGGCCAGTAATCCAATTAAGAAACTAGCAAATAAAAAATCTTACAACTACTGGATCTTCTTCTGTCCATCTGTGTAGTCATATATGTGTTGTGTATGTGTGATGTTTATATAAAAGAGCTCTAATTAATGGGTTTAAAGAAAAACAAGTACTAATAAAATATTTTGAAAGAAAAATAAAAACTGTAACACCTTTTAGCTCATGTAATTTTAGTAATCTTTGGGAAATAAAATGTTTTAAAGATTATTGGTAAAATAAAGACATTTGGTCTAAATTGGAAGATCAGATATAAGGCTTACTAAATACTTTACGGTCATAAACTGCTTTGACTTTTGAAAATTGTTCAATTTATTTACCTTGGAGATATTAGACTCTCAAAAAGGCCTACGGACATGTCGAATAAGCCATTCCCCTAGCTATGCAAGGTTATAGAGAAAAGAGATTTTATATAAGAAAGGATCGTATATGTTGAATTCTTGTCCTGAAGTAAAATAACTGGCTGTTTAAAAAGAAGGATGTTTAGAAGTCAGAAAGACCAAGCATGTCATAGATGGTCTGTGTAAGTCATGAAAGGATTTGTGAAAGGAAATGTATGCACCAAAAGTAGAAGCTGCTCAGAGGTAGTATTATAACATGTAATTGAGACTACTGAAAAAATAGTTTTATATGCAAGGTGTGTAAGGAGAGTGGAATGTGTTTTTGGTAAGAGATTATAAGAAGGCATGGCAATGTAAATTTTTGCCTTGTTTAGAGGGTTAAAGGATTGTTTTAAATTAGATAAGATAAAGCTAAAGGCTTGAATCAGTTGTGGAAGGGTTGTAAAAATTAATCTTGTAAAACAAATTATGTGTGTGACTATTTTGATTAAATTTAAATGGGCATTATTTGGTTTTTCCACAAGTTGAACATCAAAATGAAAGCACAACAAGGTTTTGTTAAAGCACTGACCTGCTCTTTAACAAAAATTTGTAAAGGGTTATAAAAGGTTTATGAGAATCTCACCATATGATCAAGCTAATTAAAATAGGATAAATTTGTCTATATGGTTTTATTAAAATTTTGGGTTGACATTAACAGTATTTGAATGCAAGGGTGAAATTTGGCTTTCTCTATTGAACAAGATTTTCAGGTAATATTAAAAGATAATGAAAGATTTTTGTTTGCCTTTTCAATAAACTACCCCAAAAAAGAAGGGAAAGACAAGAGACAGTTCAGAAAGCTAACTTTCTGCTATCAGTGAGTAGAGGTTTCTGCCTTTTTAAAAAAATTTTGAGACATTATTTTGGCTAAATGAATGCCTTATTGTAACCTGGAATTCCATTTCATAATATCAAGTTAAATATCAATATGTTAAACCTCTAACTCTGAGATGCTACAGAGGGCCCCTGAAGCATACAAAAAAGAGGTAAACAGGATTATTTGGCATGTTAAGTTACATGGAAAACATTGTCAAAATAAAATAATGTTTAATCTTCTTCAGGTTTTATTTTAGTGAATGATAATATATGTTCCAAAATTGTATGGGATTTCTAAAATTCTAATATGTCTGAGTATGTGCTATCAATTATAATTATGGTTACTATGTTAAGTTATTATAGATCACAGAAATAACTGATTTCCTTTTCAGTTGTTTCTTTAAATGTGGCTATTTAAAGTCATTTCCACAGTTAATTGCTTAATGCTGATGCAGTTTCTGAAAACTTCACATGCATGCAAAATCCTAGAATATAGTTTCTTTTAGGAGATTCATGAAAGGATGGAAAGGACCCTGAAAAGCACTCTTGAATACAGGTTTCTAATAACTTTAAAATCATATTATGGAAAAGAATTCCCCATGGACTCCCCAATTCCCCAAAAATTGGACTGGTTAAGAATTCCTGAAGCTTTAATGAAAAGACTGACTGATTTATAAAACTTCTAAACCACGTAGAACAAAACTTAGTTGAATACCAAGGAAATACTTTGCCAGATTTTCCTGCTAAATCAGCCAATACTGTAATTGTTTAGATATACAATTTGAATGAACTCCGTGGTCTATGTCAAATTACCTATGATAACTCATCAGTTATCAGTGCTATCACCTAATTTGGAGAAACAACTTGTATTTAAGAGGATATAAGTCTAATGTTAATAAAGCATGGACTCATGGAGAACCAGGAAAGCCACCTTGTCCTTTCTGAGTTCTTAAAAATTTTGTTATTAAAAGTTCTGCATTCTGTGACTCATCATGGAAAATATAAAATGATCCAAATTAAACATATTGGTATGGTTACTTATAAATTGCTAAAATAGTTTATAACAAATGTTTGGTTTGTCAAATCCATATCTCTGGGAAGACAGTCAAAGCTTCAGGTACATTTGGCTACCCGATGGACCATTTAAACTTTTATAAAGGGATTTCGTTCAATTGTCATTTTCAATGCATGTTATCTGGTTGTATAAAAGCTCTCCCATGCAAGATGGCTGATGTTATAACAGTAGATTGTTATGCCCCAGTATATTTTCACCAGGTAAAGAAAGCTTTTTATAATTCATGGAGGACCATCAACACCTTCACAATCTAGAACCCAAAGACTGGATCTTCTGAGAAAATCAGAGAAAGACTACCCTGGCCATTCACACTGCAACAAAACTTTGAAACCTTGAACTTTGAGTTCTTTATCTCACAGCTGAAAAGAGTCCCTCAAATCTCTTGGAACTGTACATCCATTGAAACCCCTAAGGTAAAGTTAACCAGGAAAGTTTCTCCCCAAAGAAGATGGCATCCTTGACATGAACAGCTTTCCCAAGATCAAGGATCAAGACTTCTCTACTATCATGAGACTTTTATCTTTGAATATTTTTTCCTTGTTTATGCCTTTATGAAAAATAGAAATGAAAATGTTATGTGCACTTATGGGGTGTATTTTATTTGTGAAGGGTTTTGCAGCCAGCCTTATACATGGATAACCTTATACCTTGATATATAAAAATGAAGGCCCAATGTAAGGGAGAAACTTTAATGGTGCATATGTTGCCTCATAATCAGTCAGAAACAGAACATTGATTCACTCCTGTTAACCCACATCATGAGTTAAAGGGAATATTGCCAGGAGGCATTCATTCTTCTAAAAGAGCATCATTTGCTAGGTTCTTTTTCCATGGTATGGAGTAAAAGAGGTAATAATTAGAAATGTATCCCTCATGAAAAGCTCTATAGCAGATTCTACTGTAAAGACTATAGTTATACAACAGACTTTAAATTCCTTTGTCAAAGTTATGCTAAATAGTAGAATTGGCTAAACAGTATCTGTGCATCTGCTGGCACCTGTGGCCTATGGAGAAATACATCAAATGTAGATTATAGAGATTTAGTTGCAGAGGATTAATGAAGAAACTTCTTAATTAAGTGAGTAGACTTTTTATCTAGCTCATTCTTTAATCTATTTAATTTTAGGTGGCTTGGTTTATGCGGACCCTGGGTAAGGGGCATACTCCAAACTCTTGGTATTATCCTCCCAATAGTCATAGTACTAGTCTCCCTGGTGCACCATGAGGACACCATAACCTACGAATGACATTCTGAGATTGGATACCCAAAATTATGGTAACTGAGAGTGGCACTAATGCCTTAAGTTTTGGTCATACTCTCACCTAGGTGAGAACCTGACCAAAACGGGGGAGACTTTTTTAAACAAAATTATGAGATGCTATTGTTTTGGACTGAGCTCATGCACTAGGCCCCAACAGACCAAACCAAACAAAAATGGAGTCACTCATGCTAAATGTGACATAATTAAGACTTTAAGGAAACACATAGGTCCTAGAACAGACCAGGATTTGTTTTTCTACTGTAAACAGGAATTTCCAGCGTAACAAGGTACCCTCTACTTAGTTCTTGTTTCTACCTTTGTAAAACTCACTGTTCTACTTCTTCCCAGTGGGTTCCAAAACCAAATAAGTACATTTATGATGGCAAAAGTGACATCAATGACTAACATTTTGGTCAGTCTCTCAAAATTGAAAAAAAATGACCAAAAGGGGCAAATTATTAAAGCAATCTATATATGGCCTGAGAAGGACTTCGTACTTCTATATTTGAGTCCTTGTGGACAAACTGCAACCTAATTTAATAGGTAGAAAAGGTTGAAAATCTAACTTAGGAGCCTGTACCTGTAACAATAGCTGGGTCTTGGCGAATCCCAGCAGACACACTTCAACCACTCATAGACTGCCAAGTGTTAAACTGTGTTCAAATAAGGCAAACACTGAGCTGTAACCAATCCAGTTGTTTCAGTACCTAACTTCTGATTTCTGTTTATCATTTCCCTTTTTTGTCTATAAAAGGAAAATTTACCTTTTTTGTCTATCATGTGGCTGGGATGGAGTTTCTCTGAATCTGCTGACTCTGAGGGCTGCCCAATTCATGAACTGTTCATTTCTCAATTAAACTCCTTTAAATTTAATTCAGCTGAAGTTTTTCTTTTAACAACACAAAGGAAAAAGAGCAAAGAAATAAAAATAGATCAGTGAGTTATGCAACAATATCAAATGGCCAGATATACTTGTAACTGAAGTCTCACAAAGAAAAGGCAGAAAAGAGAGAAATATATTTAAAGAATGGCTATACCTTTTCCAAATTTGAGGAAAATTATTAGATAACAGGTCCAAAAACATCAATCAACCCTAAAATAATAAACATAAAGAAATACATAATTAGGCATGTCATAATTGAATCGGTAAAAACCATTGATAAAGAGATGATCTTAAAAGCACTCAGAAAAGGGAAATATTATGTTCAGAATAACTAAAATAATCAAGATATACTTCTCAATAGTAACTATTCAAGCCATAAGAAAATATTATAACAGGCTCGGTGTGGTGGCTCATGCCTGCAATCCCAGTGCTTTGGAAAGCCGAGGTAGGAGGATCACTGGAGGCCAGGAATTCAAGACTGGCCTGGGCAACATAGAGAGACCCCATATCTATATATAAAAAAAAAATCAGCTGAGTATGGTGTGTGCACCTGCAGTCCTAGCTACTGTGGAGGCTGAGGTGGGAGAATCACTTCAGACCGGGAGTTCAAGGCTGCAGTAAACTATGATCACACTATGACGCTCCAGCCTTGATGACATAGTGAGACCCTGCCTCTAAAAAAATTAAATAAATAAAAAAAATTTTTTAAAGAAAAGAATGTAACATCTTTAAAATACTGAAAGAAAAATGTCAGGCTAGAATTCTATATGTGGTAACACTATCTTTCAAAAAATGAAGGTAAAATAAAGATTTTTTTGAACAAACAAAAGTTGAGACAATTCATTGCCATTAGACTTGCTCTACAAGAATTCTTAAAGGAAGTTCTTCAGGCACAAGAAAAATAACATGAAAATTTCAAAACACTAAAAAATGAAGAGCACTATAATAGGAAATATATAGGCAAATATAAAATCCATTTTTCTAGTTTAATCTTGTTTCTTTCTTGTCTTTAAAACTTAACTTATTCCTTATAGAAGAAAAGAATAACAACATATGGTAAGGTTTGTAAATTATGTTACCATAAAATATATGACCAAGATTACATAAAAGAAGAAATGAAAGCATACTTCTATAAAGTTCTTGTACTACATATGAAAAGGTATAATATTATTTGAAGATATACTGTCATACATTAAAGATTTATATTATAAACTGTAGAGCAGCCGTTAAAGCAAAACAGAGTTGTATAGGTTATAATTCAATAGCTACATAAAAATAATAAATACTTAATCCAAAAGAAGTTAGAAAACAATGGAATGAAGAAAAAATAAAATAAATAATAAACAAATGGCCTTTTATATCCTTCACAAAAAAACACTCAAAATGGATCATAAACTTAAATATGAATCATAAAACTACTGGAGGACAACAGGTAAAAATCAAGATGACCTTGGCTATAGTGATGACTTTTTAGATACAACACTGAAGGCATGATTTATGAAAGGAATAATAAGTTAGAATTCATTAAAAGTAAAAACTTCCACTCTGCAAAAGACACTATCAAGAGAATGAGTTGACAATCCACATACTAGGAGGAAATATCTTTAAAAGACATTTCTGACAAAGCACTGTTATGCAAAATATTCAAAGAACTCTTAAAATGCAACAATAGGAAAATTAGTAAACTTGCCAGGCACAATGGCTCACGCTTGTAATCGCAGCACTGTGGGAGGCCAAGACAGGCAGATCACCTGAGGGCAGGAATTCAAGACCAGCCCAGACAACATGGTGAAACTCTGTCTCTCCTAAAAATACAAAAATGCCCAGCACATGGTGGTGCACATCTGTAGTCCCAGCTACTCATCTCGTGAGGCTGAGGCAGGAGAATCTCTTGAACCCAGGAAGCGGAGGTTTCAGTGAGCAAGGCCACGTCACTGTACTGCACTCCAGCCTGGGCAACAGAGCTAGACCATCTCAAGAAAAAAAAAAAAAAGAAAATTAGTAACATGACTAAAAACTGGACAAAAGACCTGAACAGACACCTCACCAAAGAAGATACGCAGATGACAAACACGTGAAAAGGTATGTCACATCATATGTTATCAGAGAAATTTAAGTTAAAAGAATAATAGCCAGGTGCAGTGCCTCACTCCTGTAATCCCAGCACTTTGGGAGGTTGAGGTGGGAGGACCTCTTGAGCCCAGGAGTTCAAGACCATTCTAGGCAACATGGCAAAACCCTGTCTCTACAAAAAATTAGCTGGGCACAGTGGCACGTGTTTATAGTCCTAGCAACTCAGGAGACTGAGGTAGGAGGATAATCTGAGCCTGGGAGGCAGAGGTTGCAGTAAGCCTAGATAGCACCAGTGCACTCCAACGTGAGTGACAGAGTGAGACCCTATGTCAAAAAAAAAAAAAAAAAAAAAAGAAAGAAAGAAAGAAAAAAAAAAGAAAAAAAGAAAAAAAAAGGGTAGCACAACATACCCATTAGAATGACCAAAATTCAGAATACTGACAACACCAAATGCTGACAAGGGTGTGGAGCAATTAGAACTCATTCAGAGGATTTTTAGGACAGTGAAAGTATTCTATATGGTACTGTAATGGTGGATACATGTCAATGAACATAGAATGTACACGTCAAACCCTATAGAATATAGAGCACCAGGAATGAGCCCTGGTGTAAACCATAGCTTTGGATGATAATGATGTGTCAACAGAAGTTTATCAGTTGTAACAGATGTACCATTTGAGTACAGGATGTTGATGGTTGGGGAGGATGAGGTGGGGAATGGGTGGGTGAGAAAGGGGTGATCAGGAGATATGTGAGAACTCCGTACTTTCTCCTCAATCGTGTGGTGAATCTAAAACTGCTCTAAAAATAAAGTGTATTTAATGAAATAGAAAGATAGTAAACTTAAACCTGATTATATAGGTAATTCTATTAAATGCAAATTGTCTAAAATCCTAAATTAAAAGTCAGAGTTGTCAGATTAAAAAACAAGACCCTACTATATACTCTATACAGGATACTTACTTTAAATATAATGGTGCAGATAGGATAAAGGAATGAAAACAAATCATAAGAAAACTAGAGTGGCTACATTCATGTTAGACAAAGCAGTTTCCAGAACAAGAGATATTGCCAGGTATAAAGAAGAATATTTTGTAATGAAAAAAAATTCCAGCACTTTGTAAACCCAGAACTTTGGAAGGTTGAGGCAGGTGGATCACTTGAGTCCAGGAGTTCAAGACAAGTCTGGACAACATGACAAAGCCTGTCATTACCAAAAAAAAAAAAAAAAAAAAAGAAGAAGAAGAAAATTAGCCAGGTATGGTTGCACACACATGTAGTCCAAGCTACTTAGGAGGCTGAGGTGGGAGGATCATCTGAGCCTGGGGATGTTGAGGCTGTAGTGAGCTATGATTACACCACTGTACTCCAGCCTGGGCTACAGAATGAGACCCTATCTGAAAACAAACAAACAAAAAAAGACATGAGATGAGGAAACTAAATGCATATGGAACTAATTACACAGCTTCAAAATAGATGAAGCAAAAATTTATAGAATTGAAAAGAGAAATAGAAAACTCTCAATTATAGTTGGAAATTTCAACACTTCTCTCTCAGTAATTGATAAAACAAACACAACAATCAAAAAGGATATAACCTACTTGACCTAATTTATACTTACTCAAACATTCCACCTCAAGACAGAAGAAAACTTTATTTCCTAGTGCACATGTAGCACCCAATAAGATTGACTATATTCCTGGCTGTAAAACAATTCTCAGACATTTAAAAAGATTGAATCATACAAAGTATGTATGGTCTCTGAGTGTGTATGTGGAATGATAAACACCCAAAGATGCCCATGCTCTAATCCCTGGAGCCTGTGCATTAGGTTACATGGGAAATAGGAATTAATGTTTCAGACAAAATCAAGGCTGCTAATCATTTTACCTTAAAATACAGAGATCATCCTGGATTTTCTGGGTAGACCCAATGTAATCCACAAGGTCCTTAAAAGTGGAAGAACTTAAAAGGTCTTCAGGGACCAAGGTTAGGTAGTTACCAGGTGTATAAAATGGTCAAAAATGAACAAATTAAACACATAAGGTGTGTGTAATTTAATGTATATAAAGTATATGTGAATTTTAGATACACACAGAACATTTGCAAGGGCTAAACTCTACAGTTAAAACAAATGTTCACCACTGCTACTTCCACTGAGTATAAGATGCCACAAGTTAGGCAATACAGCTATCAGTGGGCTGTGGATGCTGCCACTGGATCCACATGTAGCTTTCTTCTATAAACTAGATATGATAACACAGAGGTAATCATCATCTCTTGAGTGGATTCTACAAGATCCATCCTTCCTCCTTTCACCGGATTTTTGCCAAGGACCCTGGTGAGGCAATTTGATTGGCAGCACCTAAGTCATGTGTCCATAGAAGGGATGCTCAGGACGTGAATATCTGACATTTTCAGGGAGCAAGCTCTACTTCTTACTAGGCATTTTTCACACATAAGCCAAAGCTTCAGACATTGAGAAGTCAAGAAGTCTAACAAATATCCCCAAACTCACTTGTAACTTAGTCATGGTGAAAACACTGACCACTTAAAATTTTAAATTGAATTTCCAAATAAGAACTTTTTAAGAAATACAATGGTACATGTAAACACTGTTACTGAGAATTTTTGTATCAGACTTGCCCATTACCCTGACTCCTGCCTGTGGTGCACTTTGAGCTATTCAGGAGCTGAGGATATGGTTAAACTATTTTTTCTTCGTTTACTTTCATTTTACTCCATTCAAATCTACCTCAGGCTACCAAACCACCTCAGTCAGAAGGAGCAAATTGCTCAGTCTGTCTTTTCATCCTCATTGTTTACAGGTTTTACCTTATTTCTAGGCTCTTGAATATACTGTGCTGCCCAGTCCCTATAACCAATCCTCACCTGAGATGGTGTAAAATTTTACCACACCCACTCTCTGGTGCACAGCAATGGATCACACTCTCTGCTAGATACTGTTTTGACTTCATATCCCATATCCAACAGCTGTGCTAAAGACTTTAAAGGGAACTAAGGACACTCTACTTTGTACATGGTTCTGGTAACTCCATCCATTTTATATCCCTAGGCTAACTCTTCTAGGAACTGGAGTTTTGCTTCGGGTTTGGAACTATCTGCAAAAACTCTTCTGGTTTTAACTACAACCATGAAACACCCATAGCTGCCAATACTACATTGAGGACACCATGTAGCTTTTTATAAAGGTAGTTGGGCCTTTCAAATATGAAGCCATTTCCACCTTTTGGTTCCCTTTATGCCACTTCTACTAAGGAGGCCTCAGTCAAACCAAGTTAGGTTCACAATCATGATGATTATATGAACTAATCCTGCAATGGCTTTCTCTTAAACTTTTCATTCTTTGAGCATGTTATCGTTCAATGTGTCTCCCAAAAGGCATGTGTTCAAAACTTAATCCCCAAGGCACAGGAGTTAGAAGGTGGAGCATAATGTGAGGTGTTTAGGTAATGAAGGCTCCAATCAAATGAAGAGAATAATGCTGATTATAAAAGGGCTTGAGGCTCTGAGTTCAACCTCTTTTTCACTTTTGCTCTCTCCTGCCCTTCCACCTTCTGCCATGGGATGATGCAGCAAGAAGGCTCTTGCCAGATGTGGACTTCTTAACATTGGATTTCCCAGGCTCCAGAACTGTAAGAACTAAGCCTGTATAAATTACCCAGTCTCTGGTATTCTTTATAGAAGCACAAAGTGGACTAAGACAGACCACTTAATGATTTTCATTGTTTCATCACAGCAATGATTTTCCAACAGGGTTGTTCTGGGACTACCTCCCCCAAAGGATGTTTGAAAATGTGTGGAGGTATTTATTGATAACACATTGATGGAAGGTGTTCCTATCACTCAGAGAGTAGAACCAGAGATCCTAACTGTCCTGCAGTGCTCAACAAAGAGTTACACAATAAAGAATTGCCCTACCACAGATGCCAAGAATCACAATTTTTAGTCAGAAAAATCCCAAGTCACGTCTAGCTTCCATCAACTTGAGTCTTGGGAAAGATACTAAATCTCTCTCTGAGTCTTAGTTGTTTTTATAAAACTCTGCTTAAAAATAAAATAATAGTATTTATCTCAGATTTTTGAAGGAAAATTGAACAATTATATGTGCCTTGTTTAGCAGAATGTCCACAATAAACAGTAAGTATTGGTATATTATTCGTAATACTAGGAATATCAGTAGAAGAGAAATAATTAATTTTAGAGAGTAGATATGAAAAGTATCAAAAGAGTATTGCATCTAAAATTCAGTTTGGAAAGACAGAGGGATTCTGGATGACAAGCATCATATGTACGCTATTCCCATTTGAGAAAAATACAATATAGAGTTTTTTCTTAATCCAGAGTAAACAATAATGTAATCTGAATATTTTCCTTTAGGCTTCAAAAATATTCTTTTTTATATTACTTGTAATAATTATAAAAGAGGTGGTTTCTTTTTGTCTTTCACAAAGCATCCAATATTCATTAGAGCATCTCTGGAAAAAAAGAGCTGTAGCTTCTATCGTACTCACCACCTTGTCTATCCAGATTAAGAAAGCAACCAAAATGGTTCAAAACTAGATGAACATCAAATCACTGTCATATGCACATACAGAGCTAAGAAAATGCTATACATACTGATTTTTTTAAGTTGACAGTGTATAGGAAATAGCAATAATGAGAGAGGCTGTGCATGTGGAAAACAGGAAATCTCTATTGTTTCCTGTCAATTTCTCTGTGAATCTAAAACTGTTCTAAATAATAAAATATTTTTAAATAAATCTGTGGTGTAAAAAATAAAGCTCAATAAAGTTGCTATATTTAAACATTGAATGGTGCCTTGATGGCATGGGAAACAACTGGAATAAAAAGTGTCTTTTACTAATATAGACACTAACTAATGGAGTATGCTCTTTTTATGTTCTTTTTTTTTTTTTTTTTTTTTTTTTTTTTTGAGACAGAGTCTCACTCTGTTGCCCAGGCTGGAGTGTAGTGGCATGATCTCCGCTCACTGCAAGCTCTGCCGCCTCCTGAGTTCACGCCATTCTCCTGCCTCAGCCTCCCGAGAAGCTGGGACTACAGGCGTCTGCCACCACACCCGGCTAATTTTTTTTGTATTTTTAGTAGAGACGGGGTTTCACCGTGTTAGTCAGGATGGTCTCAATCTCTTGACCTCGTGATCTGCCCGCCTCGGCCTCCCAAAGTGCTGGGATTACAGGCATGAGCCACCGCACCCGGCCCTTATGTTCTTAAAATAAAGAAGCACATTACTTGATCTTTCTGTAAAACTTGCATATACTACATTAAAAAGAACTTGAACCGGGCACGACTAACTCATTATGAATGGCACACTGAGCCCGATTTAGAGTAATAAGCATAATGTCATAGGCATAACTCATTGCCAGACATACATAAAATTTCCTTTCCTGTAATTATTAAAATATATGCTCCACTTTCCAAGCAAACATGGTTTCAAGCATCAAGAATCTTTCCAAATTTCACCATCAAATATTTCACAAATAAAACATTAAATACATTTACTAAAAGAGGTCAAGTAATAGTATAATCCATCCTTTTTTTTTTTTTTTTTTGGAGACAGAGTCTCGCTCTTTCACCCAGGCTGGAGTGCTGTGGCATGGCCTCAGTTCATTGCAACCTCTGCCTCCCATGGTCAAGCAATTTTCCTGCCTCAGCCTCCCCAGTAGCTAGGATGATAGGCATGCACCACCTCACCCAGCTAATTTTTGTATTTTTAGTGGAGACAGGGTTTCACCATGTTGGCCAGGCTGATCTTGAATTCCTGACCTCAAGTGATCCTCCCACCTCGGCCTCTGAAAGTGCTGGGATTATAGGCATGAGCCACCTGGCCTGGCCCATTCTAATTTATTTTTTATTTTATTTTTATTTTTATTTTTGAGACAGAGTTTCACTCTTGTTGCCTAGGCTGGAGTGCAGTGGTGCCATCTCTGCTCACTGCAACCTCTGCCTCCCAGGCTCAAGCCATTCTCCTGCCTCAGTGTCCCAAGTAGCTGGGACCACAGGCACCCACCCCCATGTCTGCTTGAACTCCTGGGCTCAAGCAATCAGGGGCTTTGTCCTCCCAAAACACTGAGATTATAGGCATGAGACACTTGCACCCGACCATCTTTCTATTTTTAGAAGGCAGTGTGAAACAGATTCACCGTACACCAGTATCAGTCCCGGGGGAGGACTCTGCACACCTTACCAATACCATGCACTAGTATCAGTCCACTTGTGTGAGACTGGTGCGATAGAACTCACACAACGAATTAAGCAAAGCAACTTTATTACTTACAGGTAGGCTTCAAGGGACAATAAAAGCCTAGGATTCATGGCAAGCTGGTCCTTTAAGGCTCAGGAAAGTTGCCCAGGGCTGATGGAGTCTCAACTGCACATGCCACATGTCATACTGCAGCTGAAGTGCCCCCTAAAGGCACTTCGTTCTGAGTTTTATACTGGGGATCAACTTAACACACTGGGTAAAAAGTGTTGCCGGACATTCTACTCTAGGAAGGACAAGAACAGAGCCCTGCCTTCTCTGGCCAGTTCCTCTTTATCTCCCGATGTTACATTCCTTGCACATTCTACAGTTATTCTTCAGAATTAAAAGAAAGAAAGGTGAGGAAGAACTGGGTGACCAAGGCCAACTGGGGTTTTGTCCTGCAGGCATATAATTTCAGAAAGTACTACTATTAATATAAGCACCAACATTAAAATGTAACCTCGGCATAATGCTGTACCTGCCAATCCTAAATGAACAGTCACAGAGGCAGCAGGGACAGAGGGCATAGCATAATTTAAGGCAAAAAAATACATATATATCAAACAAACATGTGAAATATCTATCTGCATTTATAGAATAAAAAATAGATTAATATTTTTCATGTCAAACATGATGTCTATTTAAAATGAAATAAACTTAGCATCCAGAATATTTAAACATTATTATGATATGAAACACATTTAAATTATCTGCTTTTTTTCTTATTTTCAGTAAGATTTTCATTATAAAAGACAAGAGTCTCATGATATACATTGATCTTCATAAATCAGTAGTTTTCTAGGATCTTCTCCCTTTACTGTGTACTTTCCACCTGACAAAAATCTTTTAACACCATTGGCTTGTTCTTAATAAGTTTGTAAAATAATATTATTAATAGGGAGTAAGTTGATTTTTCATTATATAGTATAAAAACACGTATATAAAATATGCACATCCTTGTGTATTTTTATCATGTGCTTCATAGAAATATGCAGCTTTAAAATTTCTTTTATCAGAATTTCATTCCCTTTTAGATATTCTTATTCTGGCAATTTGACATTAATCTTGTACCTTAGAAAGTACAACATAGACCTGAAAAGATTTAATATGATCTAAAGGAATCAAAGCTAAACTCCACACTCCAAAAACTAGTGGTAAAAAGAGAAAGGTAATAACATATCATGTACTAGAATTTTAAGATAGCTGCCGGACCCCATGCAAAAACACAAGCAATACAATTTTTTCCTACAGAACATCTGAATAGCAGGCTCAAAATAAAAGTTGTTTTGTTTCTTCTCTACTTCTTTTTATATTCCATTAAATTAAGTTACTATTTTTTAATAATTATTATACATTGCCCTGCACACACCGCTATGGTTGCCACAGAGGCTTTTCAAGAGAGAAACTGATTACCACAACATATACAACAACATGAAAAAACTAATGCTCAGAAATGATGCCAATCTAGTAGATAAACCTGAGAACTGAGCACACTGAGTAACTACAAAATGAACCACACTGCTGCGCATTTATTTTAGTATTGCTAAAAGATATATAGACTAATGTGAAAAATTATTGCTAGTTTCATTATTATCTTTGTTATTTGTATGGAAATATAACAATGCATTATAGCCGAATTTAACACATAGTATATGGAAGAAAAGAGGAAAAGAAATCAAAGGGCAAGGAAGGAAAGGGGAGGAAAGAAGGCAAAGAAGAGAAGAAAGGCTGGAAGAAGCTGAGCATTCTGCAGACATAACCTCCATCCATTCTTATAGGATAAGAATCCTACAATTGAGAGATATTATTGTCCATATTTTATATATAAGAAAACTAGTTAGGACATATTATCTTTCCCAAAGTAAATATATTACAAAACTGGCATTTAAATCTAGGTTTTTGCTGAATACAAAGTCCATGCTCTTTTCTCCTGCCCTGGATACCTCCTCCGGCCACCTACTTTTTGACTTAGGAGTAATGTCAAGGCATGCAAAAAACCAAGGTCTATCCAGTGGGGAAAGTTGAGCTCCTTCCGATAAATTCTGCATTAGACAGTCAGTTGACTGTTGGATGAGTGTCTAACCATTCCACAAAGATTTTTTCTTTCTCTGACCACAGCAAGTGACAGAGAGATTTCTCACCTTCTAGTTAGTATCCATTAGCAAGCAACACTCTGGAAGTCTAGTCCTCATAAAACCACAATGCAACAAATGTGCTGAAGATAATGCGCAGCCAAGCTTAGAATGCTTCACCTCCTGTCATTTTCTCCCTCTGGGTTCGTCACCCATTGTTATCTATTATTTATATTACATCACAAAGTGTAACTTTATTGACGAGGTAAAGCCTGTGTCAGAAAGGTCACAGACTTAGTTCACTTCCTGTGCCTTCAGCAATTCTTCAATTCATTCGCTTTTTAAAAAATTAATAAGTTTTTGAGTGCCTGAATGGAAAACCCATCAACTTTTAATGAAATTGTTGAACCATTTTTATATACATAAGAAATATATAAACCTAATTAATATTTGGCTAGAGTAATAAACTTTAACTTCTAAAGAACTTTGTCCATTTTAGAGGTAGTCTCCACATTGAAAGATGAGCCAAAGTGTCACCAAGGTGTCACAGACCTCAATAGCAGAAGCAAAAGTCAATTATCTGTTCAACATTTTGAGTTCAGTTCAGGTGAAACAACACACATTACTAAAAAATAATGCCATTCCCTTATCCTAATATTGAGCCCATAACTCAGGGTGGAACTGTCTCCCTAGAAGGCATCCTAAAACGTAGAGGGAATGTGCTATACACAACTAGTGACCAGGGCATCAGTGAGGGTTGGGAGTGAGGAAAAATGAAAATTATTTGGCAATGTGCAGGATAGTCCTTTACAAGGAAGAATTGCCCACCCAATGGCAATAGCACCCAGTGAAAAATACCACATTGGCCCATTAAAAAAAAAATCATTAGCCCAATCTACATTATATTTGGCTTTCATGATGCCTTAAAATAAAGTTAAATGGAGTATGTGCATTTCAGGATGACAGGTACTTGTCACTCTATTTTCTTAAACCTATGTTTGTAGCTCAATTAAGTTATCTGTCAGTCCCGTAAAGGCATTTAAAGATGACAACTCCTAAATCCTGATTATTATACCAGTATGTAAATGGATGACTCCATCCAGATTGGGCAAATAATACATTCTTTAAAACTCTCTTAGTTCTGTACATGTAGATCAATCACAGGTCCCAAAATCTTGAGCAGTTCATTTTGCCTCATTAGAACTCAGGAAAGAGAATAAAAATCAATAAAATTATTGAATTATATGCAGATTTAAGAAGGTTTTAAAAATTGAGTTTTTCCAAAGTCTTCAAAAAGGGTTCTACAACTGTTCTACAGCCCCTGAAAGCTCTCTTATAGAGAGAGCGAAAATGTATTAATTTTCCTCTTTGTCAAGTCAGACTTAATATCTACAAATTAAAAAGTATTTATTTTTTATGTGAACTTCAAATACGAGAATTGTTTTGTTACTGTGAAGTTTTATTGCAAGTTCTCAATTATGTGCTGTAATTTATTGATCTGGATTACAAAATGATTTCTCAAATATGTGATAATTGCTAAATTCTTTGGTTTAACCTTATTTTATTTTTTTAATTTTAAATTTCAATTGTAACAGAGGTTCTTTGAGCAAATGAAATGATAAAATACAAACATTTCAAATGTTTGTATTATAAAATCCCTTGACAAAGCTAAACCATACCTTTTTTCTGTGACTTTATAATCACAGTTCCTTACCAACAGTAATCTCTGACTTTTGACAGAATGCAGATCAACTCTGTTCATTTTCATAACTTAGAAAGGCATTATACACTATATACTATTTGGGGTCTGGATTATTTTGGTCAATATTATGATAATAAGATTTATCCAAATTGCCAGGAAATTAACTTTTAATACATACTAGAGCTATCCTGTGACCACCTACATCATAATTATCTGGGAATGCTTCACTTTTAAAAAGGCAGGGACCAGGTCCCAGCCTAGGCCTAGAAAATCTAAAACTCTGGGAGGAGGAAGGAGATTAAGTCCAAATTTCTACCTTGTATAAGCTCCTCTACTAATAAATTTTGCCTATCAAAGCTTTAGATTCTACACTAAAAACTTAACGTTTCTATTTACTTTCTTAATTCAACGATAATTTTTTACCAGGCATTTTTCAGAGAGGCTGTGCTTTTTATGACATCATTTATAGAGATACTTCAGACCCAAAACTGATTAGTCGTACTTTTAATAGTTTTTAAAACCTGCAAAATCCATTAACAATTTTTTCCAAATTCAGTATCTTAGCACATGTATTTCTTAAGAGAATCATTCTATAGTCTTAAACATTTTAGTATCACAAAAAATTAGATAGATTTAGTCATTCCACAACACATATATACTTCAAAACTTCAGGTATATGATAAATACCTACAATTTTATGTGTCAATTAAAAAAAACAAAATTTTATAGTATCTGTTTGTGATGTGTTTTTAATTTTTTCTAAAATTTCTTCTGCCTTTCATTATGCAGTCACTAAGTGCTTGAAATCAAATAGAACCAAGTTAATTGTGATGGTTGTCTTAAACCTACAAGTAATATAATGACAGTTTTACTATTGAAGCACCATGCTTTCTAGTAATATTAGGATGAAAAAACAGCAGAGAAACATGCAATGAACTTAACAGTGATGAAACTTATCTGGGGCTCATTGCTATAGGACGTATTGTCTTTCTCCTAAAAAGAGAGTGGAAAGAGAAATTGTATTTCAAATAACCCTTGACAATTCAAAAGATGTAAGAACTTGCTGAAATGTCATGGTCATTCGCTTGTGGCTAACATTAGAAGTGTTAAATCACAATTAGATTTAACACATATAATCAAGCTGGAGGTGTCTCTAGTAGCCTCCAGTAAACACTCTCTCTCTCTCTCAGCAAGATCTTGTACAGATATCTCTCTGATGACACCATCATCGTTATAAGTATGAGTGAATTTCAGAAGCTCATTGATGCCTCTTCAAACAAACTAGTACTTGCTGAATGCTATGAGCTTTTCAAAGATGTCCTTAATCTGTTTCTTTTTCAAGACATGTCAATTTGTTTCTGAGGGAGACTCTTCAATATGACAGAACCTAAATATGGTTCTTTTTATTCCCAGATACTTCATTTATTTATTTGTCTATTTATCTATTTACTTATTTTTATTTCAATAGCTTTAGGGGTACAATTGACTTCATTCCAGTTACTGTGAAAGCCATTCTTCATTTTTTATGACTGAGTAGTATTTCATAGTATTTATATACCACATCTTATTTATCCACTCATCAATTCATGGGCACCGAGGTTGATTCCATATATTTGCAATTATGAATTGTGCTGTGATAAACATATGAGTGCAGGTATATTTTTGATATAATTACTTCTTTTTCTTTGGGTAGGTACCCAGTAGTATGATTGCTGGAAGGCCCCAAAAGCAATTGCAACAAAAATGAAAATAAATAAATGAGACTTAATTAAACTAAAAAAAGCTTCTGCACAACAAAAGAAATAATCAATAAAGTACGTAGACAACCCTATAGAGTGGGAGAAAATATTCACAAACTCTATATAAAATAAAAGACTAATATTCAGAATCTACAAGTAATTCAAACAAATCAGCAAGAAAAAAATGAATAACCCCATCAAAAAGTGGGCAAATGACATGAAGAGACATTTTTCAAAAGAAACTATACAAATGGCCATCAAAGATATGAAAAAGATGCTCAATATCACTAATCATCAGGAAAATGCATATTAAAGTCACAATGAGATACCACCTTACCCCAGCGGAATGGCCATTTTTTTTTTTTTTTTACTTTTATTTTACTTCAGGGGTACACGTGCAGGTTTATTATATAGGTGAACTTGTGTCTGCAGGGTTGCTGTGCAGACTATCTCATCTCCCAGGTATTAAGCCTAGTACCCATTAGATATTTTTTCTGATCCTCTTCCTCCTCCCAACCTCCACCATCTGGTAGCCCCCAGTGTGTGTTGTTCCCCTCTATGTGTCCATGTGTTCTCATCATTTAGTTCCCACTTATAAGTGAAAACATGCAGTATTTGGTCTTCTGTTCCTGTGTTAGTTTGCTAAGGATAACGGCCTCCAGCTCCATCCATTTTCTGGCAAAGAACATGTTCTCACTCTTTTTTATGGCTACATAGTATTCCATGGTGTATACGTACCATATTTTCTTTATTCAGTTTATCACTGATGGGCATTTAGGTCAATTCCATGTCTTCACTATTGTGAATAGTGCTGCAAAACACATACTCGTGCAAGTGTCTTCATAATAGACGGATTTATATCCCTTGAGGTATATGCCCAGTAACGGATTGGTGGGTGGTCAAATGGTATTTCTGTTTTTAGGTCTCTGAGGAATTGCCACACTGTCTTCCATAATGGTTGAACATTATAAATTGAACAATTTACACTTCCACCAACAGTGGATAAGCATTCCTTTCTCACTGCAACTTTGCCAACATCTATTATTTTTTGACTTTTTAATAATAGCCATTCTGACTGGAGTGAGATGGTATCTCACCGTGGTTTTTATTTGCATTTTTCTAGTGATCAGTGATACTAAGCTTTTTTTAAAATGATTGTTTGGCCACATGTATGTCTTCTTTTGAACAGTGTTCATATCCTTTGCCCATTTTTAATGGAGTTGGAAAAGAATCATTATTAAAATGTCAAAAAACAATAGATGGCACAGATGCGGTGAAAAGGGAACACTTATACACCGTTGGTAGGAATGTAAATTAGTACAACTTCTATGGAAAACAGTATGATTCTTTAAGACTGTAAATCTCAGTGTTAGTATTATGTAAAATGGACCCTAGTTTACACTCTAAGGCCAATTATACCTTTCTTTTTTATTTATTTTTTGAGATGGAGTCTCACTCTGCCACCCAGGCTGGAGTGCAATGGCACGATCTCAGCTCACTGCAACCTCCACCTCCCGGGTTGAACTGATTCTCATGCCTCAGCCTCCTGAGTAGCTGGAATTACAGGTACTCAGGTGTGTGCCACCACACTTGGGTAATTTTTGTATTTTTGGTAGAGATGGGGTTTCCCTATGTTGGCCAGGCTGGTCTCAAACTCCTGGCTTCAAGTGATCCACCTGCCTCAGCCTCCCAAAGTGCTGGGATTACAGGCATGAGCCACTATGTCCAGCCAGGCTAGTGATTCTTGATAGCATAAGTTCATGAGATTGTTTTAAATACTGAAATAGGGTTGCTAAAGTTCAAAGAAAATTTTAAAATATTTTAGAAATGTCAGATTATTCAGACAGTACAAAATTTTTTTTACATGGAAAGCCACTTAAAATAGCTTAAGATAATAAGCTTAAGTAAGCAAATAGAGTGTTTACATTTGTGAATCTCAAAAAAAAATATTGTGCAGTCTTAGCATCACTGGGCAGAAACAATTTTCAAGGGATTCCCTAACTCATTTTCTTGCTTTCATGCAGCAGGATGATTTTCCTAGTTTTCAAGGTATTCATAAAGAAAGAACCCACATAATAATTTTTTTAAAGAGTTATTTCTTTCCCTCTAATGTTTATATCTAAAGACATACCATTCACGAACCTGGGAGGTGGAGGTTGTAGTGAGCTGAGATCGCACCACTGCGGTCCAGCTGGGTGACAGGGCAAGACTCTGTCTTTAAAAACATTAATTAATTGTTTTAAAAATAAAGACATACCATTCATTACTCCATTTTTTAAGACTTAAATTCTATAACTTAGAGTTATTGTTATATAGACAAAATTATTCTCTCCCTCATGTCTTCATCTTGGACCACAGAGAAGAATAATGCCATTCTCTTGGAGGAGGAAGCTTCTCTACTTCTCTCCAGTCCTTACTCTAGTTATCAATGGAAAAGTGGCTATGAGGGCTAGACTCCCTGTGAGGCATGTCCCATGAATTGGGGGTGAAGTTACTTTGTTTCAAAAGCAGGTTAACAAGCTTCATCATTGTGTCCTTGTTTTATTCAGCAATTTTACTCAGTCTTCATGACAAGCAGGCTCTTCAGGATCAAACAATTCTTTGTCCCTGTTCTTGCAGTGTCTTTATCTGTCACTAAAAGGATAAGTCACTTTAACCTTTTGCAGATGGGCTCATTATCTTCAAGAGAGTGGGAAGCCTCAAAAATGTGGACCTCAAGTCTTAGTCTTCTCAATTATAAATATGGAGATAAGAATTCCTCATATGATGAACTGTAGAAAATAAATGAAACAACATAAAGTGTGGTGCAAACAATAAAGCACTATACAAATGCATGTTCCTTAGGAATAACTTCTATCATCTAGAAAATAATGGAGTTAGATTAAATTATTTTTAAGGAGCCATTACTTTCTAACATTATCTCTAGTCCAGACCTATCTATTGAGTCTCAGACCCTTAATCCAATTGCCTAATTATATTTTTACCTAATGAATACACATTAGGTAACCACATAAATACTTTAAAAAGCCACTTGGCTAATTCACAGGTCCAAATTCAACATGTCCAAAAATAAACTCGCATCTTTCTTTTTGGTTTTCGGTCAGTGTTCCCTATTTTCATAAAATGTCATGTCATCTACCTGATGACCCAAGTCAGAAACCAGAAAATTATTCTTGACTCCTTTCTTACACTCAAATCCAATTAATCACCAACTGTTCTTAATTCTTCCTCCTAAACATCTTTTAAATTGGTCCTCAGGTCTCCATGTACACTGCCATCACCCTAGTTCAAGTCACCATTTTCTCTCACCTGGACTATCGCCATCAATTCTGAAAGAGACTCCACAAGTAATTATTTTCCCCTCTCTCTAAATTTCATCTCACTCGAGACAGAGTGAGGCGAAGTTTAGCATACAAATCTGGCCATGCCATTCTTCTTAAAACACACACAGTATCCTGTTGTTGTTAAGATAAAGTCCAAGTCCTTAACGTATCTAAAAATGTCCTGGCCTGATCCAATACCTGTTTCTTTCTGCAGCCTCTCCTTATACCTTGCCAATGCATGATTTCCATTCTCCAATCATTCTGCCTTTCTAATCCTTTGAGAGTCCTATGTCCATCTCCCTCACTTATGTGCCTTGACAGCTCACACCCATTCTTTAGTTGTTCACTTCAGTGTTATTCTCTCATAGGAGACTTCCCTAATTCCCTCTCACCGCATTTTCAAGTGAAATTTCTTATTATATGCTCACTTAATATGATGTAGTTCTCCTGTGCAGCATATGTCAGATGTAGTGAGTTATGGGGTTTAATGATAAATGGATTATTAATAATAATAATATGAATATATATTATTATGAGGTTTACTGATAAACTCAGACTTTGTAGGGAGAAAATATGTTTATCTCAAAATGACTGTATCTCAGCCATCCTGTGCTTGCCTGGCACACTTATAGATAGAAAGAATTAAAGGATGGAGCGGGGGATGGAGGGAGAGAGGAAGGGAAATCTCATACATCACATTGAATATAAATTAAACATAAATAATCCAAACATAGTATCATCATGTTTCTCATCGTGTTTGCTTTTTTTTAGAAATAAGTGTGTACAATACAAATAAAGATCTATGACTTCTGTTTCTACCAAATTTTAAAGTCCCCTTATCTGTAAACTCAAGGATTTCCTGATTTTTATTGTTACCTACTAATAATAGATCTTTACTAAAAATAATTGTGTGTCAGTAAAATAAAGCCCTTCAAGAATAAATTTTAAAGCCATGATGGTATTTTTAAGGCCATGTACAGTTTTGATGGATTAGGAATAGCATACTAAAATTAAGAAGGTCTTATCAAGAAATTGTTTGTATTAGTTAGGGTAATACTAGCTGCAGTAACAAACCCAAAAATATATGATGCCTCAAACACAATAGAAATTCATTTCTTGTTTGTCTAAAGTCCAGCTTTTTTTCTGAATACCAAAGGACCCTCATCTAAGCAGCAATTCAGGGAGTAAGGGTCTTTTTTTCTGTGACTCCATATTTCCAATATGTGCTTTCCAAGGCCACTGGGCCCAGCTGTGCCGAGTTGGTGAAAGAAGAAAAAGGTTTGAAGGTTGCCTCAGAGTTCTGTAAGCCAAACCTGGAAATGGAGCCTGTCACTTTTGCTCACATTGCAATGGATAGATCTCCAGTACATGGCTGCAACTGAGTGCAAGGGAGGCTGGAAAGTACAGGTTAACTCTATGACTAAGAAGAGGAATTATGGTTTGAACAGCTGGCCAGTCTCCACCATACCATTGCTTCTCCACTAAGATTTTTCATTGGTCTTCTCTCAACACATTCACCTCAATTTATTTTTCCTCAAAGTTTATTCTTCAAAGTTGACAATTCTGACCAATAACAGAATATTTAAAGTATAATAACATAATTATTATGTACAGCATACAATCTCAACATTACAATACTTGTATAATAATTTTCTCTTGAACAATAATTTCATGCAAATGAACTCAGATACTTCCCATTGTTAACTTTCTACTTATAATACTCCCTTTCTAAAAATAGGAAAAGGAAATAATCTTCATAGGTATATTTATAAAGAAGTATAAAAACAAAGTTAGTAAGAGAATGACTTTAGCTTAGAAACTATTCATTTTATAACAATTGTATAAAGAAACTTGAATGACACAACTTAATTTATGCACATGCTAATATGAATAATAAAATTAGCACTTAGTGAATGTCAGCTACACTTATCTGTATAGTAATATTCATTTGCATGAATTGAGAATTCTCCATTATTGATACAAGAAAAAAGTGAAACAAAAAGAGGAAGCTACAGAGACTAATAAGTCTGTCAGAGTAACTACAATGGAGGAAACACAGATATTCAACAAAGGCTCGATGTATCCATCTCACTCTTAAGCCAAACTTGATTGCACCATAACATTGAAACCTGTTTCAATGAAACTGCCAAACAAATATTTTTGACACTCCTCAATCTCCTTGAATTTTCTCATATGTCCTACCCAAATTCCAAAAACCTTTTAAGAACCTAAAGTATCTAGAGGCACTCTGGAATGTGATGTCTTATGATAGTACATGAAAGCAATAATGAAATGTCTACCCATCTAAAACTTAGGTCATGATCTAAAAAATAAACAATTAAAATATTAAATATTTAAATAAATTCAAAGCTTTAAATCTACACAGTCACACACACAGAGTAGAAGGTTTTATCTAAGTGCAACGGTTAATCAAAGTAATGTCTGTGATATGACTGCAAAGTTTAGATACATAAAAACACCAAGTAAGAGAGGCATACAATGACAACTGAGTCAATTCGAAACATAAACAATTACTCAGTAGCCTAAGAAAGACTGAGAAAACAGATTGTTTATAGGTGGTCAACTTTGGAGCACAGATAACACCAGAGGTTAGTTTTTGAGCAAGTATGACATGGAGAGAAGGTGTCCTGAACCATTGACTTATGCATTCTGTTTTCTTGTTTAGCACACAATTACTTGTGATAATTCTATCCCCATCAAATTGTCTTCTGATTATAATTTAGTTTCCCACATAGCTCTGCCTAAAATGAGATAATGCGTTAGTCATGCTAACATGAATAGGTCAGTCCATTTAATAGTCATATTTCTCATTGTTCATAGATGATTTGGTTCTATGCACTTGATTAACATAACTCTGCGCCTGAGAAATGGATCTACTCTCAGTTTCTGAGAAAAGCAAGTTTCTGATCCTAAAAATCAAGTCAAAAGACCCTAGACTGTTATTATTGCAACATAATACATTCCATTTTGAAATCCCCTGGACAGCCTGCCAGGCACATAATCAATATCACTTCGTTCCAATTACAGTAGTGTGGTGGTACTTGCCAGCCAACAAACAAGTACATGAAAATTAGCAGCACTACCAAACACAACAAATTAAAAATAAATAATTGCTAACGTATACCTCTAATTTGACAAGGTGGCTCCAAATAAAACTTCCAATAAGATATCTTTTATATGTTCCCCTTAACTCCTTTTAAAAATTTTTCATTTCCATAGGTTTTGGAGGAACAGGAGGTATTTGGTTACATAAGTAAGTTCTTTCGTGGTGATTTGTGAGATTTTGGTGCACCCATCACCCGAGCAGTATACACTGAACCCAATTTGCAGTTTTTATCCCTCACCCTCCTCCCACCCTTTCCCCTGAGTCCACAAAACCTATTGTATCATTCTTATGCCTTTGCATCCTCATAGCTTAACTCCCACTTAGGAGTGAGAACATACAATTTTTGGTTTTTCATTCCTGAGTTACTTCACTTAGAATGATAGTCTCCAGTTTCAACCAGGTTGCTGTGAATGCCATTAATTTATTCCTTTGTATTGATGAATAGTATACCATTGTATGTATGGACCAAAATTTCTTTATCTAGTCATTGACTGATGAGCATTTGGCTGGTTCCATATTTTTGCAATTGCAAGTTGTGCTGCTGCAAACATGTGTGTGCAAGTATCCTTTCTGTATGTTAACTTCTTTTCCTCTAGGTAGATACCCAGTAGTGGGATCGCTGAAACAAACGGTAGTTCCACTTTTAGTTCTTTAAGGAATCTCCACACAGTTTTTCATGAAGATTGTACTAGTTTACATTCCCACCAGCATGTAGAAGTGTTCCCTTTTCACCCCATCCACACTAACATCTAATTTGTTTTTTATATTTTGATTATGGTCATTCTTGCAGGGGTAAAGTGGTATCACATGGTGGTTTTGATTTGCATTTTCCTGGTAATGAGTGATGTTGAGCATTTTTTCATATATTTATTGGCCATTTGTACGTCTTCATTTAAGAATTGTCTATTCATGTCGTTAGTGCACTTTTAGATGCGATCGTTTGTTTGTTTGTTTTCTGGTTAATTTGTTTGAGTTCCTTGTAGATTCTGGATATTAGTCCTATGTCAGAAGTATAGATTATGAATATTTTCTCCCACTTTGTGGATTTTCTGTTTACTCTGCTGACTGTTCCTTTTTACCGTGCAGAAGCTCTTTAGTTTAATTAAGTCTCACTTACTTATCTTTGTTTTTGTTGCATTTGCTTTTGGGTTCTTGGTCATGAAGTCTTTGCCTAAGCCAATGTCTATAAGGGTTTTTTCAATGTTATCTTCCAGAATTTTTATAGTTTCAGGTCTTAAATTTAAGTCCTTCATCCATCTTGAGTTGATTTTTGTATAAGGTGACAGATGAGGATACAGTTCATTCTCCTACATGTGGCTTGCCAATTATCCCAGCACCATTGTTGAATAGGGTGTCCTTTCCCCACGTTATGTTTTTGTTTGCTTTGTCGAAGATCAGTTGGCTATAAGCATTTGGGTTTTATTTCTGGGTTCTCCATTCTGGTCCATTGGTCTAGGTGCCTATTTTTTATGCCAGTGGCATGCTGTTTTGGTGACTATGGCCTTATAGTATAGTTTGAAATCAGGTACTGTGATGCCTCCAGATTTGTTCTTTTTGCTTAGTCTTGCTTTGGCTATGCAGGCTCTTTTTGGGGTCCATATGAATTTTAGGATTGTTTTTCTAGTTCTATGAAGAATGATGATGATATTTTGATGGGATGGAAATTGCACTGAATTTGTAGATTGCTTTTGGCAGTATGGTTATTTTCACAATATTGATTCTACCCATCCATGAGCATGCGATGTGTTTCCATTTTTTTGTGCCATCTATGATTTCCTTCAGCAATATTTTGTAGTTTTCCTTGTAGAGTCACCCCCTGGTCAGATATATTCCTAAATATTTTTTTTGCAGCTATTGTAAAAGGGGTTGAGTAGTCGATTTTATTCTCAGCTTGGTCACTGTTAGCGTAAAGAAGAGCTACCAATTTTCATACATTAATCTTGTATCCAGAAACTTTGCTGAGTTCTTTTATTAGTTCTAGGAGCTTTCTGGAGTAGTCTTTAGAGTTTTTGAGGTAAACTATCATATCATCAGCAAACAGTGACAATTTGACTTCCTCTTTACTGATTTGGATGCCCTTTATTTATCTCTTGTCTGATTGCTCTGGCTAGGACTTCCAGTACTATATTGAAGAAGAATGGCAAGAGTAGGCATCCTTGTCCTGTTCCAGTTCTCAGAGGGAATGCTTTCAACTTTTCCCCATTCAGTATTATGTTGGCTGTGGGTTTGTCATAGATGGCTTTTATTACCTTGAGGTATGTCCCTTGTATGCTGATTTTGCTGAGGGTTTTAATATAAAGGAATACTGGATTTTGTCAAATGCTTTTTCTGCATCTATTCAGATGATTACGTGAATTTTTTTAATTCTGTTCATGTGGTGCATCACATGTCTTGACTTGCATATGTTAAACCATCCCTGCATCCCTGGTATGAAACCCACTTGATCATGGTGTATTATCCTTTTCATATGCTATTAGATTTGTTTAGCTAGTATTTTATTAAGGATATTTGCATCTATGTTGTTCAGAGATATTGGTCTGTAGGTTTTTTTCTTTTGTTACGTCCTTTCCTGGTTTTGGTATTAGGGTGATACTGGCTTCATAGAATGATTTAGTGAGAATTCCTCCTTTCTCTATCTTGTAGAATAATGTCAGTAGGATTGGTACCAATTCTTCTTTGAATGTCTGATAGAATTCAGCTGTAAATCCATCTGGTCCTAGAGGGTTTTTTGTTGGTAACTTTTTTATTACCATTTCAATCTTGCAGGTTGTTATTGGTGTATTCAGGGTTTCTAATTCTTCCTGATTTAAGCTAGGAGGGTTGTATATTTCCAGAAAGTTATCCATCTCCTCTAGGTTTTCTGGTTTATGTGCAGAAAGGTGTTCATAGTAGCCTGGAATAATCTTTTGTACTTCTGCAGTGTAGGTTGTAATATCTCCCATTTCATTTCTAACTGAGCTCATTCGAATCTTCTCTTTTCTTTTATTGGTTAATCTTGCTAATGGTTTATCAATTTTATTTATCTGTTCAAAGAACCAGCTTTTTTCAATTTCTCTTTTGTGCTTTTTTGTTTCAATTTCATTTAGTTCCGCTCTAATCTTGGTTATTACTTTTCTTCTGCTGGGTTTGGGTTTGGTTTGTTCTAGTTCCTCTAGTTCCACACCTCTAGTTCCTTGAGGTGAGAACTTAGATTGTCTATTTGTGCTCTTTCAGACTTTTTGATGCAGGCATTTATGACTATAAACTTTCCTCTTAGCACTGCCTTTGCAGTATTCCAGAGGTTTTTATAGATTATGTCCCTATTCTTATTCAGTTCAAATAATTTTTTAATTTCCATCTTGATTTCATTGTTGACCCAATGATTATTCAGGAGCAGATTATTTAATTTACATGTATTTAATGGTTTTGAATGTTCCTTTTGGAGTTGATTTCCAATTTTATTCTACTGTGGTCTGAGAGAATACTTGATAGGATTTGAAATTTCTTAAATTTACTGAGATTTGTTTTGTGGTGTATCATATGGTCTATCTTACAGAAAGTTCCATGCACTGATGAATAGAATGTATATTCTGTGGTTGTTGGGTAGAATGTTCTTTAAATATCCATTAAGTCCATTTGTTCTAGGGTATAGCTTAAATCCATTGTTTCTTTGCTGACTTTCTGTCTTAATCACCTGTCGACTGCTGTAAGTGGAGTATTGAAGTCCTCCACTATATTATGTTGCTGTCTACTTCTTTTCTTAGATCTAGCAGTAATTGTTTTATAAATTTGGGAGTTCTAGTGTTAGGTGCATATATATTTAAAATCACAATATTTTCCTATGGACAAGGCCTTTTATCATTATACAATGTCCCTTTTGTCTTTTTTAACTGCTGTTGCTTTAAAGTTTATATTGGCTGATATAAGGATAACTACTCCTGCTTGCTTTTGGTGTCCATTTGCATGGAACATCTTTTTTCACCCCTTTACCTTCAGTTCATGTGAGTCCTTATGTATAAGATGAGTCTCTTGAAGGCAGCAGATATTTGACTGATGAATTCTTATCCATTCTTCAATTCAGTATGCTTTACATGGAGCATTTAGGTCACTTACATTCAACATTACTATTGAGATGTGTACTATTCAATGCATTGTGTTATTTGTTGCCTGAATACCTTGTTTTTTAAAAATTTATTGTATTTTTGTTTTATAGGTTGATATGGTTTGCTGTGTCCCCACCCAAATCACACCGTGAATTGTAATAATCTCCACATGCCAAGGGCAGGGCCAGGTGGAGATAACTGAATCATGGGGATGGTTTCCCCCATACTGTTCTCATGGTAGTGAATAACTCTCATGAGTTCTGATGGTTTTATAAAGAGGAATTCCCTGGCACAAACTTTCTCTTGCCTGCTCCCATGTAAGACATTACTTTGCTCCTCTTTGGCTTCCACCATGATTGTGAGGCCTCCCTAGCCATGTGGAACTGTGAGTCAATTAAACCTCTTTCCTTTATAAATTACCTAATTTTGGGTATGTCTTTATTAGCAGCATAAGAACAGACTAATACAGTAAATTGGTACCAGGAGTGGGGTGCAGATATAAAGCTACTCAAAACTACCCAAAAATGTGGAAGTGACTTTGGAATTGGATAACAGGCAGAGACTGGAAGTTTCGAGGGCTCAGAAGGAGACAGGAAAATGTGGGAAAGTTTGGAACTTCCTAGAGTCTTAGAGGGCTCCAAAGATGACAGAAATATGTGGGAAAGTTTGGAGCTTCTTAGAGACTTGTTGAAGGGCTTTGACCAAAATGCTGATGGTAATATGGACAATAAGGTCCAAGCTGAGGTGTTCTCAGATGGAGATGAGAGACTTGTTGGGAACTGGAGTAAAGGTCACTCTTGCTATGAAAAGAGACTGACATTTTGCCCCTGCCCTAGAGATTTGTGGAACTTTGAACTTGAAAGAGATGATTTAGGGTATCTGGTAGAAGAACTTTCTAAGCAGCAAAGTGTTCAAGAGTAAGCAGAGAATAAAGTTTGGAAAATTTGCACCTGACAATGCGATAGAAAAGAAAAAAACATTTTTCTGGAGAGAAATTCAATCTAGCTGCAGAAATTTACATAAGTAATGAGTAGCTGAATGTTAATCCCCAAAACAATGGGGAAAATGTCTCTAGGGCATGTTACAGACCTTCACAGAAGCCCCTCATATCACAGACACGGAGGCCTACTGGGGAAAAATGGTTTTGTGGGCCAGGCACTGGACTCTCCTGCTCTATGCAGCCTTGGAACATGGTGCCCTATGTCCCAGTTGCTTTAGCTACAGCTATGGCTAACAGGGGCCAACATACTGCTCAGGTCATTGCTTCAGAGGGTGCAAACCCCAAGTCTTGGCAGCTTCCACACGTGTTGGTCCTGTGGGTGCACAGAAGTCAAGAATTAAGGTTTAGGAACCTCAGCCTAGATTTCAGAGGATGTAGGAAATGCCTGGATGTCCAGGCAGAAGTTGGCTGCATGGGCGGGGCTCTTATGAAGAACCTCTGCTAGAGCAGTGCAGAAAGGAAATGTGGGGTCAGAGACCCCACACAGAGTCCCCATGGGAGCACTGCCTCATGGAGCTGTGACAGGAAGGCCACCATCCTTCAGACCCCAGAATGGTAGATCCACTGACAGCTTGCACTGTGTGCCTGGAAAAGCTGCAGATGCTCAACACCAGCCCATGAAAGCAGCCAGAAGGGAGGCTCTGTCCTGCAAAGTCACAGGGGTGGATCTGCCCAAAGCCATGGGAGCCCACCTCTTACATCAGTGTGACCTGGATGTGAGATGTGGAGTCAAAGGAGATCATTTCAGAGCTTTAATATTTGACTACCCCATTGGACTTTGGACTTGCATGGGGCCTGTAGCTCTTTCATTTTAGCCAATTTCTCCCATTTAGAATGGGTTTATTTACCCAATGCTCATACCTTCATTTTATCTAGTAAGTAACTGACGTGCTTTTGATTTTACAGGCTCAGAGGCAGAAGGGACTTGCCTTTTCTCAGATGAGACTTTATACTGTGAACTTTGCAGTAAATGCTGAAATGAGTTAAGACTTTGGGGGACTGTTGGGAAGGCATGATTGGTTTTGAAATATGAGGACATGAGATTTGGGAACGGTCAGGAATGGAATGATATGGTCTGGCTTTGTCCCCACCCAACTCTCACCTTGAACTGTAATAATCCATACACATCAAGGGCAGGGCCAGGTGGAGATAACTGAATCACGGGGGCGGTTTCCTCCATACTCTTCTCATGGTAGTGAATGAGTCTCATGAGATCTGATGGTTTTATAAAGGGAAGTTCCCATGCACAAACTCTCTCTTGTCTGCAGTCATGTAACATGTGACTTTGCTCCTCCTTGCCTTCCACCATGATTGTGAGGCCTCCCCAGCCATGTGGAACGGAGTTAATTAAACCTCTTTCCTTTATAAATTACCCAGTCTTGAGTATGTCTGTATTAGCAGCATGAGAACAGATGAATACGTAGGTCCTGTGAGATTTATGCTTTAAAGTGGTTCTGTTTTGACATGTTTCCAGAATTTGTTCCAAGATTTAGAGCTCCTTTTAGCAGTTCTTGTAGTGCTGGCTTGGTAATGGTGAATTCTCTTAGCAATTTCTTTGTCTGAAAAAGGCTGTATCTTTCCTTCATTTATGAAGCTTAGTTTCATTGGATACAAAATTCTCAGCTAATTGTTTTGTTTAAGGAGGGTGAAGATAGGGCCCCAATCCCTTTTAGCTTGGAGGGTATCTGTTGTTAATCTGAAAGGTTTTCCTTTATAGGTTACCTGGTGCTTTTGCCTCACATTTCTCAAAGTGTATGCTTTATTTCCCGAAGTTGTGTGTGTGTGTGTGTGTGTGTGTGTGTTTTTATTTACACCATCTATTTCACTGAAGATTTCTCACATCTTACATCTTTTTTTATTTCCTTAAGTTCGACTTCACCTTTCTCTGGTGCCTCTTTGATTAGTGTAATAATTGACCTTCTGAATTCTTTTTCTGACAATTCAGTGATTTCTTCTTGTTTTGGATCCATTGATGGTGAGCTAGTGTGATTTTGGTGGGCTACTAAAGAACCTTGTTTTGTCATATTATCAGAATTGTTTTTCTGGTTCCTTCTTATTTGGGTAGGCTATGTCAGAGGGAAGATCTGGCACTCAAGGCTACTATTCAGATTCTTTTGTCCTACGGGGTGCTCTCTTGATGTAGTATTCTCCCCCTTTTTCTAGGGATGGGGCTTCCTGAGAGCCAAACTGTAGTGAATGTTATTTCTCTTCTGGATCTAGCCACCGAGCAGGACTACCAGGCTATGTGTTGGCACTGAGGGGTGTCTATACAGAGTCCTTGATATAAACCATCTTCAGGTCTCCCAGCCATGGATACCAGTGCCTTCTCTGATGGAGGTGGCGGGGCAGTGAAATGGACTCTTTGAAAGTCCTTAGTTGTATTATTGTTGTTTATTGCACTATTTTTGTGCTGGCTGGCCTCCTGCAAGGAGGTGATCTTTTCAAAAGAGTATTGGCTGTGGTAGTATAGGGAGGACCAGGCAGTAGGAGGGACCCTAGAACTCCCAAGAGAATATAACCTTTGTCTTCAGCTACCAGGGTGGGTAGGGAAGGGCCATCAGGTGGTGGCAAACTTAGACGTGTCTGAGCTCAGACTCTCCTTGGGCAGGGCTTGCTGCTGCTTCTGAAGGGGATGGGGGTGTGGTTTCAGGTCGATGGAGTTATGTTTCCAGGAGGATTTTGGCTGCATCTGCTATGTCATACAGGCTATTAGGAAAGTGGGGGAAAACCGGTAGTTACAGGCCTCACCCAGCTCCCACACGACCCAAAAGGCCAGTCTCATTCCCTCCTTGCCCCATTCCCAAACAGCACCGAGTTTTTTTTCCAGGCAGTGGATAAGCAGGGGCAAGAACTTGCCCCAGACTACCAGCCTCATGGCTGAGAAAGCAGCAGGGCTCTCACACCTCCCCCTGCCTGTTGAGTCTGCACACCAGATTCATGCCCTCTCCCAAGTTCTGGCCAGGAAACTTCACATTCAGTTGGAATTGTTACAAAGTTCAGCTACAGGGTACCTTCTCCCTGTGGTCTTTTCCAAGTTTTCTGGCAGTCTTTCCCAAGGACCCCTGTAAGAAAAGGCATAAATGGCTTTCCTGGGGAACAAGAGAACCCACAGAACTTTTCCCACTGCTTTCTCTACCCATGTATTTCGCTTGACTCTAAATTGACTCAGCTCCAGGTAAGGTCAGAATCTTCTCATGCGATTTGGACCTTCAGGTTCCCCAGTGAGGGTGTGTGCTCTGAGGCAGATGATCCTCCTTTGTCACTTTCACAGTTTGGGCACTCGCAGTATTTGGGCTGGTCTCCTGGGTCCTGCAGGAGCAATTCACTTCCTTCAAAGGGTCTGTGGATTCTTTCAGCTTTCTTGGTATATTCCTGCAGTAGCTCTTGGAGCAAAAGTTCACAGTGTGAGCTTCCACACGCTGCTCTGTCCATCACAGGGGGAGCTGCAATTTATTCCTGCCTCCTATCCACCATTTTTTCCCTCCTCTTAACTCTGTTTGACTAGTCCTTCATTTTGGTCCCACTTACTTTGTCTATTTTTGGTGGGGCCCTGAAATATGTCCTTCTTTAAAAATATAATGATGTAGAATATTTTAATTTCTCTTTGGAGAGAGAAACATGTCTTAGGCATATCAAGTCATGTTAGCATCAAGTGGTTCCATTATTTTCCTGTGTTTTTCTAACTGACTGGCAGCAACTCCCAGGAAACTGGCCAAGAATCCTGGATCAAGCACAGCTGAGGAGGGAACTAAAAACTTACAGAAAATATGGACATTCTGTCTCTGATCTCTTAACTTCAGAGAAGTAGATGTTATAGAATATAAGATAAAAATTGATATTGACTCACTATTACTTTATATACTAATGAAAAGAAAAACACTGACCAAACTATGACACACTATTAATTGTAAGGTGTATCTTCATTTCAGAGAGTTAAAATGTATACAAAAAATGTACAACTCAGAATTAGTAAACTACAGTATTGGCTTTTACTCCTTTTTACTGAGCTCCACATTCACTAAAGTTGACGTAACACTCAAGGCACCATTTCTTAAATAGATGTGGTACAGGAAGAGGATTTCAACAGGCCAGAATTAGTCTTAGCCAGCTAGTTCAATGTCCCAACTAGTACTTTTAATCTGGCTGCTTCAAATTATTTAAATGTCCACTCATCCACTGACATTTCTGTACAGAATTCTTTAAGTTCCTTTTGCTTTTTATGCCCTAAGTTCTAGGGTACATGGGCACAACCTGCAGGTTTGTTACATATGTATACATGTGCCATGTTAGTGTGCTGCACCCATTAACTCCTCATTTGCATTAGGTATATCTCCTAATGCTATCCCTCCCACCTCCCCAAAACCCACAACAGGCCCCGATGTGTGATGTTCCCCTCCCTGTGTCCAAGTGTTCTCATTGGTCAATTCCCACATGAGGTGTTTGGTTTTCTGTCCTCGTGATAGTTTGCTCATAATGATGATTTCCAGCTTCATCCATGTCCCTACAGAGGACATGAACTAATCCTTTTTTATGGCTGCATAGTATTCCATGGTGTATATGTGCCACATTTTCTTAATCCAGTCTACCATTAATGGACATTTGGGTTGGTTCCAAGTCTTTGCAATTGTGAATAGTGCCACAAAAAACATATGTGTATGCATGTATCTTTATAGCAGCATGATTTGTAAACCTTTGGACATATACCCAGTAATGGGATGGCTGGGTCAAATGATATTTCTAGTTCTAGATCCTTGAGGAATTGCCACACTGTCTTCCACAATGGTTGAACTAGTTTACAGTCCCACCAACAGTGTAAAAGTGTGCCTATTTCTCCATATCCTCTCCAGCACCTGTTGTTCCCTGACTTTTTAATGATCGCCATTCTAATTGGTGTGAGATGGCATCTCATTGTGGTTTGGATTTGCATTTCTCTGATGGCCAGTGATGATGAGCATTTTTTCTTGTGTCTGTTGACTGCATAAATGTCTTCTTTCAAGAAGTGTCTGTTCATAACCTTTCCCCACTTTTTGAGGGGTTGTTTGATTTTTTCTTGTAAATTTGTTTAAGATCTTTGTAGGTTCTGGATATTAGCCCTTTGTCAGATGGGTAGATTGTAAAAATTTTCTCCCATTCTTTAGGTTGCCTGTTCACTCTGATGGTAGTTTATTTTGCTGTGCAGAAGCTCTTTAGTTTAATTAGATCCCATTTGTCTATTTTGGCTTTTGTTGCCATTGCTTTTGGTGTTTTAGTCATGAAGTCCTTGCCCATGCCTATGTCCTGAATGGTACTGCTTAGATTTTCTTCTAGGGTTTTTATGGTTTTAGGTCTAATGTTTAAGTCTTTAATCCATCTTGAACTAATTTTTGTATAAGGTGTAAGGGAGGGATCCAATTTCAGCTTTCTACATATGGCTAGTCAGTTTTCCCAGCACCATTTATTAAATAGGGAATCCTTTCCCCATTGCTTGTTTTTGTCAGGTTTACCAAAGATCAGATGAAGCATTGATGGTTGTAGATGTGTGGTATGATTTCTGCAGGCTCTGTTCTGTTCCATTGGTCTGTATCTCTGTTTTGGTACCTGTACCATGCTGTTTTTGTTACTGTACCCTTGTAGTACAGTTTGAAGTCAGGTAGAGTGATGCCTCCAGCTTTGTTCTTTTGGCTTAGCATTGTCTTGGCAATGCGGGCTCTTTTTTGGTTCCATATGAACTTTAAAGTGTTTTTTTCCAATTCTGTGAAGAAAGTCATTGGTAGTTTGATGGGGATGGCACTGAATCCATAAATTATCTTGGGCACTGTAGCCATTTTCACGATATTGAGTATTCCTATCCATGAGCATGAAATGTTCTTCCATTTGTTTGTGTCCTCTTTTATTTCACTGAGCAGTGGTTTGTAGTTCTCCTTGAAGAGATCCTTCACATCCCTTGTAAGTTGGATTCCTAGGTATTTTATTCTCTTTGAAGCAATTGTGAATGGGAGTTCACTCATGACCTGGCTCTCTGTTTGTCTGTTATCAGTGTATAGGAATGCTTGTGATTTTTGCACATTGATTTTGTATCCTGAGACTTTGCTGAAGTTGCTTATCAGCTAAAGGAGATTTGGGGCTGAGATGATGGGATTTTCTAAATATTCAATCATGTCATCTGCAAATAGGGACAGTTTGACTTCCTCTTTTCCTAATTGAATACCTTTCTTTCTTTCTCCTGCCTGATTGCCCTGACCAGAACTTCCAACACTGTGTTGAATAGGAGTGGTGAGAGAGGGCATCCCTGTCTTGTGCCAGTTTTCAAAGGGAATGCTTCCAGTTTTTACCCATTCAGTGTGATATTGGCTGTGGGTTTGTCATAAATAGCTCTTATTATTTTGAGATACATCCCATCAATACCTAGTTTATTGAGTTTTTAGTATGAATGACTGTTGAATTTTGTCGGAGGCCTTGTCTGCATCTATTGAGATAATCATGTGGTTTTTGTCTTTGTTTCTGTTTATATGCTGGATTACATTTATTGATTTGTGTACACTGAACCAGCCTTGCATCCCAGGGATGAAGCCTACTTGATCATGGTGGATAAGGTTTTTGACGTGCTGCTGGATTCGGTTTGCCAGTATTTTATTGAGAATTTTTGCATCAATGTTCATCAGGAATATTGGTCTAAAATTGTCTTTTTTTTGTTGAGTCTCTGCCAGGCTTTGGTATCAGGATGATGTTGGCCTCATAAAATGAGTTAGGGAGGATTTCCTCTTTTTCTATTGATTGGAATAGTCTCAGAAGGAATGTTACCATCTCCTCATTGTACCTCTGGTAGAATTCGGCTATGAATCCATCTGGTCCTGGGCTTTTTTTGGCTGGTAGGCTATTAATTATTGCCTCAATTTCAAAACCTATTATAGGTCTATTCAGGTATTCAACTTCTTCCTGGTTTAGTCATGGGAGGGTGTATGTGTCCAGGAATTTATCCATTTCTTCTGGATTTTCTAGTTTATTTGCATAGAGGTGTTTATAGTATTCTCTGATGGTAGTTTGTATTTCTGTGGGATCAGTGGTGATACCCCCTTTATCATTTTTATTGCATCTGATTCTTCTCTCTTTTCTTCTTTATTAGTCTTGCTAGCGGTCTATCAATATTGTTGATCTTTTCAAAAACCCAGCTCCTGGATTCATTGACTTTTTGAAGGGTTTTTTGTGTCTTTATCTCCTTCAGTTCTGCTCTGGTCTTAGGTATTTCTTACCTTCAGCTAGCTTTTGAATGTATTTGCTCTTGCTTCTCTAGTTCTTTTAATTGTGATGTTAGGGTGTCAATTTTAGATCGTTCCTGCTTTCTCTTGTGGGCATTGAGTGCTATAAATTTCCCTCTACACACTGCTTTAAATGTGTCCCAGAGATTCTGGTATGTTGTGTCTTTGTTCTCATTGGTTTCAAAGAACATCTTTATTTCTGCCTTCATTTCGTTATGTACCCAGTAGTCATTCAGGAGCAGGTTGTTCAGTTTCCAGTAGTTGAGTGGTTTTGAGTGAGTTTCTTAATCTGGAGTTCTAGTGTGATTGCACTGTGGTCTGAGAGACAGTTTGTTATAATTTCTGTTCTTTTACATTTGCTGAGGAGTGCTTCACTTCCAACTATGTGGCCAATTTTGGAATAAGGGTGATGTGGTGCTGAGAAGGATGTATATTCTGTTGATCTGGGGTGGAGAGTTCTGTAGATGTCTATTAGGTCCACTTGGTACAAAGCTGTGTTCAATTCCTGGATATCCTTGTTAACTTTCTGTCTCGTTGATCTGTCTAATGTTGACAGTGGGGTGTGAAAGTCTCCCATTGTTATTGTGTGGGAGTCTAAGTCTCTCTGTAGGTCTCTAAGGACTTGCTTTATGAATCTGGATGCTCCTGTATTGGGTGCATATATATTTAGCACAGTTAGCTCTTCTTGTTGAATTGATCCCTTTACCATTATGTAATGGCCTTGTCTCTTTTGATCTTTGATGGTTTAAAGTCTGTTTTATCAGAGACTAGGATTACAATCCCTGATTTTTTGTTTTCCCTTTTTTTGGTAGATCTTCCTCCATCCCTTTATTTTGAGCCTATGTGTGTCTCTGCATGTGAGATATGTCTCCTGAGTATAGCACACTGATGGGTTTCGACTCTATCCAATTTGCCAGTCTGTGTCTTTCAACTGGAGTATTTAGCCCATTTACATTTGAGGTTAATATTGTTATGTCTGAATTTTATCATATCATTATGATGTTAGCTGGTTATTTTGCTCATTAGTTGATGCAGTTTCTTCCTAGCATCGATGGTCTTTACAATTTGGCATGTTTTTGCAGTGGCTGGTACTGGTTGTTCCTTCCATGTTTAGTGCTTCCTTCAGGAGCTCTTGTAAGGCAGGCCTGGTGGTGACAAAATCACTCAGCATTTGCTTGTCTGTAAAGGATTTTATTTCTCCCTCACTTATGAAACTTAGTTCGGCTGGATATGAAATTCTGGGTTGAAAATTCTTTTCTTTAAGAATGTTGATTATTGGCGCCCACTCTCTTCTGGCTTGTAGAATTTGTGCTGAGAGATGTGCTGTTAGTCTGATGGACTTCCCTTTGTGGGTAACCCAACCTTTCTCTCTGGCTGCCCTTAACGTTTTTTCCTCCATTTCAACTTTGGTGAATCTGATAATTATGTGTCTTGGAGTTGCTCTTCTCAAGGAGTATCTTTGTGGTGCTCTCTGTATTTCCTGAATTTGAATGTTGGCCTGCCTTGCTAGGTTGGGGAAGTTCTCCCGGATAATACCCTAAAGAGTGTTTTCCAACTTGGTTCCATTCTCCCCATCACTTTCTGGTACACCAATCAGACATAGATTTGGTCTTTTCACATAGTCCCATATTTTTTGGAGGGTTTGTTCATTTCTTTTTACTCTTTTTTCTCTAAACTTCTCTTCTCATTTCCTTTCATTCATTTGATATTCCATCACTGATAACCTTTCTTCCACTTGATTGAATCGACAACTGAAGCTTGTGCATGCATCACATAGTTCTTGTGCCATAGTTTTCAGCTCCATCAGGTCATTTAAGGTCTTCTCTATGCTGTTTGTTCTAGTTAGCCATTCGTCTAATCTTTTCTCAAGGTTTTTAGCTTCTTTGCGATGGGTTCAAACATCCTTCTTTAGCTTGGAGAAGTTTGTTATTACTCATCATCTAAAGCTTTCTTCTCGCAACTAATCAAAGTCATTCTCCATCCAGTTTTTTTCCGTTGCTGGCGAGGAGCTGCATTCTTTTGGAGAAGAAGAGGCGCTCTGATTTTTAGAATTTTCAGCTTTTCTGCTCTGTTTTCTCCCCATCTTTGTAGTTTTATCTACTTTTCGTCTTTGATCATGGTGACATACAGATGGGGTTTTGGTGTGGATGTCCTTTCTGTTTGTTAGTTTTCCTTCTAACAGTCAGGACCCTCAGCTGCAAGTCTGTTGGAGTTTGCTGGAGGTCCACTCCAGACCCCGTTTGCCTGGGTATCACCAGCGGAGGCTGCAGAACAGCAAATACTGCAGAACGGTAAATGTTGCTGCCTGATTCTTCCTCTGGAAGCTTCGTCTCAGAGGGGCACGCAGCTGTATGAGGTGTCAGTCGGCCTCTACTGGGAAGTGTCTCCCAGTTTGGCTACACTTGAGGAGGCAGTCTGTCCGTTCTCAGATATCAAACTCTGTGCTGGGAGAAGCACTATACTCTTCAAAGCTGTCAGACAGGGAAGTTTAAGTCTGCAGAAGTTTCTGCTGCCTTTTGTTCAGCTTTGTCCTGCCCCCAGAGGTGGAGTCTACAGAGGCAGGTCAGCCTCCTTGAGCTGCGGTGGGCTCCACCCAATTCTAGCTTCCCAGTCACTTTGTTTACCTACTCAAGCCTCAGCAATGGTGGACGCCCCACCCCCAGCCTCGCTGCTGCCTTGCAGTTAGATCTCAGACTGCTGTGCTAGCAGTGAGAGAGGCTCTGTGGGTGTGGGACCCTCTGAGCCAGGCACGGCATATAGTCTCCTGGTGTGCCGTTTGCTAAGACCATTGGAAAAGCTCAGTATTAGTGTGGGAGTGTTACGATCTGTCATGGCTTCCCTTGGCTAGGAAAGGGAATTCCCTGACCCCTTGCACTTCCCGGGTGAGGTGATGCCCCACCCTGCTTTGGCTCACACTCTCTGGGCTGCAGCCACTCTCTGAAAAGCCCCAGTGAGATGAACCCGGTACCTCAGTTGGAAATGCAGAAATCACCCATCTTCTGCGTCGCTCATGCTGGGAGCTGTAGACTGGAGCTGTTCCTATTCGGCCATCTTGGAACCTTCCCCCCAGGACTTCAGAATTCTTTAAGTTCTAGAGAATCAACCTCTTTGCTAAAACTTCACTTAAATTCAGCCCATCTACATGGAGGAAAGTTTTGGGACTGTTGATGGATATATTAAATCTCCTGCTGTGGTGATGGTCCATACCAATGGGTGTACATATACATCAAAGCTCATCAGTTTGTACACTTAAAATATATGCAATTTATTTTATGTCAGCTATATTGTTAAAGTTGTTTTTAAAAAGAAATAATATTCAAAACTGGAAGGAAAAAGCAGCCCATATATTTCAATGAACCTCTTTAAGGGATGATAGTCAAGTGTAGAACACAATCACATAAACAAATATTTACACTGCAATGGAAAGTTTGAAAGAGCACTGGGGAATCAGTCACTAGCTGGAAGATAATTATCTGCATGTGGAATTTGAGGAAGTTATCCTAGAAGAAATGATGTCTCTGATATGACTTGAAGTTAGATGGCAATAGAGTTAAATCACCAAGCAGAAAAGAGGAAGGATGAGCCTCCAAAAATTCGTTTTTGTTGGTTGGCTAGCTCACTGCACTGTTAAAAAGAAATTTTTAATCATGCCTACTCCACTGTAGTTTCTGCTTTTATAAGAGATGGTCAATGACACATGGCCTTTTCCTATGTGTGTGTGTGTGTGTGTGTGTATGTGTGTGTGTATTTATATATATTTGTATTATACATATAAATACAAATCATAGTGTATATATGGTATATATGTGGTATACATATATATGTCTATATATATGTCTATATATATATATATATATATATCCCCTATATGGCATATATCCCCTTTTCTTTTTCCAGGTTTTATTGTTAAGTATTTTTTGCTTTATAGATAAAGTGTACATGACGATGAACTACATAAATGCATGAAAGCTACATGGCAACATAACAGAAAATTATTAGTATCTAGTGAATTTTGCAGTGGAAAATTGAGTACGTACATTTGGGCATGTTTCAAGGAGATACCAGATGTTAATTTTAAAGGTTACTTTATGACTATGTACTTAGAAGAGAACCTTGGGAAATTTTGTTTGAACTGGGTCCTGGGTCCCTTAAAAAGTACTATGTCATCATAACATATTTCTTAAATACTTGCAAGCATATAGTATTTATATGTAAACCTAGCAACTTGCTAGCAATACTACAGTATGGATTTAGTCACCAATGCTGTATTTAACATGTAAATGTATGATTTCCCTGTAGCTATTCCCTTCCTGTTCTCAAAGTACTTCCAAGCTCCAAGTTCTGTTTACCTCATTACTGCTGACAGGTCTGAGCATCAATACTGCCTTAGATTCCAAGGGCTGCAGTCACAAAGTATCACAAACTGGGTGGCTTAAAATAATAGAAATGTATTCTTTCACAGTTATGAAGGCTAAAAGTTTGAAATTAAGGTGTCAGAGGGTTATGTTTCCTCTGAAGTCTCTAGGGAAGAATTCTCCCTTGTCCTTTCCAGCTTCCGGTTGTTGTCAGTGATCCCTGACATTCCTTGGCTTGTAAATGCATCCCTCTAGTCTCTCCTTCCAGCTTCACGTGGACTTCTCCCCTGTGTGTGTGTCTCTGCTTCTTCACATGGCCTTCATATAAGGACACGAGTCAGGGGATTTAGGGTCTACCCTAACTCAGTATGACCTCATCTTAACTAATTACATCCGCCAGGACCCCATTTCCAAGAAAGATCATTCTGAGGTTCCAGGTGGAAATGAATTTTGGAGGAACACTATTCAATTCAGTTAAGTCTAACTCTGCCTCCCTGCCCCCACCTTGACATTCATCCCACATATAAAATACATCCACCGCTTCTCAAAAGTCTTCAGCCATTCTAGCATTAACCCTAAATCCAAAATTCTATCTAAATACAAGCATAAAAAGTTCCAAATTAGGTCATCTGAATAATTTAAATCAGGTATGGGTGAGACTTTGGATATGGCTCCTCCTGGGCAAAATTCCTCTTCCTCTGTGAACATGTGAAACTAGAAAATAAATTATCCACTTCCAAAATACAATGATGTCACAGGCAGAGGATAGATTTTCCATTCCAAAAGAGAAATTGGAAGGAATATAGGGGTCACAGATCTCAAGCAAGCCCAAAATCCAGCATTCCATTAGGTTTCAAGGCCCATGCTTTCAAGGCCCAAGAGTAACACTGTGGTTTGATATTCTGTCCTCTGGGCCCTACATTATAGGGCAGTCCCACCCTCTTGATCATTTATTTGGAAGTCATTTTCTCAGTCACAGTTTAAAATTACCAGTTTGGCAAGGCACGGCGGCTCACGCCTGTAATCCCAGCACTTTGAGAGTCTGAGGTGGGTGAATCACTTGAGCTCAGAAGTTCAAGACCACCCTGGGCAACATAATTAAACTCCATCTCTACCAAAAAAAAACAAAAAGTAGCCAGTCATGGTGTCATGCACCTGTGGTCCCAGCTTCTCGTGGGGCAGAAGCGGGAGGATCACTTGAGCCTGGGAGGTGGAGGCTGCAGTGAGCCAAGACTGTGCCACTTAACTCTAGCCTGGGTGACAGAGTGAGACTCCGTCTCAAAACCAATAAATAAATAAAAATAAAAATACCAATTAGACAAATAATAATTTAATATTCTTTTAAAAGTACTTCATTTGTGTAGTGTTAAATATGATTCACTTGATAGAATCTACATCAATGAAATATAGCCTATATCTTTGTAAATATGTTATAATTAAAAAAGAAAATTATAGCAATACTTGGAAAGTTTATCTTCTATACTAATAGATTTCTATTATTTTTCAGCACTATAAGGAAACTTGTAAAAGCCCAAATCTTTCTAATTTAAGCATTTCATATCTTTTTTTAAAAAATCTAATTAATTTCAAAACTTGCTGTCACCTTCTAATATTCTGAGAATATAGGTCTAATTCTGTCACATAAGTCTAAAATAAAAGTAACAATTGTTAAAGGCAAATTTAATGAACATCAGTATTAATATAAAATAGCACTTAAAATTGTGATGTCCAATGAAATTGAAAATAACTTACTCATAGCTCTGCTTAGAGGAACTTCGGTCATAAACTGTAAACATTGGCACACTATATACATTCCCTATAAAGCACACCTTAATAATAAATTACAGTATATACAGTTGAGTTTATGTAGACATTAAATATAGTATATATGTTAGTCATAGTCAAATATTTTATATTACTTTTCTTAGAATTTATTTCTCTATCTTTACATCTACAAATGAGGCATCTTAATCAAAACAGAATAATGTCATGTTTCGTTCTCTTCCAATGTGTTATATAACTTTTAAAATGTCATTTAAGCTTAGCTGAGTACTTTAGTTCTTTTCCTATCTATGGAAGTTGATTAGCTAATGCCTAAAATTTCTTAACAATATGCTACATTGTTACGTAAAGCAATAATTAACTAGTTTGTATCAAATTGTCATTATTGCTTGACCAGAATACTAGTTGATTAAGTATCATAGTGTGATGGTTGATTTTGTACGTCAACTTCACTAGGCCAAGGGGAACCCAGATATTGGTTCAAACATTATTCTAGGTGTTTCTCTAAGGTTGTTTTGGATGAGATTAACACTGATAGACTGAGTAAAGAAATCCAAAGGTAGTAGCACTCAACCAATCAGTTGAAGGCCTGAATAGAACAAAAAGGCATACTCTCCCCTGAGTAAGGGAGAATTCTTCCTAGCCTAACAAACTTCGAACTGGGACAAGAAAAAGTTTTTTTGTATAAATCTATGAGGTACAAGTGCAATTTTGTTACATGCATAGATCATTAGGGTCAAGTCAAGGGTTTTAGGGTATCCATCACTCAAAAAAAAAATGCACATTGTACCAGTAATTTCTCACCATCCATCCCTCTCCCACTCCCCGACTCTTCCAAGTCTCCACTGTTCATCATTCCACTCTCTACATCCATGTGTGCCCATTGTTTAGCACTCCTTTATCAGTGAGAACATGCAATATTTGACTTCCTGTGTCTGCCTTGATTCACTTAAGATGATGATCTCCAATTCCATCCATGTTGCTGCAAAAAAAAGACATGACTTTATTCTTTTTTATGGCTGAATTGTATTCCATTCTGTGTGCATACCACATTTTCTTTCTCCGGTCATCCACTGATGGACACCAAGGCGTATTCCATATCTTTGCTATTGGGTATAGTGTCAGTAAACATACAAGTGCAGGTATATTTTTGATATATTGATTTCTTTACCTTTGGGTAGATACCCAGTAGTGGGATTGCTATATCAAATGGTAGTTCTATTTTTAATTCTTTAAGAAATATCTATATTGTTTTCCACAGAGGCTGTACTAATTTACATTCCCACCAACAGTGTATAAGAGTTCTCTTTTCTCTGTATCCTCACTGATATCTGTTTGTTTTGTTTTGTTTTTGTCTTTTTAATAATGGTCATTCTTACTGGGGTAAGATAAGATCTTATTGTTTTTTCTGATGATTACTGATGTGGAGCATTTTTTCATATACTTTATGGCCACTTCTACATCTCTTTTTGAAAAATGTCTGTTCATGCCTGATATGGTTTGAATGTTTGTTCCCTCCAAATTTCATGTTGAAATGTGATTCCCAGTGTTGGAAGTGGGCCTAGTGGGAAGTAATTGAATCATGGGGGTGGATCCCTCATGAATGGTTTAGCACCATACCCTTAGTGATAACTTGATTTCTCGCTCTGAATCCACACAAGAAAGATCTGATTGTTTAAAAGTACGTGGCACCTCCCCACCACCTTGCTTCTGCTCTCACCATATGAGACACCTGCTCCTCCTTTGCCTTCTGCCAAGACTGTAAGTTTCCTGAGGTCCTTAACAGAAGCAAAGCAGATGTTGATGCCATGTTTGTGCAGCCTGCAGAAGCATGAGCTAATTAAACCTCCTTTATTTATAAACTACCGAACCAGGTGCTGGTATCCACAGTTGGGAGACCTAAAGACAGATCACATCACAGGACTCTTTGTAGATGTTCCCCAGCACCATCCCAGAGCCTGGTAGCCCCACTGGGTGGCTGGACCCAGAAGGGCAATAACAATCACTGCAGTCTACCTCTCAAGAAGCCCCATCCATAGGAGAAGAGGGAAGAGCACCACATCAAGCCATCACTCCATAGGATATAAGTATCTGAATAGCAGCCCTTGAGTTCCAGATCTTTGCACTGAAATGGTCTACCCAAATAAGAAGCAACTAAAAAAGTAATTCTGGTAATATGACAAAACAAGATTCTATAACAACCCCAAAAGATAACACTGGTTCTCCAGCAATGAATCCAAACCAGTAAGACCTCTGAATTGCCAGATAAAGAAATCAGAAAGTTGATTGCTAAGCCATTCAAACACTTTTCCTGTGTTCATTGAGATGCTCATATAATTATATCCTTAATTCTGTTTATGTGATATATCACATTTATTGATTTGCATAACATTTATTGATTTGCAAATGTTGAACCATCCTTGCATTCTTGGTATAGTACTCACTTGATCACAGTGTATTATCTTTTTGATGTGCTGTTGGATATGGTTGCTAGTATTTGTTGAGGATTTTTGCATCTATGTTCATAAGGAATACTGGTCTGCGGTTTTCTTTTTTTGTTGTGCCTTTGCCTAGTTTTGGCATCAGGGTAATACTGGCTTCAAAGAATGAGAGAGATTTTTTCTCTTCAATGTTTTGGAACAGTTTCAGGACGATTTTTGTAAATTGTGAGAGATAAGAATCCACCTTCAATTTTCCCAACACCATTTATTGACAAGCATGTCCTTACCTCAGGGTATGTTCTCATTGGCTCTGTCAAAGATCAGTTCATTTTAAATATGTGGCTATATTATAGGCATTCTATTCTGTTCCACTAACCTATGTGTCAGTTTTTATACCAGTACCATGCTATTTTGATTACTATAACCTTATAGTATAATTTAAACTCAGGATATATAATGGCTCCAGCTACGTCCTTTTTGCTTAGGATTGCTTTGGCTATTCAGGTTCCTTTTGGCTTCCATATGAATTCAAAAATTGTTTTTGCTAATTCCATGAAAAAAATGACATTTCTTGAAATATTTGAAGTATTTTGATACTAACTGCATTGAATCTGTAGATTGCTTTGGGCAGTAGGGTCATTTTAATGGTATTAATATGCTGGTCCCTGAGCATGGGATGTTTTTCCATTTGTTTGTGTCATCTATGATATTTTTCATCATGTTTTATAGTTTTCTTTATAAAGACCATTCACCTCCTTGGTTAAATATATTTCTAGAAATTTTAAATTTACTTGTAGCTATTGCCCATGAGATTGCATCTTGATTTGATTTTCAGCTTGATCATCATCATCATTGCTGTATAGAAATCGAACTGATTTTTGAATGTTGATTTTGTAGCCTACAACTTTATTAAATTCATTTATCAAATAAGAGTTTTTTAGTGGACTCTTTAAATTTTTCTAGGTGTAAGATTATATCATCAGCAAACAGGGATAATTTGAATTCCTATTTTCCAATTTGGATGCCTTTTATTTTTATTTGCAGAATTCACTAAGAAAAGTCATTAAAAAAATAAGCAACAACAACAACAATAAATCCTGGGGAGAATCTGATTTTTGAGTCACTATACTATATTATTTTAGATGTCTAGTTTTCAACAGAAAATTATGTGGCATGCAAAGCAGCAAGAGAGTATACTACATATATCATGGGGGATGCGGGGGGAGAAGTGACCAATTGAAACTCTCCCTGAAAAAGCCAAAATGCTGGACTAACTAGAAAAATATATTATATCAGCTATTTTAAATACTACTCAGCACCAGCTCTGAACAGACAGAAGAAAGAATCTGTGAACTTGAAGACAAATCAATTAGTATTATTCAATCCATGACCAGAATTTTTTTAAATGAAGAAAAATGAACAGAGTCTCAGAGATCTGTGGGACATGATCAAGCATACTAATATACACTTAATGGGAATCTTTGAAGGAAAGGAGAAAGAACAGGCAGAAAAATATTCAAAAAATTGATAAAAATTCCCAAATTTGATGAAAAACATAAATCTTAACATTTATCCAAGAACCTCCACAAAATCCAAGCAGGATCAATTCAAAGAGATTCACATTTTAGACACATATTGAAAGTCAAAGCCAAAATAAAACCTTGAAATCACCAATAGAGAAGTTAATCTTCACATACAGGGATCTTCAAAAAGTTAACAGTCAATTTCTCATCAGAAATCATGGAGGCAAAAAAGCGGTAGGATGATATGTTTGTAGTTCAGAAAGAAAGACTATCAACCAAGAATTCTATATCCACTAAAACTAATTGAAAAATAAAGGAGAAATTAAGATGTTTGCAGATAGACAATATCTGAGAGAATATGTTTCTAGCAGACCTGACCTATAAGAAATACAAAAGGGTGTTCTTCAGGCTGAAATGAAAGGACACTGTTGAACCTGTAAGAAACACAAAAGAGAGCTCAGGTTGAAATGAAAGGACACTCTATAGTTAAAAAATTTGCATAAAGAAATAAAAAGCACTGGTAAAGGTAACAACATAAGTAAATATAAAAGTATAATTCTATTTCTGTCTGTAACTATTTTTACCTCACACGATTTAAAAGTTTACACCATAAAGCAATGATTATTAATCTGAATCCGGGGGCATACAATTTATTAAGATGAAATTTGTTTGACAATAACAGTACAAAGGAAGGAGAGAGAAAGCAGCCACATAGAAATGATTTTTGTACATATTTTGATTAAATTGGTATTAATATGGACTAGATTATAGTAAATTAAGATATTAATTGTAATTCCCAGTTATTGCTAAGAAAATAAAAAGTATAGTAAAATAAACAAAAATTAAAATGGCTCAGTAAAGAACAACTTTGGACACAAAAAGAGGCAGAAATGGAGGAATAGAGGAACAAAGATATAAGACATATTCTTAAAAAGTAGCAAAATGGCAAATGTAAATCCTACCTTATCAGTAACTATATTAAAAATGAATGGATTAAATTATCCAATTAAAAGAAAGAAACTGGCAGAATAAATTGCTTTTAAAAAAACATGATCCACCTAGATATTTTCTACAAGAGATACACTTTATAAGTTATAGATTCAATGCTATCCCCATCAAGCTAACACTGACTTTCTTCAAAGAATTGGAAAAAAATACTTTAAATTTCATATGGAGCCAAAAAAAGAGGTCATATAGCCAAGACAATCCTAAGCAAAAAGAACAAAGCTGGAGGCATCATGCTACCTGACTTCAAACTATACTATAAGGCTACAGTAACCAAAACAGCATGATCCTGATACCAAAAGAGAGACATAGACCAATGGAACAGAACAGAGCCCTCAGAAATAACACCACACATCTACAACTATCTGATCTTTGACAAACCTGACAAAAACAAGCAATGGGGAAAGGATTCCCTATTTAATAAATGGTGTTGGGAAAACTGGCTAGCCATATGCAGAAAGCTGAAACTGGATCCCTTCCTTACACCTTATACAAAAATTAACTCAAGATGGATTAAATACTTAAACATTAGACCTAAAACCATAAAAACCAGAAATACCTAGAAGAAAACCTAGGCAATACCATTCAGGACATAGGCACGGGTAAAGACGTCATGACTAAAACACCAAAAGCAATGGCAACAAAACCCAAAATAGACAAATGGGATCCAATTAAACTAAAGAGCTTCTGCATAGCAAAAGAAATTATCAGCAGAGTGAACAGGCAACCTACAGAATGTGAGAAAATTTTTGCAAGCTACTCATCTGGCAAAGGGCTAATATCCAGAATCTACAAATAAACAAATTTACAAGAACAAAACAAACAAACAACCCCATCAAAAACTGGGTGAAGGATATACACAGACACTTCTCAAAAGAAGACATGTATGCAGCCAACAAACTTATGAAAAAATGCTCATCATCACTGGTCATCAGAAAAATGCAAATCAAAAACACAATGAGATACCATCTCACGCCAGTTAGAAAGGTGATCATTAAAAGGTCAGGAAACAACAGAAGCTGGAGAGGATGTGGAGAAATATGAATGTTTTTACACTGTTGATGTAAATTAGTTCAACCATTGTGGAAAACAGTGTGGCGACTCCTCAAGGATCTAGAACTAGAAATACCATTTGACCCAGCAATCCCATTACTGGGTATATACCCAAAGGATTATAAATCCTGCTACTATAAAGACACAAGCACACATATGTTTCTTGCAGCACTGTTCACAACAGTAAAGACTTGGAACCAACCCAAATGCCCATCAATGATAGACTGGATAAAGAAAATGTGGCACATATACACCATGGAACACTATGCAGCCATAAAAAAAAGAATGAGTTCATGTCCTTCGCAGGGATATGGATGAAACTGAAAACCATCATTCTCAGCAAAGTAACACAAGAAGAGAAAACCAAACACTGCATGTTCTCGCTAATAAGTGGGAGTTGAACAATGAGAACACATGGACACAGGGAGGGGAACATCAAACACTGGGGTCTGTCGGGAGGTGGGGAGCTGGGGGAGGGATAGCATTAGGAGAAATGCTTAATATAAATGATGAATTGATGAGTGCAGCAAACCAACATGGCACATGTATACCTATGTAACAAACCTGCACGTTGTGCACATGTACCCCAGAACTTAAAGTATAATAATAATAAAAAAGAGATACACTTTAAATTCATAGACATAAATATACTGAAAGTAAGGAGACAGGAGAAAATATACCATGCAAACAATAATTGAAGAAGGTTAGAGAGCTATAGTGGCTATATTGATATCATACAAAACAGATTTTTAATGCAAAATTGTTGCCTGAGACAAAAAGAGACATGTTATAATGATAAATGCATCAATAAATCAATATATGTTATACACATATATGCATGCTATTGTTTGAATGTTTCTTCTATGCAAATCTCATATTGAAATTTGATCTCCAGTGTTGAAGGTGGTGTCCAATGGGAGGTGTTTGGATTGTGGGGGCAGATCCCTCATGAATAGATAAATATCTTCCCTCAGAAGTGAGCAGGTTCTCACTCTACCATTCCTCCCAGATCCGGTTGTTAAAAAAAGCCTGGCATCTTCCACCTCTCTCCTGCATCCTCTCTCACCATGTGATCCCTGCACACACCAACTCATCTTTGTCTTTGTTTTCTCGCATTTGTGGAAGCAGCCTGAGGTTTTCACCAGATCCCCAACCTTATAACCAGCAGAATCATAACCAAATAAACCTTTTTTTTTTTTTTTTGTAAATTACCCAGTCTCAGGCCTTCCATTATAGCAACACAAAATGGACTCAGACAGTGCACTTAAAAACAGAGCTCCAAATACATGAAGAAAAAAATGACAGAGTCGAAGCAAGAGATAGATAATTCAACAATAACAGTTGGAGACTTCCATATACTACCTTCAACAATGGATAGAACAACTAGACATAAGATTAACCAAAACATAAGAGACCTGAACAAAACTTACACTAACCAGACTTAACAGAAGTTATAGAACATTCCACACAAAAATAGAAGAATCAAGTGCCCAAAAGACATTCTCCAGAATACACAATAAAGCAGGTCATAGACAAGCTTCAATAAATTTAAAATGATTAAAGTTATACAATGTGTGTTCTCTGACAGCATAAAATGAGACATCAATAACTGAAGGAAATTTAGGAAATCCACAAATTTGAGGAAATTAAACAATATACTCCTAAATAACCAATGAGTCAAAGAGATCACAAGAGAAATTAAAAATGAGATGTTGAAAATGAGAATACCACATAACATATGTATGGTGTGCAGATAAAGCAGTGAATATAGGGAAATGTATAGCTCCAAACACCTACATTAATAAAAAAAGTAATCAATAGTCAAATCTTCCACTGTAAGAAACTATAAAAAAAAGGCAAACTAAGTGCAAACAAAGAAAAAGTAATAAAGATTAAAGAGGAAATCAGTAGAGAATAGAGAAACAATAAGAAAGCCAAGATTTGGTTTTTGGAAAAGATTTTTTAAAGTTTACAACCCTCTAGAATGATTGACCAAGAAATAAGAAAAGTTTCAAATTACTAACGTCAGGAACAAATAAAGGAATCATCATTACTGACCTTAAAGGAATAAAAAGATTTATTAAGGGATAATTTGAAAAATTGCCTACAAACAAATTAGATAACCTAGATGAAATGGATAAATACCTAGAATGATATAAACTACCAAAACTTACTCAAGAAGCAATGGAAGCCTGGGCAACATAGTGAGATCCTGTCTCTACAAAAAAAAAAAAATAGGTAAAAAAATTACCAGGTATGGTGACATGTGCCTGTAGAACCAGCTATTTGGAGGCAGAAGGCTGAGTTGAGAAGATTGGATGAGGCCGGTAGAGCCTGCAATGAGCTATGATGTTGCCACTGTACTCCAGCCTGGTGACAGAGTGAGAACGTGAGACTATATCTAAAAAAAAAAAAAAAATAGAAGGAGGAGGAGGAGGAGGAAAGAAGAAAGAAGAAGAAAATGAATTAGTAATCACAAAACTTTCCACAAAGAAAATCCTAGGACCTGATGTCATTAGTGGTATTTCTTCCAAATGTTTAAAAACAATTAACCAATAGCCAATCCTTTACAAATTCTTTCCCCTCCCCAAAAAAATACAGAAAAGGGGTTAACACATTGCAATTCACTCTACAAGGTCAAAATCACACTGATATGAAAAGCAAAGTTATTATAAGAAAACTACTCAACATACTTCATGAATATAGGAATAAAAATCTTCAACAAAATGCAAGCAAACCAAATCCAGCAGCTCATGAAAATAATTATACACTATGACCAAGTAGTATTTATTCAAGAAAAGCAAAGATGTGTTCAACATGTGAAAATCAATCAGTGTAATATACCATGTTGATAAGTAAAGGGCAAAAAAAGATAATCTCTGAAAAGGCACTTGACAAAATCCAACACTCTTGCATGATAAAAACACTCAGCAACCTGGGAGCAGAAGAGAAATTCCTTCCTCAACTGTAAGTGATAAAGGACAGGGTCCTTCTTATTTTCACTCAGCACCTAGAAGTGTGCCTACCATATAAAAGCTTTTAAAGAAGTATTTGCTGAATGAATGACTTAAAACCTGTCTCAACACAATCTTGAAAATTATTCTTATCACCAATCCATTAGTATATTAAGAATTCTTTAGATGGACTTTCTCATGCCTCTGAAAAGCCATAAAACTAATTAGTTTTAGTCCTCACTTCTTTTAACTCCACCTCTCCCTTCCTTTAAATGAAGTACTTGGGAGTTTTGCCTCTTTAACAAAAACATTCTTAATCAAATGGTTAAGTGGAAAAAACTTACAATAAAATAACATCCGGATTTCCAGTTTTGTAATTTCCCTTAAGTATGTTTATTGAAAAAGCACCAAACATACACACAAAGCTTAATAACACAGAATATTTCCTTGGAGAAAATATTATTTTCAATAGTAGTTTTAAACATATGTGTAAAAGATTAATAAAGCAAACCACTTCACCAGCCACATGACATTATTCCTAAAGTGCATCTCCAGAAAAAGAGAGATGATCTTTTCCAACAGAAGCATAAGCATTTTATACTGGCATTTTGAACATGACATCTATCTCTGTAAAATGATTTTCCAGTTTATTAGGGAATTGGATGCAAAGACATACATTAAGTGAAGCAGAATAAAATGCATCACTGTATATATAGATTTCCAATCAGAACGAGCAGTGTCTTATCTCTCAGCAGGAAATGTGTGAGATGAATTTCTCACTTACCCAATTAATTTATACTTTAGTCACCAGTGCTGGAAGGTAGCTTGGCCTACTTAGTGGTCTAAGGCTAGAATGAGTAATAATAATTCACATTTATGAAGGGCTTCAGAATATTAATTATTTAATCCACACTATATCACTGCATGATAATTCAGAATTATTGTATGTGCTTTTTAGGCTAGAGAAACTGATCTAAATCAATTAAAATCCATGCTAAAAGCAGAGTTCCTGGCCTTCAAGTTGGTGCTCAGTCTATTTTTGCATTGCCACTTCAGCCCTTTGGACTCTACGATGGGTTAATTAACCTCTCTTGCTTTGAATTTGTCCATAAAGTGGTGATAATAAGACTAACCTTACAGTAGTATATTGTGCAAATTAATTGATTTTTGGAAAGCACTTTCAGATCTATGGAAGAAAAGAATTAATTGTAAATATCTCAATTGATTTAAATGACAAATGATCATTTTTCATATCATTTATCATCAGAAATAGTGACAGAGATATTGAATAATATATAAAATGATGAAAAATTCTTTCCATCACTCAAAGAAAGAGCACTTGAAACTCCCACCTCCAGTCAGCCAACCATGACTCATTCATTGGAAGAGAAGCTATGATTCATTCCTTTCCACAAGTACCAAGCCTAACATACATTCCCAGTACAATGAGAATACTGGCTATTCCTAACAATATAGTCTCTCATTATGGGTTGTACTTTAGACAATATTCCAAATTCTTTGCAGCTGGGAATATAAGTTAGGACAAAATTTATTTTATTTGTATTTTGCAGTGCCCTGAATAGAGGTGTAGAACTTCTTTCTGGAAATAATATCTTATTAAGTATTATTGTTAATGCATTTACTTTTAACTAAACATTGTATGGCCTCTATGAAGATGCTATCAACATTGTAGATCTTAAAGAAGAATTATTTCATTTTATGTATACTTTTTAAAGTGGGTTTTTCTACATAATAGTTCTATAAAGCATGCTGAACTTGATTCTGAAAAAAATACAACTAAGTTATTTCACCTTAAAACTGCAAATAAATAATTTAAGGACTTTTATTTCAGACATGAACCCAAAGTTGAAGCTCCAAAGCCATATAAACCTAGAATTATATGGTGATAAAATGCTGGTGCTTAGTGCAAGAAATGAAATACTGAACCTTAAAATGTGTCTAAAGGATGGTTTGTAGCCATCTTCAATCAAAACTCAATACTCATTGATTTTTTTTCCCAAAATGGGAGGCCCCGTTCTACTCTGAGTGGAGCTCTCCCTTCAATACTCAGTCTCCACATTTCCACCAACTGGAAGTATACACTTAACACAGAACGATCTTTTAAAAGACACAAACTAATCAAATCAAGAGGCACATTTAGGTCCTGGTTTGGAAAGGATATAACCATAATTAGAATGTGCAAGTAGACCTACTCCTGTCTGTTAACCCAGTCCAGAATGTCAGTGAATCCTTAGTAAAAAACAAATCCTGAAATCCAGAGTCAACCAAAGTATCCCAGATCTTGATACCGATCAGGATCTCATTTAATCTGCCCATATTAAATGTAATAGCCTCCTCAGTATAAAGATGTGTGTGTATATGAAATGCATATGTCATATGTGTGTGTGTGTATATATATATATATAGGATAAACATTCCAACATCTACATAAAATCCTATTTCAACCTACTTAGCAGACACACAACATCATAAATGAGAAACAACAGAAATGCCCTGAATTAAAACCTTATTTCACCTTTCTTCATGTAGTTATGAATTTATTGCTACCTTTATTTTATGTATTAAGACAACACTGCTTTTCCATGTAAGCTGTCATAAAGGTTTAAACATCATTTATATGTGCCTTTGGTATCATTTTTAAGTAAATAAACTTTCCTATTCAGAGTCAAGGAGATTACCCAAACAAATAAAAATAATGGGACAATTCAAATTAAGATCATTCAAAGTTGCAACTTTGTGACAATTTACATAAAATTAGCAAATAAAAAAATTTGTATGTGATTACTTAAAGTATCTATTTGGTTTAACAAAAGCTCAAGGTTAACATCCACTAAGAGGGTTATTATCAAAAAATAGGAAATATCAAGTATTGGCAAAGATATTGAGAAATTGGAGCCCTCACACACTGCCGGTAAAAATGTAAAATGGAGTAGCTACCATGAAAAACAGTTTGTCAGTGCCTCAAAAGGTTAAAATTAGAATTACTATATGATCCAGAAATTCCACATTTCTGTATATGCCCATAAACAGGGACTAAAACAAATACATGTATATCAATGTTCATATCAAAACTATTAACAATATCTATAAGGTACTGTGTTAGTCTGTTCTCATGCCGCTAATAAAGACATACCCGAGACTGGGTAATTTATAAAGGAAAGACGTTTAATTGACTCTCACTTCCACAGGGCTGGGGAGACCTCAGGAAACTTACAATCATGGCAAAAGAGGAAGCAAACACGTCCCTCTTCACATGGCGGCAGCAAGAAGAATGAGAGTCGAGCTAAGGGTAAAGCCCCTTATAAAACCATTGGATCTTGTGAGAACTTATTCACTATCACAAGAATAGCATGAGGGAAACTGCCCCCATGATTCAGTTACTTCCTGCCAGGTCACTCCCACAACACATGGGGATCATGGGAACTATAATTCAAGATGAGACTTGGGTGGGGACACACCCAAAGCATATCAGGTACCAATGCCTATCACAATGTCGATTCCAATATCCATCAATAGAAGAATGAAGAAACAATGTGTGGTATTTGCCTACAATGGAATATTAGCCATAAAAAGGAATGAAATTCTAATACATGGATAAACCCTGAAAACATTTTGCTAAGTGCAATAATTACACTAAATGAAATAAGCCAGACACAAAGGGACAAATATTGCATGATTACACTTACATGAGTGTCTTAGTTTGTTCCTGCTTCTATAATGAAATACTTTAGACTGGATTATTAATAGATAACATAAATTTATTCCTCACAGAGGCTGAAAAGTTGAAGATGAAGGGACTAGGAAACCTGGTGTCTGGTGAGGGCTTGGTCTCTGCTTCAAAGAAGGCAACTTCTTACTGCACCCCCACATGGAGAAAAGGCAAAAAGAGATGAAATTCTTCCCTCAAGCCCTTTTTATAAGGCCACTAATCCCCTTTATGAGAGAAGAGCTTTTTTGATCTAATCAAAGGTTCCAATTTGTAATACTATCGCATTGAGGATTAAATTTCAACATGAACTTTGGAGGGACACAAACAGACAAACCATAGCAATAAGACACTGAGAAGAGGCAAATTCATAGATACAGAAAACAGATGTTACCAGGGGATGAGATGGAGAGGAAAATGGGAGTTACTGTTTAACAGGTACAGGGTTTCTGTTTAAGAAAATGAAAGTGTCCTGGAAGACGACTCTCAGTCCATAACTTCAGGACTACACTAAACTCCTGTCAGCCTAAATGAGTTACAAAAACATCTGCCCTCCTTGCATTTCCTTCAAAGCAAGGAAAAATAGTTATGATGGCTGCACAAGATTATGAGATTAATGCCACTGCACTGTACACTTAAAACAGTTAAAATGATAAATATTATGTAATATCATATATATTTTATCACAAGAAAGAGCTCAAGACTAACAGGAATTATTTTAGTATATTTGCTCAGAATTATTTGGTATCACTTGGCCCATTATATTTTCACAGTAACTAGGGGTCTTTAATGTGTTCCCAATAGCAGTGTGTGTGTGTGCACACTAGGCACATACACTAGCATACATACCTGTCTGTAAGTTACAGTTTCTATGGAAAAAGGTATACTCAGTGTTCTAATTTATTAGATGAGGAAATAAACATAAAATTTCTCTTTGAAATTTGCTGACGTTTACAGCAAAATATCCTTCTTGAGGTTTATTAAACTCTAATCATTTTCCTGAAAGATTAGCAACAATTATCATTAAGGTTTAAGCATTTAACTGTGACTACTGCAATAAATCTTATTAAAATAACTGAAACATACTTTTTTCGCATGTGGCAACCTGTCTCTGAATCACAACCATCTGTAAGTGGTGATTGCCTGGTGCACACAGATGGGAGTAAAACAACTATAAAGCTATACCATTCTTTAATCATCAGTTGGTACCAAACAAACTGAAATCTGAGTCAGATTATTTGCATTTGAAAGATTATATGATCGCTGTAATTAACAAATGCTCATCAGATTTCTGATATAAAATGTGTTATAGGTACCTGATTGAAAATAACGCTTGAACTCTGCAGCCCCTCTTTCTAATCTCTGACAGCCTATAAAAAAAAATCGTATGTTAACAATAGAAGAGAAAGTTTCAAGTTTTTATAGCACACAATTCCTTTATAGATTTAAAAATGACAGAAAAAGGGAACAGAATAATTTATTCTTTCTGGCTTGCAACATACAATCATGAAGACTCTCGGTCCATAACTTCGGGGCTACACTAAACTCCTGTCAGCCTAAATCAGCTACAAAGGTGAGTATCTGCTCTGCCTGCATTTCCTTCAAAGCAAGGAAAAAACAGACCCAAGTTACTCACAAAGCCCAAATCATTAAATAATAAAGAAAGCCAAAAATCAAGGAGATTAGTATCTTTCCACGTGTCACCACTAACATCTTAATGTTAGCCATTAAGATCTACCTCTATTGTGTTAGTAATCAGAAAATAGGGAAAGGTTTTATCACTGTATCATGACAAAGAGCACTGAGTTTGGAGTTGGACAAGCTTTACTATCAATTGTGCATGCTAATCGCAGGACAGGTTAACTGGGCCAAACTACTTAACTTTTTTTTTTTTTTTTTGAGTCTTGCTCTGTCCCCCAGGCTGGAGTGCAGTGGTGTGATCTCGGGTTACTGCAACCTCTGCCTCCCGAGTTCAAGTGATTCTCCTGCCTCAGCCTCCCGAGTAGCTGGGACTACAGGTGCGTGCCACCATGCCCAGATAACTTTTGTATTTTTAGTAGAGATGAGTTTTCACCATGTTGGCCAGGCTGGTCTCGAATTTCTGACCTAAAGTAATCCACCCACCTCAGGCTCCTGCAGTGCTGGGATTACAGGCATGAGCCACTGTGCCCAGCCTACTTAATCTTTTGAAGCCTCAGTTTCCTCATCTGTAAAACAGAGAGTAAGATTCACACACACACACACACACAAAGAGGATTCCTGTAAGATAATCTAAGAAAGTACTTAATACAACTGCACATAAGACGTACTCAATGCAGTTTTGTTAAACAAATAAGTACTATGACAAGAGGTAATGGCTGCCTTAACATCTAAGTGAGTAATTTTCTCTATAGGTCTTTTCCAATCTTGATTAATTTCAGAGAATTTATTACTTTGACAAGAGTTCATTTAGTGATTAAAAACATCTATTGAGATAAAGTCAGACTGCCTAGGTTTAAATCCTGCTTCTGCTATCTACTAGCTGTGTGACTTTGGCAAGTTACCTAACTTTTCTGTGCTTCTTTTTACTCATTTATAAAGTGGGGATAATACTAATGCACTTATAATACTGTTGGGAGTATTAAATGAGTCAATATATCTAAGTTGTTTAGAACAGTGCCAGGCATAAATTAACTGATTAATAAATATCAATTCACTGCTATTCATATATGAGCTGACCACTGGGTATATAACAGAGGACAGGCATAATCTTTGACCTCATGGAGCTTACAGACTGCTGGGGACATAGACATTAAAAAACAATTGCAAATTGAAATAAAAGGGAATAAAAGAGAAACCTGGATACAATCAGGGCTGACCTAATTTAAACTTATTATTTCATGCCAGGTTTTTCATCCATAAAATCTCAAAATGTTATCTATATGATAGTTATCTATATGAGAGTTGCAGGAAATATATAAGTATTATAATGTAATGCCCCCTAGTAAAAGAAAAACCTCTATACGTTAGTTTCTTTCTTCCCGTCTTTCCATGGTGTCTGACTGTTTTGATAAGAACTTGCCTTTTTCACTGTTTGTCTGAAGATTATTACTATTATTATTATTACTTCCAGGGAAAAGTTTCTTAACCTCAAATGACCCCATTCTTTGAGACGCCAGATGCTGAAGAATATTAAAATTATATTTAAAGCAGTGTTACATTCAAATTAAGATGTATTTTCTGCTAGATTACATTTTTAAAAGACAGTCATCACATATTATATACACTTAGATATGAAATGACTGCATTTACATTTGAACCAAAATAAAAGATGAAAGTGGTTAATGAAGTTCTAATTCATTGCCTTGAATGTTTTTAGCCTACTACATCCAAATTATTTTTTTAAAATAACTATCACTAGAAAGGCTAATGCAGAGCAGATGACACCCCAAATATTTGCAATAGGTCACATGAACACCGCTGTGACATCTCAACAATTGACTATAATAGATTTAAGGAGGAATGATAGGCTGTCTTGACATTTAAATAGATAATATTTTCTATTAAATCTTTTTTTAAAAAAACCTTGATTAACACCAGAAATATTTCTCACTTTACCAAAAGAAACCCTCATTAAGGAAATTTTCACTGAGTTACATACAATATGCTCATCTGTGCACCATGAACTTGTTTTTACTCTATATTCAAAGCTGTATGTTTATTTCTCTGTTCTAGTTCAGTTCTAAAAGCCAAAAATATGAAACAGATGTGGTGACTTTCTGTGTACTGTGAAGCACAATTATGCTTCTTTGAATTGCTTAGGCTAAACAGTTGCCCTCCCTAGAGCATATCGAAACTGCTTGAGATTCTTTACAGCCAAGAATCCAGCTTGCTACCTGTCAGGAACTAGAATTGGCAGGCCACAGCTGGTTGATTGCAGTGGAGGCTCTGTACTGTCCTCCTAACTGTAGCCTATGAAACAAAAAACATAGATATACAGGAAAAAGTTCAGCTACATGCCTATGTTGTCTTATACTTAAGTAGCTGAGCTTTTTAATAGTGCATTTCAAGGTCCCCCTTGTGTACCAATTTAACTACACACACACACACACACACACACACACACAAAGTTCAATTTGTCCTGCTTCTGAGTTCACAGACAACATGGGCTAAGAGCATACAATGAAAATCTTCCAAGTCACTTGTTTCAGCCATGACTCCTTCAAACTGATGTCTACCAGATTAGCCTATGTTTCAAAAGCACATAATGTTGATTTTTCTTTTGCTGAGAATAGTTTTAAAACATGTGGAAATTGCTATAATTGAAGAGAAAGCTTTAAACAAATGGTAATTTTGTTCTCAAAAAGGAAACTTTCTTCAGGCTGTGGGAGGTGAGGAAAGGAAGTTTCCTTTTCTTCTAAAATGAGTGAATGCTGAAAATAATGGCATTCATAGACTCCATTGATTTGTCAGTTTACAACTTCAAAAGGATTTTGAACAAAAGTTTGAGGTGGACACATTCATATAGGAACATTTCCAGAGTGGCATGCTCATGGAGGTTATAAATTTAATACAAATAAGCAGACCAGCAGTCCCATAAGATGCATGTTTTTCATCAAAGGAAACAATGTACCACCATTCAATCATTCGCATGCATTTATTTAATGCAGACCTAGGCATTATGCTCTAAGGGACGCTGAGGACACTGAAATGAAAACACTAAGTATATGCATCAAAATGTTCATAAGGAAAGGGGAAAAAGACATCTAAAAGACATGTAACACACAAATGTAATATTCTTACCACTAATGAGGACTCATTTCCCTCTGTAGTCAGGCCTCTGGGTCTTGGGATAATAGAAATGAAGATAGGGAAGGCAGAGACATGTGGCCTACATAATCTTAGGAAATTTTATTATCATTTATAACTAAGAGTCAGGCCATGTTTTCAGACCAATTCCCAAATTGCAGTGACTTCTCTAGTCTCCTCCCACCAATTTCATCATTCTCTCAACATACCACTCATGCAAAACTGAGAAGGTGAGAGGAAATATAATCAGGAGGGCTTGCTACTTTTGCTCTTTATCCCATGACATGTCTGATCCTATCTGGTCGTTTCCAGTTTTATTGACATATTATGATACTTTTTAACCATCTAGCAATGTTGAAGAGATAATCTGGTGTTTTTCCCCCTCAACATCACTGCTGGATATTGTACAGGCTATTGTTCCTGTATCCCAGACCCACCCTCTATTCTGGAGGATTTCTAGTGTCCTGGGCCCTTAAAGAGAGGTCTCTTGTCCATGTGGTTTGACTCAGATGAGGTTGTGCATGCTCAGAGCATAGGAGACACCAATACACAATGTGGTAGCTGTATCCTGTGGCCAGTAGCAGCCTACATCAAGGAAAAGGACAGTAGCCATAATTCAGGTTTGAGACTGTTGCATCCCAAGCAGAAAATGGAATCATTTCAGTACTGACTCTGCACTAACTCAGCTCTTATCTTCAGCAGGGGCAGATACTTTGCAGAAGAATAGAGAAAGATTGATTCCAGCGTCCCTCCAATCACATCACCTCAAATTTTTCTGTCTTATACCTACACCAAGTCCTTGAACTTAGATACAAATAATTAATGCATCCGTCCTGTGGTTGCATATTATGGGTTAAAGTAGAATATTATTTGATAGAAAGTCCTTGAAGTACAAGTGAGTGAATCACAGAGGTCAATGGATCCCAATCAATAAAACTGTAAAACTATGCTTGTTTAAAGTAAGCTCTGTAAAAGAGTTCTCAATTTGGAAGCATATTCATTGCACAATGTATTCTACTTCTACCAGTTGAGGAAAAAAATAATGACTCTTTAATCAAAGCCATCCTGCCTTAAGATTCAGCAAAGTAAGAATGGAGAAAATTTGCCTCTGTTCATAGACTACCATATTAATATTGCATTTCAATGAATACGAATACTGTACTATAATTACTATGATAATCATACACTAAAAGTATGCCAGTAACAAAGAGGAAAAGAGCACCTAAGAAGAATTTATTTAAAGCCTTACACTGTCTCTAACAAGAAATAGTTTCTACTTAGGGCAGTTGATAAAGGCTCCAGCTAAGATTATGCTACACTTAATCTGAGACAAGTTTGCCAGAGACAAAAGCAGGCAGAGAGAACACCGCAGGCTGAGACAACAGCCTGTGCAAAAGCCCAGCAGCCTGAAACTACCTGAGAGCCTGGGATATGTCACTGGGATTTGAGTCAAGGAATACAAGAGGTAAGGCATATCAGCATGTATGGAGTTTGAACTTTTTCAGACAACGCAGTGTCATTCATGGTTTTAAGCAGTGGTGTAATGTGATCAGATAGGAAGCAGATAGGAAGCAGATGATAGGAAGAATCATTTTCATACACAAGTGCCACTACAAATAATTCTCTATGTGTATAAATATGTAATCCTGTATATGCATAATTTGCATCACAAGCTGTTAGGTGCATTTCTCTTGGAGAAGTTTGGAAACAGTAACTTACCACTTGAATAGACAAGGTAGAGAGACTATGGAAATATGCTGAATAGCTTCTACAGAAATCTCCAATTACAATGAACTTTAATTATTCAAGAATAAAAAATGTTATTTGAATTTCAGGATTCTAAACTGTAGAACTTTCAATGTCACTGCTACATAAGCTGAAAAGGGTAGTGTTTTTAAAATAGAAAAGGAAAAAAATTCTTTCAAATTGTAAAAATGATAATTATTTAGCATAATGTTTCCCACCCCCATAATAGTTTCTCCTAAAATGTGCAATTGCATAGAATAATTTATATACAAATATGTAGATGTATACAAACTGAAATGCCAAACATTGAAAAGAAACTCAAACGAGTGGGCATTTACATATGGAATAGAGCTTATAAGAAACTGTATTTTTGTGATAATGAGATGTTTTCCAAGCTCTCCTTCATTCTGGAAATTTACTCAGAGACAAGTCCATATTTCCATAAGACAACAGAGAAATGCAAAAAGCAGATTTACAAATCTGAAAAGACAAGAGCTCACTTAAGAAATGGCCCTTGTGCAACCTCAAGTTCAGTGATGGGTCAAAGAGTGGAATGAAAATTCTCACGACACAGAAAGCAGAAAATCCTTCAGTAAAGATTTAGCTGATTTAGGTTATACATTGTATCAAGCCCCGAAACTTTAAATGGATTTAGACAAGTTTCCTGTTTGGGAACATTCTAAGAAAATGATTAACTATCTACTGCAATCACAAAAAATAAAGAGAAAGAAAAAAGTTATTTCTCCATAATATTTAGGAAATAAGTGCTTATGATCTACAGAGCCTGAGTAACAACAAGGTAATTAATGTATTTTCCAATTTTTCTAGGTACTACCATATTTTTAAAAATCAAGATGTAGCCAGCAGCACTGTTAGAAAGATGATGTTTTTGCTTTTTTTTTTAGATGGAGTCTCGCTGTGTCGCCAGGCTGGAGTACAGTGGCACAATCTTGGCACACTGCAACCTCTGCCTCCTGGGTTCAAGCAACTCTCCTGCCTCAGCCCTCCGAGTAGCAGGACTACAGGTGCACGCCACCATGCCCAGCTAATTTTTGTGTTTTTAGTAGAGACAAGGTTTCACCATGTTGGCCAGGATGGCCTTGATCTCTTGACCTCATGATCCACCTGCCTCAGCCTCCCAAAGTGCTGGGATTACAAGTGTAAGCCACTACACCTGAGTCTCCCTCTGTTGCCCAGGAGTACCATGATGCAATCTCGGCTCACTGCAACCTCTGCCGCCTGGGCTCAACCAATTCTCCTGCCTCAACCTCCCGAGTAGCTGGGATTACAGGTGCCCACCACCACACTCAGCTAATTTTTGTATTTTCAGTAGAGACAGAGTTTTGCCAAGTTGGCCAGACTGGTCTCAAACTCCTGACCTTAAGTGATCTTCCCATCTCAGCCTCCCATAGTGCTAGGATTATAGGAGTGAGCCACCACACCAGGCAAAAGATAATGTCTTCTTAGGAAGACTTCACATTATATAAAGAAAACAAGAAAAATTGATGTAAAGCCTTACATTATTTCCAACAAGAAAAGTAAGCATATCAATTACAAAGCTATTTATTTATAATCTAAAAGCTATATGCAAATTCCTGACTTAATTAGCCAAGCTCCTTTCAGTTACAGGGGACAAAAACCTAACTCAAACCAGCATAAAACAAAAAAAAACTTTATTACCTCACATGACTAAATTGGGTGTTGAATCAAGTTGCTCTAATAAATTCATCGGAACACTGTTTCTCCACATCTTAACTCTGTTTTCTTCTGTGTCAGCTTTATTGTCAAATATGCCTTCCTGATGCAGAGGGTAGGAACAGCCATTAATAACTCGAAGAGTTTATCAGTTACTTTCTATCAGTTCAGTAACTCAAATGGAAAGAAAATGCCTCTTTCCCAGTAATTTTTGCTAAATTCTCAAAACTGACTTAGATTTGGCAAGCCTGAGTAATATGCTCACCTCTGAATCATGTGATCCCTCCAAGCATGTCTAATAATAATTAGCAAAATTTGGATCACATGCCCAACCCTGATGCCATGGTTAGTTTAGTGCTTTGGGGCATATTGACCAAGAATGAAGGATGGATAGTTCCCCCAAAGAAGTAATGAGCAGACAAATAAATGTTTGTACTCCACAGACAAAATAGGATCATGCATTTCTGAGTTATTTTGTATATTCACTTTTAACAAAATAACATTTCATAGTTTAAATAAATTGCCTTATCTGCAGGGGCAGGTACTCTATTCATGTTCTAGCCAATGCCCTAATGCCAAGGGAACTATAGCAACTCTTACTTTACTGGCAAAAATTATCAAGTGTTTCTTGGCCCCAGACAATTTCATGTATTTCCGCCTTTCTTTATATTTGGATCTTATCAGGTTAAAATATCCTTTTCAGACACTCTATTGTAGAGGGGTGAAGAGCAGAGTTATATACAGGTAACTACAGGTATGTTACTACAGGTATTTTGAAAATCTGCATAATAGCAGGGAAATAAGAGGCCTGGGATAAAGCCCAGTAAGCAAAAAACTAGATAGAAAATATAAATCTAAAAATCCTAGGAAGTCAATACAGTCAGGAAAGTAAAACTAGAAAGATAGCGCCCAGGATCCAGGAATTCAGAGGTTTAACAAGGACCAGCATAGGAAGCAGAAAACTGTAGCTCTTAGGAAGAGGATATTCTCTGCAGTCTTTTAAAATTGCTGTTGAATAGTGAATATTCAAAGACAAAGTCTCACCAACTAGAAGTATGTTTCATTCAGAAGTATGAATAGAGTCCCCATGTGCCTTTTGATCCTATTTGAAGAAAAAGAACTAGGGCTTTTCAAGCTTCAAATAGCTGAGACAGGGTGGCCTAAACAAGTCAATCCTAATCATCATGCCTCAAATTTTTAAAAAATTCCCCTTTTAACACATTTCTATTTCTGGCACATAGAAAGATATGGCTGGAGGCTACATTGATTGGTACTGCCCTAAATCACAGGGAATGTGTAGCATGGCCAAGGTTACTGGCAGACCCCCAATTGGCTCAACCACAGGTCTTCTCAGTAATCACCCTTTTTAGGAGGTCATGTGATTGTGAGTGGGTCACAGTTAAACTTGAACACTAAATATTGTTGCCTCTTATATCAGAAATTGAGTGTGGGGGAAGTGAGTAAAAAAGTAGAATTAAAAAGTAAGAATTCTATTTAAACCTCTAACTGTCTTAAATAAAGGCCTAGGATAGCTGTACAAGTACTACTAATGAAGATGAGTTAATGACAATACCAATTGATATGGTTTGGCTGTGTCCCCACACAAATCTCATCTTGAATTATAGCTCCCATAATTCCCATGTGTTGTGGGAAGGACCCAGTGGGAGATAACTGAATCATGGGGGCAGTTTCTCCCATGCTGTGCTGATGGCAATGAATTAGTCTCATGAGATCTGATGGTTTTATAAGGGCTTTCCCCTTTCACTTGGTTTTCATTCTCTCTTGCCTGCCGCCATGTAAGATGTGTCTTTCACCTTCTACCATGATTGTGAGGCCTCCTCAGCCATGTGGAACTGTGTGAATCCATTAAACTTCTTTTTCTTTATAAATTACCCAGTCTTGGGTATGTCTTTATCAGCAGTGTGAGAACAGACTAATACACCAAATGTAAGGTCATTTATTAATTTTATAAACTTTTGCTGAGCATCTATAATGTTCCAGGTACTGTGCTAAGTGCTAACATAATGCACATACACACAAACTGGCAAATGATATCATCAGTGTTATTCATAAAAGCATGAAAAATATAAAACTACAAAGGAACATAGGAGAATCCTTGCCAACATTTGAGCTAAGTATAAGGACAAGTAGGTATTTGTCCACTCGGAAGAAATAAGTACTGCTGGTGGAAGAAACAGCACTCATAAAGGCACACAGGGCATAATATATTTGGTAAATAAACAGAGTTCGGTGTTACTGGAGCACAAGTGGGAGGTGGCAGGTGAGCTGTAGAAGCTGATAAATGCCAGATTGGAAGCAGCAGTGTATATTAAATTAAGGTTGTTTGAATTTTGCACTTGCAGTGAGCCAGGAGGTTTTTTTCTTAATACAAGTGAAGTAAGATTATATTTTTGGGTAATATAACAGTTTCAACAGTGTAGAGAAAGACCAGGGTGGATAGAGGGTAGGAATGAGGCAATCAACCACACAAGAAATAATGAAATGGTGGAATAGAGAGAAACTCAATTAGAAAGATAGAATGGGTGGGATTTGGTAACCAGTTGAGAATAATTGTAGAAAGAGAAGAGATAATTGATCATTTATCCAAGGCTTCTGACTTTGAAAAGTAAGAAAACAAAGGGAAATGATTAACCAGGCTTAAGGTCATAGAAGGTAGAGCTCTCTGTCTAAGGCAGGTCCCCGTCCACCGAATCCATGCGCCCCTTCTGCCTCAGCATGCCAGGAGACTGCATTTCCCAAATACCTCTAGTTAGCTGAGTCCTAAAACAAGCAGAATTTTGAACTTTCTCTCCGATTTTAAGACAGTTGAATAGGCATTTTGATTTAGAAATGTGAAGCTCAGAAGAAATGTCAGGTCTGCAGATGGGATTGAGGACAAAACATATGATTGGAACTGTGAAAATGAGTAGAGAACTCCCGCTAGCCCACCACACCAGACCAATCCATTGTAAGGCACCAAATGTTTATTTGATGATATTATCCCCATAAGATTTATACATATAAGGAACACTGAAAATATAACTGGATACATGACACTGAAAAAACAACAGGCCGGGTGTCGAGGCACATGCCTGTAATCCAAGAACTTTGGGAGGTGAAGGTGGGTGGATTGCTTGACCCCCGTAGTTCAAGATCATCTGGGCAATATGAGGAAACCCCATCTCTACAAAATAATAATAATAATTATTCAAAAAGTAGCCAGGTGTGGTCATGTGCACCTGTACTCCCAGTTACTTGGGAAGCTGAGGTAGAAGGATAGATTGAACCCAGGAGGTCAAGGCTGCAGTGAGCTATGACAGTGAGATGCTGTCTCAAAAAAAAAAAAAAAAGGAAAAAAAAACAGCAAGAAAAATGAAACACTGTCATTTCTCTATCATCTGTGATCAGATGCAGGCAACATAAAATGCAAGATGGGAAGTAGTTAATGTTGCTTTATTCCAACCTATGATCACATAGCACATATGTACAGCTTATTTGCTTTATTATAATGACCTACTAAATAAAAGCTCAGATGCTATCGTATTTATTTCTTTACACTCAACAACTCTGCAAAAAGAGTTTGAAGCATCCTAAACACTATATTCTGCAACTTATGAAAGTCTTATCCAACTGTTGAAGAACTATATTTGTACCTATATAAAAACATGTAAGTAAACAGTGCATACAAATAGTACTTTTATATTTTAAATGTTTGGAATATGCATTAATCTACTTTCTTACTCCTCTGAGACTTGTGAACAGAATAAGAGAAAATGAAAAATATATATGCTGAAATTGAATTTCTGGGAAAAAATGTGACATTCTACTAACATTTAGAAATGTTTCCTTTAATTCCTAGCAGGTTATTTTAGTCAAACTTTAAAGGTTAAATAAGTTTGTGCCCAAACAGCTTTATTTTGCATTATTACTTTATGAACTAAAAATGCCCCTGCCTAAAAAAGTCCTCTTAACAGCAGAATACTACTAACCCCACACCAGAAATCATTCCATGAACATCACAAAAATATAGGGAGAAAAGAAATTACTGATACTTTAGCCATCCTTTGCTTCATTCTTTATTTGACTATTTCCCATTTAAGTACTGACCAAAGTTGCCTTCACTTTCAGAGAGCCTGCAAGCAAAAAATTATAAAGGTGTCTGAATTATTTATTTTAAAACTTTAAAGGCATGCAAGGCATCTCCTATATTTTATAGACTTTGAATGGATCAGTGTCAACTACTAGAAATGTAGACTCAATGATCCTATAAGCCCAAATGACCATTCTGTGCCCAAATGAAAAACGTCACGTGAGCTCTTTGGCCTTGAAGAATCTAACCCAGAACTGGCTTATTTATGGAGATTACATGCTTTAGTCACTAATAAATCTTACAACCATAATCTATGAAGAAACTGATTTTATTTATATTAAGTTATGGAAGTCAGTGATGGCTGTGAGGTGAGCTGCTTAGAAAGTAGTCTGTAAATCCAAGTCTATTAGGTAAGCCTTTTAAGAACATTTTTCTCTTAGCAACAGAAGGAATGGTACTTCAGTTTAGATTTTATTTCCTTATGGAACATATTCTAGTGGTAAAAATCACTTTGAATATTTTGTGACTCTGAAATGCAATAATTAAAACATAATCTGTTCCTTAGGAACTCTAAATTTTTCTAAATTTGAGATACACAACTGGGATGTCTCAAACTAAATTTAGATTACCTAAAGAGTAAATCCAAATCTTTTTGGAAAATTGATGCATGCACCCACTATATCGGTATGACATGAGAGCATAACCTAAATATAATACCTAGCTGCAGATTCAACAAACCCCATTTATATCATAAAATTTAAGGCACATGTAAATCATACATTTAAAAAGTCTTAATTTCTTTGAAAGTACAGTTTGATTCATCTTTTTCAATCTTGGAGTTTTCTAGTTCAAGATGGCAGACTGCACATATTCACTGTCCCTTTTTCCTAAAATCTCATTAAAAGAATAGAAATATGAACAGGAGGGACTAGATGTTAAATAGCACTGAGACTGGGAAGGGGAGCCATCAGTAGACCAGAGAATTTTAGCAATTTTGCAGCAAAAACTAGATGAGATAAAACATGCTGAAAAGCCATAGGAAAAGACTGCAAGAGAGGCAGAAGCTATTTTAATGGCAGACTACCAGGGAAGTGCCAAATTTGGAGTGAAAAAGAATAGGGAACAGCACAACACTGTGGGGCTGTAATTAGGGAAATAAATTTAAAGGACTTTGCATGGACCAGCCAATCAACGATCTCTTCCCTCAAGCCCTTGTCCTTCTTCTCAGTTGGAGTACCAGGCAGTAGCATTTACCACTGGATAAGGCTATAAAAATCCTATTTTTTAAAAAAATTCCTAGGGTTTCAGTAATTTTTAAACCTAAAAGTATAAAAATACCAATTTATTCAAGTCAAAGTTGTAGACCTAGGTTTTCAACAGTTAACACGGGGGGAACATAATACTTGATTCCACAATTTAAGCATTCATACTGAAGTTATTGATCACTTAGTTGAACTTTTCATCACAATGTTGGATGTTTTCCATCCCAAAACCTTTACACATAGTCATTCATATTAATTTTAGTTAGGAGACATTTTTCCTTTCTCAGAAATAAGGTGTTCTTTATGAATCAAATAGCCAGCTATATCTGACCAATTTTCCTATAATTATGATCTATTGACTTGGCCTATTGGTGTGATTAAAAATAACTATTTCTTATTAGTATTTCATTATAAATAGTAGGGGTTATAAAATTAGGAGTTTTGTCTTTCAGAGATAAAAAATAATTTCTACTTATATCACCATTTCTAAGACACTCCATTTTATTTTTCACAGTAACATGCTTGAAATCCAGGTACATCTTATGATAAATGGTATCATGTAGTCTCAGTCAGTCAGGAGCTGGTGGGACATAGTGTTTGCCACTGCTTGCTCATGAACTGACTTGGTTGTTATCCAAGGAGCATGACTAGACACAGCAAGCTCTCAACATTTCAGACAGCAAACTATTCAAGAATAGTTCCAGGAAGGATTATGAGACCTTGTGGTTGACTGAAAACTTCTTATTGATACCTGCTGTCCAGAACACAAAAGCAAAGTGTCATTATCAAAACCTGCTGAAGAGATGTCACTGGCTTAAGAGCAAAACTCGGAGATAATTAGTGCAGCACACTCCTAGAAAGCCTGCATCACCAATGTTCTTAATAGTAAAAAGGGCCAAATTGTATAGAAAATCATAGATGCTGACGACTTTGAGTCAAATGGTTCAGAAGACTCAGAATGGGAAGAAGTTTTAATTATATCTTAATTTATTTTGCTTACATTTTCCTTTTTATGTGTGCACAAAAACAATGTTTTGTGTCTAACTGAATCTAAATATTCTAAGCTATAAAAAATGTGCTAGGGTATAACTGGCAGTGAATTTTTTTCTTGATGGTATGAAAAATAATAATACATCTTATTTATTTATTTTTGAGACAGAGTCTCACACTGTCATCCAGGCTGGAGTGCAGTGGTGCGATCTTGGCTCACTGCAACCTCCACCTCCCAGGTTCAAGCAATTATTTGGCCTCAGCCTCCCCAGTAGCTGGGACTACAGGCATGCACCACATGCCCGGCTATTTTTTTTGTATTTTCAGTAGAGATGGGGTTTCACCATATTGGCCAGGCTAGTCTCAAATTCCTGACCTCATGATCCCCCAACGTCAGCCTCCCAAAGGGCTGGGATTATAGGCCTGAGCCACCACACCCAGCCAAAAAATAACAGTACATCTTATACTCAAATGTATCCTAGATTTCATGAGGTACAGTTGCTATTTTTTCAAAAAAATTTAGTGGATTTGTCATTCTTGGAATGAAATGTTGGACCTTCTTTTAATTGTGTTAATGTTTACTGGAGATCTGTAGCTACTGAACTGAGTTTCTTGTCTACCTACTTAGTTATTCTAATCTCTCCCAAATTCTTCATTATATTCCTGCTGCAGTTACATTTTTTTCCCCAGAATTGTATGGTTCACTCACTAGTTTTTATTCCCTCTTTCCTGATTACAGATCAAAACAAGTACCTACAATGTTGTATAAACAGGCATATGCTTAACAGAAGAAACAAAACATTCATAATTTCATACCTATTAAAATCAGTCAAATTAAGCATAATCTTACTAGGTTTACTCTTCTGTTATATTACAACTGATTTTACATTAATTTAGCTAATCTTTCATTCTTAAATATGAATGAACAACCTAAAACTCTGCTATTTCAGGAAAACCAATACCATAAAAGAGAAGGATAAAGTTGAACAGGGAAAAATGATCCCAGGAGAACAGCAGTAACTCTAGAAATGAGGATACATAATAAAAATTGTAAATTGATATTATCAGAGGATTTGAGGTGGCTATTGTACCCATAAAGGAAGAATAAGCTACTGTGGGGAAAAGAAGCAATCCAAGAATAATTTTTTTAAAAATCCTTGTAAATTAAAAAATAAAATTAATTTGATTTTGAAAAGAACAAAAAAATTAATCAAAAAAGAAATTGAATAAAAAAGTTAAGTAATCAATAACATTGATAAATGAATGGAGTTAAGTAATAGATAACACTGATAAATAAATGAATGATCTGGAAGAAAAACTCAAAGAAAGTTCTTAAATATAGAACAAAAAAGCAAAAATAAAAAATGTGTGCAAAAAGTTGAGATATAGAGAAGAAAAGCATAAATTCCTACATCTATCATATAAGAACCCAAAAGAAAAAAGCAGAAACTCATAAGATAAAAGAACTCAAAAGACAGAACACCAATCAAACAAACAGACAAAATAAGATAAAGATAATCTCAAGAAAATATATGAGATGAAGAAAGAAAAGAATCTTCAGTCTGATAAACCCTATCAGACTGAATTTTTAAATGTTTAAATAAATAAATAAATCAAATGTAAAAACCTTATTCAAGAATATGTCAAACAAAGTACAAAACTTTAAGAAAAACATTTATAGTCTTTCAGAGAAAAAGAGAAAAAAATTACCTAAAATAAAACCAATATTGGAGCTTCATTGTATTACTTTTTGATTCTGAATGCTTTTAAGATTCTGAGGGGGAACTAAATGAACAATTATTTTAAGATTCTGAGGGGAAAAATGTTTTGAACCTAAAATTCTTTTTTTATCTTTTATTTTAAGTTCAGGGGTACATGTGCAGGTTTCTTATATAGGTAAGCTTGTGTCATGGGGGTTTGTTGTACAGGTAATTTCATACCCAGGTATTAAGCCTAGTAAATTAAAAAATAGTACCCATTAGTTGTTTTTCCTGATCCTTGCCCTCCTCCCATCCTCCACCCTCCAATAGGCCCCATTGTGTGTTGTTCCCCTATATATGTCCATGTATTCTCATCATTTAGCTCCCACTTATAAGTGAGAATATGCAGTATTTGGTTTTCCATACCTGCGTTAGTTTGCTAAAGATAATGGCCTCCAGCTCCATCCATGTTCCTGCAGAGAACATGATCTCTGAACCTAAAGTTCTTTACATCACTAATTAAGCAACTATAAAAATAAAGTGAAGGAATTTTCAGACATGCAAAGAGTCAAAAAGTTAACTTCACATGAACCTCTTTAAAGAAGCTACTTAAGAGATTGTGGCAAACACCACAAGATACTGATACACTATCCATTCTCTTTCTTGATGGGAAACTTATTGTATTGAAGATGTCAACGTTGTATCTAAAATGATTCACGCTCATGTATATTTGGAGGGACAATGACATGTAAACAGAAGCCATTCGGTGAGGCTTAAAAGGAAGCTTTTTAAAAGCAGCTAAATTGTAAAGAACGTTTTTGTCCTTCTCCTTTTCTTCCTTCTCTCTGCCTAGAATGTAGAGTTTGCAGATTCAGCAGACATCTTGGAGAGAAGGAGACCTTGGCAGCAAAAGCCATGCCCTAAGAATGATGAAGTATAAAGATAGAACTTACTTATGTTCTGGAGTGTAATCGAGCCACCCTATCAGCACCGAATTGCCTACATCCAATATTCCTTCTGTAACTATAAAATACACAGATAAAAGGAATGTATGCAAGGTATATGTACAGTTTAGTGACTAAGAATAAAATGAAAATTCATTCACCTACCACCCAACTTAAGAATTCAAATACTAGCATCATCTACACATACCACTGCATCTATGATATACTCCGATTACATCCTTCTTCTTTCTCAGAACTGTTCACTATCCTCTATTTGTGTAAGTGATTCCTGGCTTTGTATCTATAGTTTTATCACGTATCTATGTATCCTTAAAATATATTATTTCAGGTTTGCCCATTTTTATATCACATAGTAAATGTTCTCCTATGACATCCTTTCTTTGACCAACATATTTTTGAGATTCATTCATGATGATACATGCAGGTTACAGATAATTTGTTTTTCACTGCATTAGAGTATTCAATTACATGAAAAGACTCCAATTTATGTATGCATTCTACTCTAATAGAGGCTGTGTTGTATCTTGTTTTGTTGTTGTCGTCACTGTTGTTGCTACTGTGGCTGTTTGGCTATTACAGATGACAGTGTTCTGAATATTCCTGTACATTTCTCCTCATGCTCATGTATAAGCTCTCCTCCATGACTGTATGGTGTATACCTACAGGTGGAATTGCTGAGTCGTAGGATATGCACATACTCACTTTTATTAGTAATGCTCTTTTCTAAAGTGGCTTGCTAATTTATATGCATTTCACACTGTATGAAAGTTCTTAGAACTACATATCCTCTTCAAAACAAGATTTTTCAACTTTAATTTTTTGCTTATAGAGTTGTAAAGTGGTATCTCATTCTGATTTTACTTTGAATTTCCTTGATTTTAATGAGATTGTAATGTATCCCATAGTTTTGCCATTTAATTATCTTTTGGTCCCTGTGAAATACCTATGTGTCTTGTCAATGTTTCTATTTGATTATCTTTTTCTTTTTGATTCTCATATATTCTAAAAACTAACTCTGTCCATTACTGATGTTTCAAATACCTTCTTACAATTTGTGGCTTATCTTCTGACTCTCTGTCAAGTGTTTTGATGAGGAAAGAGTTTCATTTAATATAGTTGATTGGCTATAGCAATTATTTTACTTATAGGTTGTTCTTTTATGTCTTGATTTCAAAAACTATTTTCTATGCTGACTTTGCTTCAATGTTTTTATTTTTATTCTTTTCTATCTTTTTTTTTTTTTTAACAGAGTCTCGCTCTGTCCCCAGGCTGGAGTGCAGTGGTGTAATTTTGGCTCACTGCAACCTCTGCCTCCTGGGTTCAAGTGATTGTCCTGCCTCAGCCTCCTGAGTAGCTGGGATTAGAGGCACGCACCATTATGCCCAGCTAATTTTTGTATTTTTAGTAGAGACGGGGTTTAGCCATGTTGGCCAGGCTGATCTCAAACCTATGTGTCTTGTCAATGTTTCTATTTGATAATATTTTTCTTTTTGATTCTCATATATTCTGAAAACTAGTGATCTGCCTGCCTCGGCCTCCCAAAGTGCTGGGATTACAGGCATGAGCCACCACACCCGACCTTATTCCTTTCTATCTAAAAACTAGTTTTTGTCTGTGGGGTGATGTAGGAATAAAAGGTTTTTTTTTTCTGTATTGATAACCAATTGTAGAGGCACCATTTATTAAAGAGTCTATCTTTTCAACTAATAGGCAATGACTATCCTGTTATTAATCAAATTTCCATTTAAGCATGCATCTTTCTGTCATTGCTATTCTGTTCCTGTTGATCTGCTTATAACTCTGCCTTTACTACATTTTAATTACTACGCATTTATAATAAGTTTTGGAATGTGGCAAAAACAAAAACAAGTCTCCATTCTACTACCTCACTGTGGCTATTTTTCTGGCATGTTTGGCTGATTTTATCCTCTTGCTCTTTTGTAAACATATTATAATACATTGTTTTAAGTTCCTAAAAGAAAAAAAATTGGAAATTTTATTGGAACTGATTGAATCTGAAAATTATTTTGAGGAGAATTGACAATTTCACAACTGTTTTCTATGTATAACTATAAGATCACTCCGTGTTTATTTAGTTATTCTCATATCTGTTAATAAAATGTATAATTTTCTTCCCAAAGAGCTTATAAATCTTTTGTAATATTTTTCTAGATACTTTATATTTTTACTGCTGTTGTCAATGGTCTTTTAAAAATTATATTTTCCAAATGGTTATTGTGCAAAATCAATACATCTACCAACTTAATTTAAATAATGCATAGCATCTTACAACAAAGTTCTAGTTATTCTGTTCCAAGGGTAAGAAGTCAGTATATACTAAAGGGACTTGCTGAACTGAATAATATTCAGATAAAGAACCTTTAATGGCCAGGCAACGGTGGCTCATGCCTGTAATCCCAGCGCTTTGGGAGGCCAAGGCAGGCAGATCACCTGAGGTCAAGATTTCGAGACCAGCCTGGCCAACATGGTGAAACCTTGTCTCTACTAAAAATACAAAAATAAATTAGCTGGGCATGGTGGTGCACACCTGTAGTCCCAGCTGCTCGGGGAGGCCAAGGCAGGAGAATCACTTGAACCCATGAGGTGGAGGTTGTAGTGAGCCAAGATCATGCCACCGCACTCCAGCCTGGGTGACAGAAGGAGACTCCATCTCAAAAAAAAAAAAAAAAAAAAAGCCAGGCGCCGTGGCTCACACCTGTAATCCCAGCACTTCGGGAGCCCGAGGCAGGTGGATCACCTGAGGTCGGGAATTCAAGACCAGCCTGACCAACATGGAGAAACCCCATCTCTATTAAAAATACAAAATTAGCCGGGGTGGTAGTGCATGCCTGTAATCCCAGCTACTCAGGAGGCTGAAGCAGGAGAATCGCTTGAACCCGGGAGGCGGAGGTTGCGGTGAGCCGAGATCGCGCCATTGCACTCCAGCCTGGGCAAAAAGAGCGAAACGTTGTCTCGAAAAAAAAAAAAAAAAAAAAAAAACACCTTTAACTGGATGAAGTAACTTAAAAATTTTTTTTCACATTTAATGTAACAACAACAAAAAAAAAAACCTCTTTGCTATTTAGAAGACAAACATAACAAAATATACCTCAGAATCGTTCTAAAACACTGTACCTGCCCATTCATCATATAATATTTCCCAGAATGGGGGCCTTGCGGTAGTCACAGAGAAACACCATTTTATCTCTTAACTGGTTTCCATAGCACATAGTACAGCACATTTACAAGCTCTGACCCCTCAGTCAAATTTTGAGGCCTTTGGAGGTAGGGCTAGTTTATCTGATCAAGAGCTTTTACTGTTCATCTTTATCCTCTGTCAGTTCAGAACTGGCTCATTATGGCTTTCACCACTCTTTCCTTAACTGCAATTAGAGAGACTTATTCTGGATCTAAAATGGTCTGTCAGAGTTGTCTCATGCTGGGCTCAAATGTCTGGCCTTTTAAACACCTGCGTCTAAAAGTTCTTACATGTGCATTGTCTGTAAGGGTATGACTTAAGCAAGGCAACTCTCTGAAGCTAAAGTATCTCCAAAAGGGATGATCTGAAGGTCGTATGCCAACAACACTCCCAGCACTGAGATCACAGTCCTTCTTGAAGGACTACTGAGTAGTGCACTTTCATAAACAGTACATTGTACCTGCCCTGTGCATACCCTCGCTTGAGTGGTCACCAAGGAACAGGTGTCTGTAGAGGGTATGGATGGAGCTTGAACATAGAGAAAGATTGTCCACACATATGCATTTCAGGCATTCGGCCATTGGTAGTAAAAGAAAAGAGACAGACCTTGGGCGAGGGACAGGGTAAGAGCTGGCTCTTCCTATACAGCTATGTTTGTTCACAGAACTTCAACAAGTTTGAGAATCCTAAATTTACACTTTATCTTCCAGGTGTAATTGTCAAGGCATACATACAGAATGCATTTTTAACTTGATTAATAACTTTTAAATATTTAGAAATGTTGTGTATGGTCCTTCGTTTAAACTCTTGCCTCTGGCCCTGTAAATGTTAAGAGTGTGCTTGCATTCTAGGGTGTGCTTTTGCTGTTCTCCCAGCCTGCCCTTTGTGTCCCCTCCTCCTCCTCTTCCTCCTCCTTGATGAACTTTAGAAGTAGCTGAAAACAGCATCTTATGCCTGAAGAAACTTACAAAGAAGCGTTTCATATAGAATAGCTCCAGCATGAGAGTGGTATTTGTCTACATTTCTAAAGTCTGTATTTATCCTCTGTAGTGTGCATCCTATACTAAAATGTCCAACCACAGTCCATAAACAGACACACTGCAGCTAGACCAATTACTTTTACATTTTTACATGTAAAATACATGATGCCAATCTCCTGCCCAAAACCCTCCAATGGCTCCCCCTTATACAGAATAAATCAAAAGTCCTTCTTCCCATGGTCTCTAAACCCTACTTGATGTATTCCCTGGCCACACTTCTAGTCTCTTACTTGAAGTCCTATTACTCTGCCTTATAGTCTGTGCATTCTAGGAGGTTTGCCTTTTTGCAGTTCTCCAAAATCATTGTTTCTGCCACAGGACCTTTGCGCCTGTCATTCCCTCTGCCTGGAGTGCTTTTCCTTCTGATGCCTCACTTTGTGGTTTCATTCTAGTTTCTATTGAAAAGTGTCTTTCTCTTAAAGGCCTTCCCTGACGTCCTATCCAAAGTACATCCTTTTATGCAGTATGTATTTATAGAACTTATCACTACCTCACCTTATATTACATATTTGTTCTTGTTGATTGCCAATATGCCCTATTAAAATGTAAGCTCTATGAGGACAAGTACCTTGTTTAGCTCACGTTTGCATCCCCAAAACCTAGAACATGCCTTCATATAGTAAATACTCAATGAATAATTATTGAATGTACATTTCGCCCCTCCTTCTTAATCACAGACATTGCCAGAGGGACAGAGGAACTGCAAGATGTGGATAACCCTTTCTTGTCTGCATAAATTATCATGGGAACATCCCCAGCTTTGGGAATCAGAACCCCAGAAGCATTCAGACAATCCCAACCTATGATGGAGCTCAAATATCTTGATATCACAAGTTCCTCTTGCTGGAGAATTAAAAATCTATTTCTGTTGGTTTTCATAAAATTCAGTTTGTATAAGATAAAAATAATTAGCTTCTGGACTCTTGGGGTTGAGAGGATAAAGAAATACTTTAAAAAGTACTTCTTGGAGTGGAATTGAAAATGAGCCTAGGACCAGGGTCGGAAAATTAGTTGATATTTGGCAATGTTCTATATTTTCTTAATTATTTTATCTATGTGCATAAGTCATTTTTAAATTTTAAAAGAAGAGATGGTTTACAAAAAGATGAAATATTTCAAATATATTCTGAAAAATAATACATATTAAACTTGTTAAAATCTACTATTTCCCTCCATTTCCCCTTACAAGTAAGGTAGCATCTTCATATTTTTAACAAAAGGTCTCTAACTCTTTTAAAACACTAAGATTCATCTTTGTTCACTAAATTTCCCAAGGAAGTCAGAGACTCCTTGTTACATATCCTTCTTTCTTCTCATTACAAGATCAAATACTATATATTTACGTAGTTATTCTACTTTTAGACTCTCCCTTTGCAGATGATCTAATCAGAAAATGCAAATATAATCTTCAGGGTTAATTAGAAAGAAAAAATTTAAACGAGTAACATATTCCAAGCACTTTGCATTTGATACCATGGAACAAAGACTACAATATTTACCATTAATGAAAGACCTCCACAAATTTATGCTAGGTAATTGAACCCAAAATAAAACAGAGTGAGTTAATGATTATAAAAATAATTATTTCTTCATGTGTGAGATTACTTATCCTAATATGTCTAATAAATTTAATTCTTAAAAACACATTATCCCATTTTTGCAAAAAATAAGAAATATGTATATATGTATATATATGTGTACGTGTGTATGTATGTGTTCATGTGTATGTATGCATGTATTTGTATGTACATGAAGAGAAAAGGGACGGAAGAGATATTCATAAAATTGCTGTTACCTCTCAAGAGGGAAATGGAGGTGGTAGGAAGAAATAATAAAGGGAGATTTCCATAATTTGCTGACCATAGTTCTCTGTGGTTTGAATTTTTAACAATGAGATATATTTATGCTTTGTGTAACATATATATGTATTATGTATATTTGTACATAATATATATAAAATTGATGACTGTTTTAGAGTAGTTAAAATTAAATTTATCCACAAAAATTAAAATAAAAGAAATCATTTTGTGACATTGAGAACTTAGTATTTAAACAAACACCATGGAAAACAATCCGAAACATTTAAAAAATGAAGCATTTTTAAATGAATTAACAAATTTTTAATTCTTCTGCCTTTATGCCTAGATTTCTACATTCATATAGCTATAAAGTGTCACATACATTTATCCCATTAAAGCAGTAAAAAGAGTAAAACCAAATCTAATTTCTATAATCTTATGATACTGCAATTCTTAGTCTATACTAAGGAAATGTGGGAGGGAGGGTTAAATAAGATATAACTTTATGCACTTCTGACATATTTGTAACATGTTGACTTTTTAGGGGAAAAAAAAGTATCTTTCCTAATTATCTTATTTTATCTTTCTAAATGGTAGAGAACTTTAAGGGAAATGATAAAAGTATCCGATTTGTTCCTACCTTCCAAATCCATGAACTATTTCCTGAAACCTTACTGATGGGCTCTCACGCGGAACATTTCCCATCAGTAGCTAGAAATTACCTTTCAGAACCTCCAACATGCTTCAGAATCTTAGGATGAATAATTAATGCAACTGCACTCACAGACCTTTGTAATGAGCACATATTTTATAAGTAAATAACTAATGTCCAATACCAAATGAATACCAACGGAATAGAGATTTCTGGGAAGTAGACTTGGTGTTTTATGTGAAGCCTGAAACTGACACCAATAGGCTAATATCCACAAACTTCCACTTTTATTAGTTGGTTTTTAGACCCATTTACTGAGTGGGTCAGCTTGGTTCTCATATGGGCAAATGAATGTTGTTTGTGGCTCATGAAAGAGAATGGAATTGGCTATACCACGTAACCACAGGAAGTCACAAATAATGTTAACTGATCAGCTGGCCATAAATTTATTTTTTTAACTGTTGAATTATGCATTCAATATTCTGCACCTGAAAGCAGTTTTCCTTTCCTTTCCTGTATTTGTGTATTTGTGTCAGTTTTTTCTACTTTGTGGATCATTTTTACATTCACAGCGGATACTACATGAATCACAAGCTTACGCATATATATACACATATGTATATAAAAAATTGTACAGCTTCACATGCCTGCATGACTGTTAAACATTTTTTCACTTAATTTAATATTTTTTAAAAGTCAGACTTCGTAGATTCTAATTTAAAGGTCTTGTGTTGCATAAAAGTACATAGCTAAGGAAGTACTTATAGAATTGACCACTTTCTCTGGTAACTACCAAGGCAACCATACTTTCTGCATTACTCTGTTCTCACACGATTAGTTTTGCTGATCATCTCTAGATTGTTTTCAAGTGAAACTATTTCAAGTACTCATGGGTGTTAATTTTTTCCCTTAGGAAATCCAAATTATGTCTCATTTTCTATTTGCTTTGAGAGTCTGAAGTGAAGAGAAGGAACTCTGACTTTGTTATGATATTCTGTAACCATTTTACAGAAAATATCCGTGAAGTGTGTTGGCCTAAGGCAAAGGAAGGCTATTAGTGAATGTAAAGAGTGTAGCAGAAGGGCTAAAGAAACCGGAAGCAGTGAGGTCAGAGGGGTCTGAGCTCAGCTCCGCACAGCTGCTGAGAGAGCAGGGAGAGCTAACCTGACTTCCCTACACCACAGGTTTTTTGTGTGTAAATGAGAATAAGGATGTCTCTTGAAGCTTTTATTCAAATTAAATTAGAGTATTTAAAGTGCATGACACATAGTAAAGAATCAATAAACATTAGTTCCCTTCGCATCCTCTCCCCTTCCCTTGTCCAGTTACAAGTATCACATCTGAAACTCTGGAATTTTGAAAAAAATAGACAAATGAAACTGCATCAAATTAAAAAGCTTCTGCATGGCAAAAGAAGTGACCAACAGAGTAAAGAGACAATCTGCAGAATGTGACAAAATATTTGCAAATCATGCATCTGATAAGGAGCTAATATTTAAAAAATATAATGAACTTAAACAACTCAATAGCAAGAAAACAAATAACCTGATTTTTAGAATGGGGGAAGAAAAACAAAACCTGAGCAGCCATTTCTCTAAAGACATCCAAACAGTGAACAAGTACATGAAAACATTCAACACATCACTAATCATCAGGGAAATGTAAATAAAAACTACAATGAGCTATCACCTTACACCAGGATGGTTATTATAAAAAAGACAAAAGGTAAGTGTTGGCAAGTATGTAGAGAAAAGGGAATATTTGTACACTTTGTGGGAATGTAAATTAGTATATCCATTATGGAAAACAGTATGGGGTTTCCATAAAAATAAAAAAATAATTAGCATGTGCTCAAACACTTCCACTTCTGGGTATTTATCCAAAAGAATTGAAATCAGGATCTGGAATAGACATTTGCACTCCTGTGCTCGTTGCAGCATTATTCACAATAATCAAGATATAGAATCAACTTAATCAACAGATGAATGGGTAACAAAAATGTGATAAATGTACACAAGGGACTACTATTCTGCCTTAAAAAAGAAAAAACCTGTCATTTGTAACAACATGGATGAACCTAGAGGCCATTAAGCTAAGTGAAATAAGACAGACACAGAAAGAAAAATATCACATGATCTCACTTATATGCGGAATCTAAAAGAGTTGAACTCATAGAAGCAAATAGTAGAATGATGATTGCTAGGGGATGGGGACTGTAGCAGGGAGACATTGGTCAAAGGACACAAAATTTCAGTTAGAAAGGAGGAATAAGTTCAAGACATCTACTGTAAAACGTGGTGATACGTTAATAACAGTGAATTCTGTCGTGCAAGATCTGAATATTAAGGCAATCATGTAGTGTCTCCCTGATTTTCCTTCTGTCTGTATTTTCCCTTAATGGCATTGACCACAACTGTAATTAATTACTCTTATAACTATCTGTTTAACGCATGGGGCCTCCACTAAGCTGTGACTTCACAAGGACAATGACCATTTCTGTCTTCCATAATTGCATCCCCAGAACCTGGCACAGGAACTATCGCACAGGAAGTGCTTAAAGAATGCTCATTGAATGGATGAAGATGCAAGCCTTTTTTGCTGAATGCTCTAAGATCAACTGCCTTTTATTTGAATCATGGATAGTCATTACTGGTACATTTCACCATGAAATACACAATTAAATGTAATAATAAAACTTCAAGAAAAAAACAACACAAGTTTTTACCAATACATAATCAAAATAAAGTTCAACATTTCCATGTGTTCCAGATAGAATGCCTTAAATGGTTAATCGCATCAAATAACATTGTTGGTCACTTTCAAAAAGTATACTGATTCTACTGCAATTATTCTACAGCTACTTGTGTGTGTAGGTTTTGCTGAAAAGATCAATTGGTAACGATCTTTCTATGGAAGAACATAAACATCATTCTTTGATTTGTTGCTAGAGAGAGCTGTTATTTGCAGAGCCTAAGGCTGCTTAAGTCTTTACTTTAAACTCAAGGTTTACCTGAAACCTTTACGAAAGGAGAGGGAAAACATTTATGATTGTTCCATTCAGTGAGTTGTCCGCTACTGACATTACTTATATTAAACCAATTTTAATCCATTAAAAATTGTTTCAAAGACTATGACTGGGATTCTCTCAAAAAAATCAAATAAGTAAAATACTGATTACCACAGAGACCACAGCACATGTGCATTTTATTTTTAGTGCAATTTAAGTGAAAATGCTAAAATTGTAAGGAAAACCTGTCCATTTTGCAAAGTTGGAAAAAGAATAAACTGCTTGAAAAACTTTGATACATGTAAAGAAATTACATGCAGAGATGTTTGTTAGAATAGCAATGGTGAAAACTGCTAAATAAACGGAAATCACAGTAGTTAGACATACCAGAACCAGAAAATTAATTTAATATTAATGTTCACGTACAGGTTTAACTTTAAAATTCTTTTAAAGGTCTCTTATATGGTAGTTCTTTACAACATGTCAGACATTCTGCTAAGTGTCTTAGATAACTTTTTAAAATTTAACTCCCAATTTTAAAAATGATCCTACAATGTAAGAATAATGACGTTTACTCTATAAAGAAATTAGGCCCTGTTAACAAGCAAAATCACTAGGATCTTAAATTTCTTTCTTTTCAAAATTCTAATTATTAATTGTTATGCTATATTGGCTGTACAACTTTATTAGTTAGACAATTCCAAAGTGAGAAGCATTTCATCAAGAAAACAATTTTGAAAGCCCAAGTTCAAAAACTTCTGCTTATGAGTCAGGTAAATCTGTAATTTAAAATCTGAACACAGAGAATCTAAGTAGTGCCAGCAAATATTTTTGTCACACTTGCCTTCTACAGTCCCTCTAGAGTGATTCAACAACCACTGCAAGCATACTGGCAGAGACTAGGGGAGGTCTCTGAGGTCCCTATTTCTATCCACATCTCCAAGGAGACCACGATTGAAAATCCCTTCTCCTAAAAGGCAGATGAAAGCCAAGGGAAAAATTACAAAGAAAAGAAACAGCTTCTACTCCAAGGCAGAGATCTCAAATTTGTTGGCTTTTCTACAGAATACAGTTAGCAAAAGTCAACAGAATCCATTCATCCACTGAACAGTGAGAGAAAATTCCTCCTAGGCACTGCTATGTGGAGTCCTTGGGCCAGCAGCACAGTCCCACCGGCCCCAGTTGTCCTAGAAGACAGCTAGCTGCTTGACAAAACTAAATTGCTTCCAGTCTCTGTGACAAGAGAACTAACTTTGGACCCTAAAAATCTCAGACCAGAGAATCTTCTTCCCAGCAAGTGTGAGAAGAATGAGAGTTAGCCAAGTCTCATTACTAGCCTGAGAGAGTAGGAAGTGGTCGTACAAACCGATAAATGAAAAAGAGCCAATACAAAAGTGGGCAATTTTAGAAAGCACATATTCCAACTATAAACAAACAAATGAAATGGTGTATGATCTCACTAATAGTCAGGGAAATTAAAATTTAAAAAACATGAGATGCCACTTGTCAAAATGCCAAGTTAAAAATATTAATGCGTGCTGCCAAGAATGTAGAAAAACTACTACTTTCTATGCAATGGAGACCATATAAAATGCTAAAAGTTCTTAGAAAATAATCTAGTAGTATCTATTAGAAGTGAAATTTCAAATATTCTTAAAAGCAGAAATTCCACTTTAGGAAACATATTGGACAATAATACAAGCATCAGAACATAGGAATATAGGTACAAGGATACTTTTGTGTTAAAAGAAATCTGAAATCACCTTGAATATCATCTATAGAGATATGATTAAACATGCTATAGTACGTCCATTTCATGCAATATAAACCAGCCACTAAAAGGAAGGTTTTAACTTTATTAATCTGGAAGTCTATGAAAAAAGCAAAGTGATGATAACATGTACAGTAATATTTTCTTATTTAAAAACCCAGGTAAGTGTATACATGTTTGATACATTGGCACAGATATGAAGAAAGATGCAGAATATCACACATTGTACTATTAATGTAGTTGATTTCAGGGGAGATAGCAATAGACACATACGTGGAAATCATTGTCTTTTCCTTTATATATCTCTAGATTTTTTTAACTGGCACCAATGGGATATTATTTTGGAATTTTTTTAATTCAAAGAAAAAAGTATTAGATGAAATAACTGACAATATAACACTGATCTGACTTTATATGAATTTAAGTAATATTTAATTTCCAATGTTTCATATTTAAAATAACTAGATCAAAATATATTAAATGGATTGCTATATTTCTATGATGAAAATGAAATATGTCAACCATGTCCATATATGCATATTTCTAGCCACACACTTTTTTGAATAAATGCTAAGGTTTATGCTATATTCTTTCAGAGTCATTTTCATCATCTCCACTTTTTTAAAAAAGTTAGTTAAATGGCAATAAAACAAAATAAATCAATTCTGAATCTAGAATTTGTGTTTGTACTCTCTAAAATCTATTGCTTTAACTTAATTTTGATGACCTGTAGGAGAAATAGCATTAAACATTAAAATGAAGTATTACTTTCATTTTATTTTGTTCCAAAAGGTTTATTTTCTCCTCAACACTCTAAGTAGAGGGTTTCAATTGTTAGAAAGAATTGTTGGATCATTTTTAAGCTTTTGGAGATAATATTGTTTCTAGTTATTTTTAAGAAGGCTGAAATAGGAGAGCAGTCCTGGAGTATCAGGCCAGACACTAATTTGAATACACTAATTAGAGAGAAACAATAAGCCCTCAATGAAATGTTTCCTCTGTGCTTTGAAGTGTTCAGGTTTCCTGGGTTAAGGACACTTGACTTATCTGCAGACAAATGTATGGGAATCATATCCAGACACCTATTGTAAGTCTAGAAAAAAAAGAAAAAAATATTCAACATATCAGGGTCTTCATTCATTCTACCCTTCAACCATTTTCAATTTACTTGAAACCATTTTAAATGAAACCTACCTATTTCATTCCCAGGAAATTAGTTTCAAAAAAAATTGATAGATTTTCTATAGAACAAATTATTTAATGTTTCACTTGTTTCTACTCCTGATTGTTTCTCATTACATATTAACTAAATTTCTGCTTCTTAAATTTTTTTTTTTCTGATAACTTCCCCCATTCGATTGCCTCAGCACCTGTTTGGCCTGCTCTAACATTCTGATTCAAAAGCTGTACTCTCAAGTTTAAATGCTCTCTACCCTATGCTCTCTATTTTAATTACCAGGATTTCCACATACTCCATGAGCTAGAAACTTTTGGATCATCATTGTCTTTCTTTCTTCCCTATCACCCACATTAAAACCCATTTATGCCTAGTATTCCATTATTGGAATGCTAAGCATGTGGGAGTTACTGCTCAAGGTCATCACCAAGGCCTGATTTCAAAATTCAAAAAATTGCAACCTCAGGCATAAATGGGTTAATGGATTACCATGTCCTGCGTATCATTTGAATTGGTCTCTTTTATTTCTCTGTCCACTAATATTACCTTGGTTTCGGTCATTATCACACCTCACCTAAGTTAATGATGACTTTACTATTCTCCCTATTTGAGTTGCTTTTTATTATTGTTTATTTTCAATTCTGCCAAGTTTGCATCTAAAATATTAATCTGATTACATCTAAATGATATTTCAACACGTTTAAGACTCAATGGTCAGCCAGGCATGGTGGCTCACTCCTGTAATCCTAGCATTTTGGGAAGCCAAGGTGGGCGGATCAACTGAGGTCAGGAGTTCGAGACCAGCCTGGCCAACATGGTAAAACCCCGACTCTACAAAAAATACAAAAATTAGCCAGGTGTGGTGGTGGGCACCTGTAATCCTAACTACTCAGGAGGCTGAGGCAGGAGAATTGCTTGAACCTGGTGGGCGGAGGTTGCAGTGAGTGGAGATCGCACCATTCCACTCCAGCTTGGGCAACAAGAGCAAAACTCCACCTCAGAAAAAAAAAAATTCAGTGTTCATGTATATTCATTCGTTGATTCATTCATCAGTGTTTTTAAGCATCAACTAGTTGCTGATTACCTAAGTACATAAAGGTAAGACACCATCTCTTTGCTAATTCACATGGCTCCCTGAGTTTTTTCATTAGCATCTCAGGCATACAAAGCAATAATATTCTTCTTTCCCAAGGCTGAAACTTACATTAAATTCAGTTATCTGCTTTTCTATTTTAAACCAACTTTTACTATGTTCTTTCTTATTCCTGCAAAATCATTTTAATATAGGACCTTCAGGTTAATGCCTAATGAGCATATATTCTGTTTTAACTTAACAATTATTACTAGAAATTGAAATGTGTGTTTCTGTGTGTGTTTTATATATTAGTATACAGACATATATATACACATCTACATTATAATGTGTGAGATAGGGATACGTATTTACATGTATGTTTGACATAAAATACTTCATTTGGCTGGGTGCAGTGGCTCATGCCTGTAACCCCAGCACTTTGGGAGGCCAAAGCAGGTGGATCACCTGAGCTCAGGAGTTTGAGACCAACCTAGGCAACATGGCAAAACCCCATCTCCACCAAAAATACAAAAAATTTGCCAAGCCTGGTGGCATGCACCTGTGGTCCCAGCTACTTGGGAGGTTAAGACGGAAGTATCGTTTCAGCCTGGGAGGTGGAGGTTACAGTGAACTGAGATCTTCCCACTGCACCTCAGTGTGGGTGACGAAGTGAGACTCTGTCTCAAAACAAACAAACAAACAAAAAATAAAATACTCTATTTGAATAGGAGACAGGGACAGAGTTTATATTGTTTCTGAAATTAATGAGCCTGACTGGTGTTCTCAGCTGGGCAGAAGGGCTTAAAGATTTTTATAAAGGCAGGACTAAAGAATAACTATAAGAAGAGTCAAATAATCATCAGAGAAAATCTTCAAATGTCTTTAAGTGCCACACTCTAAAGCACAAAAGAAAAAAATTTGATCCAGAAAAAACACCCGTAAGTAGAATGACCTTATTCCTTTGGTTCTACCAGAATAAGTTGCGTTGACTTGCTGGATTGAGTTGTGTTATTGGATATGTAAGCACTGTAGAATATCTAGAACTATGCTTGTTGCCTTAGTTTAATAGGTAGAGTACAATTTCTTAAGTAAGACGCCTTTGTCCGCATCCGAGCCCCATCATTGTCCAGCAGTAAGACCTTGGCCAGGTCAGTAAGACCTCTTAATCCGGTGCTCTCTCATCTGCAAAATGGGAATATTGACTGTGCCTACTGCACAGAATCGTATTAGAATGAGTGGTAGGCAGAATAACAACCTCTCTCCCAAAGATGTCCACATCTTAATCTCTGGAACATGTGACTCTGTTACCCCATATAGCAAAGGGACTTTGCAGATGTGATTACGTTAAGGACCTTGAGATGGAGAGGGTATTTTGAACGAGAAACTAAATGCAAAATGCATAGCACAATATCCCTGATACAATGAAGTACTCAATAACTGTTCACATGGTAATGATGGATGATGATGATGCATGTCTATTTTGGTTCCGATAATTTCCAAAAATTTTGACTGTTGAAATTAAGTGTACAAAAATTCCAATATTTAATCATTTTACCTACAAAAATGATCATATCATACAGCTCAACCTAGTATTTCTAAGTCTACTACTGGTTCATAGGAATAAAAACACCAGAGGAAGATGTCTGTGCCCTCAAAGTTCATCTTAGCAGTATCTCTTCAATTCTAACACCTCATGAAACCGTTGTAAGGATTAAATGAAATAACATACGTAAAGTAGTAACAGGAGTATTTATAGTAAGCCTGAATACAAGTTAGCCATTATTATCCTCTTCAACCTGAGTTCCAGAAGAGCAGGAACTTCCTGTTTAATTCACTGCTGAAACTTTTGCTCCCTCAACAGCACATGGCACATTTTCAAATAAATTACTTGCAAAAAGGATATGGACCAAAAAAAAGTCTTCCAAGTTTCTCGTAGCACCGATCCAATATGCCTTTTTCTTAGAATTGTCATGTATTGAAAACAAAAATTTTTGTTGGATTAAAAACTATCACTTGGGTCTTCTTTTGTCAAATATTCTGTTTCTCTTCTGTTGCATGATTGTTCTCCATCTGTAGCTTACTCGTTATCGGTATTTTTTGTAGCACCTAACTTTGGGGGCTTAAGAGAAAGTTGTTTTCAGACTACCTGATACAAGCAATGATATCTTATAACAAAGGTGTCTTCTTTCTGCCTCCCTCCTGGGGGAATGAAATACAGTAATCCACATCTGCTTTGTTCATAGCAAGCAGTGTGAGACTGAAGTAAAAATTCAAAGTTACCAAAAATAATGGCAAGTGTTACTGCCTACCAAATATACCTGTGCTTCCCCACATTTCCCTGCCTCCTTTTTATTAGGTAAAGACCCGTGACCAATTAGTATGGTCTAAGAGAAACAATGGTATGTGCTCCTTCCTGCCCAAAACACTTAAAAGCCTATGTGTGAGCCTCCAACTCCCTGCCCTAGACAAAGAGGCCATGTGCTTCAGACAGTTCATTCATAGGAAGCAGAGCCTCCTATAGCCTATATTCCTTCAAGGATATGAAAAGCAAAGCCCCACACACCCATGTTAGACTTGTAGCACAAAGGAGAAATAAACTCTGTGTATGTCTTAAGCCACTGAAATATTGGAATTGTTTGTTACTGAAGTTCAGCTTCTCTTACCTTGACCAATAAAAAGAAAAAAATATGTATCTAATAATTTAGTGATCCTGGTCTGATCATAGACATAACATATTTACTTTCTAAAAAACAATTATTTTCAAAATAACTTTTAAAACTTAGTTTGGAGAGAATATCAGGGACATAATAAAATAGCAGGAAGCAAAGGAACTAAAGCACTGAATATGATAAATGGAAGAACAGCCATCAGAAATACAGTTAGACAAAAATTGAGATTTATGCTACTAGTTCATAACACACATAGAAAAGCAATATTCTAGGTTTCATAATGCCAGGAAACAGACACCCTGTTCAACATTAATGGATATTGTATGTTATTATGCACTATTATTGCTTGTATTAGAATTCTAGACAGATGTTCACCAGCTGACAACATAACTCTTCGAGAATTTCAAATAGAGAGAGACCATCTGAGATATAAGACTGTGAAATAACATTCTACATCCGTGGGTCTCAAACTTTAGTGTGATTAAGAATCACCTAGGGATTTGGTGGGAAATGCAGATTCTCGAGAGCTGCCTCTGGTCATTCTGGTACCCTGTGCTTAGGGAGATGCCCGTAAACTGGCAATTTTAGCAAGCATACCTGCTGATTCTGATGCAAATGGTGCATGTACCCATACTTAAAAGTATCCTTTACTAGGAACAAGTTAGTAACTGGCTCTAACATAAATGTAAAACACCCTCCCACACATACTCCAATGATTGCTTTTCCCTACACATTTGTTTTATCAGGGTTAATTTCAATATAATATTGGAGGTTTTTCTCCCTCTTACTTAAGAGAGTGTATATGTGTGTGTGTGTGTGTGTGTGAGATATCTAAATAACTCAGTAGTTTAAATGTGTACTTGGTTGAAAATAATCAAAAATATTTCTGTATAACTATGTATTCTATAAGAATGTGTTTTCATTTTTACCATCAGTGATGTCATATCTGAAACACAGGTTTCTTATTACCGTTTTAATTAGAACAATCTACAAGGATTGTTAAAAGAATTAAATGAGATATTATATGTAGTTAGAAGAGTGCTTAGAATAGAGTGAGCCTCAATAATGTCAGATATTATTAACCACTAGAACATAAGTTCCATGAGAACAGAAACTTCGTATGTTTTACTCATTGCTGTAACTTTTGCTCCAACACATAGAAGATACTTGATAAATGTTTGCTGAATAATGGATGGATGATGCACAGATGAGCAGAAAATGGTTTTATTACTGTCATCTTCTAAGGTTCAACCATTCAACAGCCCAAGGGTTTACCCTCACACCTGGTCAGATTAAGTTTCACTATCTGTCTTCCCTTCCTTGCTCTCATCCCCATATCCTCAACACCCTTAGCTCAGGCATTTAGTCCTACTTATCCATAATTCTAAAAGGTCCATGTTTCAGAGTGGCCTCCATTCAGAGTTCCCTGAAGTGAACTCTGTTATTGCTTGACCCCAAGATGTTTCTCAGTGGTACAGGATCTGTGCACACGAGGCTGAGAACTAGTGAGTCCATCCCTATGCCAGGAATCCAGGAGGTCATATAATCACTGTATTCTAGCTACTGAGTGGAATTCAACAGTCTCCAGTGGAAAACATAAAATTTATAAACTTGTATTTGGGCAGCACACAAGATGCTCCTTAGACCATGAGAGAACAGCAACCTGGCCAAGTAAGAGGCTGCCACATCCCAATCTGACATCAGAGTGTATCGACAAATATTTCTGTGCTGATAAGGGAATAATAACGTTGCGAGGAAAAGAAAATATCAGCCTAAATCTCTTTCAATCTCCTAAGGATGCGAGGCAGCTGGATATTTTTAAAAATGGTAAAAAATATATATATATATATGTAAAGCCTTCAAAAATCATATCAACTGCATACTATCAAATATTACACCACATTGTTCTGACAAACTTTGACTTGCAATACAAGTTTCAACACATCTGCTAGTAATTATTACGATGATTTTATTCCCTAATTTTGAATAATGGTTGTGTTCCTACCTCTTAAACCACACAGACATACATTGTACATGACATTAATGTTACATTTGTTTCTCATTATACACGTTTCTCATTAACAACTAATTAGTCTTGATTTTTCTCCTTAAATTATGTACTATTAAAAGAAATAGACCTTAAAAAATGTCAACAGCAGTCAAAGTCAATATTAAAGAAACAAACAGTTCTGGCCTATAGTTAACCTTACAAGCAAGAGGAAAAATTGACCACTCAAATTCCATGTTTAAATTAACCCAAAAAAAAGTGTGAAAAAAAGTATGCTTTGTACAGCATATATTTTTGTGAAGGAATAAAAAGAGATTAGGTGCACTGCAGTTGGAATAAAACTGGATTATATTAGATTTGCGCCACCAATATGTTTTATCCCTGCTTCCTCTCTTCATAGTTAGAGACCTGAATGATGTATGTTTCTCAAACAAAAAAAAAATGGTTTCAATAAATCACACTGCATTTAAAAGAAAAAAAATGCTTAAAATGATATTTTTAAAATCTGAAAAATCAACTGCCAAACTAAAGCATCCTAATGATGTCAAACAATATGCTAGTACGATAAAACTGGAGGAAAATGTTTCATTTTCTTTTCTCTGTTATAAACTCAAAAATGTTTGACACCTGTTAGAAATAAAGGATGTAAAATGTATCCAGTCTTCAACGCCTATATTTGGCTGCAGTGAATTTTAAAATATAAAAGAAACCTAATGATGCCATGTCTACTTCACTAATAATTTTAAATAAGTCTTAAAATTCCCCCCTCATTATTTGGCTAGAAGCAGAATACTTCTAATTGTTTACACGGCCTACAGCAATATTGCATCATGGGAAGAGATGCCTACAGTTGTAAGGCTTCCTGCAGTGTGAGAAGGTAGAAGTTCAACATGTCCCCAGTTTTACCCTGCCCATCAAGGGTTCAAAGTAAAACAGTCCTGACATTGACCTCTCAAAGACCCAACAGCTAAAATAGCCTTAACAAGGTATTAACACTGCAACATGCTTCATAAACTGTTACCAGCTGGAACATGGGCCAGGGAGGTGAGGCATGAGAGACAGAGACTGATGAAAAGAAAAATACGAAACCATTTCACAGCTGAAAGAGACAGGGCGACAATAGAAAATTAAAGAATACAAAGTTACTGGAGTTTTTCTGTATAATTGTTTCACTGGGGACAAAGTCTAATATAGAACAGAGATGAAGTAATACATTGCTACTCAAACCATTGGAGCTATTTTATACCTTCTCTTTCATTGCATTCATTGTGTTTCAATTTGGATTTGGAAAAATGCAGGGTTCTTACTGTTTTCTGTTGGCTAAAAAAAAAAAAAAAAAAAAAAAAGGAGACTTCTTGCTTTAAGAATATTATTCCCCAAAGGTTTTAAGAGAGGGAGGAAGAGAAGAAAAAAACCAACATTTGAACCCCTAAGAAAATAAAGTAGTCCTAATTCTAACAATGACCTAAACTGTGTTTCTCAAGCTGTAATGTGCATAAAAATCACCTGGAGATCTTGCTAAACTGCAGTTCTGATTCAGTGGGTCTGAGATGGTGCCTGAGATTCTATATTTCTAAAAAGGCCCCTGGTGATGCTGACACTGCTGGTCCACAAAACCACACTTTGAGTAGCAATGACCTAGATTCCACCGCAAATCAGCAGAAGATCCTAGCAGATGGAGCCTTTCAAAAAGAAATTGTTAATTGGTCTGTTTTACTCTTAGGTGTTTAAGGTGGCTTAACTTTGTAATTTCTCAGTTTCTCTTCTGCATACTCTGGGCCATGTTTTCTTCATGTTTCTTAGCCACATTCCATGGGAACCATGGAGTATTTCATAATTGGTATTTGATTATTGTTTCCCTTCTGTCCTATATATCATATATAGGTTATTTGATTATTGATGAAGCATTAGAAACTTATCTCCTCCTAACAAACTGGAAGAAGACAATTTCAGGCTGACTGATCAGATCACTCCCCTAACGGTACCAGAAAATAATTGAATGAAATTGGGTAGTTACAGTAAAAAATTGAGGAACTGTGAGAAATGGGATGAGACAAAGGCTATGTCCATATGAATCCAAACATCCAGTCTTTTCACCAGGAATAAACACCAACCCAAATAAGTATTTGATAGGAAGTAGTAAAAACTAGTAACTGGTCAACTAAACTGGTTTCTCAACCAGTTACTTGGTGCCATGTGGTCACAAAAATTATGAGAAAGAGAGGTTGGGGGAAATAAGCTATTATTATTTTCATGTTCTTTATTGTTATCAAAGATAAAGAGCTAATAGAGGCTATTCTGGAAAAAAGCTGGTAAGAAAAGTATAGGACTTCATTAGAAACTAAATTTAGAAGAGCTAAAAAGGTAAGGAAAAGCAAAAAGTAAGGCATGCAAGCAATAGATAAAATGGAAAGGCTCCTTGCAATGGAAAGGCTTTATCAGAGAGCCAGGGCTGTGGAGAGCAGAGAGGATCTGGGAAAAGGAAGGAGGCGAAGAAGTCACAGGTCAGGACAGAGACACAACATGACAAAACCATTGGAATGAAGGAAATAGTTGTAAAGTTACATTAACATTCTAAAATATCAAAAAGTGAAACCAGAATTCCAAAATTCAGAATATTTTATCCACAGTAAAATCTACATAATAATGCAAGGACTATAATAGGAAGGAAAAAGATTTTTTCCTTTTGAGAACTCTTCATCACATAATTTAGGCAATAAAATTCTGTGGATTTTAACAAAGCAACATATCTTTGAATAAAATGGCATTCATAAAGATAGCTGAGCTTCCTTCTATTAAACTCAGTGAGACCATAAAATAAAAAGAATATCTCACCAATACCTTATCACCGTGAAGATATACTGTTCTCATAAATGTGGACGGCAGTAGTCACAGGACACTGTCTTATGTCTGCTTTCTTTTTATTAAAACTACAATTTAAAATACTATCACAAATGGACAACTAAAGTCTACATCTAAAGCTGTGGCTACTTTTGAGTGAATTAGGACATTGTCAATCCAAAACTAAAAATATTAACTCTAAATAGATTTACTGGAAGTTACCTTATTTTTCTAGAAGTGATACAATCTGCAAAAGGAAACACAGTAGAATAAGAGATCTATTTAGGATAAAAGGACTCCATTTTTTAACTCCCCCCAACCACCACCATCATCATGTATCTCTTCATCTTTTCCTCTTAATCCACTTTTTCACTGAAAAAAAAAAAAAAAAAAAAAAAAAAATTCTGAGAAGAGAGGACTGGGAAGGAGGTGCAGCAACGGTAATTTAACTTTAGTCTTACAGTGACATCTAGTGGTGATAAACGATTATACTAGCGAATGTGTTCCTATTTAGCATAAAAATAGAAATTGCTCCATTAAAAATGATAAGTTATTTCAATGAGGATCTTCCATCTCTGTGTAAGCATGGGAAGATCTTTCCTGATTGCTTCTACCACTCTGTGTGTTCCTTAGGTGATTTGCTTTTATACTGTTTAACACCCATTTGCTGGCTTGTTTGTCCTGCCTGCATAAGGTGAAAAGATACAAGATCAAGGCTTGTATTTGCTGTACTCAGGTTCTTTACCCATTCCTTATGCTATAAGTTAATACGGGTGATTCAAAATAATCATTCAGGCCGACCGCGGTGGCTTATGCCTGTAATCCCAACAGTTTAGGAAGCCGAGGCGGGCAGATCACCTGGGGTCAGGAGTTGACGATCAGCCTGCCCACATGGCAAAACCCCATCTCTACTAAAAATACAAAAATTAGCTAGGCGTGGTGGGGTGCACCTGTAGTCCCAGCTACCTGGGAGGCTGAGGCAGGAGAATCGCTTGAACCCAGGAGGCAGAGTTTGCTGTGAGCCAAGGTCGTGCCACTGCACTCCAGCCTGGGCAATGGAGCCAGACTCTGTCTCAAAAAAACTAAAAAATGGTTTTTTAAAAAATATTGTTCAGCATGTGAGCAACTATTTTAACACACACAAAACCAGCTTAATAGCAACCTCATTTTGCTTTCTCCTTCCTCCAGAGCAACTGAACGAACCTGGGGACAGATCCCCAAGCCTCTTCCCGCCCAGCCTTTTTTTCCTTGGCTTCACAATATTACAGATGCTAAGATCATGAAATTTGAATTTAAATAGACCTGGATTTTATTCTTATCTCCTAAATGTGATCTATGTGACCAGGAAACATTGTTTAACCTCTTTAAATTTTAGCTATCTTACTGATGAAATGGAGCTAATCCCTACCTCATAGAGTTTTGGGGGGATTAAATTGGATGATGCATGAAAAGCACCACAGAGCTTGGTTTGGAGAGACTGTTTAACGTGTTTGGTATTTGCTTTGGTAATTTTCTTCCACTGAATTCACAAGCAGACAAATATCCTACCAGTTCCCAAATATTCAACATATATTCCAAGCTGTGTAACTTTACTCACGCTGCTCTCTTTGGTTGGAATACCCTTTCTTCTGGGCCCAACTCAAGTACATCCTCTCCCAGAAAGAAAGGCTGCCTTAATAATAATGTCTCTTACATTTCTCCTTTCTCCAGTTCCTAGAGAAGCTATTTGGTTCTTGACATGATCTGCTTTGTTTCACTAATACCCCTTCCAACTAGATTTTAAGCTACTTTAGGGCAGGACCCAGGGTCCAACACTGAGCAGTTTCATATAATAGGTACTGAGCAGACACCAGCTGTTTATAATTTTGAAGTTTGGACGTTGAGAAGTTCAGGTGTGTGGCATTTCCTTAGGCAAGGGTATAAATACAGCTTCTCAGTCCACCCTCAACCCACAGATCGATTTTCTCTGATGAAACCATGGTTTTCAAATATTGGACAGTAAATGAATAGACATAGACATTGTCCAGTCATTATTAGTGGAAACTCTTCTCCCTGACCCTTTTTTTCCACATAAAGATGCCTTCAGGTAGCATCCCTAACCTCTTGCCTCATTTTCTTTACATGAATTAGGAGTGATTAATTTGATTAGTAGGTGGTGTTCACTTATTAAAAACTGTAAGGAATGAACATCAAGAGTTTTTCTTTCCTGTCTGCCCTGAACCAGTGCCAAGCAGGGATCTGGGTAAATGGAACTCATGGGATCACCTGAGACACTATCCCAAGTGATAGCCAGCAGCAGGAGAGACGGGGCAGGTGTGGAGGAGGAAGGACAAAGGACTATTACCAAACCACCTTCTCCAAAAGCTTTCTCACAAAGAAAGTTTTTATCCGCCTAACACTTGCAACTATCTCTCAACTCAGGCAGAAGCAGCATATCCAGTTAGCCTTTCTAAACCCTGGCAAGTCACATCAGCACCGCCACTCTTCCATCTTATACTTTCTGCTTGCCTAAAGACTCTTGAACCAAGTATCAAATTTTAAACAAAGACAGGCTCTGGCCCTACCTTGCATGACCCTGACTTACTCATCTAGGACTCATCTCAGCTCTCATTTCAATAAAAACTATTTACCAAAACCGGCAGCCAATCCATAAGGCATAGGAGACGAACTTGACTTTTTAAAATACTGCGTTAAAATTTATCTTGATTTCTGAATTGTTCAATGTCCCCTTATATTTTGCATCTGAAGTGAACACCTCACTCTCCTCCCCTAGTCCCAGCTCCTCTGAATTATAACCTTCTTCTCAGGGACCTTTCCAGCAAGAGGTTAAGTAACAAGCTTGAGGAAAATGAAGCCAGGGCCTTTAACTCATAGTACCCCCATGGCGAGAGAAATTTTTTTTTCTCCAAGCATTTGGGCATAGGGTACAAGGAAGGCCAGAGTTCTTCCTTAGAATGGGACTGGCAGAAAGGAGTTCTCACTCCTCAGGGATTGCTGAGTCTGGAGCTAGGTCTCTGGTGCTACCAGCAGGCATCTTCTGCATCATTTGAAAAAAGCTTGTGTGCAGAATAAAGCCAATCAGAGACCAGCATGATAAAAGCTACATAGAAAGAGACAGTCCAGAGGTACTGAGACCCTTTCAGCATCCTAGTTTCCCCAACAATTCCTTCAGGCATGTGAACTAGTGGAGCTGCAAGAGCCACCATGTTTCCTTTCTGCTCAAAGTAATTGGAATTAGGTTTGCGTCACATGTTTCCAAAAGAGTTTTGATCAATTTCAGGATCCCATCACTAAAAGTTCTTTGATGTCTATTATTATCACCCCAAAAAAAACTTTTTCCGGAATTCTGTTGGCTGGTCTAACCTGAAGACCTTAACCTTCAGGATGGCAAATATTCCCACACAGAGAGCTAAGTTTTGTCCCATGACAAATGGAGAAATATTTAATAACATGACACATTTCGTGTGACCCAAGATGCCTGTGGAATTACAGCCATGAGCTGCACAATGACACTTCAGTTAATGACAGAGAAGATATGACAGTAGTCCCATAAGATTATAATACTGTATTTTTCCTATACCTTTTCTATGTTTAGATCCACAAATAGTTACCATTGTGTTACAATTGTCTACAGCATTCAATGCAGTAGCATGCTGTACAGGTTTGTAGCCTAGGAGCAATAGGCTATCCCACATAGCCTAAGTATGTAGTAGGCTACACCATCTAGGTTTGTGTAAGTACACTGTATAAAGTTCGTGTGATGAAATCATCTAATGACACATTTCTCAAAACATATTCCCATCACTAAGCAGTGCATGACTGTACTAGAAATCCATCACAACTTTTCCTTCAAAAACAGCCCCCAAAAAGATAGGAACTAGTTGAAGTTTGTAATTTGTGTCCTAAAACTTATTTCTAAATTCCTCTATGTATTTTCATTACTCCCTCTTAGACATATTGTGCTTCCAACTGTTCCTTGATATGTTGGGTCTCAGCAGAGCTTGCAGAATGAGAAAATGACTGCAAGATATCTAGAATTCCTTCCCCAAATATCTAGGAAACTTAATAAAGCTAATAGCAGAGAAGTTCTACTTTCAGTGAACCCTATTCCAGAAAATTCATCTCAATAAAATGTCAGACACCTCACCCTACTTTTTCCAGGAAAACTAGGACTCGAAGCTAATGGGGTCACAGAGAGACTGCTCTTCCAAGAGCTCCTGGCCATTTCTGGGTTCTCTGAGTAGCTGATTCCTTGAGCCTACACAGATGGCAGGACACTCAGATTCTAATTGTGAGCAGAAATATATAGAAGATGAATCCTGATTTTTTTAACTTATCATAAATAAGATTGCTTTTAATGACTCGATAAATCATCTTACATAGCTAGAAATCTATAAACTATTCTTTTAAATTCCTAAATTTTGTCTAAAAAGAGGGTGTGGTTCTGTATTGTCACTCGCAGATCACAGCAGGACAAGATCCAGAGGGTTTACCCCGTGCTCAGCACTAAGCTAAGCCCTAAAGTGACTTTATAAGACACAGGTTACCCTTTAAAAGCTTAAAGCAAATAAATGTTTAAGGCAGAGGCTGAAAGCATGGGGCACAGTCTATAGAAACTATAAGTGAGGTAGGAGGGCTGCTGTGTGTAGGTTGTACCCTGCTGGGGTGGTGCTGAAATCTATCCTTTAACTTCTGACCAAACTGTGAGTCCTGGAACCACTTTCTAATTGCTCCACCCAGTGGGGGCTCCCTTTTGCAACTCCTCCAGGAAGAAGTAGAATGAATTAGAGGACTCCCTAGAGGACAACAGACCCTAGACTTGAAGTTCTTCCTCTCAACAGTACAACCAAAGCAAGTGGATAGAACCATGGGCCAAAGAAGTAGCAAAGAATAGCAAATAACTTTGATAACAAAATGAGTCGATTTCTGATAATCAAATGAAACTGATAACTAAGTTATTTGCAATTGGTGCAAAAATACCTTTCCACCACATCCTAATTCCTAGAACCTATGTTAAATTACATAGCAAAGGAGAATTAAAGTTGGAGATGAAATTAAGTTTGTTAATCAACTGACCTTAAAACAGGGAGATCATTCTGGGTTATCCAGGTGAATCCAATGTAATTACAAGGGTCCTTACAAGTGGAAAAGGTACACAAAAGAAGAGAGTGGAGTGAGGAGGACTGAGCCCGCTCTTGCTGGCTTTGAAGATAGGAGAATGAAGGCCAGGGCATCCCATAGTAGAAGATAGGACACAGTATATCTTCCCCATCGCTTGAAAGGGGAGAAAGGCACACAGACATCCTCTAGAATCTGAAAAACAGAAAGCAAATGGATTATCTCATAAAGCCTTCAGAAAGGAATGCAGATCTACTAACATTTTTGTTTTAGCCTGGATTTTTGACCTACAGAACTATAAAGTAATAATCTTGTACTGTTTTAAGCAACTAAGTTTGTGGTTATTTGTTATAGCAGCAATATAAAACTAATGCATTCTTTTTAACAAGTTTGCACCATTAATATAATGCTAAATTAATTAAAATCACAAAAAAATTATAAATGATTTACTTAGGATCTTAGGAAGTGATACTGGAGGAATAATTTCAGGCATGGGAAAAGCCACAGAATAGGAAATCCCTTTGAAATTCTCTGTGAATAGTGATTGACTATCATACCTAAGGTGAGATGCCACCCCTGCTAAGACACCTCACAAACACAAACTGGCATGTTGAGTCTCTAAGTCTAAGTAAATCTGTAATATCAGGACTGGCTAAAATCTCAGAAAGAGAGCCTCTTGTTTCCTGAAAATAAATCATAACATTTAAGATTAGTGAAGTTCAAACTTTTTTTTTTTAGCTGTGAAACCATTTTTTCAAGTGAATGGCTCTTCAGATGATTAGGCAAAAAAGCAGATTAAACTAGGTCAATGCTGATTGAGTGGTGTTGGGAGTCAAGCTTCCCCTCATGGCCTCCCTGACTTTCATCCCCACCAGCGGTCCCGTGAAAACTTCACTGTGTATAAACTGTACCTCAAAAAATCAAATACTGAATTCTAGTGTTCATTATGTTGAAGTGCTTTCAGGTGAAGTGTACTGACTGGCATCTGCAAGTTATTTTGAAGTATATAAAAAGATATGTGGTTGGATGATGGATGGATAGAAAGAATAGATATGTGATAACACAAATATAATAAATTAGGCTACAAAGCAATCTCAATTTCAAAAAGCAACAATTAATTGATATCAAGCATTCACAATTAAGTAGGCAATTACAAGACCAGTTTTAGTTAAAATTTCAATATTCAACAATCTTATTTGTCCTTGCCCTGTAATTTAATGGACCTGTAGCATATCTACAATGTTAGCCCACACCTTGTGTGGATACCAGCACCCACTCAAGGAGCTTTATTTATTTGTTTGTTTATTTATTTATTTATTTATTTTTGAAACAGGGTCTTGATCTGTTGCCCAGGCTGGAGTACAGTGGTGTGATCATAGCCTTGAACTCCTGGGCTCAAGCAATCCTCCCACCTCAGCCTCTTAAGTAGCTAGGACTACAGGTGTGCACCACCATGCCCAGCTAGTATTTTTTTTTAAAATTTTTTTTGTAGAAACAGGGTCTCGCTATGTTACCCAGGCTGGTCTTGAACTCCTAACCTCAGGCTATCCTCCTGCTTTTATAGGTATGAGACACCGTATCATCAAGGAACTTTATATAGCATTTTATTTGTTCTAAAGATTATCTTAGAGTTCCTCTTCCAAGGTTCATGAGCAACTGCAGGTGAAGCAGAGTGAAAACTTACTTACCTAATGCAGAATGAAAATTTATCAAGCTAGAAAGAACCATTTTCTAAATTCCATACAATTAAGATAGTCAAAGTCCCTCGAGTTCTTTAGAACTACTTTTAAAACAAAAGTGTGGCTCATAAACAATTATGAAGATATTAAGACAATCTTATTTATCTTCTCAGCAGTGCATAAACTTCCCTTACAAATGCTAGCAATCCTGAGCTGTTGGGAGGACAATTTTGAAAACCTCTTTAGCACAGAAATCTTGACATTTGAAATGATTTTTTGCATTCAGCACATGATATAAAGTTTACCTATTTATAAGGTCGACATCAAACCTTTATTAATTTTTCTTTCATTTCACATGAATAAGGACGCCAAATTTTTCTGGACTGTCCCTTCTTTAAGACTTTTTTTTCCATAATTTACAGGAAAAAAATAAAAAATAAAAAAAAGATCTGTGTCATGCAGAATGCAAACCACCCCATCTGACACAATGAGTAATTTTGTGAATGGTCAGAATTCACGTTGGCATGCGTCCCTTACCTTAAATACTACTTCCACTCTTCCAAGGGAGAACAGTATGGAAGTTGCTAGCTTTTCTCTCTTTCCTAAGCCCTATCCTTTAGTTATGTCTAATAAATCATCACACTTCTCAGAAGTCCTTTTTTAGGAAATTGAGACTGGGGAACTTTCTTAGCAAAAGGAACCCAGGCCTCCAATATAGTTCATAATTCAGAATTAGTCCAAGCTAAAGATTTGTCCTTATACCTCCTAAGACAAAATCTAGATAAAGATTAGAACCAGCATTCTCTATTTGTGTGTACTATCTGGGAGAATTATTTATTCTGGCTTTGAAGGATTTCTCTCAGGGGAAAATAAAACTGAAAGTTAAAACAAAATTGAGTGGCAGATGTGACTTTGATAGCTCTTACTGTTTGTTCTTTCGCAGAGGTGACTAAAATTGAAGAAATATCCCTAAATTCAACTAATTGTTCTCTTCTACGAAACAATCTGCTGAACAGACATATGTTATTTCCCAGCGACTTCTTTTAAGTTTTGATTTATTCAGAAAAACTCTTTAGCCTTTGACATTCAAGGAAATGAGATTGATGCTGAAAGCTTCATGTAAATTATTAGAGAGTCAGAGAACTTAGCTCCATACTAACCTTCCCTACACTTGAATCAGAAAATGTTCCAGAACACACCACTTTTTTCATTTTTAATCCACGAATCTAAGTAAGTGTGGAGACCTAACTGTAACTTAGTTGGATATTGTCATTGCCCCACTGCCCATGCAATTTGTGAACCCCAAATGCCAGCCTTGTGCAATGAATTTTCCAAGACCAATTTTGATGGACATAAAACTTCTTTAATCAGTTTATATTCCTAATGAGATTAATAACTCCTTTATATGAGTATGTGTATGTATCATGTGCAGAAGAGAAAGTGTTAACAAAATAGATTGGGGTAGCGGGGGATAAACAAGAGTCATTTCGGCCCAGTGTGGTGGTTCGCGCCTGTAATCCCAGCACTTTGGGAGGCTGAGGCAGGTGGATTGCTCAAGCCCAGGCGTTTGAGAACAGCCCTGGAAACATAGTGAGACCTCATCTCTACAAATTAAAAAAAGAAAAAAACTTAACTAGGCATGGTGGCACTCACCTGTAGTCCCAGCTGCTCAGGAGGCTGAGGTGGGAGGATCACATGAGCCTGGGAGGTCACGCCACTGCACTCCAGCCTGAGCCGCAGAGTGTGACCCAGTCTCAAAAAAAGAAAGAGTCATTTCATTTTTTACCATATATCTGCTTTCAACTATTTAGAACTAACCAGCCCTGCAAACAAATCTAAACTGTGTAATGCCATAAGATTTTACTACGACTCACTATTCAAAAAGCATTTATTGAGCTCCTACTTTATACTGGGGTAGAAGAAACAGATACTGAAAACCTGTTTGTAGCCTTGAGAAGCTTATGATCACAGTACATGCTCAGCTAGTAGAGCAAAGTAAGGGCTTGACTCTGTTGTTTTTCCTCCCTGGCACTGAAATTTCCCATAATAAAAACAAGTAGGAAATGTTTTGGCAAGATGTCTCTAAGCGCTCTTGTAGAGTTGAAATTCTGTGATCTTATGAATTCATTATATTTTCTTAGATGTGTTAGACTTTTTGAAGTTGGAGGAAGAGTAAGAAGCCCAGTTTAAAGTAGTTAAAGCTAGTTTGCTGTAAGGATACCCAGGGAATTGAGGAATAACAAAAAATAACCTCAACAGCTTTACGATTGCAACCTAGCCCACTTTTAGTGTGACGTTTCAGTTTTCTGATGGTTCAGCTACTCTCTGTTTCAGTTTTTATAATATCTACTTCTCTTGCTGTTTCTTAATGACTTTGACTTTCTACCTGCAACTTTTGGCTTTTGCATTTGGTGGCTTTGGCAATGTTGTGGAGTCTGTTAATTGCTTTCTTTCTGTGATTCTCTGTGCTTTGGAGTTGTTATACCATTTATATGTCTCATATTTGAATGCGTTAATAAGAAGATGTAGCCAGGTCCAGTCTCCTGTCTCCTATATAAAACACTGCTACGTCCCAGGGTTCTCATGCCATAACCTGCCACCCCAGGATTAGTGATCAGCACATAGTTGCCTTTCTTTACCTCACGTGTTGATCTCTGGTCCGATTGCCTATGCTACCAAGCAAAGGCTGTGCGCACCCATGGATAAGGAACTATTCCAAAAGTTTCACACTTAAAGTCAGAAGTTACAAGGAGTCAAATTTTAAAACTCATATATTATCCTTTCAAATTATGAATTCAGTGTTATTAACATAATAAAAATACAGTTTTGGTTTCTGATGAAAAATCTAAATGTAAAAAAAAAAAAATAATAGCCACAAAGATCCAAAACATCTATCAGAGGGGCTTATGTTTCTGATAAATATTTAAGTGTGTAAGGCAGAACCACTGAGAACAATAAATACTTTATAGCTGGCACTTTGTCAAACCTATAAGTGGCTCTGCCTTAGAATTTTACATCATCACTAAATTTACAGTCATTTGATGAGTGGAACAGGACAAGAATTACTTCTTTCTAAATCTAAACCTGGTAATAAATCTAACATCAAGATTCTTCTTATTGTCTGTTATCATCTGATGACAATGCCTCTTACCTTCATTGTCTTGGCAGAAATATGATATGTAAAATTATAATGTCATATTACTAGCAGTGATTTAACACTATCCAGCCCATACCATTTTAATCAATCAAAATTGTCGCTTTTTAGTGTAATGATTTTGTGGTGAATTCCCTGTGTTTAATATGATATATGGTCCTATCCACCGGTTGATTTACTATTCTCTTCCAAAGTCTAACAGCTCAGGAGGCTGTTCTTGCTTTAGGACGTCTTTGGAATTAGCAAACAAGAATAATTCGTGGTAATAAAAATGCTAATTTCTATGGCAAAAATGAAAGCTGAGAAATATCTTAAGTGCTAGTAGCTGAAGCTAATTTAAGAAAAAATAAAAAGATGATTTTGTGAATTAAAATCACAGAAGTCCTAGAGCTTTTTCCTCTGTGTCCACATATTCTTCAATGCTATCAAGAAAAATCAGGAACACACAAAGTATTCTCCTTCATTAAATTCAGACACACATGGTAGAAATTTCTTCTTTAAAAAAGTAATTTGAAAGGCAGTTTAAAGTGATTATCAAATATTTATAAATCTTTTCTACTAGAAAAAAGCTAATAAAAATCAACCTCAGATCTCATTCTTGAACTATGTTATACATTTAGAATGGACTACGGTGCAGTAACACCCAACTACCAAACCTCAACGGCCAATGCCGTAATTTCTCACTCACACTGTGCACCCCAAAGAGGTCCACAGTCACTTGGGGATGCAGTGCCTGAGGGACTCATGCTACAGACTCCACATAGGCCACCAGGGAGTCACGTAGGGAACCCGGTTTGTGAAGATTCTGCTCTCCTATGGCTGCACTTCTGGAATCTGCAGCCTCCTGAGACATCCTAGAGAGCTGGGTAGTAATAATTTCCACATCACAGAAGGAGGAAGCAGGGTCTCATGCTAGTGATTAAATGATGAAATTACACACCTGAGCACATGTCTCTTCTGCTCAGAGCCCATTGGCCAGAACTAGTTTTAAGGCTCCTCTCCAATTGGAAGTTGGGGAAGAAACATAATCCCCCCATTTGCCTGGAAGGGAAAAACAGGATACGGATGAACACTAAACATCTTAAACTTGCAGGTTTTCAAAGAAAAAAAAATTTACAAGTTTATTCCAGGCAACTCTCTTTGTAGAATCTTGAAAATCATATATTAGCTCTGGAATCTGTCATCTTACACAGTGAGAGAGAAAATTCCCTATATGACACTAGATGAGATGAACAACTGATTCCATTATTTAAGTGACTGTGTATATTTAAGTGAGAGGAAGGCAAATATTCTGCCCATCGTTTAATAAAAGCACTGATCTTTAAAATTGAACCTTTTACCAATTGGCAGAGTAATAAAAATAATTTAAAATAAAAATTTTTGTTTTGGCACAGTCATCCCAGTCTGGCTTGTTGAAGCATAAAGACAGATTTTTCAGAACAAAAATATTAATAAGAAATTTAAGATTCTAATATTTCTTATTTAACCTTAACAGAATGGGTTGAGTGAGGTTCTTTCAAACTTATCAAAACCCACTGTTACTGGTGCCCCTGGCCCAACCCATTGAGAAGCTGCCATTGTAGTTCCCAGAGTGCAGAATCAACTGCTCCTACCTTCAGCTGGTTTCCCAAGGCCCACCCTATGCTGGTGGCAAGAGGAATATGGGAGTTCAATCATTCATCTAATGAATATTTGCTGAATACCTACAATTGCCTACTAGTATGGCACTCTGCCATTCTTTTGAAAATGTGACAATAAATGAAATAAACAATAACAAAAGTTTTTTTTTTTCTTGAACTTCACATATTAGTGAGAGGACAAACAATAGTAAGGGGAGTTAGGGAGTAAACAACCACAAAATCCCAGTGGCCAAACACCAAAATTTCTTACTCATACTATGTATCTCAAACAGGTCTATAGTCAACAACAAAAAAAAAACATAATTACATAGATCATTCCACGTAACTATGAATGTTATGAAAAAAATAAAGGCAAGTAATAGGAGAGTGACAGGCATGGAATTTGGAGCTACTTTAGAGTAGATGGCCAGAAAAGGGCTTGAAGGATGTGACATTTGAGTTGAGAGCAGGTGGATATGAGAGAGCCTGGGAAAAGAATCTGGGGTTGAAGGAACCCAAAGGCAAAGTTTTAAAGCCAGAAATAATTTGGGCACACTGGAAAAAACTACCAGGGCCACAGGGCTGAGGTGTAATAGGCCAAGTCAAGGCAGCATCAGGGAAAAGTAAGAAAACAGGTCAATAGCAACTCAAGATAAACAGCCCCCAGACTTTCAAACCATTAATGTGGTATAGAACAGAAAGTTTCATGTGGTGATCAATAGTTGATATTAAACAAGTTCAGTATGGTGGCTAGACCATCAAATAGTGTAAAACTTATCCTCCAAGTCCAAGAAGCACTCTAGAAGAGGTTTAGTTAGTTAAAATTTTGAAGTGATGAATATAAATTTGGAGTTGTGGTTGGGGGTGGAGGGAATATAAGAAATTTAATCTGTGTTTTAAAAATTTTACAATTATATGTAAAAAAACAGAGCATATACCCTAGAGAATGAATCAAAAACTTTTAGAACACGTCACTAAGTAAAAATTAACATGAGACAAATTAAATTCCAAGTATTGAGGGAAGAGTCAAAAACAAGGAAAGTAACTCAAGAGAGGGTGAATTCTATTTGGTATTTTGAAATAGAGGCCAGATGAAAGACTTACTAGCGAAATGCTAGAAAAGTATCAAAGCAAGGTATTCCATGTAGAGAGAAAGAAGGGTGCAAAGTGGGAATAAATGGTTATTGTTTTGGTTATCTATGCATTACAAAACGTGCAAATTCTAGTAGCTTAAAGCAACGTATAGTCTCTCATGGCTCTATGGATTGACTGGGCTCTGCTGGGTAATTCTTACTTGAAGTGTCTCATACAATTGAAGACAATGGCTGAGGCTTAACTGAGTCACTCATCCAAGATGGTAATTAATGCTGGCTCCTGGTGGGGAGCCCAGTTGTAGCATTCAACTGGAATACCTTCAGGTGGCCTCTCTTTGTGGCTGGGGCTTCTCACAGCAACAGCAAGTTTCCAAAAGGAAATGTCTCATAAGTAAGCATTGCAATAGAACAAGACAGGATCTGTGTAGCTTCTTATCACCTATCCTCAAATATTCCATAACATAATTTTCACATTTTATTGGTCAAGCAAGTCACTGAGGTCAGCCCGGATTCAAGAAGAGGGAAATTAAAATCCTCTTCCTGACATAAGTAGAAGCATGTCTATATAAAGATGAACAGAATCCATAGGGACATTCTTTTACTATCATGCCTTCTGGCCACCAAAATTTGCGCCTGTTCCGCTCACTCTTTCAAGACTCTCAATATTCTCATCCCACTATGGCATCAGGCTCAGGTTTGAGGTTCAAGATCTTGTTATTTAAATTGGGTCCAAGTGCAGATGTGCCATGTTTCCTCAGGCTCAAATCTTGCAAGTACAGTTTCTATAAATCTAAAGAATTGTTAACTTAAAAGACAAGTTATCTGGCACATATACATATCATACAATAGTGAAAAGGCATAGGATGACTGAAATAGATACTCTCTTTCACAAAGAGACAAAATGGTAGGTACATAGCAGGTCCACAGACATTCTGAAATCTATTTGGGCATGTGTCACTGGTTCCCTGATTATGACACAGTCCTATTTCCTGGGAGTGATTCTCTAGCTTTTGATTACTCCTCCTAGGATCCTGATTCATCCTTCTCTCTTCATCCTTCTCTCTTCATGAGAATAGTCATCTTTGTAAATAAGCAGGGTTTTTTTTTTTCAACTTGTCTCCTGCAAGTTAGGAATACAAAGAATTTCCTTTTCACTTTGTGTCATCTCATCCCTTTAAGTCAAAACTTGTATAACTCCTTTAAAAGCTTTATGGGCCTCCTGTGTGTCAAATTATAATCCACTCTACTCAACAAAATTCACACCCCAATTTCTTTCTAAAAATACTTGGTCCAAGCATCGAAGTCCATGGACTTTAGGATACTTAGAAGCCTTTTTTTCTAGTTTAAAATATCTAAGAGTCACACTCTTAAGATTTTTAGGGGACCTATTTTCTATAAGACAGGGCATGCATTAATATTTTTAGAAGCCCTAAGCACACCCTTAAACTTTTCTTAGGTCACAGCAAATGTCTTACAGGCAAACCCTTGAGGTTTTAATCTGAGATTATGCCTTATTGATACCATGCTGGATTTAATCATTGTTCATTGTTCTGGTGTCATCACTGATTTTGAAAATCTTTTGTGGGGAGAGGCTAAAGATGAGAAACATTTTTTTTTAAACACAGAAAGTCCCATCTTCTTCATATTTCCTCTAATTTTGCTTAATAACTGTTCCTTAAATTTATCTAAAGTTTTTTAAATATGGTTTTAAAATTTCATTCTGAAAGCTCAAAATGCAAACATTTTCATTTGGAAAATTCTATAATCAAGAACTAATGTTAATATTTTGGGAGACAGTACAAACAAGTAGGAGAACAGTACATGAATTTCACTGCCTCCTCTTTCTGGTAATTGGTCTATAGCTATAACCATTGTGTCCTAATTTCAAGACACACAAGAAGACAGATCAATTAGTTATTGGAATAGTTGCAATCAAGATGTTTTTATTAATATATATGCCCAAATACCAAATTATCCTTTTATTTTCTATAATAGTAGTTCAGGGTTGGGATGAACTTGATTCCTGGATCCCACACATTTAAACTTCCCTTGATTTTATTATGTACCTTTCCAATAAATAGGCCACTCAACCAAAGTTGAAGTAAAATGCAGGTAAGCCAGATAGTTGCCCAGGGTGCCAGGCCATGACGGACACCAAAAATCTCCTAAGTAAATTAAAAATACAATGCCAGTCAACTGAGGTTTTACATATGACTTTTCACATGGTTGTCAAATTATAAATGAATCCTGCTCCCATTTAGTTCCTAGTTTTGATATAAATATGTCTTGAAAAATATATAAGTTATTCATAATCCCTACTGCCTTTGATGGAGAATGGATCTTTCAAATGGCAGGTCTTCTGCTAGCTCTGTTTTTTTTTGTTTGTTTGTTTGTTTGTTTTTAATGTCATTACAATGGTCTTTGATATACTTGTGGATAATATAAAGTAGTAAACAAAGACTGTGGTGAAATTTGAAGTATTTTCTAACCAGTAGACCAAGGGACACTGGCCAATAAATACTTTTCTCAAAAAAAAAAAAAAAGTTTATCTATGTCTTTGTCTCTCTAGAAGAAACATCCCCATGGCTTTCAGGTCTGGCTGCACTATCATGGTTGTAAAGATTCTCCCAATGCTGTTTTATGCTCCCCTCTCACAAGGCCGCATTCCTCACTGATGAAGACAATATGCCACATTTGCCCCTACAAATATGAAGTACAGCAGCACTCTCACCTCTCTGTGATGCACTTTTAAATCAGTTAAAAATTATACCAGCATTTTTTGCAGCTGCCTCATCATGTTGACTTATGAGTTATCTTTCTGTAAACAATCTTTTAATATTACCTTATTACATTCAAAGTTTATGTCAAAATACTTAATTAGAAGAACAGACACCTATCTGATGACTCTAAGAGGGAACCTGCCAAAGTCATTTTTCCTCAATCCCAAAATATATGAATCAGAACATCCTGATGTGTAACATATTTATTCTAACTGCTTAAATTAAAAGTTGCTCAAAAGAAGTGTTTTTATACTTACCAATTTAATTAACATTCACATGACTGTGAGAAGCATCTTTTATACCAATGTTTAATTCACACATCAGTAAGCACTAATGACAAGTGTATTACCATATCATCTTCTAGCAGTTAGGTATATCAGTGAGATGCATCATAAAATTAAATAGATAACCAATATTCAAAAGTGCTGCAATAAGAAATTATTGTTGTAATTACCAATGTTGAAAGTAAAGAATTTTAATCAAATCACTTTCTTGGGTTTCCATATTTTCAATTAAAAATTACTTTAAGAAATCACAGAGAAGCTTGTTGTTCTCAGTGTCAAATGCATGTCTAATTAATGTCTCTTTACTAAAATTAATAACTATTACACTCAGCATTTTAAAAATCAGTATAAATATATTCTCTCTTGCTTTTTTCTCTTCACCTCACTCTTTGCCAGCTATGTTTGTTACTGATGTTTGGTAACAGGGAAGAATGTGTACTTTGCTTGGATAAAATAATTATCATTCCTAGTGTCCAGGAAATATCCTCATGACTGGACACAGTAGATATTTGAAGAGACTTCCAATTCCTTCTCCTTCTTATGTTTGTGGCTTTTAACCAATTCCGAAAGATGCCATCAGTTTTTTATGATAGTATCTCATAGTACAAGCTCATACAAATTCTGCTTTCTTTCGGTCCCTTATTTATTTGATAATATAAATTTCCTTTTGGCCTTCTGTTGAAATTGGATTTTCAGAAGAAATTGTTCTCTTTCAATGGTACTTTATAATTTTCAGGCTGCATTTATATCCTCTGGTATTTGCTAAAGGTGATTATTCAATTATTACATGAATGTTAAAACAACATGCACTTAACTAACCAAGATGATAAAGAACCCTTACTCATGCAATGTTACCTCAAAATAGTATAATGGCAAAATAGAAAGAGAAAAAACAGAAAGATAACTGGACTAGAAATCAGAAGAACTGAGCTTGAATTCTGATGGTCCGACTATTTTATTAGCTGTGGAATTTTGCACACATTACTTAAAACAGCCTCAGCTTTTTTTTTTTTCTTTTCTTCTCTTTTTTTCTGAGATGGAGTCTCGCTCTGTCACAGAGGCTGGAGTGCAATGGCGCCATCTTGGCTCACTGCAAACTCCGCCTCCCCGGCTCAAGCGATTCTCCTGCTTCAGCCTCCTGAGTAGCTATGATTTTAGGCGCATGCCACCACACCCAGCTAATTTTTATATTTTTAGTAGAGATGGGGTTTCATTATGTTGGCCAGGCTGGTCTCGAGCTCCTGACCTCAGGTGATTCACCCGTCTTGGCCTCCCAAAGTGCTGGTATTACAGGTGTGAGCCACTGCACCCAGCCCAGCCTCAGTTTCTTTATTTACAAAATGGTGGTGAGTATTTATAATAGAGTGATTTGAGGACGTGAAGAAATAATATATTTAAATGAACCTTTAAAATAGCTCACTCTAAGATCTTAATAATGCTATCTTGATGGTAGATGGTATAATTACTATGAAATCAAAAAATAACACATAGAGAATTCTATAATACCTCCTTTAAAGTATGTGATTTTTTGCTTATACACCTAAGTCTTTGCAAATATAATTGGTTTTTTAAAAGTCATATTATTTCTGAGGTTTTCTTTTATGAAAACTTATCTCCTTCTGATATATCTCAAACAAATGTAGGCTACACTTACAAATTCTCTCATAATCTTTCTTACACAAATTTTTGGAATAACCGGAAGAGTGGGAAGAGCTGATAGCCCTAGTATTATAAGGAGAGAAAAATGAATCGTTGTTACAAGCTCTTTGCTTCACGGTACGAGAAGCTTCCTGCATGCAGAGGCAAAGTCTGACCTATACAGACAAAATCTTAGTGATGCTGAATTTTTGCAATGTTCTCTGGTGACTGCAAAAACTCATAGTATCTAGCCCGCCAAAAAAGTATGACTAAAGAAAGGTTTTTACAACATAAGGAAGATATCCAGTAAGAGAGCTCACTAAAAGCAACAGATTATAGAAACTGATATACACTCTATAACTTGTCACATCGGCCAAGTGAGCTCCACAATATAGTATTAAATGGTGTGTTATTAGTTGGAACTTGCCATCAAAGTAGACCATAAGTAGTCCAGGACTATAGTATTTCAAGGCCTCTTTTGTAAAGCGGAAATTCCATGAAAATCCTGGCCTGAAACCATCTGGTCAGCCTAGCACAAAGGACTCTTTCTCTGACTTGTTTCAAAATAGACATATAGAAAGTCCTTCAGAAAAGTTCTCCAACTTTGGGCTGCAAAGTGAGGGTGAATGAAGCTGCCACAGTTACCTCTAAGATGTTAAGACAGACCATTAAATCACTTATACAACAAACATATACTATGTGTCTGGTGCATTCTAGATCCTATAGTTGAATCAATGAACAGAACAAAACCTGTTACCTAATAGAGTGGCAGTTCTACTAGAAAGGACAGGTAGTAAGCAAGTAAAAATATAAATGCAAATTACATTATCAGGTAATGAGAAGTGCCATCACAAAAACTTAAGCAAGTGGGGTAAAGTAACAGGGAAAAGCAAGAGGGGTGACTCCCTTGAGGTAACATTTGCATAGCCAAGAAATGAAGTGAAAAGATAAACAAAAATCTGGGGGAAGAGGGTTCAGGGCAAAAGAAATAAGCAGAAAAACTCTTCGGCCAGATAAGCTTGGCATGGTCTTGAACATAGCAAAGTCAGGGTATCTAGAGCAACATGAACAAAGGGGAGGGTTAGAGAAGACAAGCTCAATGAGAGAGGACCTCATGGCCACTGTGAGAGCTCTGGCTTTTACCATGAGTGAAGGAGGAATCACTGGGTTGTGTTGGGGTAGGAGTGGCATGGTTGACTCTGCCTGTTACTCAGGAAAAAGACAAAAGCAGCTGCTCAACTTTTTAATCTCACAGGCACTTTACACCTAAAACTTACTGAGGACTCCAAAGAGCTTTTCTTTAACAGGGTTATATGTATAAATATTTACTATATCTCAGTCTATTTAGTAAGAATGTTTTTAAATATCTGTGTATTCATTTTAAAGTAATAATGACCCATTACAAAATAAGATAAATAACATATTTTTAAAATAAGCGTATTTTCAAGCCAAAAAAACTTGATGGAAGAGTAGCATTGCTTTACACCTTTGCAAATTTCATTAATGCCTGGCCTCATAGAAGACAGTTGGAGTTTCAAATCTTCTGCATTAAATTTATGCTATATGATGTTTTGGTTAAAGCATATTAAGAAAATCCAACCTTACACAAGAATGTAATCAAAAAAGGAATGAGTGTTTCAATAAACTTTTCAGATAATTTTGCATATTCTTCTTTGATATTATACCAAAACTTAACAAGTGCTAATTTCTTAAAGGTTATTTTCAAGCCACGTTAATAAACCTTGCCTACTCTGTTTCAAAAAGATCCATTGGTCTATTCTGTGCTGTTTGTTTGTATGTTTGTTTGTTTGTTTGTTTTTAGATGGGTTCCCACTGTGTTGCCCAGGCTGATGATCTCAAACTCCTGGGCTCAAGCTATCCTCCCATCTCAGCCTCCCAAGTAGCTGGGACTATCCAGCTATTCTGCTCTTTGAATGGATATTTTTTCCATACGTGATCTCTTAACATTATGCACTGGTCATTTGAAAAAATTCTTGATTCATTGAGTTATGCAGATTCTCCAAACTTGCAAATATTTCTTTACATAATATCAAAAATCATATTAATAGCACTTCTAATATCAATTAAAAAGTTCTCAGGTACTGAAAATCTCTCAAGCACATACAAGTTTTCCAAAATTTGAATTTTCACTCAAAAACTTTATCATCAGCAACAGATGCTGTAAATTGCTTTCCATGAACTGTTAGGCTTATTTTATTCATTTTTAAGAAAATGTCTGCCAAATGTCCAAATCTGAATAACTATTGTTTTTTGTCAGTTTTTCATTCAAGTAAATAGGTGTTTCACGAAAAAAAGTAGATAGTTTAGTTTTTGTCTAAAGCAACTGCACATTGTGTTCCTTCCAGACAGCCACCATATGTCAGTAGGCAACAGAAATGCTTTCTGCATACTTCCCACATCATCATATAGAATATTAAAAAGTTGTATTATCAAAAGAGAACAAATCACAGTTTTTGCTGCTTTACCAAGGACATCCTTAAGTGAAATTGCATTTTTTTGGTGGATTGTTAATGAAGTACATTTTGACTGCTAGTAGACTTCGGTGCCACTGGCTTGATTTGTGGTAATGCACTAGCAATTTACTCACCAATACCTTTGCACCAACACCAGAAATGTCAGTAAGAGTGAAAAACAGCAGATCCTCATATAATTAAGAAATTTGATTTGACCTCATGTACCCCAAGAAAGGGTCCTGGGGACCCCCAGGGATCTATGGTACACATTATGAGAGCTTGAACTATAAGGAACTTAGATGGACTGTAGAGAGACAGTCCATCTGCCATAATCCAGGCAAGGAATGTGGGTCAACAAAGCCTGGGTGATAGCAGTGAAGTGAGTAAGAAGTGGTCAGATTCTGGAACCAACAGGAATTTCAGCTACATTAGATATAGCCTGTGAGAGTCAAGGGTCAAGAATGATTAAGAGATTTAAGGCCTAAGCAAATTAAAGGATGATTCTGCTATTTACTGAGATAAGGGAAATACTTAAAGAAAAAATTGAAGATTTGTTTTTCGGATATGTTAAATTTGAAATATCTATAATATATCCAAGATGAGATTTTTAAAAACGGGCAGTTAGATTGCAAGTCTAGAGTTCAAAAAAAAAAAGTCTGAACAGAAGATATGAAGATATTAGTTGCATAAGTTGACCACACAAAACATTCTAACCTAAAGATAACTACATAAACTGATCACAGAAAATCTTCTATAGGCCTTTATGAAGATTGGTTCTGCAGCCTTAGTAGGCACCACAGTCATCAAGCAGACCTCAAAAACTGTTATCATGCATAATGTGGCATGGTAATCTGTTGAGATGATTCACGCATTCTTGCTTTTTTTTTTTGAGACAGAGTCTCGCTGTATCACCCAGGCTTGAGTGCCGTGGCACGATCTCGGCTCACTGCAAGCTCCACCTCCCGGATTCACACCATTCTCCTGCCTCAGCCTCCCGAGTAGCCGGGATTACAGGCACCCGCCACCACACCCGGCTAATTTTTTTGTATTTTTAGTAGAGATGGGTTTTCACCATGTTAGCCAGGATGGTCTCGATATCCTGACCTCGTGATCTGCCCACTCCCGCCTCCGCCTCCTAAAGTGCTGGGATTACAGGTGTGAGTCACCACACCCAGCCTCTTGCTTCTTTAATGACACAAAAAAATGAACAATGTTGCCCTCTTCCTCCAACAAGAGAGCAAACTAACCTGAAAATCTTGGAGGCCTGGAGGCTCTCTTGTCAAAGTTAACAGGCCTTGATTTGGAAAAGCCTCTGCTTACAAAAGCAATAGAGTCTGGAGAGAGGTGTGGAGTTGATGGATGGGAAGTGGCCCTAACTGGGAGAAAGAGGATGGCTTCCCTGAGACACAATGAAGGAGATGGTTCTGGAGTGAGCTTTGGGAGATGAGTTGGCAGGCTCTTCACTTGCCAGAATGCTCTTTTCCCATATATTCACAGGGCTGGTTCCACTCTTCATCTAATCCTCTGCTCACTCTCCTGGAGCCTTTTCCTGACCTCTGTCTAAAATAGCCACTTCTAACACCCCATCATCACCTTATATCCCCTTTGGTTTTTAGTATTTTGGGGGTTTTTTTTGTTTGTTTGTTTTGGTTTGGTTTTGGTGCTTGTTTTATTTGTTTGTTTTTGAGACAGAGTCTTGCTCTGTCAACTAGGCTGGAGTTGCGGTGGCGTGATCACAGGTCACCTCTCAGGTTCAAGTGATTCTTCTGCCTCAGCCTCCCGAGTAGCTGAGACTACAGGTGTGTGCCACCACGCCTGGCTAATTTTTGTATTTTTGGTAGAGACGGGATTTTGCCATGTTGGCCAGGCTGGTCTCAAACTCCTGACCTCAAGTTATCTGCCCACTTCAGCCTCCCAAAGTGCTGTGATTACAAGCATAAGCCACCATGCCAGGGCTGGTTTTTGTTATTTTCTAATGATAATCTCAAACTGAATTTTATCACAGATATATTGTACCTACTTACTTACATACTTATTTATATAGAGACTTATTGTTATTCTCCCTCACTAGAATTTATGCCTTTCAAGGGAGGCATTTTTATTTTTTTAATCTTTCTGTACCTAGTGCACAGCAATGAATCAATAAATATTTGTTAAATGATTGGTTTTCTATTTGCTTTTGAAGGATATGAAAGATGTAAACATTGACAGGGCCCCCCAAAAATTTAACTTTTGAGATTTAAAATTTGTTATTAAATATTGTAAACATATTAAACAATTTATAAAGCATGCATTAGGTGAAAAGAATAAAGAGAACAACCACATATCACTAGTTAGCTTAAAAATGGAATATTGCAAGAACTTTGAAGCCTTTTGTGAGCCCCTTCCTGTATCCCACAGGTAATCACCACCAGAAATTTTTGTATTTATTAGCTACTTGCTATTATTTATAATTTTATGTTTGTATCTCTTTAAAATATTACTTACTTTTGCCTGATTCTAACTTTATATAAATCAACCATATCCTCTGTATTTTTCGACTTGTTTCTTTGGCTCAATATCATTTGTGAGAGGAGTTCATGCTGGTCCCTTCAGTGCTACTGCTTCATAGTATTCCATTGTATGAAAAGCACAATACAGTCATCTAATGTCTCGTTGCAGAATGTTTGTTTCCAACTTTTTTTGTTATTACATACAATGCGGCCATGAAATTCTTGTACACATTTCCTAACAAACATGCTCAAGAGTTGCTCTAATCTATATGCCACTGAGAGGAACTTGGGAGTCACAGAGCATGTGTATATTGAAGTTCACAGAACGCCAAATGCCGAAATGTTTTCCAAAGTGCATGTATCCAGGCTGCTACACACCAGGATGACTTGACCTGTTTGTAAAATATTGAAATAATTCCACACTTAATAAACAACTGCTGCCCTAAGTCTCTGGAGGATCCCCTTGCAATTGCTATGTCCACAGGGTAACCTACACTATCCCAGCTTTCCTGGGACTGAGAGGGCTTCCAGGACAGGACATTTCAGTAAGCCAGAAAAGTTACAACAGGACAAGTTGGTCATCATACCTAGCCAGTCTCTTAGCCAACAGAGACTTTCTCACAATTCAGTAACTAAAGCATTAATGCCTGACACAGTGGTTAAGTGTTGTGAGCATTGTGTGTGGTTGCACCTGCTTATATTCCCACTGACAGCTTATGTGTTTCATTACTCCCTTTCTTTATCATCACTTGTTATAGCCCTAATTTTTATTTTTTGTTATGTAGTGAGTATAAACTATTACCTCATTGTCATATTAATTTTTTATCTAACTATATTGAAATTTTTGAATAGTCCAGAATCACTTTCACTACCTGGTCATATCACCCCCTTTTGAATGTGGTGAAGAATTTTCATGACGCCACATGAGTAGCCAATTATCCTACAAAAATATGATCAACCACATTTTGACTATATTGACAAGATACTGATTGGTTACATTTTGAAGAAAACATACAATACAAAATACAAGAAGAAGTTGGTTCTGTCCCCTCCCACTATCCCCTCTACCCAGCCACCCCCAAATACTCATCATGATTTGGTCAGAACTTGGCTCAGAGCCAGAGGTCAGGGTGACCGAGGGTGGAGGAGTTGTAGGCAACGGGTTTGTGGCTGTCACAATAATGCTGTGATAATGCTGTGGTTTCCCAGAGGGGAGCATGTGGCTACAACCAGCAAAAGAAAAGTGGGAAAGCAGTAGGAAGAGGAGGAAGTGGGAAGAGCAGAAGATCATATATATTTAAAAAGTGACTTCAGATTTAAGTCGAATTAGCATTTGTACAGAAAGGTATAGGTGAAATAACTCACTATGGCCTATGACCAAAATTATATGGAGAAATCATGGTGGACTCCTACTCCTACCCCCTTACCCAAGAGGTGGCCCAAGTCGTTAAGTACGATTGGTAAGAGTGGATTTCAGGTCGTTAAGGTGGAGAAGGTGGGGGCAGCGGCAGGCAAGGGGGACTCCATTGCTGCAACACTGGCTGGGGCTGGCCGGCTGGTTCTCCTGGAGGTCCCACACCTTGGTTTCTGTCTGGAGCACCAGCTGCATTCTGGGGCTTGTTCTTGGGAAGCTTCTCAGCTATGGCCATGAAAATTTCATTCACATTCATTGCAGCCTTTGCTGATGTCTCCATGAACAGCCAACTGTTGTTGTCTGCATAGGCTTGTGCTTCCTGGAATTCCAGGGCTTTCTTACTGGCCAGGTCTGCCTTGTTACCTGTGAGTGCAAGGACCATGTTGGGGCTGGCCTGCCTCGATAGCTCCTTCACCCAGTTCTTATCTCCAGCAAATGTATCTGTATTGGTGACGTCATAGACCATGATGGCAGCCTGGGCTTCCCAAGAATACATGGCGGCCAGGCTGTGATACCACTCCTGTCCAACCATGTCCCAGATCTCAAACCTGACTGTTGTGTTGTCCAAGCAGACATTCTGTGTGAGGAAGGCTGCTCCGATTGTGCTCTCCTGGTACTCATGAAATTGTCCCTTCACAAGGCAGAGGACAGGTTGGATTTGCCCACTGCAGATCCAGCAGAACAAGCTTAAATAGACAGATCTTATTGGGTCACGCTGTGCCTCCCCAACTCGCCACTGCTCATCCAGGTGCAGTGGTCCAGAGAGGTGGGAGCAGGGACCAGAGCCCAGTGCTGTGCAAAAAGGCATCTAGTGGGGAGAGGGACCTCCAAGGTGGCTCCGGGGCAGTGGCTTTACTTGGGGCCAGGGCTTGGACCAGCTCTGCTTCTCTCCCCAAAGGCAGTGTTCCAGACTTCATCCTCCTATCATGTTATTTTTCATTTTTATGATGTGGCTGATCAATTTTCATAGAATAATTGGCTACTCATGCGGCTTCATGAAAATTCTTCACCACACCCTAGAAGAGGTGATATGACCAGGTAGGGAAAGTGATTCCAGGCTATTCAAAAATTTCATTTCCTAGTAGCCTTTAAGCTTTGACAAAGTTTCCTATCCTCTCCTAGCTTGGCTTGGAGTAAGTAGAGCACCTAAAATTAGACCATCAAGGCTTATAACTATAAGCGTCTATCACAATGCAAAAAAAAAAGTAAACGGAGGACCAAAAGTCCTTCCCTGCCTTTTTCCTAGTGTGTAGGCCACAGAAGTTTCCTGCATCGTACCAAAAAAGAGGGTAGGAACAAACCAATTACAGCCATTACTGAATATCTAGCCAAACTAAGGTGGATAATGAGTATATCAATTTTATTCAATTTAGAAATATAGCAGTATGCTACTCTTGTACCTTTTCATACTGAGCCATATTTATATTCCCTACACTAGACTCATCTGACCACCAAACCAAACATGTTATAATCTGCTCTAAATATGTAATCCATGCAAATTGTCATATTATCCAAAACCTGGATGTTAGTGCAGACTTGAAAGGTAAAGCAAATCCAGAGGCAGTTAGAGACTGAAAAATGAAGTGTCACAGCTGGCCCTCTTCTCTTGTGAAAATGTTTTAATGACATCTTGGAAAAAGGGTTGGGCTCAGTGAAGGTAACTGAGAAAGGCTCCATGTAACTGAGAAAGGTTCCATGAAATTGCCGCATCAGAAAACAAAGCTTTTACCTAATTTCTGTGGCTGACAGGAAGAAGGCATAATTTTAACCTTGATTAACATTTCTTTGGCTTTTACACTCTATAAAATTGTTCATTCATGAGCTTTCTATGGTGCCTTGTTTATAAGAAGAGGAATTTCTGCAGAAATGTTTGCAGTGCATTATTCATAAATATTTTGGTCAATAAGTAGTGATGGTGGAGGCAGTAGAAGGGCTGGAGAATAAGAGGAACTTGGCGATTAGATTCGTTATTTTTTAATCATAGAATCTCTCCATTCAATATGATTTAGAAAATGTGAAAAATGATATTTAAGCTATTGGCAGAAACATAAAAACAGTTTTGTAGCTATCTTTTTTTAGACTTGTTGAGCAACTAAGTATAATAACTATAAATATGATAAATATGCTGGGTCTAAATAGCTTAGTAACTAAGAGCCCAGTAGCTAAGAGCAGTTCCTGAAACTAGAAACTTTGAAATGCAAGCCTGTCACGGGCTTCTGTTGTACATGAACCTTTACAGTCAGAGGTTCTGGAGACATTTATGTCAAGATGTTTCCAAGAGACTCTCAGCATTGACTACCATAACTAGGCTTCCACAACACCACTCAGAATTAGCTTCCTCTTGGGTAATATAATTTAAGAGATTTGGGGAAGAACCATCCAATTCCAAAATATCTTCTCCCTCATTGTTACAATGTGGGGAATTATATCATTAGACCCTACATAGAACTTGAAAGTATTCAACAAGAGGACCCTACATATTTATTTTTCAAAAGCAACTGTTTTCAGAATATATGACTCAAAAATAATGTAACAGATGAGAAGGGATTATGGGGTGAAAGCTGCATCATCTAACATAAGAGTAAGTTCTCTTAAGTGTTCCTTTATACTCCCATGAAATCGACTGAAGAATTATTAATGAATCAAAGGTAAGACTTACCTTCTTAGTAGCACATTCTGCTTATTCCTGCTAATGCATCACTACTCCACCAGCCCTTCTTCCACTTGCCATAGCCAAGTGATTTCCCTTTACTGCTACATCTTAAGACCCTCAGTGGAGCCCAGGCAACATCTGACCACTCATTCCCCAAGCCACAAAGATGGACTATTCGGCCTGTGTGTTCTGTGCAGAAAATCTTAGGCTGCTTCATTTACTAAAGGCAACAAATTTTTTTGCCCAGTATTATTGCTGTTTTTAAAATGTAGATAATATGTCAACAGTAAATGAAATCTGAACAACTAATTAAGAATTAGAAAACCACTTTTGTGATTAAAACCTGAATTACTATTAATGCTGAAAATCTTGGGAATTTTAATGAATAATGTGTCATGTTTTTATGTAGCAGGAAATTTTTGTCATGTTTTTATGTAGCAGGAAACTTTTAATTTGAAGAAACTAAAAACTCAGGAAAGCAGCAAATCTCTGTGAACATAGAATCATAAAAACCTAGGCTTGGCAAGGAAACTCCTTTTCTATTTAGATGTGCTTCATACAAATCAGTGCCCAATAATATTGTGTGGAAGAAATATTTGTGCTATACAAGGCAGGAGGATTGTGAAGCTACTGTTATCTGCGGTTATACACACAGAGAGATGTGCACACATAGACACATAGAAAAATAAATGTCCCCCTATGAAGGGAACAAATAAATCAAGAAATTTGTATTTTAAAAAACTGAAAGAATCAACAAAATAACATACGTAGAATGAACACTGAGGAAAACAAAGGATTTGGCAAGAATCTAATTAGCCATATCAACCGAGAGAGGTTTGGGTTAGTTTTAGTAAACACAGAGTGGTTTCTGAGTAGAAAGCAAATAACTGCACTGAGGTACTGTTCTAATCACATTTGTTCTAACATTGACCTTATAATAATTAAAAATTGATGCTTGCAACATAATACAGCTGTGCAATCATATTTAAACCTAATCATTTCATAGACAGAGGAAAGTTGTACAAAAAGGTCAAAAACACTTTAATTTCATGACAGTAAATTTACTCTTTATTCCCAAAGTGAAAATGTCTAATTTCTAAAAGAGCAAACCAATAATTACTTATTATAAAGCTATTTTAGTCAATACTTAATTTTGCTATATTGATTAGTGTTTAGACATTTAAAATGTACCCTACAGCAAGAATATGTGTTTACAATATGATTCTCCCTACTGATGTTTGTAAGTATTACAGATATTGATTTAAGACATGTCTCAAAAATGCCAAACTTAATAGTAATCATATAAAAAAACTGACTCTTAAAATTGGAATTTAACTTTAAAAATTTGAATACCAGTGTCCTTAAAGATCTCTTTGTATCGTGATCACCAATTCTGCCATTAAATACTCTAACCATGAGTACTCAATTAAACTACATTATAAACTCTACCCCATCCCAAAAGTAACAGAGAGAAAAAAAACAAATGATCAATTTTACCGTTCACAACTGGAACAAAATGTTTTCTCTCTATTTCATGTACTTCTGATTGTAAAATAAAGACTGGGATATTATTTCCCCCTTAACTTGTATTCTGTGTAACTTAGAGCTCCTTGCAATAAAACAAAATGATGCTTCATCAGGATGTTACTGGGAGTACCAAGGCAATTTACAAACATTAAGTCTGAGAACATCACTGTGAGGGAGGTATTAATATAACACTTCCCTCTTGAGGAGTTCAATGCACTTTACATAACGTTATTTTATTAACTCTTCCTTGAGCTGGGCAAAAAGGCTAAGAATTGTCTAACCATTTACCTCACTCACATGCAAGCGTGAAAAGAACAGAAGAGACGGTTCAACACAACCACGTCCTTTAAATTCACTTTCACTTCTAATCTGAAATTATGACTAAAGATAAGGCCAAGTAAGTCACTCAATATATTTGGTTTCTACTAATATTGATTTTGAACAGGTATCAATTTTATAAATATAAATTCAGAATTATATATTTGAAAGATAATTAATCCCAGTAATTCTTAAGCAATAATTGCTTTTGAAAGTGGAAAAATTGACAGTAATAACTTTTCCCTCTATTATAATATACTAAAGACTCCAAAACCACATTATAATTCTGTGGACAAGCTTCACAACATCCTTAAGTAAATCTATGCATTTCTTAGCAAGAGTGCAACTATGCACACATGAAGACAGCCAGAAGAGATATATAAAGTGAAAGATATAGAAATGCTGGTGATATCTAATGGTGCTTGCCAAGTGTCAGTCACTATTCTAAGGAATCTACATGTATTCACTCATTTAATCCTCATAACTCTGAGATGGGCAGCATTTTCATCATTTTATAGACAAAAAAATTGAGGCTCAGGAAGTTGTTAGTCCTAGGTCACAGAGCTACAAAGTGGCAGAGCTGAGATGCAAACACAGAAAATATGGGACCAGAGTCCATGCTCCCAACCCACGTTCTAGAAAAGAAGTTGTCCCCAGACATCCCTGATCATGGAATTCCGAATCCACAATCATAATTTTTTCCACTCCAAATGTAACATTTCCCACCTCACAGTCTACCTCACAGTAATCACAGAACAACTGCTCAATTTTATGTATCTCACTTTCAAAATATGATACTTGTAATTAGAAAATGGTCACACAGAGGCAGTATAATATAGTTTGGAGTACAGACCTCAGGATCAGACAGATCTAACAGGCTATCCCTAGACAAGTTATTTCTATTCAAGCTAAACAATATAGGTGGTAGAACCTACCTTCTGATGCTGTAGAGAGAATTAAATTAATACAACGTATTTAACATACACCTTACTATGCCTTCTACATAGTAAGCATTCAACAACTGTTGCTACTATAAGTTAGTATAAACTTATTCAAGCCAGTCTCAGAATTCTGAAACTCCAAATTAGCATTGAATTTAGCATATCTCAATGCTGGTGTCAATAGAACTGAATTGATTTTTTCATGAAATATATGTTCTAGCCACTGGCCATGATCTCATTTAATCCTCAAAACAAACCTATGATTTGTGTTTTTATGCCCACTTATAGGAAAATAAGCCTTGAAATTCTAAGTAACATCCATAACCATGCCAGTAATAATTAGATGATTAATCAATTAACTGCATGGATCCCACAAAGCAGGTTAAAAAGTAACCAATAAGCAAGGAAATTATTTGAAAAAGCCTTCTCTCCATAAAATTATAGAACTAAAATTTCCTAGACTGAAGTTCACCTTGTTTAGCCTTTGCTATAATTAGAGCAAAGCTGTGCCCAGAGAAAGTAGTTAGAACAGAGATGATAAAAAGGAAAAATACTACCCAAAAATACACACGCCACCCCTCGCCACGATCCTATTTCCAGTATACACAAGGCGCTTCTGATTCTTCCATCATCAGAACCACTGAAGAAAATAGCAAGGGCCAAGGTCAGGGTAGGAGGCTTCAGAGTTGGACAATATTATACAGGACACAGGCAAGAAGTCTGCACTTGGGGACTGGTGCTTCAGCCAGAGTGAGGTACGAGATTGTAGATCTGTAAAGCACATTTGCCTCAAATCAGCCTCACCTGCACCCAAACATCCTGTAAAGGTCAGCTTCTGGTCTATTCACAGAAATCTGCAGAAAAAGAGAAAATGCATTACATTAGTCTTTTGCTGACCAAGCTTCCTTGATCCTTGACCTACCAGCATTCCCTAAATTGGAAATGTCTTAGTTACGCAAAACAAAAATAGTTCCTGCTGAATTAGGACATTATTTCCTCATTCCCTCTATTTACTGTAAAAGAAATATTTTTGTCATTTGCATAATGACCTGCTGCATATAGAAAGACAATTATTTATGATTTTCACTTTAAAAAAGTGATTCTGAATTGATTATGATACATAATAATCATGTGAAAACATGATTGCAAATAAGACTTAAGTGAAAGAATGGAATTTCCACTTTCATCAGCCAACGTATAAACCAATATGGAGGAGGTGGCAGATACAAAATAATCATATATAAAGAGAGACACAAGCTCAATGATAAGGGTCTGCTTACACAGGCACGGAAAGTAATGGGAAACAATCTTCAGCCCATATGTTACAAGAAATAGAATTTTTAAAAATTCACATTATCCCAAGAATATGTAAGATCTTATGTTCCATTATCAACTAGCAGGTAGTACCCAACCTAGTCATTTCTTCTATACTTAGAATCAGTGCCCTCTTTCAATAACTCATTCCAGCTTTTAGTAATTGTCATGTAAAGGTAAGCTTTTCTTTTATCTAACTTCAGTTCTTTACATAATATGATTGAAAAACCTGGAATGATGCTCCACACATGCAGAATACTTCATATACCCTTGTGGATGGGATGTTGATTTCAGTCTATTTCCCTTTTTTCTGACCTCAGTGGAGACAGGAGAAGTGCTTAGACAGAAACATTGACAAAATGGTTAGAGATAAGAGGAAGTTGATTAGGGACAAATGCAGAGTCGAACCGGGGAAGAAAACAACGTGGAATGACTCACCGTGCCCCAGAACAGTTGATCTGTTTTAGAAGACACAGCCAGCCACCAACAAAATGTGAGTTGTAAAGCAGAACATGCTCAAGCATGCGCTCAGAAGATCTACCGCTGCCTTTCCACTCACTTCCACGCAGATAAATCGATCAATCCATCTCTCTCTCTAACCCTGGCCTCTGTGCAGAGTTCCAGTTCTACCTACACGATTGTAAAATTGAACTGGGTGGATAGGATATTCTTTCCTGTGACTCACTCTGTCCTTCCTCCACAGCTTTACTGCTGGTATGAAGGCATCTTTGGTAAGCTCTAGTGAAGAGAACCACAGTAACCAGCGTCACTTTAATATGAAAAATAATCCGTACTAACAAGGAAAAATGTTGTCTTATCTTGCAGATTCACCAACATCTTAAACCCAAAAATGTACAGAAAAGACCTCATCCTGCCCGTCCAAAAAAAAAAAAAAAAACAAAGAACCCTGGGGAACAGGGTCAGAAGCTCACTGGGAAAATTAAGGTAGGCGATTGGTAAACAGCAGGACACTTTCTGAAAGAATGGACTTGCCTTTTATCCCCTACAATAAAAGGCCCAAGAAAGGGGTTAAATTTGGATGCCCTGGCAGCACCTCAAACTTAACATTTCTAAAATTAAACTTCTCCAAGAACTAGTTTCTGCTGACTTCCTGTTCGTTAAGGGTACACTTGTTCTCTCCGGCTCCAAACATGAGTCATCTTGCTTTATTCCTCTCCCACCCCCACCATATCTAATTAAACACCAAGTTGCATCTATTTTTTTCTTCAGCACTTTTTTGCAACTCTCTGTTGCTCTCTTTTCACATGCTTTATCTCTTATTTGGTTTTGACCCCATATTAGGCCCACTATTCTTCCAAACAATGTGGCTGGTAATTTCCATTTTGAGTTTAAGCTCTGCCTTGATTAGGTCTGCTCCTTAGCAAAAAGATTCTGTGATACCTGCTTGTCTACTGAACAAAGATGTTGCAAGCTATTTCCAAATGCACCCCAAACTGCCTTTCAGTCTTACCTTCTCCTATTTTCCTGGGCATCAGGCAAGCTAGCTATCATCCTACTCCCCACCATACTCTATTGCCTTAACTCCTACCACTTCCTTTTTCTGAAATACAATCTCTGCACCCTCAGAAACTCCAAGCACGCTGCCCACACAAACGTTAATGCCACAAATTCACCTGTGAATGTTTGTTCAGATATTTTTATTCAAAAAGTCATGTCTAAGACCGAAAAATAAGTATTTTAAGTGTTTTTTAAACTAAAACTCCATGAGTTTCCATGGAAAAAGGTGTTATTGAGAGGTGACAATGTGCTAGCAGCCCTCGCCCTTCTCGGCCTCGAGGAGCGCTTCAGCCCTCCATGGCACCGTGGGAGTCCTTCTCAGAGCTGGCTGAGGCCGGAGCCGCCTCCCTCTGCTTGCTGGGAGGTGTGGAGGGAGAGATACGGGAGGCAACCGGGACCACCTGCGGCACTCGCGGACCAGTGCGAGTTCTGGCAGGCGCGGCGCAGGCTCGGTGGGCCCCGCACACGGAGCAGCCAGCCGGCGCTGCCGGCCCAGGGCAGTGAGGGGCTTAGCACCCGTGCCAGCAGCTGTGGAGATTGCGCTGGGTTCCCCAGCAGTGCCGGCCCGCCGGCGCTGCACTCAAATTCTGGCCCGGCCTTAGCTGCTTCCGCGCGGGGCAGGACTTGGGACCTGCAGCCCGCCATATCTGAGCTCCTGCCCTAGGATAGGCTCTCGCGTGGCCAGAGCCTCCCAGAAGGGCGCAGCCCCCTGCTCCATGGACCAAGGGCTGAGGAGTGCAGGCCCCGCTCGTCACTGGTGGGCAGCTCAGCCCGCAGCCCCAATGCAGGATCCACTGGGTGAAGCCAACTGGGCTCCTGAACCGGATGGGGACTTGGAGAACTTTTATATCTAGCGGGAGGATCCTATGTGCACCAATCAGCACTCTGTATCTAGCTAACCTAGTGGAGACTTGGAGGACTAGCACTCTGTGACTCTGTGTCTAGCTCAAGGATTGTAAATGCACCAATCAGCACTCTGTGTCTAGCTCAAGGTTTGTGAATACACCAATTGGTACTCTGTATCTAGGTAACTCTGTATCTAGCTAACTAGCACTCTGTGACTCTGTCTAGCTCAAGGATTGTAAACGCAGCAATCAGCATTCTGTCAAAACGGACCAATCAGCTCTCTGTGAAATGGACCAATCAGTGGGATGTGGGTGGGGCCAGATAAAGGAATAAAAGCAGGCTGCAGAGGCAAGCACCTGCGACCCGCTGGGGTCGCCTTCCACACCGTGGAAGCTTTGTTCTTTTGCTCTTTGCAATAAATCTTGCTGCTGCTCACTCTTTGGGTTCACACTGCCTTTAAGAGCTGTAACACTCAGCTCGAAGGTCTGCAGCTTCACTCCTGAAGCCAGCGAGACCACGAACCCACCGGGAAGATGCGCTGCCTTTAAGAGCTATAACACTCACCACGAAGGTCTGCAGCTTCACTCCTGACAGTGAGACCACCAATCCGCCAGAAGGAAGAAGCTCCAGACACATCTGAACATCTGAAGGAACAAACTCCAGACACACCATCTTTAAGAACTGTAACACTCATGGCGAGAGTCTGCGGCTTCATTCTTGAAGTCAGCGAGACCAAGAACCCACCAATTCCGGACACCTTACCAGCTCAACTGGTAGTTCAAGATGTTGAGATAGAGCCCCTACAAAACAGTCTTCCTTAAAAAAAAGAAAAAAATACTCTTACTACAACTGCATGATTCAACCCAGCAAAGCAATTAATAATAGATTGATGTTAAATAAATTCATACTTAATAGTAAATTTATGTTCAATAATACTAATAAATGGATATCATTTGGAGTTTAATTTTACATTTTAAATTAGGCGCAGTGGCTCACACCTATAATCCCAGCACTTTGGGAGGCCCATGCAAGAAGATTGCTTGGAACCAAGAGACTAGCCTGGGCAACATGGTGAGACCCCCATCTCTACAAAAGCAATTTTTTTAAATTAAAACAAAATGTTATGCTTTAGAGGACTTTTAGATCAAATAAATCAAGCAAAGTAATATTTTAGTTGATAGTGTCTGTTTAAAATTATTTGCACTCCTAGCAAAAGAGAATTCTACAATATTTACTATAATGCACTATCAAAAAATGCACAAAAATAAGTCTATTTTCTTACAGAAATGATTTTGGTTTGCTATACAGCTTTTCTTATTGTTCCTAAAAGTTCAAATAACTTATACTTTACTATTGTACAACAGCGAGTAGTAGAAGGTTAAAAAAAAAAAAGACTTGTTTTAACTTATGTTAGAATGAAGTCTTTTCTTTGTCTATTTGCGCTCTGGTCTCACCATGCTTTTTTGCGAGTATTTCCTATCTGTGTAAAGGTCACCTTTCCTTGGAAGCTCTACCACTGAGTCAGTCTACTTTAGCCTCCTTATTAGTTCTTAGGAAAGCCACTGTCCATACAAGGAACTTCAAATACAGATTAAGTAAACACAGATAAAATTGCAATTTTACCTCATTCTAATCCCAGATCTATACTTGACCTATTAGGTGACACACATCATGAAAGTTTAAAAGTGAAAAAGACACAGTCTTTAAATAGAGAGTCAAGGGGAGAGCCAGATACCAAGTTCAGTTGGAAGAAAAGCAAGGTCATTTGCAGGAGAATGTAAGAAAGTCATTTAAAAACCCCTCAGGAAAAGAAAAAAAAAAAAAAGGAAAAGAAAATATTAGCAGTGGTAATAAAGTGCATCTCCATAATCATCTCTCTGCTTTGAAAAAAAAAATTGGGGAAATTTTTCCATGACCCTAATGGTGCACTCAGAACATATTTGTCGTGGTCTATTATAGACTATTTACTTGTATTTCTCACTCACCTAAATCTTGTCAGCAATATAAAATGCTAGATTTGGCCAGGCACGTTGCCTCACATCTGTAATCCCAGTACTTTGGGAGGCCGAGGCAGGCAGATCACCTGAGGTCAGGAGTTCAAGACCAGCCTGGCCAACATGGTGAAATCCCATCTCTTCTAAAAATACAAAAACTAGCCAGGCATGGTGGCACGAGTCTGTAATCCCAGCTACTCAGGAGGCTAAAGCAGGAGAATCACTGGAACCCAGGAGGCGAAGGTTGCAGTGAGCCAAGATCAAAACCATTGCACTCCAGCCTGGGTGACAAGAGCAAGACTCCATCTGAAAAACAAAAAACAAAAACAAAAAAATTGCTGGATTCATAGGATGGCCTATAAGTATTAGAGGAATTCAAAAAGACCTGTGCAGGTGAATTAGTCAAGGGTGGCTTCAGGAAGAAATCACCATCAGTTTTTTTCTTATCCAGACCCATCTTTTCTAAACAACTGGTTTTCCCATAGAGCCAGAATCTAATCAGGCTCTCTCTGTTTCCTTATAAAGTCAACTTTGATATTTGTCTAAACATTTTATAGCTCCTTCTGCTAATTTACATGCTCTTTGTATTACACAGATGAAGTCAAACATTTTTCAATGAATTTCATAATAGTGAAGTGGTTCTGGCTTACAACATTGTTTCTGTGTTCCACTTAATATTCATAGGTCCAAAATTTTAATAACTTGGTTATAGTAAACTAAACAATGGACTATCTAGTACACAGGAATCCTTTTTTGAAAGCCATCTACGGGGTCCCATTCCTTACAGAGAAAGACCATGATAATGTGTTGGTACATTGCAATGAAGGGAGAAAAGGAAAGGAGGGAAGTAGAAAGAAAGAGGAAATGAAAGAGGGAAGAAAGGGAGGAAGGAGGGAAGGAAGGAATAAAGAGAGGGAGGGAGGGAGAATTGAATTGAACTGGGATGTTTAAACTTTCTATTTTGTCATCTCATAGCATCTTTACCTCTCTTCACACTTTTCTACATCAAACGATACCTAAACAAAACTATCATGAGTTCCCAAATGGCCTTTAGAAGAATATTCTAATATTCTAACAGATACAGAGGCAAGAAATTATCGTACATTCTGAAGAGAGTTAATTTTCTCTTCAGAATTTATACATGAGCAATGTGAATTGTAGAAATTTTAACAATTTATATTTTATTACAAAATTTCATTCCAACTAAGAGGAAAAAATAATTTTGCAACCTTAAAGAATTAACTCACCAGGTGCAGTGGCTCACACCTGTAATCCCAGCACTTAGAGAGGCCAAGGAGGGTGGATCACCTGAGGTCAGGAGTTCGAGGCCAGCCTCACCAACATGGTGAAACCCCACCTCTACTAAACATACAAACTTAGCTGGGCATGGTGGTGCATGCCTGAAATCCCAGCTACTTTGGAGGCTGAGGCAGGAGAATCACGTGAACCAGGGAGGCAGAAGTTGTAGTGAGCTGAGATCGTGCCATTGCACTCCAGCCTGGGCAACGAGTGAAACTCCATCTCAAAAAATAATAATAATAATAATTAACTCTAGTTCAACAAACACAGTCAAAATAAATAGTCATAGATATGTAAAAGATTATAAAGATCTAGTCACATAATTTTTTTTACTTAAAAAAATGTTTAACTTTTATTTTAGGTTTAGAGGTACATGTGAAGGTTTATTACATAGGTAAATGTGTCATGGGGATTGTTGTACAGATTATTTCATCACCCAGGTATTTAGCCCAGTACCCAATAGTTATCTTTTCTGCTCCTCTCTCTCCTCCCACCCTCCTGGTTCAAGTAGGCCCAAGGGTCTGTTGTTTTCTTCTTTGTGTTCATAAGTTCTCATCATTTAGCTCCCACTTATAAGTGAGACTATGTGGTATTTGGTTTTCTGTTCCTGTATTAATTTGCTAAGGATGATAGCATCCAGCTCCATCTATGTTCCTGCAAAAGACATGATCCCATTCTTTTTTACAGCTGCATAATATTCCATGGTGTATATGTACCACATTTTTTTATCCTATCTGTCACTGATGGACATTTAGGTTAATTTCATGTCTTCGTTATTGTGAATAGTGCTGCAGTGAAAATTCACATGCATGTCTCTTTATGGTAGAATGTTTTATATTCCTTTGGGTATATACCCAGTAAAGGGATTGTTGGGTCAAATGTAGTTCTGCTTTTAGCTCTCTGAGGAATCACCATACTGCTCTCCACAATGGTTGAACTAATTTACAGTCCCACCAATAGTGTATAAGCGTTCCCTTTTCTCCACAGCCTTGCCAGCATCTGTTATTTTTTGACATTTTAATAGTAGCCATTCTGACTACTCATTGGGATCTCATTGTGATATAGATTTGCCTTTCTCTAATGATTCATAATATTGAGCTTTTCTTTCTTTCTTTCCTTCTTTTTTTTTTTTTTTTTTTTTTTTTTTGACACCAAGTCTCACTCTGTTGCCCAGGCTGGAGTACAGTGGCATGATCTTGGCTCACTGCAACATCTGCCTCCTGGGTTCAAGCAGTTCTCCTGCCTCAACCTCCCAAGTACCTGGGACTACAGGTGTGTGCCACCATGCCCAGCTAATTTTTGTATTTTTAGTAGAGACAGGGTTTCGCCATGTTGACCAGGCTGGTCTCAAACTCCTGACCTCTGGTGATCCACCCGCCTCGGCCTCCTAAAGTGCTGGGATTATAGGCGTGAGCCACCACACCTGGCCAGCTTTTTTTCATATGCTTGTTAGCCACATGCATGTCTTCTTTTGAGATGTGTCTGTTCATGTAGTCTGACCACTTTTTAATGGAGTTGTTTTTCTCTTGTAAATTTAAGTTCCTTATAGATTTTGGATATTAGACCTTTGTGAGATGCATAGTTTGCAGCCTGCAGAATATCTCCGATTCTGTAGGTTATCTGTTTACTCCGTTGTTAGTTTCTTTTGCTGTGCAGAAGCTCTTAAGTTCAATTAGATCCCAATTGTCAATTTTTGCTTTTGTTACCATTGCTTTTAGTGACTTTGTCACGAAATTTTTGCTCATTCCTATGTCCAGGATGGTACTGCCTAGGTAGTCTTCCAGGATTTTTATAATTCTGGGTTTTATATTTACGTCTTTAATCCATCTTGAGTTGATATTTGTATATGGTGTCAGGAAAGGGTCCAGCTTCAATCTCCTGTAGGTGGCTAGCCAGTTATCCCAGCACCATTTATTGAATAGGGAGTCTTTTCCCTATTGTTTATTTTTGTCAGCTTTGTCAAAGATCAGATGGTTGTAGATGTTAGGCCTTATTTCTGGGCTCTCTATTCTGTTCCATTGGTCTATGTACCCGTTTAGGTACCAGTACCATGCTGTCTTGGTTACTGTAACCTTGTAATTTTCAAGGTAGGTAATGTGATGCCTCCAGCTTTGTTCTTTTTGGTTAGGATTGCCTTGGCTATTCAGGCTCTTTTTTGGTTCCATATGAATTTTAAAATAGTTTTTCCTAGTTTTGTGAAGAATGTCGTCAGTAGTCTGATAGGAATAGCGCTGAATCTGTAAATTGCTTTGGACAGTATAGCCATTTTAATTATATTAATTCTTCCCATCCATGAGCATGGGATTTTTTTTTTTATTTGTTTGTGTCTTCTCTGATTTCTTTGAGCAGTGTTTTGTAATTCTCATTGTAGAGATCTTTGGCCTCCTAGTTAGCTATATTTCTAGGTATTTGTGTGTGTGTGTGTGTGTGTGTGTGTGTGTGTGTGTGTGTGACAGTTGTGAATGGGATTGCCTTTCTGATTTGGCTCTCGGTTTGGCTGTTGGTGGTGTATAGGAATGCTCGTGATTTTTGTACATTGATTTTGTATCCTAAAACTTTGCTGAAGTTATTTATCAGCTGAAGGAGCTTTTGGGCCTAGGCTATGGTGCTTTCTAGATACAGAATTATGTCCTCTGCAAGCAGAAATAGTTTGACTTCCTCTCCTCCAATTCAGATGCCCTTTATTTCTTTCTCTTGCCTGATTGCTCTGGTTAGGACTTCCAATTCTGTGTTGAACAGAAGTAGTAAGAGAGGGCATCCTTATCTTGTGCCAGTTTTTTGAGAGAAGCTTCCAGCTTTTGCCCATTTAATATAACATTGGCTATGGGGTTGTCATAGATGGCTTTTGTTATTTGGAGTTATGTTCCTTCAATACCTAGTTTACTGAGAGTTTTTAACATGAAGTGGTGTTGAATTTTATGAAAAGCCTTTTCTGCATCTATTGAGATAATAATGTGGTTTTGTCTTTAGTTCTGCTTATGTGATGAATCACATTTATTGATTTGTGTATGTTGAACCAACCTTGCATCCCAGGGATGAAGCCTACTCGATCATGGTGGATTAGTTTTTGATATGCCAGGTTTGCCAGTATTTTGTTGAGGGTTTTTGCATTGATATTCATCAAGGATATTGGCCTGAAGTTTTCTTTATTTGTTGTTTTTCTGCCAGGTTTTGGTATTAAAATGATGCTGGCCTCATAGAATGAGTTGGGGAGGAGGGATTTTTGGAATAGTTTCTGCAGGAATGGTACCAGCTCTTATTTGTACATCTGATAGAATTGAGCTGTAAATCCATCAGGCCCTGTGCTTTTTTTTAATTGGTAGACTATTTATTACTGATTCAATTTTGGAGCTCATTATTGGCCTGTTCAAGGAATAAATTTCTTCCTGGCTCAGTCTTAGGAGGATATATGTGTCCAGAAATTTATTCATCTCTTCTAGGTTTTCTAGTTTGTGTGCACAGAGGTGTTCACAGTAGTTTATGATGGTTGTTTTTATTTCTGTGGGGTTACTAGTAACATTTCCTTCATCATTTTTAATGCATTTATTTGGATATTCTCTCTTTGCTTATTTATTAGTCTAGCTAGTGGCCTATAAATTTTATTGCTTTTTTCAAAAAAAAAAAAAAACAACTCTTGCATTCATTAATCTTTTGAATGGTTTTTTTGTGTCTCGATTTCCTGCAGTTCAGCTCTGGTATTTGTTATTTGTCATCTTCTACTGACTTTGGGGTTGATTTGTTCTTGTTTCTTTTTTCTCTTCTTCTTCTTTTTTTTAAAGACAGGGTCTCACTCTGTCGCCCAGGCTAGAGTGCAATGGCATGATCTCAACCCACTGCAACCTCCACCTCCTGGGTTCAAGCAATTTTCCTGCCTCAGCCTCCCGAGTAGCTAGGATTACAGGTGTGCACCACCGCACCTGGGTAATTTTTGTATTTTTAGTAGAGACAGTTTCATCATGTTGGCCAGGCTGGTCTTGAACTCCTGACCTCAAATGATCCTCCTGCCTCGGCCTACCAAAGTGCTGGGACAGGCATGAGCCACTTCACTGACCTTGTTCTTGTCTCTCTTATTCATTCTGTTGTGAAGTTAGGTTGTTAATTTGAAATCTTTCTTTTTGATGTGGGCATTTAGTGCTATGAATTTAACACTGCCTTAGCTGTGTCCCAGAGAATCTGGTATGTCATATCTTTGTTCTCATTATTTTCAAAGAACTTCTTGATTTCTGCCTTAATTTCATTATTTACCCAGAAGTCATTCAGGGGCATGTTGTTTAATTTCCATGTAATAGCATGGTTTTGAGAGATTTTCACTGCCTTGACTTCTGTTTTTATTGTGCCGTGGTCCAAGAGTGTATTTGGTATGATTTCAGTTATTTTACATTTGTTGAGGATTGTTTTATGTCCAAATATGTGATCAATTTTAGAGTATGTGCCATGTGGTGATGAGGAGAATGTATATTCTGTTGTTTGGGGGTGAAGATTTCTGTAAATGTCTATCAGATCTATTTCGTCCAATGCTGAAGTTAGGTCCCAAATATCTTTGTTAATTTTCTGCCTCAGTGATCTGTCTAACACTGCCAGTGGAGTGTTGAAGTCTCCCACTATTATTGTGTGGGAATCTATGTCTCTTTGTAGGTCTCTAAGAACTTGCTTTATAAATCTGGGTGTTCCTGTGTTGGGTGCACTTATATTTAGGATAGTTAGGTTTCTTGGATTGAACCTTTCACCATTATGTAATGCCCTTTTTTGTCTTTTTTGATCTTTGTTGGTTTGAAATCTGTTTTATGTAAAATTAGCATTGTAACTCCTACTTTTTTTTGTTTTCCATTTTCTTGGTAGATTTTTCTCCATCACTTTATTTTGAGTCTGAGTGTCATTATATATAGTCACATAATTTTTAATAGCAAAGTAACTACAAACTGAATGTATAAATTAAACAATATTAATTTAATAAATCAGAATAGTGTATCATCACTAAAAGTGATTCTGTAGAAGTATATTAACTAAAATAAAATTCAAATTTTTAAGAAGCAGATTGCAAAATACTACAAAGTCATGTGCTTCTTTCCTATGGGAATATGTTCTGAGAAATGTGTGGTTAGGTGATTTTGTTATGCAAACATCACAGTGTATACTTACAGAAACCTAGATGGTATAGCTTACTACACACCTAGCTATATGGTCTAGCCTATTGCTCCTAGGCTACAAACCTGTACAGCGTGTTACTGTACTGAATAATGGAGGCAGTTGTAACACAATGGTATTTGTGTATCTAAACATAGAAAAGGTACAGTAAAAATATGGTATTATAATCTTATGGGACCGCCATTGTATATGCAGTCATTGACCAAAACATCATTAATGCGGTGCCTGACTGTACATGGTATACTTGTAACATTTTGTGACACATATAATCATGGAAAATAAACACTAGTAAGACAGTCACCAAAATGTTAATTATATTCGTCTCTAACTTGGAGATTATAGTTGATATTTTATTTTGTTTGTAATACTTTGTCTACTTTATACATTATCTATAATAAACATGTAATATTTTGATAACCAGAACAAAAATAAGAAAATGCCTGGATTCTAATGATAGCTGGGTCACGTTGAGCAAGTTGCTTAAGCTCATTCAGCCAAAGATACTTCATCTAAAAATCTGGAGCAATAATTGTACCAACCTTTTAGGGTTGGATAATAATTATATAATGTAATTCATGTAAAATTCTTAGCACTGGTACATGAGTAAATGGAAGTTTGAAAAGATAAGCTACAAGAGCTGTAGAGGAATTTCAAGTTTCCCCTCGTCTTTTATTCTTAATCATTTTAGCCATCAACAATTTAGTTAGTTTACCCTTGAGTTCAAACTCTCCTAAATCAAATCATTGTTTCACTAACTTGTGGAGGTTTGTTGAGCCAAAGAACGTAACTACAGCTGTGGCCCAAGTTAATATTTCCCATCAGCTGCATTATACATTGGTAGTTTCAGTAAATGACCATCATGGCCAACAGAGGAAAGAAAAGAATTATCTTCCTAATTCATACTCTTTGGGAATTCTAAGAAGGAAACACGTAATTACTAGAATTTGGCTGGCATATTGAATCTGGGGCATGAAGAAAAGTCATGGGACTTTTAATGATAGAAAACAGTCCAGACCTCAGATTTTTATGTCATCAAATAAAAAAAAATCCTTAAAGTAAGATACTCTAATGAATAAATATTTTTTCTGGGTATATTTCAGTCATGTTAACTGGAAATATAAATTGTTATTCTGTATAATTATTATATTTTTTTTTTTTCTGGAATATATATGTCAGCATTAATCAGGTAAAAATCTGATTGAAGAGAGTCACAAGTTCAGAGATCCACTCATTCCTTCCTTCATACATTCACCCAAGAAATATTTATTGATCACTCAGTATGTGACATTCACTGTGTAGATAGGAGGATACAAGGAAGGTCTCTTCTTGTGAGGACACATAATGGGGGAAAATATTCAAATAAGAACACAAATAGTTATGTAATTATAACATAATTAAAGTTACAAAGGCGAGGTGGCATGGTTCTAAGTGAGGAGTGGAGGATGTGGAATTAGAAGCAGCAAGCTTTGGCCAGTGGCTCACACCTCTAATCCCAGCACTTTGGGAGACTGAGGTGGGTAGATCACCTGAGGTCAGGGGTTCGAGACCAGCCTGGCCAACATGTTGAAACCCTGTCTCTACTAAAAATACAAAAATTAGCTGGGCGTGGTGGCGCACGCCTGTAATCCCAGCTACTCGGGAGACTAAGGCAGGAGAATCGCTTGAACCCAGGAGGCAGAGGTTGAAGTGAGCTGAGACAGCACCACTGCACTCCAGCCTGGGTGACAGAGTGAGACTCTGTCTCAAAATAAATTAATTAATTAGTTAAATTAAAATAAATTTTAAAAAAAGAAGCAGCGAGATTTTACAACGCTGAGTTCTCTCTCACGGGATAGTGGTCTCTCTCCTTCTCTCTCTTTTGCTCTCTCTTCCCCACCTTCCCTTCCTCTCCCCCCACCACCTGTGTGTGTATGTGTACATGCGTATGTGTAAGAGACAGAGAGTATGTGTGAGTGTGTGTGTGTTTTCTCTTGTAAATGCCCATCATGGTATATCCACACCCATGCTTTAACCCAATCAGTTGAAACTGTTAGGGGTGTGTACTAGTTTGCTAAGGCTACCATAACAAAATACCAAAGACTGGGTGGCTTAAACAATGGAATTTTATTTTCTCACAGTTCCATATGCTGGAAGTCCAAGATCAAGATGACAGCTGGGTTGACTTCCTGGGAGGCCTCTCCTTGGCTTGCAGATGGCGGTCCCTGCTGCCACTTCACATGACACATGGTCATCCTTCTGTGAACATGCTCCCCCAGTGTCTCTCCCTTTTCTTAAGAGGGCACCAATCATATTGGATTAGAGTCCTACCCTAATGACCTCATTTTAACTTCATTACCTCTTTAAAAATGTTATCTCAAAGCATGGTTACATTCTGAGATACTGATGGTTGGGATTTTGACATATAAATTTGTAGGGGACACAATTCAGCCCATGACAGGATATTAAAGGCTTAGGGTGTTGGGGGGCATAGTTGCCACACATGGTTGTGCCACTTATGCATTGCACAGGCTATAGATGTGCCATTCACATAGCAGTTATCATAAGCTTTTATATTTTTTAATAAAAATTTTCCCACAGAAAGTGTCTGGAGAAAGATTTGCCTTTTTTCCCGCCACTATGAAAGGTTTGCCTTTTTCTGATTTTCACAAAGGACCATTTGGGCTAACAGTGTTGCTTTATGGCAGGAAACACTTTTCCCTAATCTGGTATTTCCTTCCATATGGAAAGGACTCTCCTACAGTAACACCACAGGCCCCTCTTTGCCCCTCCTCACTCTCAATCAATCCTCCCTTGAAGAGTGATTTATCTTTGATGACTAATTTGGAAGCAGCTCCATAAACGTCCTGTGTCCACACTCACACATTGACACAACAAAGGCCATGTGGGGTAGGATTAAACATGGAGCTTCTGGAATCAAATGACCTGGGCTTAACTCCAGTTCTGCCACTACATGACCATAGGTCTTATTTAACACCTGTGTGCTTAACACTCCTCACCTGTAAAATAGAGATTATAAATATAGCCTCCTTTTAGGGTCATTGTAAGAATTCTATTTATAGTGAAGTCAATAAATAAATATTCAAGTAAAAGTTGCTCTTATGACTTCTACACAGATTTCAGGATTGCCTTTCTGATGTTCTTCCTTCAAGGCAGGGAAGAGCAGACAAGCCACGCTGATAATTATGTGAATGCAGCTTCAAGAGGGCTATGACTCCTCTGCATATATACCAAACACCTGGCAGAGCTCTGGGCGTGGAGAAGGCATTCTTGACTTGTTGAATGAATTTATTTACTAAAAGAATCAAGGTCAGACTGCAGAATTCCAGTCTATACTTGAGAGTAGGGTTTTCATCTCATGAGTCTGTATATCCTCTGAACTGCCTAGTGTGATAACTTGCTTCTGGTAGGTACCAAAATATGTACTGAGTTGCTATTAGTTGCTTTAAACATGAAACATTATACTGTAATTTTACTATTGTTCCTTCCTGTATGATTTTTCCTTGAAAGACAAAGAGCTTTTGAGAAGCTTTGCATTATTTTCAGTGCCCCTGTAGAGTTCTGGAGAAGGCTAATGGTGATAGTTGCCTAACAATGTGAGTGCACTTAATGCCACTAAACTGTACACTTAAAAATAGTCAAAATGGCTAATTTTGTGTTATGTATATTTTTTTAAATATGTCTGCCAAGGATCTATGGTGAGAAGAAAGTAAAGTCATGCTGCTCAAAGATTTTTTTGAAAATCAAGTAAGGTACCCAAGTGCCTGGCACATGGCAGAAGCTCAACAAAAGTTAGTTCCCTTTCCACAAGTTCTGAATCACAACTGCCCCTGATGGTGACAGGTCATGAAGGATGACCCCTGTAGTTTCTATTGCCAGATGAAAACATTTTTCTAGGGATGGGGAGGGGGGAATCAACATTTGTAATGCTTCATGTCCTGACACTGTGGATGGTGGCAATAATCCCCCCGCCCCCCCTCCCCCCCGGCCCCCCGCCAGAAGAAACATTAAAGCTTGGTCTCTATTATAATCAATTCTAATATCATGAATCACAAAGTGTCAAAGGAAATGTTTGAGATATTAAAAGAAGACATGCCATCTACTTTCCATTTTGGATAGGCATCTGTAACATTTGTTTCAAAATAACATAGTTGTTTTTTTTTTTTTTTTTTTCAATTACAGCTCTAGTGAATTTATGTGCCTCATTATAAAGTAATTCTGGAGGAGTTAAGGGATTACAATGTAGAGCCATTTACTCTCTTCAGAGGAAAACCACAATAACATACAAAGAAAGAATGAAGGATACAAATAATCTTGCATTTAATACAGTCAATATTTTAGACAAGATACGTTCTATCCACCTACTCATCGGCCTCCTTGTATTTGACTATTTTTTACAAAAATCAACCTATTCTTGATTGTCTTAGTTTAAATAAATCATGACATGATCCTGAGAACTTGGCAAGAACATCAATGATTTTACATCTGGCATCACACACCAGCTGCATATTGAGGGAATGAAAAGCTTTTCTATTTCTTTACCTTGCTTCATTAGTGAGTATGTGGTGATGCATGCATTACCGCATGTGTGCAGGCTCAGCTCCCCATATGGAGAGGCACCCAGCAATATCACAAATCCCATGCATCATTTACTGTGAAGCAAAACTTTCAAAAAATAATAAGAATTGTATTTTTACTAAAATATTTTTATCTAAAAATGGATATATTGGGTTTTTGTGAATAGAATTATATGCTTAGCGTATATAGGTGGAACCTGTTGCAAAAGTCTCTAATGGAGAAATAACTTTAGCTGTCACAGTTGAACATATGTACGGTATGGTACCCATCTTCAAGTCATCATACAGTAAAAAACAATAATTTCCATGCCAAATCTATGTCCAACACATTTTCTACTCAGTTCTTGACAACTATACTACTTACTGGGAAAATATGTGCTGTGAGCTTTATGGTTATCTAAGAACTCTTTACAATGTCCTCAGTCTCAGCAAGTTACCTTGTATTTGAATTTTGTAAAGTTAGCAAACATCTCTTTGTACTAGTTATCTATGCTGTGTAACAAACTACCCCAAAATTTAGTGGCCTAAAATAACAATTTATTATCTTATGGTTTCTGGGAATCAGGAAATCAGGAATGGCTTAGCTGGGCAGTTATGGCTCTGGATTTCTTATGGGATCTTGCCAGGACCACAGGCATCTTAAGATTTTACTGTGGCTGCAAGATCAGTTTCCGAGATGACTCACTCATGTTATTAGTTTGCTGTTTATGGCTGTTTTTGCAAGAAGTCTCAGTACTTTTCATATGGAACTCTCTAGATAGCTCCCTGAATATCCAGATGACATGGCAGCTGGATTCTCCCAGAGTGGCCGATCTAAGGGAGCAGAGTAGAAGAGGCACTGCACTGCCTTTCATGACCTAGCCATAGAACACCCACCCCATCACTTGCATGGTCACACAGACCAAACCGGGTACAGTGTGGAAGGGGATTACACAAGGAAAGTAGGAGATGAGGATCATTAGAGCCATCTTGGAAGTTGAAAGTTGGAGATGAGGATCATTAGAGCCATCCTGAAGGCTGGCTACCACACTCTTAAATAAATTTTATTTTCAAATGTATAGGCTTCAATTGCATATACACTTTTATTTGGTTGAAATCTGATTTTGCATATGTTCATTTTTCTGTCTTGGATGAGAATTAAAACGTTCTCAACTTTCATAATTTAATCAATCTAAAAATTATAGACATATCCATACTCAGCAAAAGAAAAATGTATCTGATCTAAAAGCAACAGCTATTTGTAACCCACTGGAAGCACTTACCCAATGATGAAAGCTAAAATCATTTTAAGTAGTTGGTTAAAATTACAGATCAGGAAACTAATTATTTAGAGAGATTTTATTGTTTCATCTCATTCAATATTCTGAGGTAATATCAATCATTAATCTGGAACTATTTTTTAATAAACAAATAAAAGCTTTTTATTAATGACATGTGAAAGGAAAAGAATGATCTTTATTGGATTTTACATAAATGAAAAGGAAATATTCATTCAGAATTTATCACTAAACTATTTGTAGAATCTGTAACTTGGTATTTATTCAACAAATATATCTGAACACCTGTTGCTTTGAGATATTCTAGGGAAATAAAAGTAAGCCAAGGAATTTGCCTTCAAGGAACTTACACCTGGTTGGGTTGATAAGGCAGGTTAACACAGACTTAAATACTAACCATTGTGCAATAAATTTTATAAGAGAAGGGAAAAGTGTAATATGAATAGTGGAGAAATAAAGCAATTTTAACAACAAACCCCGCAAAGCATTAGAGAGTATTGGCATTTTAGCTGACTCTTTAAAGATTAATAGATTTTAACAATAGTGGATATTACAATAAAAGAAGCAGCAAAATAAAAGTCTAAATTCAGTAAAGCACAAGGTTACCAACACATATCAATCTCTCCTCAGTGTATGTACATCCTCCCACCACCTCCATATTTTCAGGTAAGAAGCCAGGTAGATTCTGTCTCACTGAAGATTACATCTTTCTCCTCACGCATCCTCCAGCCAGTCCAACATTGTCTTTACCTTCTACTGGCTTTTTGGTTTGCATTTTCTGAGGCTGGTTTTCTGCCATTCCATCAGTTCTATAATTTAAACAATTTGATTCCAGTAAGTTCCCTCTTTTTGTTGTTCCTGCTTCAATGAACCAGTGAAAGTCTCTACATAGGATCTAAAATGTATTTTTATTTATTTTTAACTAATACATAATAATTGTACATATTCATGAGGTACGTAGTGATGTTTTGATACATACAATGCACAGTGATCAGAGAGTGGTAATTAGCATATCCATCATCTCACACATTTATCATTTCTTTGTTTTGGGAACATCTAATATTCTCTCTTCCAGGTATGTGAAAATACATATTATTGTTAACTGTAGTCATCCTACAGTGCCATAGTTTAAACTATTCTGATACAGCTACTGTGTCAGATTGTATTTCTAACATGGCCACAAAAAGATCTCCCATTCAACATTTTCTTTTTATAATATGACCCTTCCTCTATCCAGACATGGCATCTACATTCCCTTTTCTTGAAGTGGGCCTGTGACTAAGCCAGAAGTGGTAGTATGTGACTTCAGAGGCTGGCTTCCTCCTAGAACCATTGGGATGCTCATTCTTGGAACCCAATAATCATGCCATGAGACGGCAAAAAAGCCACACAGAGACAGGGAGGCCATGAGTAGCAGGAGTTACCACAAATAGTTGGAGCTAAGGTCCCAGCCCTAGCCACCATCTGACTGCCACCACAAGACCAGTCTCAAATGAGAACTGCCTAGCTGGGCCTAATCAATGCCAGAACCATAAGAGGTAATCATGAGCTGACTGTTGTTTTAAGTCATAATACCTTTGAATGATTTATTTCATAACAGTAGATAGTTAAGAAAGATTCTGGCACCTGGAAGTGGGGCACTGCCATGACAAAATCCTGAGACATGTAGTATTATCTTTAGGACCAGGTAGTGAGCAGAGAGTGGCAGAACATTGAAGAGACTATTAGTAGAAACTTAACATTCAGCAAAGTGTTAGTGGAAGCCCAGAGGGCTGAAGGAGGCTGTCAATCAGGGCTCAAGCAAAGTACAGGAAACTCAATTGACAACACTGTCATCCCTAGTAATGTGAAAAAATGAAAATGTACCTAATGAATGTGAAGATCTAGTTAAGAGGATTTTAGGCAGAATATTGAAATTGCCACCTGGTTTCTCACTGCCTATGATAAAAGGCAGGAGGAAAAAGACGGGCTAAAGAATATACTGTTAAATATAGAAGATCCAAGACTTGTTGGATTTGAAAATAAAACTATTTCTTGTTCTCAATCTCTTACAATGCAAAGGATTCCAAAATTAAAAGTAGCTTCTGGGCATAGATGAAATCCAGTGCACTGTCTGGAAAACGTGGTCTACAAGGGAAACATAGGGCATGACTGTAAAACTCTTCAACATTTTAAAAAGATTTAAAGTGATGGCTCATAGAACCTTTCAGTCAGACCAAAAGCCATTTAAGGATCTTAAGAGTGTGCTTTGCAGATCTTCTCAGTTAAACGATTGGGCTTTAAGAATCTCAAGGATGTTGTGTCCTGCAGTCTCATATGAGCCTGAGGGAGAAAGGGGTTTATCTGGAATAATAGGAGGGTGTGCCTCAGGATTATAAAGTGATATATTTAAACACACAATGCTTTCAAAAGAAGTATTCTGGAGGAATCACTGTCAGCTTGGACTGTAAAGGACAGATAAATACTAAATATTTAGTAACAAGATGACTTTAAACCTCTACCCTTCTACAGGCAGAAAGCAGACTAAGAAGACTACTAAATTGCAAACTTAGGTTTTCTTATTGAAAACAGAGGATGATTCTGAGGGCACCTAGAGCCCAGAGGGTAGAGCCAAGAGCCATGATGAACACCTCCCAGGCAGGTGGACTGAGCCCTCATCAAGGATATAGAAACATGCTAACAATCAGTGGCTGCTCTGTGCCCTTGTCCTACCCTTTGTGAACTATTCTATCATTATATGTTGGGGATGTAGAAGAGAGACATCCTGTTTCTTTAAACTGAGAGCAATGTCTTCGAACTGAGAGCAATGGTCCTCCAGGAGATGTACCCAGGAACCACAATGAAAGAGCCTCACCTGCACCTGGGCCTGATTGCAATTCCTACACCTCAAGCAAATGCCATAATGAAATGAGATTTGGCAGAAGAGAAAAAGACAAGCATATTTTGCCTAGAGGAGGGATGTAAATTATTATGGCCAAAGGGGGGACTGTGACAGATACTGCTTTCCGACATGACCACAAGATCTTCCATTCCAGATCTGTTCTTGGGATGTGATTTGACACTTCTCCCACAGACAGATCATATGCCTCCTCCTTGAGCCTAGACAGGTCTATGATTATAGCAGAAATGGAGTGACCTCACTTCAGAGGATAGGTTGTAAAAGGGAATACAGTTTCTACCTGGACCTCACGGGACACTCCTTCTTGAAACCAGTCACGTGTCATGAAGAAGAGGAAAGACTTCATTGAGACTACAGAAAGTGTTCTTGCCAATAGTCCCAAATAAGGTCTTAACCAAAAGCCAGTATCAACCTCCAGGGATGTGGGAGAAGTGAGCCTGGAGACGATTCAGCCCCAGCCACCATCTGGCCACATGGAGATCCCAAGTAAGAACCACCTAGGCCGGGCGCGGTGGCTCAAGCCTGAAATCCTAGCACTTTGGGAGGCCGAGACGGGCGGATCACAAGGTCAGGAGATCGAGACCATCCTGGCGAACACGGTGAAACCCCGTCTCTACTAAAAATACATAAAAAACTAGCCGGGCGAGGTGGCGGGCGCCTGTAGTCCCAGCTACTCGGGAGGCTGAGGCAGGAGAATGGTGTAAACCCGGGAGGCGGGGCTTGCAGTGAGCTGAGATCTGGCCACTGCACTCCAGCCTGGGTGACAGAGCGAGACTCCGTCTCAAAAAAAAAAAAAAAAAAAAAAAAAAAAAAAAAGAACCACCTAGTAGAGCCCAGTTTGTCCCCAGAATCATGACTAGAAAAAAATAAAATGATTCTTCTTGTTTTAAGCCACTAAGTTTGGAGGTAATTTGTTACACAACAATAGATAAGTAGAACAGTTTTCTACTTAAATAATTAATGATTTTTAATCCTTAAAAATGCCAAGAGAATTAAGTTAATATTGGAAACTAGGGTTTTTTTTTCCCATAGCAGCTTTTATAAATTGATGTCTTTCTTTCATATAAAAGTTTCACTAAGGTGCTACCTTCTTCTTCTTTTTAAATTGGGAGTATCTGCTTCAGAGCTTTTTTTTTAATATAAAAATTTATAAAATCTTTTGCAGTAGATATTTCTTGCTTTTTGTCTCCTACCCTATCCCCCAGTTCAGGTTGGTCAATAGGAAGTTCTCATGATTTAAGAAATGCCATGTGACCCACCATGCTGAGGCAGTCTATCTGTAGAAGGAACTGCTACTTGTCAGGTATAAGTTAAGTTTCTGTAATGAAGAGGCTTCAAAATATTGTTAGGGAAATAAAGCATAAGTTTAGTACACACTAGTAACCATCCAAAAAGTGAGCATTTCAGGGCTGGCAAACTTTGCTATACAAAGTTATCCGGGGACACAGAGATGATTACTCATTAATCCCATGATAACCCATTAACCCATTAATCCATTAATCCACAAGGACAGGGCCCTCATAACCCAGTAACTTCTTAAAGACCCCACCTCTCAATACTGCCACATTGCAGGTTAAATTTTTACACGAGTTTTGGAGGGGACACATATTTAAAAAATAACAAAAACATTGGCACCAGAAGGCAAAATGAAGGCATTTAAATGGGATAGAATAAACACACAGAGCAGGTGACTTAGCCTAGTCAGGTCAAGTCATGGAGGTCAAACTACAGCTAGCAGGTGAGTAAGCAGCCAATGTAAAGGAGTTACAGCATGATTCAGATGCTAAGCAGAACTAGGGTAAGTTAGTTTGATGTGACCATCAAACTATGGGGACAGACAGAGCTGCAAATCCAACTCTTCCAGAACAATGACTGCATGGACAATGTTAATGTTTTCCCCAGGTACTCTCTTTCTTGTGTTTCCTAGGTAAGGTGACCAAATTTTTTGGATTGACATGTTCTTTTCGGGATATTCTTGCAATCCAAATTTGCCAGGTAAGGTCACCATGAACAGTAATACAGATTGAATGAACTGTACAATGTACAATGGACACATATAAGGCAACAATACCTCCATTCACATGGATTTCATATATTTGTATATTTGTTATGGCATTTATCTAACCAGATGGAAGTCAAATATCTAGAGTAAGGGGTTTCTTTTGTAGTAAATTATATAAAACTATATGGACTAGTGGCTGGCAGTACTCATTCTTCTTGCCCCTTAGGAGTGGATGGAAATTGAATTCCTCATTATTCTATGGGAAGAAGCCTGAGAAACAGCCTAAGTGCCTTCTACTTAAAAGTTCTCTGCTAGTCTAGATCCCACTCCAACTAGTAGTGTGTGACAGAGTACCTATGTCCATTCTGCCTAGTTCCCTTCTTAAGTTCAGCCATGCTTGTCTCTTCCAGACTCATATGAACTCTAGGAGAGGTGTGATAGCTTGAGCAGTTCTTTTACTTATGAAAACTACTTCCAAATTCCATCCAAAATGTATGAAGTAAACATACTCTAACTAAAGAGTGCACTTACACTATAAAAGAAGAAGGGGTGAAGAAGTATATTTTTGAAAGGCAGTCTTGTTTCCTCTCAACCACCCTTATGCTTTCTAATCATCAAGTCTCAGGCCTTCTTTAGGTCCCTCCCTGGTCCAGAAACTCCAATTCCCTTCGGAAGAATTTCTGCCTCTCCTCAAATGAGATAAGTCCCACACCACTGTCCTTTTTTGTGTCTTCTGAACATTGATGCCTCTGGTCTCAGTCTGATTTTTAATTTTTTTTAATTTTGTCTTGATTTTAATGTTCATTTTTCTGCTCTAATTGCTGCCTTCCCCAAAAGAAAAAGAGTGGACTTTAATCCTGTGAACACAAGGAAGAAAGTATGTGCCAAGATTCCATACCAATCTTTCTACCAACAATAGTTGCAACACATTTCCTTTTAAATTATCTAAAGGCAAACACACCAGCCCCAACACCAAGTGAACTAGTTTCCTACAGTTTTCATTTCAAACTACCACAAACTTGGGGTGGTTTAAAACAACAGAAAGGTATTATTTCACCATACTGAGGCTAACAGTCTGAAATTACGGCATTGGCAGTGCCATGCTTTCTGAAAGCTCTAAGGAAGAATCTTTCTGTGGTTCTTCTTAGGTTCTGGTGGTTGCAATCCTTGGGGTTCCTTGGCTTGTGGATGAATCACTCCAATTTCTGTTTCCATAGTTACATGGCATTCTCCTTCTGTCTGTCCATGTTCTAATTTCCTTCTTATAAGGATACCTGTCACTGGATTAGGTCCCACCCTAATTCAGTATGACCTCATTGTAACTTGACTAGATTTGCAAAGACTCTAGTTCCAAATAAGGTCACATTCATTTGTACTAAGGGTTAGGACTTGAACATATCTTTTGGGGGGGCACAATTCAACCCACAACATCACCAAGTATTAATTTTCTGACATCAACAATATAATCTAGTTCATCTGAGGCAAGTATATTCCTACTATCAATATGACTTTGAACCAACACTCAACAAAATAATAACTCTGATTAATGGTGTTTAAGAAAAATTACCCCTTTTATAGGCCTTGAAGTATTTCTCTTTTTAATTTTTTTAATTTATTTTTTATTTCCGTAGGTTTTGGGGGAGCAGGTGGTATTTGGCGACATGAGCCAGTTCTTTAGCGGTGATTTGTGAGCTTTTGGTGCACCCATCACCCAAGCAGTATACACTGTTTATCCCTCATCCCCTTCCCTCCCTTTCCCTCTGAGTCCCCAAAGTCCATTGTATCATTCTTTTGCCTTTGCATCTTCATAGCTTAGCTCCCAATTATGAGTGAGAACATATGATGTTTGGTTTTCCATTCCTGAGTTACTTCACTTAGAATAATAGTCCCCAGTACCATCCAGGTTGCTGTGAATGCTATTAATTCATTCTGTTTTATGACTGAGTGGTATTCCATTATATATACATACCACAGTTTATTTTAATCCACTCATTGATGGGCATTTGGGCTTGTTCCACATTTTTGCAATTGCAAATTGTGCTGCTATATGCATATAGGCCTTGAAGTATTTCTCTATGTGTTTATAACTATCTAGCTGTCTGGAGCATATGAGTTTGCAACCTCTTGAATACAGTCCAATTTTGCAGGCCTGGAACCGCTTACAAGGGGAGTATGTACATATCTATAATGTCATCTATTATACTATTTTTAAAATTTAACTCTCAGACAATACGTTTATTTCCAAGTTTTTAGAGGAAGTTGCTTATAATAACTGACACATCCTGACAACGTTAGCTGTCTAAGGGGACCAGAGCATTGGGGTTGGGGGAAGAGAGGATTAAGCCTATCTCCTACTTCCCCCTCCCCAAAACTCTCCAGCAACTAAGAGGATTTGGGGGTATTACAGGATTCTGTAGGCTATGGATACCTGGGTATGATGAAATAGCCCGTCTGTTATATAACTTCATAAAAGAAACTCAAGGAGCTAAAACTCATCTTTTAACCTGGGAACCTGAAGCTCAAAAGGCCTTTAACCAGCTAAAGCAAGCCTTGCTCAAGGCACCAGCTCTCAGCCTTCCTGTAAGGAAGGCCTTCAATCTGCATGTATCAGAAAGGAAAGGAATAGCCCTGGCAGTTTTAACACAGGCTGGAGGACCAGCTCAACAGCCAGTGGGTTACCTAAGTAAGGAACTTGATTTGGTGGCTAAAGAGTGGCCAGCATGCCTCCAAGCCATTGCCTCGGTGGCTCTGCTGGTCCCAGAAGCCTCCAAATTAACCCTGCGGAATGATTTAACTGTTTACACCCTATATAATGTGGCAGAACTACTGTACTCTAGAGGAAGCCTTTGGCTACCAGATAGCCAACTCCTTAAATATCAGGTCCTACTGTTAAAGGGTTCCAACATCCAATTAAAAACTTGTTCTAGCCTAAATCCAGCCACCTTCCTCCCTGAAGAAACTAGGGAACCTGAGTATAACTGTGAACAAGTCATAGTACAGACCTATGCAGCCAGGGAGGATTTCAAGGAAACTCCTCTAGAGAATCCAGACTGGACCCTCTTCACAGATGGGAGCTCTTTTGTAGAACAGGGATCCGCTGCCTGGTGCGGTAGCTCATGCCTATAATCCCAGCACTTTGGGAGGCCAAGGCAGGCAGATCACAAGGTCAAGAGATTGAGACGACCATGGCTAACACAGTGAAACCCCATCTCTACTAAAAATATAAAAAATTAGCCAGGCGTGGTGGCGGGCACCTGTAGTCCCAGCTACTTGGGAAGCTGAGGCAGGAGAATGGCGTGAACCCAGGAGGCGGAGCTTGCAGTGAGCCTAGATCACATCACTGCACTCCAGCCTGGGTGACAGAGCAAGACTCCATCTCGAAAAAGAAAAAGAAAAAGAACAGGGATCCACAAGGCAGGATACACAATAGTCACTGTAAATGACGTCATTAAAAGTGTGTCTCTCCCTTCAGGCACAAGCGCTCAATTAGCTGAGCTAATAGCTCTTACAAGAGCAATTGAATTAAGCAAAGGAAAGGTAGCTAATATTTACACGGACTCCCAGTATGCTTTCCTAGTTCTCCATGCTCATGCGGCCATTTGGAAGGAAAAGCATTTTCTTACCACCAGTGGATCTCCTGTGAAATATAACCAGGAAATTAACAGGTTATTATCCTCAGTTTTCCTTCTATAAGAAATCACAATAATGCATTGTACAGGACATCAAAAGGGAACAGATGAGGTAGCCAAAGGAAATAGATTCACCGATCAGGTATCTAGTTCAGCAGCAAGAAATCCTCAAGACATCAACACACTTCAAACCCCTCTAATCTGGGAAGGCTCCATAAGAGAAATTAAACCTCAGTACTCCCATATAGAAGTAGAATGGGCCACTTCTCGAGGGTATACATTTCAGCCCTCAGGATAGCTACAGTCAGAGGTTGGCAAGTTCCACTTCCAGCCTCTAGCCAATGGAAAGTCACTTGGGAAAGGATAAGACGTATCAATGTGCCCAGAGATTGTTTTCAGGAGAGAACTTGCTAAAAACAATTAAGCAAGTGGTTAATGCTTGTGAAGTCTATCTTAAAAATAATCTCCTTCCTCCTCAAACCCAAAGAATAGGAGGGCATCCAGGGGATAGACTTCGCCCACATGCCAAAGACAAAGAGTATCCAATACCGGCTGGTATGAGTAGAAACCTTCACTAACTGGGTAGAGGCATTCCCATGCCATACAGAAAAAAGCCTCTGAGGTAATAAAAGTGTTAGTTAATGAAATAACTCCTCACTTTGGTCTACGTAGGTATCTTCAAAGTGACAATGGATCCTCGTTTAAGGCAGCTGTCACACAAGGGGTCTCAAAAGGACTAGGGATAGAATACCATCTCCACTGTGCTTGGAGACTCCAATCCTCAGGAAAGGTAAAGAAAATTAATGATATTATCAAGAGACACCTCAGAAAATTATCCTAAGAAACTCACCTTCCTGGGGTCACTCTTCTTCCTATGGCCTTACTATGAATAAGAAATACCCTTTCAAAACTAGGTCAAAAGCCAAGAGCAAAACCCACTGTGACTTCCAGTTACCATCTGAAAGGGAGTTCAGAAGGATGAACCAGAGATCTCTGCTGGAAGAATTTGCAAACCTTGGAATTTTCTTAAATGTATCTATCTTGTGTATCTTCTCCTTTTCCTAAAATGATTAGTTGAAACCCCATAAAGAGAAAAGGGCCTGGGTGCTTTGGGCACAGTAAAGAAAAAGAAAGTTACTCTTGATAACAACCAGGCCTAATGAGGAGAATAAAGAGGACTTTTAACTGCAGTGGTTAAGTGGCCAAGCCCTGCGGTGGGGGGGTGGGAGGGGGAAGGAAAGAACGAACTTTGAGCTATGTGGGAGCTATGTGGGATCTTTCTCAATAAGCAGGAGACCGATTCACTCTCTCCCCTGGGACACAGAGATAATTGATTATTGTCCACAGGACAGGCACTCAGAGTTACACTAAAAGAGTGATTCTTGTGAGCCCCAAATATCTGAGACAGGTCTCAGTCAATTTAGGAAGTTTATTTTGCCAAGGGTAAGAATGCACCTGTGACACAGCCTCAAGAGATCCCGACAACATGTGCCCAAGTTGGTCGGGGCACAGCCTGGTTTTATACAATTTAGGGAGACATGAGACATCAATCAATATATGTAAGACGTATACAGTTGTCCGGAAAGGTGGGACAACTCGAAGCGGGGAGGGGCTTCCATGTCATAGGTAGATAAGAGACAAATAGTTACAGACTTTTGAGTTTCTGATTAGCCTTTTCAAACGAAGCAATTCCACAAGGAAATTCCTTGTATATAAATTGTGAGGGAGGTATGTACCTTTTTATCTTTTGTAGGAATAGAATGGGAGGCTGGTTTTCCCTAAGCAGTTCCCAGCTTGACTTTTTCCTTTGGCTTAGTGATTTTGGGGGTCCCAAGATTTATTTTCCTTTCATATTCTTATAATAAAATGTGGTTTCCAGGCTGGATACAGTGGCTTATGCCTGTAATCCGAGGAATTTAGGGGGCCTAGGCAAGCAAATCACTTAAGCCCAGGAGTTCAAGACCAGCATGGACAACGTAGTAAAACCTCATCTCTATAAAAAAATCAAAAAAAAATTAGCCAGGTGTGATGGTGCATGCCTGTATGTGCCTGTAGTCCCACTTACTCAGGAGGCTGAGATGGGAGGATCACCTGAGCCTGGGAGGTTGAGGCTGCAGTAAGTTGTTATTACCCACTGCACTCCAGCCTGGGCAACAGAGTGAGACCCTGACCTTTTTTATTAAAAAAAAAAAAATCTGGGTGCAGTGACTCACACCTGTAATCCCCACACTTTGGGAGGCCGAGGCAGGCAGATCACAAGGTCAGAAGATCAAGACCATTCTGGCTAACATGGTGAAACCCCATCTCTACTAAAAACACAAAATATCAGCTGGGCATGGTGGCAGGCGCCTGTAGTCCCAGCTACTCCAGAGGGTAAGGCAGGAGAGTGGCTTGAACCCAGGAGGCAGAGCTTGCAGTGAGCCGAGATCATTGCACTCCAGCCTGGGCGACAGAGCGAGACTCCTCTGTCTCAAAAAAAAAAAAAAGTGATTTCCAGGCCAGTAACACCATCATCACCTGACAACTCATTTGATATGCAAATTATCCAGCCCCATTCCTGACCTACTCAATCCAAAACTCTGGGGATTAGGGCTAGCAATCTGTATTTTAACAAGGTTCTGGGTGATTATGATTCACAGGAAAGTTTGCAAACCATTGCACTAGGGGATAGGATTTGGATCATTATAGCATTTCACTGCAGGAGGTACTATTCCCCTGGAAAAAAGGTAAAAACAAAAGCAAGTTGATTAGAAGGTAACTGTGCCGGAAAAAGCTAGAGAAAATGATTCATTTATTCAATATATTTGCCAGCAGAAAATGTCACAAGAAAGGCAAGGCAAATAATCCATTGAATGATCATGAGTCATCATTCTCAATAGTATCTATCTTCTATATATACTGCTGTACAATCCACATTTGTTTGCCGACAGTTGTACTTGTTAACCAAAACCAAGAATACTCACTTTGACATAAAAATAGGACTTAAGATTAGTGCAACTTACCATATCAGATAGCAATGAAGTTGGCTGAAAACAACATATGCCTAAGATCAATATATATTATTCATTCCAGTCAGACACTTAAAGAAAAATAAAATAAAATCCAGACTACGGCTATCAACATAAGACACTGATGTTATAAAATGAAAGGTTTATTATTCAAATATACCCATGAACTTATTTAAAATATAAGAAGTCCTTAATACACTGTTAAATGTTCATACATTCTAATTAGTTGAATAAATGAAGAAAAAAATTGTATACAATATCATGACCAAACCTCTCTGCTTCCCAGATTTCAATACGTTAATATTTAGATTTATATTTCTCATAATAAATAATCAGTCTTTGTCATCACTCCAAATAGAATCTACAGTTTTTTCTTTTCCTCAAAGATTGAGTACATCAGAACAGGAAGAAATGTTGGAAACAAACCCTTCTATTGGAGAAGAAGAATCTCAAGGCCTCTCACCATTAGTAGAAGACAATCCCATAGCGTGGAAGCAAGAACAGGAAGAAATGTTGGAAACAAACCCTTCTATTGGAGAAGAAGAATCTCAAGGCCTCTCACCATTAGTAGAAGACAATCCCATAGCGTGGAAGCAAGGTGGCTAAGCCACATATGAAAGTAGACTCCCTGCTATGGAGCATTACACAAATGTCAACAGTGATTAATTGAGAGCAAAAGTTCTCAGTGCCAGAGTCTGGGAACGTGAGTCAAGTAGGCTTACACAGTCAAAGGAAAAGCAGTCCTGGAATTCTACCCACCATGGCTATGGTAGGTGACAACAGATGTTTCTAATCTTCAAGTGGTTAGATTTTCTTTATTAAAACAATAACAACCCAGAGATGATACTGATGTATGGACACTAGAGCAGCAAATAATTTCCATTTGTTTCAGATTGTCTCATTTCAACCTTGCTATATTCAAAGACACCTAATAATATCACCATATGCTTTGAAAAGAACATATTTATCACTGCATTTAAACAAGCATATGGTGAAATATTTTTCAGTGTTATCTTTTAAATGAAGTGAAGAAGAATGGATGTAGTATATAATACTTCTAATATATGAGGAGCTTGAAGACCTTTGAGATATAACATTGAAACAGGTGGATTAATAATTTTCTTGACATATTTTTGCATGTTTGATTAATTAATCAGTGTCTTGAGACTATGTCATTTTATATCAAGATTTGAGTGTACATGGGTTAATTTAGTAATGGATATCATTTTAATTGGATTTGAAATTGGGGTATATGTCTCCAAGGATCTTTAACTGGTCAGGGTAGTCAAAAGTATTAATTAATGTGCTTCAGAATATTAACTTATTTTCTCAAAGCCTTATGGTCCTGTTGAATTCATAGAGTTGTGAAAGTTTTCCTCTCAGCACTAACTTAATGCCCACACATTCAGATGTTATAAAAGATTAGTCAAATGTGAAATTATGAAAAAAAGTTAAAAATATTTTATCACAGGCCTCTGTTACTGATTTTTAAATTTGTTTACTGAAAATACACGTGTAGTATCTAGGGAAAATTCAATTTTGTGTTTCTTGGATGTCTAAAGTTTCTTCCTATCAAATAGCAATGCACTGGCTGGTGTTAATGTTAAGTCATTTAAACAAAAATGTTTGTCAATCTGTTTTAGAAACATGTGTGTCAAAATACTCATCAAGTAGTTTGGGGGTCAGAAAATATAAGAATTAGTTGCATTCTTTCCATTAATCATTTGTGCAACCTTGGTCACGTTAACCTGTACCTTTGTGTTTGGTGCCCTTATTTGTAAAATTATGCTGCACTTTTAAATTGCCATGGTTCATTGACATCTTGGTCTATGAAGCCTACAGAGAAAAAAGATGGTATCTATTTATTAATTTTATTGTGTTTATTGAGATACTCACCAATCACTCAAGGACACCAAATACAAGGTATTGTACTCCTTGCAGCTTACAGATGCAAAGTGTCGAAATTCTTAAACAACTTCACACCCCATAGTGCTCTGGTGCATATCACATGGATCCCATTACATTCCCTGAAACCTCTGGACGTATGGCATGTGGTCTAGGAATACCTTCCAGGAATCATCTATACAAAAGATCCTACACTTATTACCTTCCCAGTATGAGTCCGGGCCCATGAGAAAACAAAACCAAGGACTATGCACATTGTCCTCCATTTTATTTTCTTGCCTTGTGTAGGTGAGTAGAGCCAGAGAGAGGCAAAGCCTCATGAGTACTTGATGTGTCCTTTCAAGGCCCTGCATGAGTTTGTCACCTGCTTAACTCCCTAGCTTCATCTACTTCAGCTAGCAGTGGGGCTCCTCCTCACCATCCATGCTCCAATTAGAGTGGGCATCTTGCCTCCTGTCTCAGGGTCCTGGTACCCATGGATTCCTCCAGAAGACTCCAATTGCATGTGCCATAGATCTACAAACACTCTTGACCTAGTTCATTCATTCACATCACTGTCAAAGTATCACTTTTTCAGAAAAGCTTTCAATAACCCCTAGTCTAGGTCAGGTTCCTTTCTGATGAACACTAAAGATTATGATCCTTTCCTTCCCTTACCTACATTTGAAATTATATTCACTGATAAGATTATTTCAATAATATCTGTCTCCTCAACTCAATTATACTATCCGTGAGTGTGGACTTTGAGTCTTTTTGCTTCCTAATTCTTTTTTGCTTACTTTTTTAGTCTTTTTGCTTACTGATCTTCTCATTCAACACTATCACTTTTTGCTTACTGATCTTCTCATTCAACACTATCATTTAATCCTATCATTCACAATTGCAAGCAGCAAAAACCAATTAAGCTGATTTATAAGCTGGTATAGATAGTGGTTAAAATCCTACATCTGGCATCAAGCTGCCTGGGTCTTGACTGCCACTTATTAGCTTGTGACTTTGGATGGGTTCCTTAACCCTTCATGTGCCATGGCATTCTAATATATAAGAAGGGAATAATTAGAGGATCCATCTATTAGAACTCTAGTGAGGGTAAAGTAAGTTTATTCATGTAAAGCACTTAGTAAGAACAAAATAGCGTAAAACATTCAATAAATCTTAGCTATCATTAAGCAGAAAACAAATGTATTAATATTTATTTAAAATGTTAATATTACAATAACATGTTATTAAGAAATTATTAGGTAATATTCTATGACTCTAGAAAATGTAAAACCATAGGGATAGAAAACAGATCAGGGATTGGGGTGGATGAGAGTTGGCTACAAAGGTTCAGCATGAGAGAATATGAGACATAATAGAACTGTTCTATAACATGAGAGTGATGGGTACATGACTTTATACATTGTTAAAGTTCATAGAACTGCATCTCTCAAAGAGTGAATTTATTGTATGTATATTTTTAAAATAAAAGGCTACTAAAGAGCTCACATAATCACTGTGATATTTGGAGAATTAGGCCTAGAAATTGAGCAGAAATAAAGAAAGCAAGGCTGTTGGACACTGGGTGCCAGGGACTGCACCACAACCACCACCATCCAGGGCACAGAATGTGAGAAGCTGCCCTTGCGGTTCATTACCCCCATTTCCCTATTTCCCCTAGAGACCAGATATTGATACTTTCATGGCAACCACCTGCCACCAGAGAGCTTTTCCACCCCTACTTCTTAGTTCACTAGCTACCAAGTTGAACTCTAAGGTGAGTGCAAAAGATTAGCAGAGCCTAGATCATGTACACCCATCTTAGCTACAAGGGAGGCTGGAAAGATGAGTGTCTGTTTTGACTTTATGATGACAAGCAAATGCTACCCCTAACAACATTAATAAAGAGGGAATTATCTCCAACATAGGAATAGGTTCAGATACTGGAAATCAAAATGAATAAAAAATAAACATGTCAATGGTAGTTTTCAATAAATACTTGAATCAGATTTACTCAGACAGCTGAAATCAGAACTTTCAGAAAAGCAGTTCTTATGAACTTTAACAGTAGCTATTTCTATCTCATTTAAGTATAAACTGCATTTAACAAAAAACTGTTATGTTATTATGGAAAGAAAACTGAACCAAGCATCCATAGATCCTGAATTCATAGACAAATCCCTTGTCCATGTAAAGGTTTTACTCCTATATCTATGAAACAAGACCTATTGCAGAGTTGTTGTGAGAGTGAAATGAAGGGAAAATTATGAAATCCTAAAATCCTACATAAATGTAAGTTATAAAATAATAAGACACTTTAAATGATTTAGATCTCTATGTGTTGAGATGGTAAAATCTCCAAGATATGTTTGCTGGAAAAGAAATTTCTATCCTCTGCCTTGTATTTCTATATCAGCCCCTGGGAGAGGATTTAATACCACCTATGCTTCCCAGCCATGTGTCCACCCATGTTCTAGCTACTCTTCTGCCTGCTATGGGAGGAAGAATTGCTAATGTCAGCCTCATTCTTGAATGAAATCTTACTAGTGGCAGAGGTACTTTTTTTTTTTTTTGAGACAAAACCTCACTCTGTCACTAAGCTCACTGCAACCTCTGCCTCTCGAGTTCAATCGATTCTCATGCCTCAGCCTCCCAAGTAACTGGGATTACAGGCACACACCACCACACCTGACTAATTTTTGTTCTCTTTTTTTAGTAGAGACAGGGTTTGCCACGTTGGCTAGGCTGGTCTCAAACTCCTGGCCTCAAGCAATCCACCCACCTAAGCCTCCCCAAATGCTGGGATTAAAGGTATGAGCAACTGTGCCTGACCAGAGTTACTATTTCTTAAAGGCAAGAGTAGGTTTCATCTACTCTATTGCTGCCTATTCCTACACTGTCAGTTCACAGAGCAAAGTCTGGCCTCTGAGGCAGGTTGCCATGCTCACCCATAGGTGGGGTAAGTACCTGGACTTAAACAGGAAGCAGGGAGCTAGAAGCCCTGCTTAGATTTCCAGGCCTCTTCCTCATGGACCATCACCACTTCATAGGGACATCTTCCTTTTATACAGGTGTCTTCTGAGGTAAATCTGATTTAAAGATATGGGACACTTGCTTTGTGATTCTGTTTTAGAAATTATTACTTGTACTTTGCCCTCTATTGGGCTGTTGTTTCTTATTCAAGAGTCCTGGAGAAAAGGCAGGTCAGCAGTAGGATTTAGTATTAAATTTCCAACCAAAAACAAATATTTTTAATAGAGGAAAGAGAAGTCTTAGAACAATGTTCTAAGAATAACATTGAAGAATTACATTATAAGTCTATTTCTATCTAAATAAATATGTTCCCAAATTCTGAGTATATGCTTCAGTGATTTTGAAAATAATTTTTTGAAGACACAAACCACACTCTTGAATTATGCCTGTCACTAGAGAGGAGAAGAGGACAAAAGGAGTTAAAGAGAGAAAATGTGAAGAGAAGTGTTGACTTTCTCCTCTGTGTTTCTTCTGTGACTTTTTCCTCTACATTGTTTGAATTTTTACAATGAGCATGTTTTCATGTATTATGTGCAAGTGTTTATAAATATAAAGTTTGTTTCTTTGTTTCTTGGTGGAGATAGGGGTCTCACTATATTGTCCAGGCTGGTCTCACACTGTTAGCGTCAAATGATCCTTCTGCTCAGCCTCCCAAAGCCCCATGATTAGAGGTATGAGCCACCACACCTGACTGATAAAGATAAAGTTTTTAATACACAGAAAAATAACTTGCTGAATGTCAAAAATCTAAGAAACAAAATCTTACACACCAGAGGTTTCCCTAAGCAAATATGTGGCCTTATTTAAACCAAACTCTCCCTCTCCTAAAAAAATTCAACAAGAAATATGAGAATCTATGAAAAACATCCTTAAAAGAAGATAATGAAAGATAAAACACAAAATAATTCCTACTTTAAGTTTCATTCTTGGTTCACTTGAGTTGCTGTTACCTCTGGGCCATTTGTAGAAATAGACTTAAACAGTAAGTATTGTGGAAGATGGATACAAGATTATAAATTCTCTGAGAACAAAAGAGAGGCTGCAGTTTGCCAAAGCTGGAACTGATGTTTGTCTTCTGAGGTTAGGTAATGTTATTATCAAGTGCCACAAATGTAAATATATATAGCTAGACATAGGCACACATACATACACATGTTTATGTTATATATCAGTAAGCTTCCTAAAAGGACAAACCATACTTAGCCATCTTTGGATCAGAGTACCCTGTGCAGTATCAGGTACCTAGTTCTCAACACAAATGCCTGAGCTATGTAACAATATTTATTAACTATTGTTGGCTAAAGACTTACCAGGCTAGCCACTTAAAGACATTGTAATTGAACCTACAACTTACTAGGTAGTTGTTATGACCTGAATTGTATCCCACACCCAAAATTTATATTTTAAAATCCCAACCCCCACTACCTCAGAATGTGACTATTTGGATATAGAGCCTTTAAAGTGGTAATTAAGGTAAAATAAGGCCATATGGGTGAGCCTTCATCCAGTATGACTGGTATTCTTATAAGGAGAGATTAAGACACAGACGCATAGAGGAAAGACATGTGAAGACACCAGAGAACCACGACCCTCTACAAGGTAAGGACAGAGGCCTTAGAAGAAACCAACCCTTCTCACACCTTGATCTTGGATTTCTAGCCTCCAGAATCGTAAAGAAAATAAATTCCAATTGTTTAAGCCACCAGTCTGTGGTACCTGTTATGGTAACAGTAGAAAACTGTCATCATCAAGTAGATAAATTATTTTATCCTACTTCCAGATTCTTTTGAGGTTTAAGAACTGGTAGTGTGCTTCAATGGACTTGTAATGGATATCTGTTATTTGTCTGGCCCTACACCCTCTTCACTGTATTCTGTTAACAGTACCCTGCTCTTCCCATGAGCTTCTATTTAAGTCAGGATGGGTCTTCCAAACAAAAGGTGAGCATGTTGGCCCTGGAGAAGACTCGCAGCCCAAGCTTGCAATCAGCCTCTCTCCTAGAATCTGAAATCTGAGTAAAGTCACATAGGACAGAAGGAACTTGGAGCTGAGGCATTTGAAGGCTAGTGCCCTACAGAGATTCTCTGTGAGTGATCATCATACAGGTCCCTTGAGGCCCTGTTTGCTGACCTTCCCAAGGCCTTGAATTTTCAACACTCCCTCTGCTTTTAAGCCTGTGGAGCATACTTCTAATTCATTCCCTTTTTTGGCCTAAACTCACTAGAGAGAGTGTTGGTTCTGCAGCCAAAAACACCTCAGTAATACACATATTATTTTGTACAGCCAGGTTCCTCCCATAATAGTCTCTTCATAAATGAATTAATAGTATACTCTTCAGCTCCATAAGAAAAAAATATTTGAAAATATCTTGCAAAATAAAATTCTCCATTATACCTATCCAATGTAGGTATGTAACAACACTGTTTCACAGATGAGGAAGGTCAAAGAACAGATGCTAATGTATGAACAAACTTCTGCAACATATCCACCAGAACCTACAAGGAAAATTAAGGGCAAGAGAAAACAGGACGTGGAAAATTTGAAATGCAAGTCAGAGTTTGTACCTGCGTGCACTATGGCACACAGCTAACATGGAGATGGAGAGTGACTGAGTGCAGGGGTTTTGCAATGGTACCTTTGCCCTACTGAACTATCACAACCCAAAACCAGATGGTTGCTACAGAGAGAAGCTACCTCATCACCAATGTGACTTAACATCATAACTTGGTAAAAGAATTTTAAAAATCATTTTTAATAGTAATGTTTCTCTATCCCTAGGCAAGTAATATGCAAAGAAGTTCTATCTGTGCCAAAACAGTGATTTCCCACTATGGAAATCACTTATTCTGCATTTATTATTTATATCACTGTCACATTGTTAGCATCGAGTTTATAATAAATGTATTCTCTCAGTCACTAATCATTCACAATTTTAAAAATCATCTACAGCCAGATAATAGAATTAAATCACTGAGTTAACATAACCCTTTTTCTGCTTAAATTTTAAAACATCAATACAGTTTTTATTTACTTTTCCATTCTCCTTCAATCTGAACAATTAAATTTCATTACTTTTTTCCCTACTATCTGGAAGATTTTTACTTGTGGTTTCTGCTTTTTTTTCCCCCATTGATGAACTGCTACAATAGTTTTCCAAAGCTTTATCAGCCACAATCCAAACTGATTTGATCATTCATAAAACTGGCATCATTCATGCTGCCAGGTTGCTGCCTTAATTAGCAAGTATTAGGAATGACCTTTTACACTCCAATAAAGTAAATCACTTCCCAAAGTAAGTTAACTAGTGGGGTTAGCAAGGAAGCCTTATTATAATGTCCTATACCTAAGGAAGTGTGCAGGTATCTCCACTACCAGCTACAGAGCTAATATTTATTTCACCCAACTACATATCTACAAATCAAAATCTCCCTTTTTCATTCCCCTTACCCCCCTCCTTCCTCATCTCTATTTATGAATATTTCCACTTCAGTGTTCTGGATCAATCAATTTCAGTTCAACACATTAGTTCCCAAATAGAAATGTACAGGAAGACAAAATAGTTATGACTCAGGAGATGCTAAAAACCTCTATGGTGCTTTTTCCATTTATGTAACCGTTAACACTGCCCCCAAATTCCCATTACTAATAACCGTAAGAGAAGGTTAAGGGCTAGTGTCTCTAGAACAACTCTTAAAATACGGCAGCTCTGGAAAATTAGAACATAAATAGACATTCACATGTTAGGGGCTCATATGCTAGGAATGAAAAACTCAGCAGCAAATAGCATAGACCTTGACATTTAGCTGTGATGTGATCAGTTATCAGCAGAATCACAGATTGAAAGACAGAAATGAAGAAATTAGATGGCATAAGAAGTTATAATCTGGGAGGAGATTTTTTTAAAAGTCGGTGCAATAAGGTGAACTGCTTCCATGAGAATGGTGAGGGAAGGTCCACATTTGTGTGGAATGTAAAGTTACAAATAAAATTGGGGATAAAAGTGAATGTTGATTTAGCGTGAAAAAAGAAATAATGAATTGCTTATTTTTAAAAGCTGACATACATGACATACCTTTTTAATACATTTTCCCACCTTTCTTATTTACATATTCTTTGATCACCTTTTCAAATGGCAATAATTTGGTCTGTCTAGAAAGAGAATAGAAAAGTAATCCAATCTTCCTTTAGCCTGGTTGACACACTTTTTTTTTTTTTTTTTTTTTTTTTTACCGATAGATTCTAAACGTTTCTTTCAGTTTCATTACCTAATTTGTAACATCAAGCAAATTTTTAGGGTTGTTTGCCAATTGGAGAAAACCTCTCCTTAAGTTTCTTTTATACTAGTTTTGGGTTCTATACAGTTCCAACCTGTTTATCTGTGCTGCCTACATATTTTCAGAGCCAAGGACAGGTTTACATCACAATATGTTCTCTGGTCTTACGCCTTCAAAACAAGCTGGCTGGTGAGTAGGCACACTACAGGAAGCCATTCCTACACACCCTTTAGTTTTGAAACCACATTTTAAATGTGGAACATACATCAGTAGCTATTTTATTTTTATAACATTTCTCTCTGAACCAAGTCACAAAATACAGAAGCATTTACAGTAACACACAGATGTACACCTACTTTTAATTATATTCTATATAGAGTAAATCACATGACTATGCCAATAACTTCCTCCTCACCAGAGCCATTGGTTTTTCTGATTCTGCTTTCTTCCAGGCCTTTTTAGGTAACAGTGCTAACCAAATTACCCAATTATTCATAAAGCTCAATGAAACATTAGATCATATTTATTTTCACTAATTAAATTCATACCCAGGTGCTGAACAAGAAAAGCACTCCTTCTTACATAAACCAAAACCAGTTTTACAAAGACATTGCTCAGAAAGAGTGAATGTAATTGTATTAGTCCATTTTTACACTGCTATAAAAAACTACCCAAGACTGTAAATTATAAAGGCAAGAGGTTTAATTGACTCATGGTTCAGCATGGCTGGGATGGCCTCAGGAAACTTACAATCATGCCGGAAGGCTGAGGGGAAGCAAGGCACCTTCTTCACAAGGCAGCAGGAAGAAGAAATAATGCAGGAGGAACTACCAAACACTTATAAAACCATCAGATCTTGTGAGAACTCACTCACTATCACAAGAATAGCATGGGGGAAACTGCCCCCATGATTCAATTACCTCTACCTGGTCTCTCCCTTGACACGTGGGGATTTGGGGATTATGCAGATTACAATTCAAGATGAGATTTTGGGTGGGGGGGACACAGTAATGAATCAGAATATCCTACATATAAAGTTACATGTAGCAATGCAGGCAGTTGCACACGTGTTCATTTGCAGATTATAGGGAAAGTTGTACCCTTCATGTTATTTTTTTCTTATAAAATTGTATGTTCTATCATAAACTACACAATTTACTAAAGAATTGATAATAGTTCCCAAAGTGCATAATATTGAAGCTAGATTTTAAAACCACAAAATAGCCAGGCATCGTGGCTCATGCCTGCAATCCCAGCACTTTGGGAGGCTGAGGTGGGTGGATCACAAGGTCAGGAGTTCGAGACCAGCCTGACCAACATGGCGAAACCCCATCTCTACTAAAAATACAAAAATTAGCTGGGTCTGGTGGCACGCACCTGTAATCCCAGCTACTCAGGAGGCTGAGACAGGAGAATTGCTTGAACCCAGGAGGCGGAGGTTGCAGGAGCCAAGATCACACCATTGCACTCCAGCCTGGGCAACAGAGTGAGATTCCATCTCAAAATAAAATAAATAAATAAATATAAAACCACAAAATAAAAATAATATTTCCATAGAGCTAATTGAAAGCATCCATTCATACTATTCTTATGATGGCTATGAAGTTTCTGATTTGTATCCTTTGATTTTATAAAATTAAAAAGCTCTATAGGCATTTCTTACTCTAAATTTCATAGTTTACTGAAATACAGAGACCTAAAAATGCTTCTTTATCATGCATTTAGTCCTTTACAAAATTCCTTTTGGAAAAAAAAAAAAATGTTTAGGAGTTCAGGACAAGACAAATGTTTTGAAACTCTCTTTGATTATAAACAATAGTAAAATGTTACTTAAAGTCAGCTATTCACAATCTTGGATGCATATTAAAATCACCGAGAGCTTTTAAAAGTCCTACTCTCCAGATCACACCTCAAACAAATTAATAAGAATTTCTGTTTAAGTCCCAGGCATCAGTGCTTTCAAAGGTCCCAAGTAATTCCAAAGTGTGTTCAAAGCTAAGAACAGTTGTTTCACAGTTTGTTTATAATCAGCTGGCAGACACAAATACATTTTAGAAAGGGCAAAAGAAAGCACTTTAATTTGCTATGATTTAATTCAAAGGGGGAAACTGTACAAAGTATCCAAGTTGGGAAAAGTAGTCATTCCAGAAATAATGAACCATCTGATTTGACTATAATAATGAAGCTCATATGTAGGCTAGGCCCAAATGCTATGAGGAGTGTCCCAAAGTGGGATCCATCATATGATGGTACATGTGGGGCTAGTGAGGAAGAAATCCCTCTTCAATTCTCTTTCTCTTCTAGTCACAAGGAGATGGCAGTGCCAGTGTTCCTGCAGAACGTCTTCACGACTTACTAATACTGCTTTTGAATGAGAGAGCCAGCCTTGGGCTCAGAGTATCAAATGAGAATTTAATAATTGTCTCATTATATATTTAGCAGGTATTTTACAATTATGGCAAGTGTTGCTTTTCCATTTACAGAAAGGAAACACGTTTTTCTTCTAAAATAAAGTTGTTTAAAGTTTTTTTAGCTGAGTCTTTTTAAATATTAGAAGTAAAAGTAGAATACTCATAGAATTTTTAAAGTCACAAAATGAGAAATAATTGTTTTAAAATTGAGGTCCAAGTTGACTGAAAGCTATAGCCACAAAGTCATGTTTATTAATCTTTAGACTCAGTCTCAGCATCACTTATTTATGAATGGCCTTACATAAAGATGCAATGGATCCAAGTAATCAACATTGAAAACTCATTTATATAAATTTCTAACAAACTGCAATTATGACCTATTGGTCAGTTGGGAAAACAAGGTAGTGTGGGTCTTACCAACATAAATTTTAAAAATAGAATATATTAGAAAATATCAGAGTATATCATTATCATACTTAGCAAGCAGAAGGGTTATTTTGTGATACTTTTGTTTCATTTAGCACACATATGTATATATATAATGTAAAATATGTTTCTTACTGCAAGTCTCAGCTGAATACTAAAAACACTGCTTCTTGTATATTAACTGAACTGTTCAGGCAATCCTATAAGGGCTTTATTATTTTTATTGTTACTATTATTATCTGTAGACAAGAGTAAACTGAGGCTAAAACTTAAACACATCATTCATTTGCTCCAGGTCACACAGAGAAAATGGAATAGCCAGATAGGGATTTAGGCAAGGTGACTAATAGTTCATGCTCTTAAAACGGTTCTCTAATTCCATGAGTATCTTTCTTTCCCTTCCATAACTGCTAATTCATAGGTCCATGGAAGGAGGTCTGCCCTCAGCCATCTATGGATGAATCTCCAAAAGAATTTGCTCTGTTTTGTTTGCTGACATGACACAAATTAATCTAGTTCTCAGTAAGAGGCTCAAGGATTTCTTACCAATGTAATAATATCTGAAAAACATTGAAAAATATGTCTGTGGTAGATAAAAGATGGCTATACATTCTTTGATGCTCTGTCTGAGAGGAAGAGTTGATGTCCCTCAACTTGAATCTGAGAATACTATGACTGTTTAATCAATAGTGTATGGCATAAGTGATGCTACATGGCATTGGAGGGTAGGTCACAAAAGGCCATGCAGCCTCCTTAATAACTGGAACACTTGCTCTTCAAGCCCTGAACCTTCATGTAGGAAGTTCAGCTACCCTGGGGCTTCCACACAGAACAGGTGTGGTACACTCACTTAGGTAGACTATACCAGCTATGTACTGCTTCCTAGCCAACCCAGCTAAGGCCTCAGACATGTTGTGAAGTAAATGTGGGCCTCAGAGACCAGACCATTTATAGAGTAGCATTGAGAGACTTCTGCAATGTTATATAAAACAGAATAATCATCCAGCTGAGCCCTGTCCAAGATTTCGATCCTCAAAATGCAAGCTATAATAAAAGGGTCATTGTTTCAAGCCACCGAGGTTTGGGTTAGTTTGTCAGGCAGCAATAGTTAACTGAACCAGAACTTGGTTGTGGGGGTGCTTTCACAACAAAACCTAAAACATACAACATTGACTTTAGGACCAGATGGGGTCAAAAACATATAGGCCCTTAAAGTGACCATTAGCAAAAGCTGGAAAGTCCTTAAGGAGGGTGTTAGTAAACTCTGGACAGGCCTCAAAGAGTTTGGCCAAAACTGGAAATGAGGAAATTGTTATTGGAGGTTGGAAAAAGGTGACATGTTATGCAGAAGAAGCAAGTTTGCAACGCTGTCACCTATGAAAACATGGAAAATAGAAAATATTCCTAATGAAGTGGTAGATTTGGCCAAGATTTGTTAGGCAAAATGTTAAAAGTGCTAACTAGTTTATTTTAGCTGTGTATGATAAGATATGAATACAGAAAGATGAACTGAGAAAGGAACTATTCTGTTTTTAAGCAAAATTCAGGGGAACGATAAAGGAACCAGCACAAGTTAGGTTTCACTATAAAACTCTTTCTCATTCCCAGCCTCTCCAGATGACAAAAGGCTCTCAAAATAAGAAGGAGTTTCAGGATAGAGATTACTTACTTTAAGGATGTGGCTATAAGACTTTCTGTTGACCCTCTCCATTAGACAAACAGACTTCTATGTCTAATAGGGGCTTTGTCTCACAGTATCTTGACTGTCAACCCAAGCTGAAGAGGAACTGCTCTTGAACAGATTTGAGGGTGTGGTGTTATCTAACAGAGTAAACCCCAACAAAATTTATAGAAAACCCACAAAACTTTTAAGAAAATTGTACTAACAAAACACCATTGACTTAGACTAAAGGAGACAAGTAAGTTAAAAAGAAGAGCCCATAGGCCACCCATGTTCTACAGAGGTTAGAAAGCATGAGAAATCTATGCAACTATCTACATGGAGCATGGTAAACCAAAGGAAGGATGATCCAGGGGATAGAACCAAGGAGCCCAGAGGATAGAGCCCAGAGGATAGAGCCCAAAGCACAAAAACATACTCAGGGGCCAGAACCGGGACCCGATCATGGAATTGCCAACCTGTGCCCAGCTAGAGTTCAATTGCTGCCATACCAAATTACCACAAACTTAGTGGAGTAAGACATCATATATTCTTTATCTTACCATTCTCTAGATTAGAAGCTATATACATTTTTTACCAGACTAAAACCAAGGTGTTGGCAGGGCTGCCTTTCTGGAGACTCTAAGAGAGAAGTTGTTTCCTGCTCATTCTGAATATTGGCAGAATTCAGTATCTTGAGATTACACTATTGGGTTCCCCACGTTCTTGCTAGCTGTAAAATGAGGGTCATTTCCAGCCTCTAGATGTCATGATATTCCTTAACTCACAGCCTCCTTTTTCCATCTTCAAAGCCAGCAGCAGCCTCTGACTCACCGTGCTGTCTTCCCCTTGTACTTTCACAGAGTCAGGTGATTAGATTTGGACCACAGACAAACCAGAATATTCTTTCCATCTCAAGTCCTTAAACTGAATCACATCTGCAAAGCCCCTTTTGCTGTGTAAGGTAACATATTCACAGGTTCTGTGGGTTAGGACTGGACATTTTTGAAGAGGCTTTTTCTTCCTGTCATAATAACTAACTGCTATAAGCCTTCTGTTGTCCTCCTTTTAAATGGAAATTCCTTTCTAAATTTTTTTTAAGAGGAGGGAGCTCACTACATTGCCCAGGCTGGAGGGCAGTGGCTATTCACACGTGCAAACATAGCACACTATATCCTCAAATTCCTGGCTTCAGTTGATCCTCCCACATCAGCCTCCTAAGAAGCTGGAACTACAGATCCATGCCACCATGCCAAACTTCAAATGGGAACATCTGTTGTGGCTCTGTCCTAGCAGACTATGTGCAGGGAGTGGGCACAAGGAGGAGTGGGAGAGGGACAGATAATCTGCTCTTTAATGTACACATGTTCAGAACAACTAGAACTGAATTTAGGAGCTGTATCCAAGGAACAACACATGAGAAGCCTCATCCACATCTGGATCTGATTCAAATGAGGATTTCGAGCTGATGCTATAATAAATTGGCATTTCAAAGGACCTTAGAAGGGAAGTGAGTATATTTTGCATGTGGGAGAGATATAAATAATTTGCAAGCAGAAGGAAGGCTGTGGTAGATTAAAGATGAATGCAAATTTTTTGCTAGTCTCCTCAATGAGAGGTGGAGGCTACTTCCCCTCCCCTTGAATCTTGTGACTGTTTTGACCAACTATGTATGACAAAAGTGAAGCAATGTGACTTCCTGGACCAATTATTGTGCCTATCAGTGACATAATACTGGAAAACACTTGTGGAACAGATCAACAAATGAAGAACCTACCCTCTGTAGAAGTCAGGGCAGAGGATTACTTTAATTATTAATCATTTCATATGGTCACATAACCATTTACTGAAGACTTACTATGTGCCAAGCAGTATGCTAAGTGTTTTTACATGTGTATACAATTTTGATAACTATTATATGAAATAAATATAACTATCTCTACTTTATAGGTGAGAGCAGAGAGATTAAGTAATGTGACTATAATCATACAGTTAGTAAGTAGCATAATTGGTGTTCAACCCTGAGTCCCTCTAATGCCCGTCATCTTCTTGCTTGCTGGCTTTCTTCTTTTCTTTACTTATTTTTAACGTCCTTCATACAGCCAGAAGAAAAATACAAATATCGCAAAAGAGTATACTCTGTGAAAAAGATAGCTTCTTCCTACCTCTGACCCTAGTCTCCCAGTTCCCATTCTCAAAGAAAAGCACTGCTATTAGTTTCCTGTGTATCATTCTAAATATATCATATATATATACAAGTATATGTGTGTATCCTTTTTCACACAAATGATAGTATTTTAAATACAGTTATTCAACGTTTTTCGTATTACAAGATGTCTCCAAAGTTTCTATTATTTTTGTGGGTACATAAAAAGTGTATATATGTATGGGGTACATGAGATACTTTGATATAGGTGATATGGTTTCAATGTGTCCCCACTCAAATCTCATCTTACACTGTAATAATCCTCACATGTCAAGGGTGGGGCCAGGTGGAGATAATTGAATCATGGGGTGGTTTCCCCCATAGTGTTCTCATGGTAGTGAATAAGTGTCACGGGATCTGACGGTTTTATAAAAGGGAATTCCCCTGCACAAGCTCTCTTGCCTGCAACCATGTAAGACATGACTTTGCTCCTCATTCACCTTCTGCCATGATTATGAGGCATCCCCAGCCATATGGAACTGTGAGCCAATTAAACCTCTTTCCTTTATAAGTTACCCAGGCTTGGGTACGTCTTCATTAGCAATGTGAGAACAGACTAATAGGCATGCAAAAAGTAATAATCATATCATGGAAAGTGGGGTATTCATCCCCTTAAGTATTTATTCTTTGTGTTACAATCCAACTATACTATTTTATTTTTTTGAGACAGAATCTCACTCTGTTGCCCTAGCTGGAGTGCAGTGGCACAATCAAGGCTCACTGAAGCCTCAATCTCCCAGGCTCAAGTGATCCTCGCATCCCAGCCTCCTGAGTAGCTGGGACTACAGGCATGCATCACCACACCCGGCTAAGTTTGTGTGTGTGTGTGTGTGTGTTTTCTTTGTTTGTTTGTTTGTTTTGTAAAGATGGGAGTCTCACTATATTTCTCAGGCTGATCTCGAACTCCTGGGCTCAAGTGATCCTCCCACTTTGGCCTCCCAAAGTGTTGGGATTACAAGTGTGAGGCACTGAACCTGTCCTCCAAAGTTTTTAAACAATATACTACATCCTCATATACCAAAAAAAGGTAAAAACTTAGAAATCTGATAGTAATTTGAGGCAGTCTGTTTATTAGTTTAAACAATAAAACATTAATGTGGTCAAAATAAATCAAATATTTTATTCCTCAGGGTTTTTTCAATGAAATCTCTTAAATTATCTGTTCTACTCCTTGTAATGGTCAAGGGACATCAAGTATTAGGTTCACTAAGCAAATGGATAAAATATGTGATGTAACTTAAGTAATAATATCAAAGTTATATTCAAAGTATGGACACCTATGCAGTCTCAAACAAAGGATAAATGGCAGAGGTGTAGTCTGATGCTATTGAACTGATTTTAACCACTATGCAGGGGAAATGAGGAATATAAAAAGAAAAAATATAAACATTTCCACAGATTCTGAAATACTTCTTTTTAAACATTCTGAACCTATTGCTAATCATCATATGAAAAAAAATTACCTTGACTGCCTCTTAGATAGGTTTGCTTCCATCTATTATTGATGCAAAATAAAATTTGAACAGAAGTTTTCTGCGGAGGTAGCAGAAAATTTTATTACTATAAAACAAGAAAATATAAATTTTACAAAAGATGAAAGAAAGACTTTGCAATATGAAAGATTAATTCAATACTTCAAGAATCACTCTCCTGGAATAGGCATTTATGTTCAAAATATGAGAAAATTATCAAACTGCATCTTTCAGGATAAATTTGGCCAATAAACGTCATACAAAATAAAACTATCAATTAATAAAATCTCTCTTTCCTTCAGTAGTAAGAAAAAAATGGCCCAAATGTTTGGTTATAAATTTTTCATCACACCTGAGTAACTTACACATCAAAGTGACACCATAAATAATATACATGAGAATAATCCACATTTGTCTTAGTTTGGATTTCCCCTAGCAGCACACTCTGCAACCAAGATTCCTCTGCAAGTTGTTGATTTGGGAGGAGATCTCAGGAGACACTGGTAAAGTGGTAAGTCAGTGAAGTGTGTTTTATCAAAGCAGTTACCACTGTGGGAGACTCGGAGTTGGTGTAGAACATGCCCAACCTAGGGGCAAGAGAGCTGGGGTATTTATCCATTGGCTCTCATTGTTTGAGGGCTACTCCCTAGAAGTGTTGATTCATGGACCCTTCCCACCTGCTGGGAACACAGGCAGGGTGCTAAGACCGGAAGAAAGCCCTAAGGCAGTAGCAAAACCACTGCACTACAGGGGTAGGACCTGAGGACATATGGACAGTCTCTGATATGAGATATTTCAGAGGAGGGGTCAGCAAACATTTTCTATAAAGGACAAGAGAGTAAATATGTTAGGCTTTGCAGGCCATTACAATCTCTGTCACAGCTATGCAACTGTGGAGTTACAGCACGAAAGCAGCCACAGACGATACATAAATGAGTACGGCTGTGTCTCAACAACACTTTATCTACAGATACAAATTTGAATTTCATAGAATTTTCATGTGTTATGAAATGTTATTCTTCTTTTGACTTTTTTCAACCATTTAAAAATGCAAACACTATTCTTAGTTTGCAGCCACGCAAAAACAGACTGTATTTAGCCTTCAGGCCACAGTTTGCCAATCCCTGTTTTAGACTATGAAGATATTTACCAAGCACTTATAAAATCTCAAGGGAGATGACATTCAATTTGCAAGAATATCACATGAGAACATTTAATAACCAATTGAACACAAAATAGCCCTAGCGTTTCAAAAAGTAATTTATTTTCATGTTGGTTCACTGCTGTATGCTGGAGTTACTAATGAATTATTAAATGAAATGAACATGTATATGAAAATCCAACTGGTACAAATTATCTCAGACTGATTTAAAAGCTGATAGAGTTCATCTCATTAACTTGTTCTTTTAAGGTAGAGTAATCTTATATCTGATGACTACTAAAACAAAAATGAGGCCGGGCATGGTGGCTCACGCCTGTAATCTCAACACTTTGGGAGGCAGGCAGATCACTTGAGGTCAGGAGTTCAAGACAAGCCTGGCCAACATGGTGAAACACCATCTCTACTAAAAATACAAAAAATTAGCTGGGCATGGTGGTAGGAGCCTGTGATCTACTACTCAGGAGGCTGAGGCACAAGAATTGCTTGAATCCCCGAGACGGAGGTTGCAATGAGCCAAGATCATGCTACTGCACTCCAGCCTAGGTGATAGAGCGAGATTCAGTCTCAAAAAAAAAAAAAAAACTGAATGACTACATCACAAAGTTTTTCAAGTGCACTGTGTTAATTTGCATACTTAAATTAACTATGAAGTTTAAGTAATGCAATCTTAAAAGGCAACTGCAGACTACACTGGGCACACTGCCTATACGGTAGCCCTGCTCTGCAATGAACAGTAAAAAAAAGGCAACTACAGAATGTCATTTTATAAAAGGATATCACTAAACTGGTTGGAAGCTGGGGCTTCTTTGTCTTGGGCTGTTTGCATAACAAACACATTTGTTTCCTTATTCTATTTATTTATTTATTTTTGAGATGGGGATCTTGCTATGTTGCCCAGGCTGGTCCCAAACTCCTGGCTTCAAGCAATCCTCCTGTCTCAGCCTCCCAGATTACTAGGAGCTATTGCACCCAGACTACTTTTCTTTAAATTGTAAATTTACTTGGGTCAGGCGGGGTGGACCATGCCAGTAATCCCAACACTTTGAGGAGCCAAGGCGGGAAGATTACTTGAAGGCAGGTATTCGAGACCAGCCTGGGGAACATAGTGAGTCCCCATCTCTACAAAAAACAAACAAAACAAAAAATTAGCTGGGTATGAAGCCACATACCTGTAGTCCTAGCTACTCAGGAGGCTGAGGCAGGAGGATTGCTTGCACTCAGGAGTTTGAGGCTACAGTGAGCTATGATCATGCCACTGCACTCCAGCCTAGAAAACAGAGTGGGACCCTGTCTCTAAAAAAATAAAAATAATTTTAAAAAAGGTATAGATTGTGATTGGAATTTACTCGGAATTGGCTTCCAGGGTGAAAGGAAGAAATGCTGTAGATTACAGAAGAACTCAAAGCTTCCCTTTATGCCCGCACTATAGCAGGTAAAAGGGTCAGAGTACCAAAGAATCTAAGCTCAGTATTGTAGGGGACCAACCTAACCTCTCTGATCATCATTCATTTATAGAATAGTCATTGAACACCAACTATGCAAAAAGCCCCTTGCTAGATGCTGGAGATAGACACAAAAACCTTCCTGTTTGTAAAATGGATATAATTATGTGCCTTAGAGCAAGCATTCTGAATACACAGATAGGCTTCAAGACAGTCTGCTGAAAAATATTTGTTGATTAAACCAATATTTCTCAAATATTTCCTATGTACCAAGCCCAGTGCCAAGCCACACACCTACCACAAAAAACAAACAAACACTAGATAAATTTGATGAATTCATAGGACCTACAGTATATAAAGGATACAGACATTTAATGAGTAAACAAAGAAGTAAAACAATTATAGATGTTTCTAAGTACTAAGAAGAAAATGAGTACAATGCTATGATAAAGACAGTAACAAAGGTCTTAGAAATTTTTTATTTTTCTTTTGAGTTATAGTTTGCCAGGAACAAATTTTTCTGAGGAGGTTTCATTTCAGCTGAGACCTGAGAGGAAAGATAGAGAAAGCATTAAAAAAGATGATAGCAAGTGCAAAATCCTTTTGTGAGAAAGAACTTGATCTGCTTTCAAAACTGCCAGCATGACCAACAGACACAAGGCAGAATGGAAATGGGGTCAGAGACGGAAGCGGGTGCAAGTCATGTAAAGCCCTGAGAACATGAAGATACAATTAGAGAGTTAAAAAAATAAGAGTTGGAGCTGACTCCCAATTTTTTTATTATAAAGGATTGATGGTTACGTGTAATTTGCAGAGAAAATGGAGACTGAGGAAAAAACAAGTTTGGATCTATAATCTAAAATTTGACTGGTATTAGCTTGAGGTATGTACAAAAGCCCAAGTGGGAATGTCAAAAAGGCATGTAGGTATATGAATCTGGAGTTCAGAGAAGAGGTTTTGACTGAAGAAATACTTTGGGAGAGTACTTAGCCTATAGGAATACTTTAGGGGAATATTTAGCCTATAGGATTGCAGGGTCTGACATTACCGGAGAAGAGTGCTACAGTGTTCAATGAATATTTGCTGAATGAATAAATGAAACCTCATTTAAAATGTAAGTCATAAGTCAGAGAGACAAAAGTTTAAATCTTGACTGTGCCACTTGTGAGCTGTATGACCTCCGGTAAATCACTTAAGAACAGTCAGCTCAATTTTCTCATCTGTGAAAAGGGAAACAATAATAACCAACTCCTTGGTTGGTTTTGGGATTAATGAAATTACAGTTATAAAGTGCTTAACAGTGAATGACACACAACAGCCTCCAGTAGATACTAACTTTCCTCCCTCTGACTTCCACAATACCCAGTGCTGTAGGTGAAACTTCCTACTGCACCTTTACCAAGCAGCCCCTTTCCCCTTCTGCCTTTCTCCCTCCTTTCCTTTGCTTCCTTCCCTGTTGCTGTCTTGTGTGCTCTCTCTTTCTCTCTTTGTGTGTGTGTGTGTATGTATGTATGTGTCTTTTTGTTGAAACCCATTGAGTGCCTGCTACCTATATGTATAATGCTTCTTTTGGACACTGAAGATACAGCAATGAACAAAAGTGTAGTAGCACAGAACACAAGCAATCTTACGGTTTACATTACCCTAAAAATAGAATTAAACCAAAGACCCACTTAATCTAATTAACAATGATAAAAGTGAGTCACTACAAAAGAAAAAAAAATGACTTAAAAGCAGCCATAAAGAATGAAATTTTGTCCTTTGCAGCAACATAAATGGAGCTGGAGGCCATTCTCCTAAGTGAATTATCTCAGAAAACAGAAAACCAAACACTACATATTCTGACTTATAAGTGAGAGCTAAACAATGGGTACACATGGACAAAAAGATGGAAATAATAGATACTGGGGACTCCAAAAGGAAGGAGGGTGGGAGGGGAGCAAGGATTGAAAAGTTACCTATCAGGTACAATGTTCGCTCTTTGGATAATGGATACACTAGAAGCCCAATCCCCACCACTACAAAATATGCCGATATAACAAACATACACATGTACCCCCGAATGTAAAATAAAACAATTTATTTTTTAAAATCGTCAGTAAAAAGAAGAGAAGCAAAGAAGTTTCCACTAGTTTCTAGAGAGGTAACTAAAAAATTCCACCAATATGAACTCTTCCCTCCCTTGGCATTTTGTTTACCCCATGCTGTGCCCCACCCAGTTGCTTTCTGGATTGTGAAAGGAAGCTCTAAGGAAAGAACGAGGCAGTATACAACTTAATGCAGAGCAACAATCACAGAAGCACTTTAATCAGGAGACACAGGAAACTTTTATCTTGAAAAGCTGAAAAAAAAAAAAGACTAAAAGAGGTGTTAATCCAGTTTTTCTGTCGTAGCTTAATATGAGCAATTGCAATCATTCTGCTAAAATAAACAGCTTTCTCACGAAACTTGAGCATTTATGTCCTTAACCTCTTAGACACTGGTCCAGCAGTAAAGCTGGGACAACACTTCCCATTGGAAAGATGGTTGCGGAAATTCATTGAGACCATCCACTGAAAGAGTCCAACCCAGACCTGGGTACAAAGCAGGCCATTTTTTTTTATTGTTATTATACTGTAAGTTCTAGGGTACATGTGCACAACGTTCAGGTTTGTTACATATGTATACATGTGCCATACTGGTGTGCTGCACCCATTAACTCGTCATTTACATTAGGTGTATCTCCTAATGCTATCCCTCCCCCCTCCCCACACCCCACGAGAAGCCCCGGTGTGTGATGTTCCCCTCCCTGTGTTCAAGTGTTCTCATTGTTCAATTCCCACTTATGAGTGAGAGCATGCAGTGTTTGGTTTTCTGTCCTTGTGATAGTTTGCTCAGAATGATGGTTTCCAGCTTCATCCATGTCCCTACAAAGGACATGAACTCATCCTTTTTTATGGCTGCATAGTATTCCATGGTGTATATGTACCACATTTTCCTAATCCAGTCTATTATTGATAGCCATTTGGGTTGGTTCCAAGTCTTTGCTATTGCAAAGCAGACAATTAACAATGTCACTACCAGCTCCTTCCCCCTCTCCCTCTTGCATTTTTAAAATAAATTCTGATATTCATACACTCACATACCCCTAGCTCAATCTTTTATAGAATTGTGAAAAAATAAATTTAGATTTTATTGAACTAGTCTGATTTCTTTTGGCGAAAGAATCTTCTCTTGTATTAAGAAAAAGATAGCAGATTTATGTGTATAATGCTTTCATAAATAAATCAAATACAAGTATAAAAGAACCCATTCAAGACTGAAATTCTGTCATATAACAATAGGTAACATAACAGAAATCTGTCTTTGATTTTTGTTCTCAAGTTCTTGAAATCAACATTTTAAATAATTTTATCTATTAATAGTGTTTATTGGAAAGTGCAGAATAATTCATTTAAGCCTTAAAAGAGAATCTGAAAAGTTGATATTTGGCCACCAGATGGCGCCAAACCTCCAACTATTTTTGTGCCAGGCATTCAAAGCGCTCAAAAGTTAATTTAGAGCTAAAGGTTAGGCACTTGTTTATTGACTTTTATGCTTATATGTACAGTCATCTTGAAGAATCATACAAAATAATTTCCCACAGATCATGACTCCTTTATGTGACTCTACCAGATTCTTGCTTTGCTGTTCTCATTCTAATATATCCAGTTGAAAAAGTACTTTTCACCACCAGACCCTCACCACATAAGTTTAGTGAAGAACTTATTCATTAAACATTAAACCATGAATGACAAAAAAGTGTTAAATATAATTTCTCCCAGCTCTCAAATTTTAGTTATTTTAAATCCAAAACAACTCTGTAAAAACGGATTCAAACCAGCTTTCTAGGATCATTAAAGTTTGGGATAGAAAGTAAAACTGTTTCAGAGGTATTAATGAGACATGGAAATTTCATTCTTAAGTACTCTGCATAGTTGTTTCTTTCCAAAGAAGTTACCTTTCATATGTGTCTTCTTTTCAACCTGCCAATTTCAGTACTGTGTATTTTTAAATCTGTTCTACATGTTTCTGGATGATACTATAAGATTTTGAGTTGTCATCTCATTGAAATGATTTAGTTTTCAACATTCTATTTTTTATTTTTAAATGTAGGATATAGAATATACTGAAAGTATAGATATCTGACATTTTAAATTAATAAGTTAGAAATAATCAAAAAAGAATATTCAAAATTTTCATTAAGAATTGAAACATATCGATATTGATAGGTTATGCAGTTATAATCTATAACTTCCAAAACCTCAGAAAATTAAAAAACAAAGGTTTATTTCTTGCTCACACTCCAACTTCACTGAAGGTCATTTTGGGCTCCTCCACATCAAATTCACTCTAGGGACCCAACTAAGGTGTCAGTCACCAACTGGAATATTCCTAGTTTCTAAAGCACAGAAGAAAAGAGCTAGAAAATTTACACTTGCCCAAAAAGCTTCCATCTGGAAGTGACACATCACTTTCACTCACATCTCTTTGGACAAACTAGTCACATGGGTACACCAAACACCAGTGGACCTGGAAAGTAGAAAGCTGGAAATAGATGATGAAGATTCGCTATAATTCATAAATATTAAATCATTATACCCATATATAACAATGTTTTGGGGATACTATGGTACAAAACATTTTATAAGAGTTTCTATGTCCTTACCAAATCTTCTTTGTATTTTCAATCTATGTAGGGTAAAAGATTAAAGAAAATGAAAAAAGTTCTTTTTTTTTACAGATATTTAAACTGGAGAGAAAAGACATATATGAAAAACAAAAATTCTGGCGACAACCAATGCCAGAAATTTTGACAAATATTCTCATAAGTGCTAAAGCAGATGAGTGAGGAAGCACAAGGTGTTAGTTAAAGACTAACTGAAAGCAAGGAGATTTTATCTGGGTGTCACCAGAAGTGCAGCATTTGTATTTAAGTAACTGGAGGACATTAGAAAAAAACAGAGAGATAGGAATAAATGAGGCTGTTAAGGAAGAATTTTACAAAATCTTCACTAAATTTCCCAGACCAGCAAACATTTTCAGAGAGAGAGAGAGAGAGAGAGTCAACTCACTTTTCCCAAGGAAGATTTTTTTAAAATTCTTCCATCGACTATCAACTCAATTTTATGAAGAATATTTTATCACAAAAAGCTAAAATAATATTGAAATTTTAATTATGAATAACTTTAGCTTTATACAACCCTAACTTTATCATGTTACTGTGGACCAGTAAAAACTTTGTCACAAGCCAGCTTCTGTGAATAGCTGACCTGAAATGGAAAGTCCAAATTGAGATTAATAATTTCATCCAGTTGGCAATGAATAACTACTGTACATCTTTAAGTAGAGAGCTGCCTAGAATTGGGGGATGGAGCTGGAAGAAAGAATCTAGAAGCAGTGAGAACATTCAAAATGACCCTGATGTAACCCTGAAAGTTATGGGGACCTAGATTAGGGTGCAGACAGAGAAAAAGGAGAGGGGCATTTTAGAAGGAAAACCAAAAAGAAATCTTGAAAATAAACCTATTTTCACACTGGAGGAAAGGTTTGTTTTGGTTTGGTTTGGTTTGGTTTTAATGGTTTGTATAACAAACAGAGTTCTTAAATGTCCAACACATCAAAATGTTCCATAGATCTTGAAAAAATGCTATATAAACAAAGCTATAATCCAGCAATGAGAAAGAAAAGTATTTCAACATCTTCCGCAGGTTGGGAGCTAATACTTAAACCTTCATCTGGTAGACTTGACCCCTGGGGAAGGCAGCAAACTGATCTTGTTTATGTAACTCTAATCTCACTTTGGTTTTTACTTTTATCGTGACCCATTCAACCACGCAACTATATGAAAACAATGCTTAGGAACAGCCATGCACTAAAGTATGAGATGATTAGTTATTTCTACCTGTGCAACTCTGAAGAAGGAAAGCATTACTTAGCTTAGGCTACAAGTACTTATCAAGAATTATTGAAACTGGCCAGGCATAGTGGCTCATGCCTGTAATCCCAGCACTTTGGGAGGCCGAGGTGGGCAGATTACCTGAGGTCAGGAGTTCAGGACCAGCCTGGCCAACATGGTGAAACCCCCGTTGCTACTTAAAATATGAAAACTAGTCAGGTGTGGTGGTGGGAACATGTAATCCCAGCTACTCGGGAGGCTGTGGCACGAGAATTGCTTGAACCCAGGAGGCAGGGGTTGCAGTGAGCCGAGATCTTGCCACTGCACTCCAGCCTGGGTGACAGAGTGAGACTCCATCTCAAAAAAAAAAAAAGAAGAAGAAGAAGAAGAATTTATTAAACTAAGATCTGCAAGTAGTTTTAACCTAAGTAAATCACAGTACTTTTCTTTGTAGTAAAATAATACTTTATTTTTCTGGGGAAAAAAACCTTTTTTGCATTAATTAACTTTTAAAACATATTTCTTTATACAGGGCATTCTTCTCCACTGCAAATAAATCAACAGATGGCATCATTTTTTTAAGATGAATAAAAATCCAACATCCAATCAAATTCATTATAATGTTATGCATCATTTTGGAAAATGCCTACTGTCATATGTTTTTAAACAATAACAATAGTAAATTTCCCCCTCTGTTTTAAATGTAAAATATTTCAAGCTCACCAAAACATTCAGGGAATAATAGAAATATCCAGGCCAGAAGCAGTGGCTCACGCCTGTAATCCCAGCACTTTGGGAGGCTGAGGCGGACAGATCACCTGAGGTCAGGAGTTCAAGACCAGCCCGGCTAACATGGCAAAACCCTGTCTCTACTAAAAATACAAAAATTATCTGGGCATACACAGTGGCAGGCGCCTGTAATCCCAGCTACTCGGGAGGCTGGGGCAGGAGAATCACTTGAACCCAGGAGGTGGAGGTTGCAGTGAGCCGAGATCGCGCCATTGCACTCTAGCCTGAGTGGCAAGAGCAAAACTCCAGAGAAGGGAAGGGTAGGGAAGGGGAGGGGAGGGGAGGGGAGGGGAGGGGAGGGGAGGGGAGGGGAGGGGAGGGGAGGAAGAAAGAGAAAGAAAGAAAATCTAAGTGCCTCCCATAAGCTGTAAACCTAAAACAGAAAATAAAATAATCTGGGCACCTCCACATACACACTAATTAGATTTTTTTCCCATCCCAGAGATAAATACTACCTCAATTTGATGTGTGTGTCATTATTATCACACATGCTGTTGTGACTTTGCTACATGCGTAAGCATCCATAAGCAATATACAATACTGTCTGGCACATTTTAAAACTTTATATACAGCCTTTCCCATGTTCGTTTTTTCACTCAACATAACATTGAGATTTAGCCACAGGTTGATACATATAACTATGGTTCATTCATATTTTCCATCACGTAAAATTTACTTAATCACTCCCCATTTAACAATTAGATATTTTTCCATAGTTGTATTATGAACAACACTGCCATCACTGTCTTGTCCCAATCTTCTCATATGCACATGCAAGACTTTCTCTAAATTCCACATCATCACCCTGTACAGCCTCTCACCAGCAGTATAACTTCTTTCTTCTCCTCCACACCAACACGTCCTTTTATGAAATTTTCTGATTTCATGCAGTCTGATGTGTGTGAAATGATGTCGCATAAAGATTTTAATTTCCTTTTTCCTGATTACCAGGGAGGTTAAGCATCTTTGCCTCTTCATCTCTTTACCTGTTTCTCTATTGAGTTGATGATTAAGTTTTTTTGTTTGTTTGTTTTTGGAGACAGGGTTTCACTCTGTTGTGCAGGCTGGAGTGCAGTGGCGTAATCATAGCTCACTGCAGCCTTGATTTCCCGGGCTCAAGCGGTCCTCCCACCTAAGTCTTTCGAGTAGCTGGGACCACAGGCACAAGCCACTGCCCAGCTAATTTTTTACTTTCTTATAGAGGTAAAGTCTCACTGTGTTGCCCAGACTGGTCTCAAACTCCTAGGCTCAAGCGATCCTCCAGTCGGCCTCCCAAAGTGCTGGGATTACAAGCATAAGCCACCACGCCGGGCCTTTTATTTCTAATTTTGTAGGTATCTCTATATATTTGCAATACCATTTCTTTGAAAGCCAATAATAAGTGCTATAAATCTCTCTCTCAATCTACGGCACATATATTTACTTCTTAATGCTTGTCCTTAATGCACATGAAGTAATATTAAAGGAATACCCATGTGTATACTCACTATGCAGATTACTTTCTTTTGCTTTATGATGTTTTTTATGTCTTGTGTCTTTTTTTTTTTTTCCTAAATCACTATTCTGAGGGCATAAAGAATTTTCTTCTAGAATTTTTAAAGCTGTTCTTTCACACTAAAGTCTTTTATACACCTAAAATGTATTTTTTTTAGTATGATGTTAGGTAAGAATCTAATTTTATTTGTTTCTATGTGGGTGAAGAATTGCCCTGGCATCATTTATTGAATAATGCTCGTTGTTTCCTTGAATTTTATAGCATCTCTGTCATTTATCACATTTCTGATACGTAAGCATCTGTTTCGGAGCTCTCTATTCTTTTCCAACCAGCAGGGAACTTAAAAGGAGCAAATCTTTATCTCACTCTTATCACTCATTATCTGAATTTTTCTGTAAGTTAAATATAAATTACAAGAAACTTTACATCTTCAAAAAGTATGAGAAATGAGCTTGATAAAATAGGTCTCTGCTTTAGTTTCACCAACTTATTGGTATAAATTTTAATACAAAACTCTGATTCCCTAAGAAATGTTCCACATTCTTATGATCATTTGAGGTTAAAACAATCAATTTGAGATGTTTTTCCTTTTCCTTTTCCACCTGGGGTGTCAGTCAATGAAATGAACACTTTTCCACAATGGTAAAATCTGCCGAGGAAGAGTAGGGGACAAGCAAGGAAAGAACACACACCACAGTTTGGGTTCATTGCTCACTTTATTTCTTCTGTCTTCTGGTTCTTCTGTTGTTTGCTAGACTTTTTTCCAACGTGTCTTCCTCAAATGTGATACCCCATTTAAGAGGCTGAGTGATGATGTAGTATGGAATCTCCGGAGCCAGATCAGTTTCATTGAGTCCTGGCTCTGTCATTTTCTAGCTGTGAGACCTCGGACATATTACATAACATCTCTGTGCCTCAGTCTCCTCACTGGTCAAGTGTAGATAAAAATGAACCTACCTCACAGGGTTATTGTGAGGAACAAATGAATTGGTACAATTAATATATCTAAGGCACTGAAGAAGTAACATAAGTATCAATAGATGCTACTCCACTGTCTTCTGGCTGCCTGGGTGGTACTAGAGAACTGATAACCAAGTCTGAAATGTTTTCCTATCTAGGACTTGTTCTTTCCACCTGAAGTCTTATAACATTTTCTATTAATAATTAGCAATAGGAATTTTATCATTATATACTAAGTATGTTTTTCTTCATGTCTCCAGTCTGGAACTTGGTGAGATATTACCATCTACAAGCACTAATTTTTTCGTTTTTTTTTTTTTTTTTTTTTTTTTTTTTTTTTTTTTTTTTTTTTGAGACAAGGTCTCTGTCTATCACCCAAGCAATGGGTGACAATGCAATGGCTCTCTGGCCCAATGCAATGGCCAAATCTCAGCTCACTGCAACCTCCACCTCCAGGGCTCAAGCAATCCTCCTGCCTCAGCCTCCTGAATAGCTGGGACTACAGGTGTGCACCACCATGCCTGGTTAATTTTTGTATGTTTTGTAGAGATAGCATCTCACTATGTTGCCTAGGCTGGTCTTGAACTCCTGAGCTCAAGCCATATGCCTGCCTTGGTCTCCCAATATGCTGGGATTATAGGCATAAGCCACCACTCCAAGCCTTTTTCTTCATCTTATGGAAACTGTCTTGCCTATTTATTACTGGCTTCCTTTTTTCTTCTTGTGGAACTACTATTACTCACATGTTAGGCCTCCTAGACATATTTCCTAAGTATCTCCCCCATATTTCCATCTTTTTATATTTTTACTCTGTACTTCAAGAAATGTCTTGGTCCTGATTTCTAGACAACTATTTCAGATTTCAACAGTGAGCATAGCATCTCTTCCCCCAGTTCCTCTACTAAATTATTTATTTGGAATTTTTTCTTAGCTCCAGAGAGCCTCTTTTGTGCAACACTTTTATTTCCTTGGGTGCTCTTATTATTTTTGAATTCAAGATTTTCTTTTTCTTCTCCCAGAAGCTCTATTTCAGTGATTGGTCTGCTGGGTCAGCCCCTCTGGCTCCTGACCCCATTTAAATAGGATGTTATTTTTCCTTTTAGCTCAGTTGGTTCGTTTCTGGTTGCTAGAGAACTCTGTATGGCAGTGGTCTTGCAGGATGCAAGGCAAAGATGGTGTCAAAGTGGCAAGTGGAGGAGCAGGCAGAAAGCCATTGCCCTATTGCAGCAATGGAAGGAAGCCACCCTCTTATCTGGCCTCTCAAGGATCTCCCAGCCTCGATAGCAGGGAAGACTCAGCGAACCTATTAAACTCCATCTTGATTTTTTGGAGGCCAAGGAGACTGAGTATACTTGTGCTGAGACTGCACTTTCTCCCTGAGACGGCCAAAGTCTCCCCTGGATCCGTGGCTTTCTGGTTCTTCTCTGCCCTCCCAGCCCCAGGGCTTTACAGCTTACCTGTACTCTGTTTTCTGAATTGGGCTTAAGAAAGTACATAGACCGGAACTGGGTGTGGAAGTGTACCAAAAAATATTCCAGTCACCATCTTCCCAGTATCCCCTTATGTAATTTATAAAAAATAAAAGGAAAAATGCTTTTAAAAAAAAAAATTCACGGAAGTATATACAAGGTAGGATTCCTATAGGGAGGCCAATTTTGTTATTTCTATCATTTCCAAATATTATAAAACAAATATATATAATTTTAATAAATAAGAAAGTGTGGGGCTGGGTGTGGTGGCTCATGCCTATAATGCCAGCACTTTGGGAGGCCGAGATAGGTAAATGGCTTTGAGCCCAGGAGTTTGAGACCAGCCTAGGCAACATGGCGAAACCCCATCTCCACTAAAAATACAAAAATTAGCTGGGTGTGGTGGCAAGTCTCAGCTTCTCAGGAGGCTGAAGTGGGAGGATCACCTGAGCCCAGGGAGGTCAAGGCTGCAGTGAGCTGAAATCGCGCCACTGCACTCCGGCCTGGGTGACAGCCAGACCGTGTCTCAAAAAAAAAAGAAAGAAAAGAAAGTTTTGTGCTACTATTCATGTTAAAGCCACCAGAAGCTTTTGGTGGCTTAGATCATTTTAAAAATCTAAGCTTATTATTGGCCAAAACATGTCACATGCTTCAAATGAAAAATGTTACAATTATGATATATTTCAGTGAATCTGAATACATTTATAATCCAAATTACTGAATTAAACATTAGGATTAAAATGAGATCCAACAAATATTTCACCATAATATGATATCTTAAATTGTTACATGTGATGATTGACTACAGATGACTTTATGCAGATTTCATGGAATTGTTAAAGGTCATGCTGTTAGCAATAGCTCACTTCTACAAATGGCTAATGAAAATTTTCTATTTCAATAGGTGAAACACTATATTGGAAAAATGCCTAACCTGAGGGATAATAATTTCTATATATTAACTTTGAATTTGTTCTTGTCAATTAAAAAAAATATGTGCATGACTTAAAAATTCAACCAGTACAAAAAGGTACACAATGAGAAATAGGCTTATCTCCTGCCCAGACTTCCCAGTCTCCTCAGATCATAACAGTTTCTTGCGTACCACTCCATATATTCATTTAAATATCCTTCTAAAAAATGCAAACATACAGTACACAGAGTTCTGCACCTTGGGTTCTTTTAAGCAACAATATTTCTTGGATATCATTTCATATTTTTGAATGGCTATGTGTGGTCATCCATTTCTGTATAATCAGTGAATATGTTTCACATGTCCCTGACCACCCACAGAGGTCATTTTTTTTGTTTAATAATGAAAGCTAACACTTGCATAGCACTTACTATGTACCAGAGACCTTCTATGAGGTAAGGATTATTATTATCTCCGGTTTACTGATAAGGAACTGCAGTTCAAGGTTTTACAAATAGGAGAGCCAGAATTCAGAAAAGATTTGATATAATATTCTATTCAAGTTTTCATATTTTTACACTTTAGAGATGTGTTGTAGTCATTATCATTCTCCTGTATTAAAAAAGATACCCCAAAGTGACTATTTGTCTTTTACCAACTGCTGCTATTTCTGACATGATTTATTACAGTTTCCCTAGGCAGGATTCCTTTCCACTTTCATATATCCTCTTTTGCCTGGTTTGTAATAGGCCAGCGCCCTCATTCTGCCCTGCAAAAGGCCCAGCTCCTGAAGACCCTAGCAGTGCTTCTATTTGCCAGGCCATTTCCTTTTCTATAGCTTCAAAGACTACATCATATACATGATGTGTATATAACAGGTCCTCAAAAAACATCGTTTTGTCCACGTCGTTTTGTTGTAATGTTGGTAGGGGGAAAAAAATAAATTCCCAGAAGGGCCACTGTCCATGTAGAGTTTGCACATTCTCCTCATGTCTGCATGAGTTTTCTCCGGGTAGCTTGGTTTCCTTCCACATTCCAAAGATGTGCATGTTAGGTGAATTGGAATGTCTACATGGTCCCAGCTTGGGATGGCGGCCTGGACAGGGCTGGTTTCCGCCATAAGCCCTGAGCTACCTGGATAGGCTTGGGCCACCTGTGACCCTGAACTAGAATAAGTGGGCTAGAAAAGCAATGAATGAATGAATGAATGCAAATGGTTGTAAAATAAACATGCTTAAAGTCTCCTGTAATCATACAAATGCATGACAATAAATGATGCCATCTGAAGGTGCTCATTGAGCCTGCCATATTGGTTGTTTTTGAACTGCCTGGTGGTAGGAGGTGTTCCTAACAATTTTCCCTTTGCAAACTTTTATTCCTTGATTTAACCCCCCACCACTATATCAATATCACTCATTGATTCACCAAAAATTGGGTAAATAATTATCTTACTTGTTTTTATTGATCTTTCATATATATATATATAGAGAGAGAGAGAGAGAGAGAGAGCTCACATTTATTTCAGCGTTTAATATTAGAAGTGTCTTGGGTCTTTGTTTAGAAGTTTGGTGATATTTTTGTGACAAAAATATGTGTTGTAGGAACTTAACTCTTGTTTATATCAATTAGCCTATGGTAAAATTGGGGTTTTTTGGTGGTTTTTTTGAGACAGAGTCTTACTCTGTCACCCAGGCTGGAGCGCAGTGGCATAATCTCAACTCACTGCAACCTCCGCCTCCCAGGTTCAAGCAATTTTCCTGCCTCAGCCTCCCGAGTAGCTGGGATTACAGGTGCGCACCTCCATGCTGGGCTAATTTTTTATTTTTAGTACAGACAGGGTTTCACCATGTTGGCTAGGTTGGTCTCAAACTCCTGACCTCAAGTGATCTGCCTGCCTCGGCCTCCCAAAGTGTTGCGATTATGGGTGTGAGGCCACAGCGCCTAGCCTAACTGTGTTCTATTACATGTTGTTTTGCTTAAAGTCGAAGTTTCCAGGAAGCTATCCACATTAAGTGAGAACTTACTGTACCTAGAAGCTCTTCTCATAGGCTAGTGGGTGTTAGACTAACTATAAGTCAAAGTAAATTTGAATAGCCATTATCTCTCAGTCAGGGGCTTGTTTTCATTGTGTTTTGCAGCCTCCTTGAGTGAAGAACAGCTGAGCTGGTTTCAGTGTCAAATGGAGCCCAGATGGTGACTCCAAGGTTAGAGTAAGATGAAAGTCATCACTCTTTCCTGCTCTGCTCCCAAGGCAGACATCACTAATCAATCCCTGCACTCTATACTGCTGAGATCTGATTAGGTTTCACTGTATTCTCAACACAGTGTTGAGAAACCACTCCCAAGTGACCCTCTATATCTACATAGTCTAAGATTATGCTATACCAGCTTTAGGCCAAATCACAAATGAAGCACATTGCATTCTTACATATTGGCATTTCCTTTTCATTATACATAAAACGATTCAAATACTTTGCTTTTATTACCTCTCCTATTTTTCAAACTTTATTTTTGATGGGTGTAATATTATTACTTTATTTTATTTAGTCTCTAAACATGGACAATTTGTCTTTTCAATTATAGAATGCTCCTAAGTGTATTAACAACAACTACTATTCAGAACAGGGATCTCTGAAGAACTAAAAATTAAGACAAAATAACCACTACTACAGTTTAGTCACTGAGTTCTCTTATTTAATCCAAATACTTCTATTTAAGTGACTTGTCTGTCTGTAATCAGGGCTTTGCTGAGTTCACTGACTGAAATTATCTGTGATGTCTCAGAAATGCACAGTTACAAGAGTATCAAGTGGTAGCTGCACTTGCTGTGAAATACTATTGTGCAATTTTATATCTTACAAAGATGTAATAACTTTTGTTTACTCTAAGTATATGACTAACCATCTATACCCTAGATTCTGGACACTAGAAGATAATGTGTCAGCCTAAAAAGGTAAATAAAAATTAGTTTATATTTTATTGTGATTGAAATGGAAACATATCTATGTTACAGGACTATATTTATTTAACTTTTAACAAGAGGCCCATGATCTAGCGAATGCTGGCTCATGAGGCCCTAGTTTGCCTTACAGAGGCGCTTCCTCTAGAATGCACTTTGCCAAAATAAAAAGTTGAAGATTGACCATGGGCAACAGAGAAAGGGCTGGGCTTTGGAATCAGTCAATCACTGCTCAGTCTTTACAGGAGTATATTTATTTAAGTTTTAACAAGAGGCCCATGGTCTAGGGAATGCTGGCTCAGGAGGCCCTACTTTGCCTTATAGTGGAACTTCCTCTGGAAGGCACTTTGCCAAAATAAAAAGTTGAAGATTGACCATGGGCAACAGTAGAAAGAGCTGGGCTGTGGAATCAATCTATCACTGCTCAGTGTCTTACTAGTTATATGATGCTGAGCAAGTTATTATTATTCTAGAGCCTCCATTCCTTTATCTGTGAGATGGAACTAATATTCCCTAACTTAAAATGATGATGTCATAAAGATTAAAAGTAGGTATCTTTTTTAAAAGACAGAGCTTTATTGGTTGCTCATGAAGTTTTATTACTGCTGTTTTTGTTAGAATTGAAGCTGAGAAGACAGTGCTGCACAGGCCAGGGTCTGAGAAGTGACCTTCCAGGGTTAATTACCAAAAAGTCTACAAAGCTAGATTGAGTGATAGGCCTCCTATCCAGTTCGGATCTCTGACTCAGGATTTCAGACCCCCACATTGGCTTGTTCCTTCCAAGTAGCCATGATTCCCCAAATGCTGATACTTGGGATACATGCACAAACATTTATTTCCATTCTGTCACCCAGCTGTCTACTGATGCTTCTCTGCTACTCCAGCACCTGCAATTGCTCACACTGTCTCTGTGCTTTATTCTCTTTGTAGCTTCTCCACTACCTGAAATTACATTCTAAGCTTACAGGTTAGCTTGCTCATTATTTAACTCCAACATTAAAAGTATAAATTTCATGAGGGAAGGCAATTTGTGTCTGTTTTGTACCACTTGATCCTCAGTGCCTAGAAAAGTGGCTGGAACATACAGTGAATTCAATAAATACTTGTTAAATGAATAAATAGCTTAAATAATGTATTCACTCTGTGAAGGTAAACACAAAACTCAGCTTTCATTCAAGAACTATTGAACAATTCACTTACACAAAAATATTTTTGGGCAATATTGATTTTACTAAAGATTTTGTATAGAAAATGGAGAAAGGATTTATACTGGCACTCTTCATTAAAAATTGCTCAACTTCATAGGTAACAAAAAGAATGCAAATTAAAAGTGCACCAAGAATCCTGAGGTATTGGAGGCTATGAGGAGTGAAGAGAACTTCTGCTACAGATTAGAGTGTGGAGGAGGGAGATGCCAGGCACAAAACCCAAGTGCCTGACATGAAATATCAAAGTGAGAAAGGTATTTATGTGGGAGGAGGCAACAGTGTGGGACTTGTTACCTACAGGGATGTTGATGAAATATGTAAGTACATTAAGAATAACATGAGCCAGGACTTCCACTGTGAGAGAAGAGTGTTAAAAATATGGAATGGGAGAAAATTAGAATGGATCTGGTGATGTTGGCTAGGAGTTGACGGAATACACATCAACTAGTAGTTGTTTATATATGGAGATAAGTAATTACCAATGTAAATATGTATCTGTTTACTAAGAGGGCCTTAGAAAAGACACACCCCAATAGCCAGCAACACACATAGCACTCAGGCTTCTTTTTTTTTCTTTTTCCTTTTTTTCTTTTTTTGAGACAGAGTCTCACTCTGTTGCCCAGGCTGGAGTGCCGTGGCACGATCTCGGCTCACTGCCAACTCCATCTCCCGGGTCCAAGAGATTCTCTCACCTCAGCCTCCCAAGTAGCTGGGATTACAGGCACTCATCATCATGCCTGGCTAATTTTTGTATTTTTGTAGAGACAGGGTTTCACCCTGTTGGTCAGGCTGGTCTCAAACTCCTGACCTCAGGTGATCCACTCTCCTCAGCCTCCCGAAGTGCTGGGATTACAAGTGTAAACCACCGCACCCAGCCACACTCAGGCTTCTAAATATCATTCTCCATTAAAACATTCCTTGAAGAAATTGCTGATTCCAGGTCCAGTGCAGGACAAGTATAAGATGAGCCTAGAATCTCCCTTTAGACAAGAAAGCAAGGAAGTTCTGACAGAATGATAGATATAAGTTAAAAGAGCACAGGAGCCAGTTTGAAGGAGCTCCCACCAAACAAATCTGGGACAGTTTGAACATCAAGATAAACAATGATAGGAATGGATTATGACTATTGATTATTATAGAAACCTATTAGTACATAGTGATGTAACCAAAAGAACCAATTTATCAACTGAATTTTTAATGCCAAAGTATGTATTACATAACTTCAAAGTACCCTACCACAAACACTTACTAATTACAAAGGAAAAAAAGACTAAGTTAGAGTGGAGAATCCTGGCACTCACCACCCTAGTCAAATGATCAGAGTGAACTATCATCAGTAGTAGGATAAAACAAAATCATGAACTACTTGATAGCTTGCCAGAAGAACAAGTCATCTCTTCTGTCATATTTTTGCCAAAGATGTGCAATCTGAATTGAGTTCAAGGAAATGTCAGGTAAACCCAAATTAAGGGACATTTTACAAATGTCTGGTCTATCATCTTTAAATGTACCAAGGTCATAAAAATGAAGGAAAGCAGAAGGAACTGTTTCAGATTAAAGGAGATTGAAGAGGTAGGGCAACAGCTAAGCACAACACATGATTCTTGACTGGATACTTTTGCTATAAAGGACATATTAGGGACAACAAGCAAACTGTGAATGGAGTCTGAACTCCATTTGATGTCAGTAACATATCAAAGCTAATTTCCTGATATTGATGGTTTCACAGTTGAGCCTCCATATCTACAAGTTCCACATCTGTAGAATTAACCAACTGTGGATTGAAAAATATTTGAAGAAAAAAATTAAAATAACATAAAAACAATACAGTATAACAACTATTTACATAGCATTTACATTGTATTATATATCTTAAGTAATCTAGAGATGATTTAAAGCAAGCTTGTCCAACCCACAGCCTACGGGCCACATGTAGCCCAGGATGGCCTTGAATGCAGCCCAACACAAATTCGTAAACTTTCTTAAAATATTATGAGTTTTTTTGCAATTATTTTTTAGCTCATCAGCTATCATTAGTGTATTTTGTGCGTGGCCCAGGACAATTCTTCTTCTTCCAATGTGGCCTAGGGAAGCCAAAAGATTGGACACCTCTGATTTAAAGTATACAGGAGGATGTCCATAGGTTTTATGCAAACATGACACCATTTTATATAAGGGACTTGAGCATCGGAGGGCGGATCCTGGAACCAATCCCCCATAGATACCAAGAGAAGACTGTAGTTTGAATATGTAGGAGAATGTACTTGTTTATAACATATATAACTTAAGGTATTCCAGGGTACAAGGATATCATGTTGGCAACTTACTCTTAAACAGTTCCATGGGGGAAATGTTCTTTGTACTTGCAACTTTTGGATACCTTTGAAGTAGCTTCAACATTTTTTAATATTAAACTTAAAAAACTAAAAATTAAGATATCATTTGTCACCTATCAGATTTGTGGAAATGTAAAAGTTTAACAATACACTGTATTGGCAAGGCCGTGGGCAAATAGACCCAATTTTTTTTTTTTTTTTTTTTTTAAGATATGGTAGCTCTCTGTCAACCAGGCTGGAGTGCAGTGGCATTCCAGTGATCATAGCTCACTGAAGCCTCAAACTCCTGAGTTTAAGGGCTCCTCCCACCTTAGCCTTCCAAAGAAATGGAATTCCAGGTGTGTACCCCCATGTCTGACTAATTTTTTAAAATTATTTAAAACCTTGCTGTGTTGCCCAGTCTGGTCTCAAACTCCTGGGCTGAAGAAATCCTCCTGCCAAAGTGCTGGGATCATAGACATAAGTTCCAGCACCCAACCCAACACTCATTTACTTATTTTGAGGATATAAATCAGCAGAACTCCTTAGGAGGGAAATGTTTATTAATATTACAATAGCATATGTCCTTGATCAACAATACCACTACTGGGAATTTACCCTATGGGTATGCATGCACTAATGAAAAATAAGATCTGTATAACGTTACCCATTTTAATATTGTTGCAAATGCAAATAATCAGGAAAAAAAGTTCATAAATAGGTTACATTATGATATATTGATAAAATGGAATAGAAGTGGGTGATGAAAAAGAATTAGAAAACTCTATTTAGTCATAGGAAAGGTGTCCAAAATATATAGCATAGTGAAAAAATTTAAGGCACAGAACAGTATATACAATATGCTAAATTAAGTGTCAAAAAGGCAGAGAAAAATAAAAAGCAATATGCATGTTTGCTTATATTTGCATAAAGAAATTCTAGAAAAGTACATAAGAAAACTTGGTGGATGAAATATCAAAGTGAGAAAGGTATTTATGTGGGAGGAGGCAACAGTGTGGGACTTGTTACCTACAGGGATGTTGATGAAATATGTAAGTACATTAAGAATAACATGAGCCAGGACTTCCACTGTGAGAGAAGAGTGTTAAAAATATGGAATGGGAGAAAATTAGAATGGATCTGGTGATGTTGGCTAGGAGTTGACGGAATACACATCAACTAGTAGTTGTTTATATATGGAGATAAGTAATTACCAATGTACATATGTAAATGTTACTTGGTGGATGGACAAGTGAGAGCAGTGAGGCCCCAGGATGGTAAGGAGACTTTCTGGCCCACATTTTTATACTTCTGTTAAAATATAGGTCTCTATCATCTATTCACAACATTAATTTTGAAAATCTCTCATTAGACATTTTTGTTTCCCAAATTCTTTCCTTTAACCAAGCAGCTACTTCCCGTTCCTCCCCACATAAATGGTCCAGCAAGCTGGCCCTCATTTCTTTTCTCAGTATTCCCCCAGAATCTCACACTCCATTCTCCTCATAAATATCCAGCAACACAGCCCTGTGCCAAATGCTACCTCCAAACCTATTTATCAATCTTTAAGGAAATGAACAAAACACAGGCTCCTAATTGAAAGGCAATTTGTCCTTATTGGTTGGGGATAGGTTGGGGGGTAAAGGAGAACTACCCACAAGCAGTTTATTAATGTTTTTTTCCTAAATACAATACATACAATCTTTGCCAAAGAGAAACTCTGATGAATGAGATTTGTTCCACCTCAATGAAGCACTCCTTTACTCATGAGTGGTGCCCCTCTATCCACACACACAGTTTTATCCACCCTAGGACCCTCTCCTGCTTTTCATTTTGGTGGGTCCTGATCTGCATGTACCACCATCCCTCTTAACTAATGCTGAGCTAAGCTGCATCTGTCTCTAAATAGGCCAAAGGCACTGCCCAAATTTGGAGAAACATTTAAGAACTAGACAAAGCTGAGGATTTTTGGCTCAAACTCAAGATGAGAAGGATAAACAAACCCTGCCCAAATGGAATCCAGTTTGATGTATTTTCCTGCCTTTCTAATTAAAGCCAAATGTTTGAATATTTCCCAAATTACCTCTGATGAAATCTACTGTATCATTTCATCTTATAAAAGCAAACAAGTTTATATTTACAGTTAATAATTTTATTTCAATGCATGCTAGTTTTTAATTTTATTTGCCATGAGGTGTCATAAATCTCCACTATGGGTTGACTAATCTGCTCCATGGGCCACACATGTACCAAAGAACTGTGGGAACCAGAGATGGTCAGAATACAATCTCACACAATTTTATACCTTTATTTTTCTCACTGTCAAGAATACAGAAGAGGCCAAGCACAGTGGCTCACACCTGTAATCCTGGCACTTTGGGAAGCCAAGGAGGATCATTTGAGCCCAGGAGTTCGAGACCAGCGTGGGCAACATAGTGAGACTTCATCTCTGTTTTTTAATAATTTAATTTAATTTTAAAATAATACAAAAGAGCCCGGGGAAAGGATCGCAGTGTATTAGGGATCAGTGGACATCAACAGTAGAAAGTGAAGTCTTCTGACTTGATATTTCAAAACAATACTAATAATAATGATCCTAAACATTTTAGCAATGCATTTCAGAACCTTCTATAGGCTTTGTCCCATTTGATTTCCATAATTTGAGTTGGATATAATTATCCCCATTCTATCAGTCAAGAAATGAGGACTCAGATGATAACGAATTTCTCCAAATCACACAATGAAGAAGCAGCAAGTCTGCAAGGTGCCTAAATTAGGCTTATCTTCAATGATCTGAGTAAATCTGTATGATTATTAAATTTAATGATTCTATTAGTAATGGGTATTTCCAAGTTCAAATGAGTTTAAAATTTTATAAGGCTATCTAATGCCTCGAGAACATTGTCTGTGGAGGCTGGGAATTCTACAAAATAGGAGCTAAAAAGGTTAATTTATTCCGACAGAAGGATGATTAACACTAGGTAAGATTACCTATCTCTAATTAACCTAGTCCATTATTGAGTTCTTAAGAAGGATATGGATAGCAAAAATGTCACTCAGAAAAAATTCAGCTGAGAAAGTTTGAAGACAGTACTGCACTGGGAATGATAATCGTTATATTTGTTAGCCATTGGGTATGCTTAAAGTCATTTTCATATTTAAGCCAGAACCTAAAATACTTCTTTACTCAAACCTCTTTAAGGGAACTATGAGGCTTAAGATTAACAAATACATTTTAGCACTAACTTAAATTTTAAAACTGCCTATCAAAAGTTTTAAAAGGAAATCTGTTTTTTTTTAATTAATCCCAAATCTGCTTATATATAAAGGCCTTCTAATAAAAATCGTTAAACATTTTACTGAGTTATGTTCTTGACCAATGATTTCATGATAGGCTTAACCTCTCTCCCTCACTCTGACACCCATGTTATACCTACTATGTTCTGACAGAATGTAAAACAAAACAACTATAGTATTATTCATTAATAGTACTTTTGGGGACCTTGAAAAGTTAATGCTACTTCAAAGTTTCCTAACTTAAAAATCTTAAGCACTGAAAGGATCTGGTTTACCATATCCTGTGGGTTAGAGTTTGTTTTTTGCTTTTCATTATAGACCACAGTATCAAATAAGAATGGATATCATTTAATTTAGTTTTACCAGGCATGGTGGCTCACACCTGTAATCCCAGCACTTCAGGAGGCCAAGGCGAGCAGATCACTTGAGGTCAGGAATTTAAGACCAGCCTGGCCAATATGGTGAAACCCCATCTCTACTAAAAATACAAAAATTAGTCTGGTGTGGTAGCAAGTGCCTGTAATCCTAACTACTGGAGAGGCTGAGGCACGAGAATCACTTGAATCTGGGAAGCAGAGGTTGCAGTGAGAAGAGATTGCACCACTGCACTCCAGCATGGGCAACAGAGCAAGACTTCATCTCAAAAAATTAAATTAAATTAAATAAATAATAAACTGTTAAAAGGGATTTTTTTCTGTTGTCTTGTAATTGTTGTTATGACTGAAAAAATGACGATAAAAAGTCACAAAGATTCTAGGCTATTAAAGGCCTCTCTAACCACTGGGCCGGAAACCTCTCTGAGGGCTTATTCAGATGCAAAGGAACCACCTCTGCTATTCCCAATCAACATTTCAGCCCTGAGTGAGTGAGCAGGAAAATATTTTCCCTCAACCCACTAGAAGCCAAGTGAAGAGGGAGTTTCAAAGGAATACAGAGTGGGAGTGCTTGCACAGAGGAAAGACTGACAGCTACTACCTAGATGAATACTTACAGAGTTGGGAACCTAGAGACTCACCCCAAGCCTGCCTTCAAAGTTCACTAAGCCAAGTGAGCGAGTCTGTGGGAGAAACTGACATGTGTCTTTTGGAATTTGGAAGCATATCTGAACATCAAGAATTGCGCCTGATTCTTTCCTGAAGATTTTGAAGAAGGAAGACTTGCAGACAAATCCCAGAAAAGTGGAATTTTTTTAAAAAGACCATATTGTGAGGCACTTTAAAAGAAGGTGGAGAAAACATCCATCCCATTCTAGGTTTCCTTATTTTTTATGGACTGAATGTTTCTGTCCCCCAATCCCCAAAAATTGACATGCTGAAATCCTAATCCCCAGTATGATGGTACTAGTAGGTAGAGCTTTGGGGAGGTAATTAAGTCATGAGAGTAGAGTCCTCATGAATGGGATTAGTACCCTCATTAGAAGAGACATGAGCTTGCCCTCTCTGATGTCCAACATCTAAAGACACAGCAAAAAGGTGACCATCTGCAAACCACAAAAAGTACTCCCACCAGACACGGGATCTGCAGACACCCTGATCTTAGAATTCCAGCCTTCACAACTGTGAGAATAAACATTTGTTGTTTAAGCCACTCAGTCTATGGTTTTCTGTTATAGCAGTCCAAACTGACTAAAACATTCATTTACCAACGGGTGCAGAGGACTTTCAAGTTTGACTCAATTTGAAGGAATATAAAGAAGGTAAGAGAAGACCAGGCGCAGAGGCTCACGCCTATAATCCCAGCATTTTGGGAGGCGAAGGTGGGCAGATCACGAGGTCAGGAGTTCGAGACCAGCCTGGCCAACATGATGAAACCCCATCTCTACCAAAAATACAAAAAAAAAAAAAAAAAAAAGAAAATTAGCTGGGCATGGTAGGGTGCGCCTGGAATCCCAGCTACTCCAGAGGCTGAGGCAGGAGAATCTTTTGAACCCGGGAGGCGGAGGTTGCAGTGAGCCAAGAATGTGCCACTGTACTCCAGCCTGGGCAGCAGGACGAGACTCCATCCCAAAAAAAAAAAAAAAAAAGAAGGGAGGAGAAAAGCTCAAGCCCTGGGGTTAACTAACAGCTGCTGCTTAATGGAGTTACCACGCACACCAAAGGCAAAACTAAAGGGCGACATGGGCCCCTCTCTCTGCAGGCATCCTCAGTGATACAGTGAATCAAGATGAAGCTAAACAATCCTAAAAATTGCACCAAGTTATAAAGAGACCACCAACAGCAATAAAATCATGTGAAGTCTTGAGGGGAAGGACACTGCCTCATCTCCAAAAAGCAACCCCACCATCTCTAATATTCCTCCTCCCTGACAAAGGGAGAGGTACTAGTCAGATACTAATGAATGGAGCTGAGGAGATTATATTTGAATCAGACTTAAGATTGAATTTTTACACTGGAGTGAAATTAGTTTGGCTTTGCTTTGTGTTTTTAAAAACTAAAAACGATGAGAAAGTTGTGGAATGTGACCAAGAAACTGTCTTGGGAGACTCTCTACAAAGCGCTGTTGGGAATTGTGATTGGAGGAAAAACAAACATTATTGTATTACTATCTACTAAGCAAAATGTACTCAATAATACTGGTTATACTAACATGTTGACTTTCTAAAGCAGGCTGGGAGGGGTGTGTTTTTGGGGAAAAGTTATATATAGTCTTTATAATAGTAGACAATGGAAAAAAAACAAAACAAAACCAAAGTGAAATATAGGGCTTATGGAAGCATATTTCAAAATAAGTTTAAAACTATATTCATATTTGATTGCATTACATAAGTTGAAGACACAAACTTATCTATATCTTTCCCAAAAGGAGACATTTTTAGTAGTATAAATCTTGGCTGTGTATATGATCTTAGTTTTCAAAGCACCGTTTCATACTTTTACTTATGAGCAAGAGAACAAACTCGCATTTCCTATCCACCGTGTACACGACATAATCTAGACCATAGAAAATGTTCAGACAGTGATTTTCAAATTAATCTATCACTTCCTACCTACTTCTCCCCTTTGCTATCATATATAGCATATTTTGGTCATTAATCCATATTAATTGAAGATCAGAGAAGGTGGACAAATTATTTTTACAATGTACATGTATTATTTTGTAATTCAGAAAAATTAAACTTTAAAAAGAATTTGCATTTTATTCAATGTCTCCCTCTTCATACCAACTCATGCTTTAATTTGCATAAGCTCAATACCCACACACAAAATCTACAAATGCTGAGCATCTGTTGGTTTTGCCAGTGGTGCTTCCATTCTCCTTCTTCTGTAAACAGCATCTCTGTTTTCCTTTGAGGAACTTCCCAAACTCCATTTCGTATACTCTTTTTTGGGTTTGTTTTGTTTTTGTTTTTGTTTTTGAGATGGAGCCTCACCCTGTCACCCAGGCTGGAATGCAGTGGCATGATCTCAGCTCACTGCCACCTCCACCTCCCAGGTTCAAGTGATTCTCATGCCTCAGCCTCCGAGTGGCTGGGATTACAGGTGTGCACCACTAAGACCAGCTAATTTTTGTATTTTTTTAGTAGAGATGGGGTTTCACCATGTTGGCCAGGCTGGTCTCAAACTCCTGACCCCAGTGATCCACCCACCTCAGCCTCCCAAAGTGCTGAGATAACAGGTGTAAGCCACCGCACCCAGCCAATTTCATATAGTCTTGATAGAATAGTCAATCTCCTGCCCATGAGGGTGGGCACAAAATCTAAGCAAGACCACTTAAACCGTAATCTTTCTTCTCAGTACTTGAACCCTAAGCAGTAACAAGAATGTACAAATAGTAGAACTAATTTTTCCCAGTAGTGATACTGAGTCACTTCAGACTGAGTTTTAAATCTGTGAGCTACCTGATATATTTATAACATTCCACTTTCCAACCTCCACTTCACTCTTAAGTTAGAGTTGGTTTCTGATTGTTTAAGACCAAACCACACAAAAACCTTTGGGATAGGACATGACTCATCTACTGTCCTTCTTCCAGATTCTATCTCTTTACTTTCCTAATAGTTTACAGAACTGTTCAACATTTCAACATCCATTTCCTTCAATTTAAGCTCTCTCTAGTCAATATCCTCAACTCACTTGTCCTTGGTCTTTCTACTTAATTGTTTGCCTAATAAAAAAACTGACATATCCACTCCCAGCCCTGGGGGCTGCTGGAGAAAACCTGACAGTCATTAGGGTTGGTGTCTCAATTCATTTTCAGTTTCTATTCTCAGTTAGGTTTTCCACAGTGATCAGAAGCCTTTCTGGTTTCCTGCTCATTTCACTTCTCATTCTCCACAGGATTTTCAGAATTCTCTTCAATCTCCTTAATCTCCAACTAGATCACTCCTTTTCAGCAATGTTTGCACAAAGTAAGTAAAAGCCATGGGATGGAAATTCACTCTTCTTGCGGCCAGGAGACTCTCAAACCAAGTTGTGTTCAAGCCATTCTTCTCTCCCACTCTGAATTTAAGTGGGAATGCAGTCTAAGACTAATCCTCAGAATTGTGCACCAGACCCTATCCCTTTCTTCCTTCTGAGAGAAGTGGTTTTATCAATTATTCTATCTCTTCTGTATCTTTAACCTCACTGTCTAGATTGGCTCCAAGGCAATTACAGGTAAATATGATGAATGCCATCCTTTTTCATCAAAAACTCTTGAAGGAGTCTCCTTTTAGCTACTGCTTTATTATTCTTTTCTCATTCTCTACTAAATTAGAGTGGTATCTACTCAGCATGTAAAGGATGGTGATAGAGACAAGAAGGCAGCCAAGGGTCCCCCGGCAAAATCTCACCTTCAAGACTAAAACCCCCCCCCCCCCCCCCCCCCCCCCCCCCCCCCCCCCCCCCCCCCCCCCCCCCCCCCCCCCCCCCCCCCCCCCCCCCCCCCCTCCCCCCCCCCCCCGTCTGAGGTTGAAAAACTGGACTGCCAGTCCCAGTGAGAGACAGGACTAGCTGGATTTCCTAGGCTGACTAAGAATCACTAAGCCTAGCTGAGAAGGTGACTGCATCCACCTTTAAACACGGGGCTTGCAGCATAGCCCACACCCAACCAGTCAGAGAGCTCACTAAAATGCTAATTAGGCAAAACAGGAGGTAAAAAAAATAGCCAATCATCTATTGCCTAAGAGCACAGCGGCAGGGACAGGATCAGGATATAAATCCAGGCATTCGAGCCGGCTAGGGCAACCCCCTTTGGGTCCCCTCCCTTATATGGGAGCTCTGTTTTCACTCTATTTCACTCCATTAAATCTTGCAACTACTCTCTTCTGGTCCATGTTTTGTTATAGCTCGAGCTGAGCTTTCGCTCGCCGTCCACCACTGCTGTTTGCGTCCGTCGCAGACCCCCCGCTGACTTCATTCCCTCCAGATCCAGCAGGGTGTCCGCTGTGCTCCTGATCCAGCGAGGCGCCCACTGCCACTCCCCATCAGGCTAAAGGCTTGCCATTGTTTCTGCACAGCTAAGTGCCTGAGTTCATCCTAATCGAGCTGAACACTAGTCACTGGGTTCCATGGTTCTCTTAAGTGACCCATGGCTTCTAATAGAGCTATAACACTAACAAACCCTGAGGTGTCAGATTAGAATTTATGGTATCACTATACACTCACGGTTTTACAGATAGAGATAGAGCCAGGGAGAGAGACAGACAGAAATATAGATGCAATTTTCAACTGTGTGTCTATACATCCGTATGTACATATATATATATGATAGCCCTCTCCACTGGGGACAGCCTGAAAGTACCACACTCTCAAAGCAAGGTGTATACCTAGTGCTCCTTCAAAGACTCAGGGCTAACTTGGAGCAATGGCTGATTCCAGGGCTAGGCAGGGGAATTACAAGATGAGCTTGTTAAGTACAAGAAGTACAGGAGAAGTGTAAGATGAGCTTGTTTCATGTGCCAGAAAAAAAGAAGGTCGTTGAAATATGATGGAGATATGTCATAAGCCACTTTGAAGGGATTTCTACTAGCTAAATTGGGCACAATTTGAAGATCAAGATAAATAATAAATTAAGGCTCATATTAATCAATGGTCATATAAATAAACAAACAAATAGAAAGTTTGATAAGAAATGGGATACTTGCAAAGTTTCAAAAAACTACCATACAAAATACTTACAAATTCCCTAAGGTCAGGGTGGGGAACCAAGTAGTTGAGAATTCGGACAGACACATCCTTATTCAAATGATCATTAGTAATGGGACAAACCAAAATTGTACATTATCTGATAGGAATCAGTGAGGAGAAAACAGCATCACTTTTGAAGTGTTCCTATCAAAATCGAATCATTCAGCCTTTTTCAGCTGAACCCCAGCACATAGTGACCATTTGCTCAACTCTCTCAAGAATGGCATATAATTAATGCCATTCTAAATGTATTTTTAAAACTTAATTATTTCATCCAATACATGCTATGGTAGTTAACTGTGTCTGTCAACTTGACCGGGCCCCAGGATGCCCAGATATCTAGCTAAAGGTTATCTGGTTATGTCTGTGAGGGTGTTTCTGGAAGAGATTGGCATTTGGATTGGTGGACTGAGTAAAGCAGATGGGCCTCCCCAGTGTAGGTGGGCATTATGTAATCCCCTGAGGGCCTGAAGAGAACAAAAAGATGGAGGATGTTTTAATCTGCTTTCTGATTGTTCACACTGGTATGTGGATCTATTTCTCTCCTTAGCACTCCTGAATCTTAAGACTTGTTCTGAACTCAAACTGGTATTAGGTTGGTGCAAAATTAGGTTGGTGCAAAAAAAAAAAAAAATTTCGATTTTTGCTATTACTTTTAATTAAAAGTAAATTAGTTTTACTAATTAGTTTTGCACCAACCTAATACTAAATTACACCACAAGCTTCCTGGATTTCCAGTTTGCAGACAGCAGATCATGGGACTTCTCAGCCTCCATAACATCATGAGCCATTTATTTGTTATTTTTTCTTTCTTCTTTTTTTTTTTTTTTTTGAAAGAGAGTCTCGCTCTGTCACCCAGGCTGGAGTGCAGTGGCCGGATCTCAGCTCACTGCAAGCTCCGCCTCCCGGGTTTACGCCATTCTCCTGCCTCAGCCTCCCGAGTAGCTGGGACTACAGGCGCCCGCCACCTCGCCCGGCCAGTTTTTTTGTATTTTTTAGTAGAGACGGGGTTTCACCCTGTTAGCCAGGATGGTCTCGATCTCCTGACCTCGTGATCCGCCCGTCTCGGCCTCCCAAAGTGCTGGGATTACAGGCTTGAGCCACCGCACCCGGCATTTGTTATTTTTTAATAAATAAATAAATCCCGTTTTTTCTGGAGAACTCACTAATACAGATTTCTAAGGGTGTTAAGGCTTAATTCTCACCCAGAACCATGGCTGAAAAAAAAAAAAAAAAAAAAAAAAAAAAACAGGTTGAATTGTACACAGAGGTACAATCTACAAAATATCTGGTCTTCAAAAGGGTCAAGATCATTAAAGACCAGGAAAGGTTATATTGCTGCTCCCAACAGAGGGAGACTAAAAAGGCCTGAAAACTATATGTAACAGGTGATTCTAACCAGGATCCTTTTGCCCTAAAGGAGAGTATTGAGACAACAGACAAAACTTGATTGGGATTTGAGTATTACATGGTAGTAATGTGTAACGTTAATGACTTGATTTCCATGGTTGTACTATGGCTGTGAAGGCATAGTCTTTACTGGCAGTGAGGCATCATACTGGCAACTTACTTTCAAATGGTCCAGGAAAAAAAGTCTTCTGTACTGTACCTGCAAATTTTCTGTACATTTTGTATTGTTTCAAAATTTAAAAAATATAAAACTGAAATTCATCATCATCCTCCTTCCCCATGTTCCACATCTCATCGACGAACTCCACCATTTAGCAAGTTGCCTAGGCCAACCAGTGTCACCCTTGATTCCTCTTACCTCTAACATTCAATTAACACTCTTCCTCTATACCCATATTCAATTACACACCAAAATCTGATTATTTTACCTAGTTATTTCATTATTTTAAAAAATAATTTTAGGCCAGGCATGGTGGTTCATGCCTGTAATGCCAGCACTTTGGGAGACCAAGGAGGGCAGATGACGAGGTCAGGAGTTCGAGACCAGCCTGTCTAACATGGAGAAACCCTGTCTCTACTAAAAATTCAAAATTAGCCAGGCGCAGTAGTGTGTGACTGTAATCCCAGCTATTCGGAAGGCTGAGGCAGGAGAATCACCTAAATCCAAAAGGCAGAGGTCGCAGTGAGCCAAGAAAACACCACTGCACTCCAGCCTAGGCAACAGAGCAAGACTCCATCTTGGAAAAAAAATAAAAATTAAAAAATTGAAATAATCATAATTTTAAAAATTAAAAAATGTATATAAGATTGTTTTGAAATCATATATATTTTAGTGACCAGGGTTTTGCATACCTGACTACTGAATTTACCAAACTTATGAATAAAGAAGTACCTCTACACAGAATGTTTTTAGAGATTTTAATTTCTAAGAGAGACATCGTGTATGTGTGTGTGTGTGTGCATATATATATATATAAAAAATATATATATTTATATATAACAAAATATTCAGTAATCAAGACCTTTGAAATAAACCTATTATCTAGATGCAAATTGTTCAGAATACTTTAAACGTCAGCTATATAAGCTATATACTATGTTAAAAACACAGATTAACAATATTACAAATTTCAATTAGCTTCCTCTCAGGTATTTTGCTTTTTGCTGTGGTACACAATTGCACTTTTCCTTAGGTCCAATTAAAAGCAAGCTGAAAGATTCCTTGTTCATCAGTTTTAAATAATGTATCAAGTGTAATATAAGCAGAAAAATGCTAAAGGATAATATATGTTTTTTGTGTGTTTGTTTTTTGAGACGGAGTTTTGCTCTTGTTGCTCAGGCTGGAGTGCAATGGCACGATCTCGGCTCACCACAACCTCTGAGTCCTTGGCTCAAGCGATTCTCCTGCCTCAGCCTCCTGAGTAGCTGGGATTATAGGCATGTGCCACCATGCTCAGCTAATTTTGTATTTTTAGTAGAGACAGAGTTTCTCCATGTTGGTCAGGCTGGTCTCAAACTCCCGACCTCAGGTGATCTGGCTGCCTTGGCCTCCCAAAGTGCTGGGATTACAGGCATGAGCCACTGCAGCTAGCCCAATATATGTATTTTTAATATTGCTTTTTAACCATAAAACTTTACTTTAGCCTAAGCTAGTAATCCTTATTTACTTTAACTGAAATTAGATACTTACTTCACCATACTGACCCTGTGGCAATCAGCATACATTTATAAAAATGATAGTTTGAATCTAAGTATTATCTAATTCATCAGTCTCGTGGTTTTCATGTGGTTATCCAGAAAAACTACTCATCAGTGTCTACAATGATACAATGAAAAATTTATTAAAGATAACATTCCACTATCAATCTATCGCATATCAATAAACATTTATTGAGTGCATATGTGACAGGCACTATGCTACAAGCTGGAGATATGAAAATGTTTGACATTTGGGCACTAGATAAGACAAGGAAAGTGCCCTTGAGAGGCTTGGAATATTATGGAAGAGATAATATGTACAAACTGTATAAAATTGTTAAGGAATAGGATTTTAAAAGGTGCTGTGAACACAAAAGAGAAACATATAATCCAAACTAAGAGAGGGGAGGATGGTTACAGAAGCCTTCTCAGAAGAGGCCATATCTTATTGATAAAGGGTGCTATAGTACTTGCTTGCACTATAGCATAATGATCAAAAACAAAGGTTCAAATCCTACCACCACCATTTACTAGCTGTTTCAGTTTGGGCACATTACTTAATCACCTTAAGCCTGTTTTCTTCTCTATAAAATGGGTATAACAGTATTTACCTCATAGAACTCTTACAAGGACCAAACAGGATAATGAGTGAAAAGCACAGTGACTGCCATAAAATAGGCCATTATTGCAGCTGTTAACAATATGATGTGATCTCTCTCTCGCATGCACACATACCCCACTCAACAAATAACCTCATGGATTTTGGACTTCTTAGCCAATGTATCCATGTCCTATACACCTATAAAGGGAAAAAACTGCTTCACTCCACCACCACTTGCCACTCCTCCCACTCCTCTTGTCATCTGTTATCAGCCAAGCTTCCCAATCCCCTGAAAAGTTTTCTTGACTTCCTGTCATTACCAGACATGCCTGCCTCATGTTCACTGTTTAATGTGAGCCTAACCACCTGAGGTGTCTCTGGACTATCTAATACGACTGTCTTCTCATCCCTCTCTGTTCCCACATCCACCAGGAGACATCATTGTCTGCCCTTCACTCCCATACTGCTCCACTGTTGGGACTTCCTTAATGATATTTTGGTAATTTTTATGCAGTCCACTAAACTATCTTTGCAGTTATTCGCCACCACTATCTCCTAACTACTGGCCAACGTTTTATTTCATTTGGGGTGACCAGAAAATTTTAAATAACTTAAATTATGTGTAAATGAACATATAACAACAAAAACATTTACAAAGTAAAATCAAGAATCACTGCAGAGACAGACAAAAATAAAAAAGCAAAGTGTTTAGAACACAGAATCACTAGGGCTTGTGAAAATGAGAAAGGTTACTACTATAAATAGAATTAACAGTATCACCTTCTGTTTTTTCCCATATTATCCTCTTAAGCATCAAGAATCTATGTTACAATCAGCCAGGCATGGTGGCTCACGTCTGTAATCCCAGTACTTTGGGGAGGCCTGGACAGGCAGGTCACTTGAGGTCAGGAGTTCAAGGGCAACTTGGTCAACATGGTGAAACTCATCTCTACTAAAAATACAAAAAATTAGCTGGGCATGGTGGCAGGCGCCTGTAATCCCAGCTACTTGGGAGGCTGAGGCAGGAGAATCTCTTCAACCTGGGCAGCAGAGGTTGTGGTGAGCCGAGACCACCTGCAGTCCAGCCTGGGAGGCTGAGGCAGGAGAATCGCTTGGACCTGGGAGGTGGAGGTTGCAGTGAGCCAAGATCGCACCACTGTGCTCCAGCCTGAGTGACACAGTGAGACTCTGCCTCAAAAAAAAGAAAAAAAGAAAAAAAATTGCTGATCATCAAGGAAATTTGCTAGGTCATAAATTAAATGTGTGATTTTAAGGTTTAGTTGTCACCTAACCTATTTCCTGACCCTGAAACAAAATACTTAGAATTTTCAGGGTAGCGAGTTCTCAGCAAACAAACTAAAATTGTCCCTCCTCCTTACAGCTTTCCCTTGGCAAACACTTCCTTTATCACACCTACTTCTTCCTTTTTTTTTTTTTTTTTTGATATGGAGTCTCACTCTGTCGCCCACGGTGGCATGTGGTGGCACGATCTCAGCTCATTGCAACCTCCTCCACCCACCAGGCTCAAGCAGTTCTCCTTGCCTCAGCCTCCCAAGTAACTGAGATTACAGGCACCTGCCACCACGCCCAGCTAATTTTGTATTTTAAGTAGAGACGGGGTTTCACCATGTTGCTCAGGCTGGTCTCAAACTCCTGACCTCAAGTGATCTGCCCACCTCAGCTTCCCAAAGTGCTGGGATTACAGTCACGAGCCAGTTCACCCGGCCTTTTTTAAAACTTTAATTTTAAGTTTAGGGGTACAAGTGCAGGTTTGTTACATAGGTAAACTTATGTCATGGGGGTTTGTCGTCCAGACTATTTTATCACCCAAGTATTAAGCTTAGTATCAATTAGTTGTTTTTCTTGATCCTCTCCTGTCTTCCACCCTCTAAAAGGCCCAGTGTGTGTTGTTCTCCTCTGTGTGTCCATGTGTTCTCATAATTTGGCTCCCACTTACAAGTGAGAACATGCAGTATTTTGTTTTCTGTTTCTGTGTTAGTTTGCTAAGGATAATGGCCTCCAGCATCATCCATGTCCCTGTAAAGGACATGATCTCATCCCTTTTTATGGCTGCATAGTATTCCATGGTGTATTTGTACCACATTTTCTTTATCCAGTCTATCATTGATGGGCATTTGGGTTGATTCCATGTCTTTGTTATTGTGAATAGTGCTGCAATTGCTACTTCTTCAAGTAAAAGTCCCTAACACTAGGAAAGACAGTAACATAAAAACTGGGCTGATTAAGGATGGGCGAGAAGCAAAAATTCTCTCTTACAATTTTAAAATTATAACATAAAGATAATAATTAATAGTACATAAAACTAACTTTAGGTGGCAAACTGTTGGAAAAATATTCCATTAAGCAGTACTGAGAAGTTAGTGGCAGTAAATAACAAGTTTTGGGGTTTAAAAAATCATTTATAATAGTGATCCCCTTCATCAACATAGAAAATGTGGATACCTAGAAGGGCAATATGTCCAGGTAACGTATTGAATATGAAATTCCAGCTAGCTATATGTAAGTTTGATATTTAAAAACTGGGAACCGGTTCCCTTCTGTTGTACTTTACCACTAAAACTCAATATGCATCACGAAAGTAGTTTTTGTAAAAGACAAAAATGACCAGGTGTGGTGGCTCACACCTGTAATCTCAGCACTTTGGGAGGCCAAGGTGGGTGGATCACCTGAGGTCCAGAGTTTGATACCCCCCTGACCAACATGGTGAAACCCTGTCTCTACTAAAAATATGAAAATTAGCCAGGTGTGGTGACCTGTAGTCCCAGCTACTCCGGAGGCTGAGGCAGGAGAATGGCTTGAACCCAGGAGGTGGAGGTTAGAGTGAACCAAGATCATGCCACTGCACTCCAGCCTGGGTGACAGAACACAACTCCATTTCAAAAAAAAAAAACAAAGAAGGAAGAAGATAAGAAAATAACAGATGTTGGCAGGCTGTGGAGAAAAGGGAATGCTTATATACTGTTGGTGGGAATGAAAATTAGTTCGGCCACTGTGGAAAGCAGTTTGGAGATTTCTCAATTAACTAAAAATTGAACTACCATTCGACCTGGCAATCCCATTACTGGGTATATACCCAAAGGAAAAGAAATTGTTCTACCAAAAGACTCATGCACTTGTACATTCATTATAGCAGTATTCACAATAGCAAAGATATGGAATCAACCTAGATGCCTACCAATGGTGGACTGGATAAAGAAAATGTGGTACACATATACCATGGAATACTATGCAGTCATAAAAAAAGAATGAAATCATGTCCTCTGCGGCAACATGGGTGCAGCTGGAATCCATTATCTTAAGTAAATTAACACAGAAACACAAAGCCAAATACTGCATGTTCTCACTTACAAGTGGGAGCTAAACACCGGATACATATGGACATAAAGATAGGAACAACAGACACTAGGGACTACTGCAGCAGGAGTAGGAAGGGTTGAAAAACTACCCATTGGGTATTGTGCTCACTACCTGGGTTATCAGATCAATCATACCCCAAACCACAGCATCACACAGTATACACATGTAACAATCCTGCACATGTACCCCTGAATCTAAAATGAAAGTTAAAATTTAAATAAATAAGAAAATAAAAACAAAAATAGAATGGGTTCTACGGTTGCTTAAAGGCAGGGGGTTGACTTAATGACTTTAATGGGTCTCTTCAGCCCTTTCATCCCTGGGAGAGTAAAATTTTTCAAAGTAGATATGCTATATAAGCTACATATGCTATATAAAATTATCAAAATGTTGTCCAGGAACGGTGGCCCACACCTGTAATCCCAGCACTTTTGGAGGCCAAGGCAGGCAGATCACTTGAGGCCAGGAGTTCAAGACCAGCCTGGCCAATGTGGCAAAACCCTGTCTCTACTAAAAACACAAAAATTAGCAGAGTGTGGTGACACAGGCCTGTAATCCCAGGTTGAATCCAGGAGGCAGAGGTTTCAGTGAGCCAAGATTGTGCCACTGCACTCCAGCTGCACAACAGAGCTGTCTCAAAATAAAAGTCAAATGTTTGAAAAACATTTTTTTTAAAATATTTTTTGAGACAAGGTCTCACTCTGTCACCTAGACTGGAGTGAAATGGCACGAGCTCAGCTAACTGCAGACTCAACCTTCCAGACTCAAGTGATCCTCCTACCTCAGCCTCCTGAATAGTTGGGACTACAGGCGCATGCCACCACGCCTGGCTAATTTTTGTATTTTTTGTAGAGACAGGGTCTTGCTATGCTGCCCAAACTGGTCTCAAACCACTGGACTCAAGCAATCCTCCCACCTTAGCCTCTCAAGTTCTGGGATTACAGGCATGAGCTACCACACTCAGCCAGAAAATATTTTATTATAGCAAGTAAAATTTTACCCTCATTATACAAAGTTGTGCATAGTCAAAATTTATAAAATAGTTCAGAAAAGAAATTTAGCATTCCTAATTCTTTCTGTAGACAGACGCCATTTGAGCTTAGATGAATAAACCTTACCAACTCATCTTCTACATGATAATATGCACTGTCATAGCTTAACTGGCAATGCTTTTCTTTAGTTGTACATCTAGATGAAAATACACCAAAATGTTAACAGTGGTGTCTCTGAATGGACAGACAGTAGAATTATGGGTGATTTTCTTTTAATCAAGAAACAAAATATAACAGATTAAATGGTGTTCACATAACACAAATTACACTATTTATTAATGAAGGAGAACAGAATCCAAATTTGATAGTAATTTTCATCACAAAATCCATAACATATATAAAAGTCTATTAACTATGAAGAATATAGAAAACGAATCTACTCATTTTGCTAATAATAGCAAATCTTCTCTCCAGTCTGCATGCCAAATTTGCTGCAGCATGAGAATATTAAAGAGTTAAGTCAGAGTTACAAAATCTTGAAATACAGAGTTAAGACCAAAGGGGAAGAAAAAACCCTTAGTTTCATAGCACTCAGCCTATCAGCTGCTAGTTAAAATACAGTAAGCATAGATTTCATATTTTTCTTTATGAAACAGATTCTGACTACTGGTAGGGTTTTTTTTTTGGTTGTTTTTTTTTTTACAACCAAACAACAAAACTTCCAGTTGAGATGGCTTCCTTTTTTAAAAAAAATAAAAATATTGTGCATGTTGATATAATATGCAAAAAACTCCAAACTTGGCAGTAATCTTGACATATCTCCTCAATATCATACACCTTGATAGCAATGATCATTTATCAGTCTTTGATAGAGTTCTTGAGATTGAGTTCAAACTTTAATATATTAAGGTGAAAGAGCCATTTGACTCAAAAGCCAAAAAGCAAATATGAAAAGAGATTCCTACTTAAGCTCTGAAGAAGCAATGAAAGGGGGATGGGAAGTTAGTTATTCAGTCTAGTTGGAATTTTACTCAGTTGTGCCAACTGCATCTAGTGGAGGGATTAGAAAAAAGCAAAGGAGATAACATAGTAGTGGGATGTTATTCTGGGCACCAAAAGCACGTGTAAGTGCACACTGGCAACAGTGAGACAAGCTAACAAAGGGGACAGAAGATGTACTTGACAGGAATATAGAAGAGTTAGCAGATGAGTAGGCGGAGATGGCATATGAGACGTAGGCTGGGGAGCAGTAGGAAAGAGCCTTGGTGGTAAAGACAAATAGTTTAAATATAATACAAAATACAATAAGGGCCCAGTGAAGAAAGCTGAGAAGCCCAAGATAATGTCTACAGTACAGCATTTCAAGCTGTCTAAGAAGTAGATATTTAGACAAAAAATCTGAAAGGGGGAAGTTATGAAAGCAACAAGAGAAAACATTCAAAATCTGGTCCAAGTGTTTTTGTTTTTCTTTTAAGAAATGAAAAGATAAAGAGAGACCAGGAGCAGGCAGCTCAGGTCTGTAATCCCAGCACTTTGGGAGGCCAAGGCGGGCGGATCTCTTGAGGCCAGGAGTTCGAGACCAGCCTGGCCAACATGGTGAAACCGTCTCTACTAAAAATACAAAAATTAGCCGGGGGTGGTGGTGCGTGCCTGTAATCCCAGCTACTCTGGAGGCTAAGGCAGGAGAATCGCTTGAACCTGGGAGGTGGAGGCTGTAGAGAGCCAAGATTGTGCCACTGCACTCCAGCCCAGGTGACAGAGTTGAGACTCCATCTCAAAAAACCAAAATGAAAATGGTAGCTGGTAAGAATTTCTTGGAAATTTGCCAGTTACCTAAGTATTTAAGAAGACACAGTAAAAAGAAAATTTAAAAAATAGCAAAATAAATAATAAAGACAACTATTCAAAAGATCCTGAAAGCTTCAAACACAAAGAATAATGTACTATACAGTAACAGGAATGAAACATTTAATATTTTAAAACAATTTTCCAAACTACAGATAAATTTCTTAGAGTTCTGTTTTATTAAATGCAATTCTGGTGTATTTAATTCTTTTTTCTGAAATAAGTTATATTCTAATTAAATAAATTTTACTAAAAAAATCTGAATTCAGCTATTGTTCACTAACCCTTAATAATTTTTAACATAAATGTAGACACAAATGTGCAATGAATTTATGTATTCATTGTGGACTACACTTTTAAATCCATTCCTTGCTCAGTGGTTTTTGAATGCTTATTAAGTATCATTGACATTATGCTGAGGAAAAGCTGTCATTCTAGGAAATTCACCACTTCTACCACTAGGTGGAGAAAAAACACAAGTAGTATCTGTAATCAAAGCTAGTACAAGGACTCAGGTACTTTACCTAGAATTTCCACCAGGTGTCAACCAAGAGGGGGGGAAAAAGATAAGACTGTTTTTTCCACTTAAATATGCAAATTTATAATTTTACGCATAGCGATCTGAACTCTGAAATAAATGGCCTGCTCATTGTCTAGTTTGCATATTTATACTTTTTATATATTGCTGTTGAGTCCAAGATACTGCCTTGTCAACTAAAATCCAGCCCCCAAAAGCTTAGTTTCTTTTGAAATAAAGAAAACAGCAAGACCAATAAGTTTAGTTTATTGTGACTCATAGGCTCAACCTACCCAAATACACTACGCAAAAGAATCTAAAATGTTTAGACACGGACAGCCAAAAATCTTCCAAGGTATTTTTGTTCATACATATATATAGAGAGAGAGATAGCACCAGATTCATATTTTTTCTTTCTACATTTCTCTTGTAAGGCAGTTCTGTTGATTGCCAGTAATCTAGATGAGTTTATGCTGTTATGCTCTGAATCCCAGTGTGATGTGACGAAAGCACTGCTATTTTTTACCAAACATTCACAATAAAAAGAGAAATGTACCTATATTTAAGATGTATCATGAGAATTACTACGTTAAATGGTCCAAGGCTCTTTCGGCCGAAAATTAAAGCTTCACAGTTAACCCCTATTTATATACCAAATCATGCTTTTTAAAAACAATTTTATGCGCTTCACTAATTTCTAACAAAGATTTTCCGATTCTGTTGCAAACAATATGTCAGCTAAACCACTATGTCCTATGCCTTTTATAAGGTGGTACTTTTTTAGGCCGAACTCTATTCTTATTCCTCTGGACACAGGAGTTGTAATCATGTCTTACTCTGCAAATCTAGCCGTAGGTGGTGTCTTAAAAAGGACTTTTTCTTCCTTCGAGGAAGTGGTCAAGCTTCCCCCCAGCCCCCACCCGTGTCATCCTGGAAACAACTTGGTTGTTTTTCGGTGCTATCTAATTAAGCGATGTAGGAGAAAGAAGTTGAGGAGACAAAAAAGCCTATTGATTACATTGTACTTGCTTCTCTACCTCGCTCTTCAAAGGACTAAGGTTCCTTTGACCTCGACTGAGTTCATTTCCACCCTGCCTACAAAGTACTGGTTTAAAAAAATATATATATATCCAAGCCAAGTATGCTCTTGCCTATGAACAATACTTCTTGTCCAGTTTTATTACGTTTTCTTTGAAAATTCGTTAGATTATGCTCAACAATCGGCCGCTTGCCCAACCGGTTTCTCCCTTCCCCCATCTCTCTTCACACATCACTTTTTCCTCCTCCCATCCAGGCAGTTGGTAAAACGCTGCAGTGCCAGTAACGCACGCTTTGGGGTGGTCACTGCAGTTTATCCTTACTTGGCTTTGCAAACTCCCCACCCAGGCCTTGTCCCCTCGCGCCCCACTCTGCCATTATCTTTCCAGTAAAGTGTGCTCGGTAAGGGGCTCCAGATAGCACGTCGAGGGTATACGGCAGCCTGCCTACCAATAGGAGCCCACAATGAAGAGAAGTCAGGTTCAGCCGGCCGGCAGCTCCAGTATCTCCTTCCCCTAACTCTACACCTACTGTACCCGGGAGCGAGCGAGCAAGGGAGGGAGCGAGCGCAGCGCGGCGCGGCGCGGCGCGGCGCGGGAGGGGGCGCGCAGGGAGGGCGGACAGCAGCCGCGGCCTGCGCCTGCGCATTGGGGTTGTTTTTCACAAAGCTGCTCTTAAAGTGAGCTGGCAGCCTTTAGCCGCCCGTCTTTGTAAGGAGACCACTGAGTCGAGCGGGAGCGCGGAGCAGCAGCTTCTGCTGCCCTGACTTTTTAAGAAATCTCAATGAACTATTTGTAGAGAATCACTGATCCGGCCTGCAAGCATTTTGCACGGCAAAAATATCGATCAGTGTTAAGTGAAGATCACATTTTATATGCGATCTTGACTTTTTTGTCTTACATTATATTTTTATAGATTTTGTTATAAACATGGTGCTGGGAAAGGTGAAGAGTTTGACAATAAGCTTTGACTGTCTTAATGACAGCAATGTCCCTGTGTATTCTAGTGGGGATACTGTCTCAGGAAGGGTAAATTTAGAAGTTACTGGGGAAATCAGAGTAAAATCTCTTAAAATTCATGCAAGAGGACATGCGAAAGTACGCTGGACTGAATCTAGAAACGCCGGCTCCAATACTGCCTATACACAGAATTACACTGAAGAAGTAGAATATTTCAACCATAAAGACATCTTAATTGGGCACGAAAGAGGTAAGTTTTTCTGTTATTCAGAAGTCATTGGACTCATTTTCTTTGGAAACGTACCTTTTCAGTTTTCTGAATTAACGTGATTCTACTCATAGTATAACTAAGCAGTTTGATAAAGGTTAGCAAAGTTGGAAGGTTTGGATTCTCCTTGACGTTCATCGTGTGTTAAGCCGTAATGCATGCAGGCATCTGCAAAGTGACTGCAAACTACACTTATTCAACTACCTCTATACCCGGCTTGGTCTGTGCCATACGCGCTGGTAGTCCATTTGCACCTTATAAATTCTGCTTGAATCCAATGCAATCGTTTTACTAATATATTTTCAAATGAATTGCTAAAAGCTGCAGTCTTAGATTTTTGCCCTTTTACTTGCAACCTAAGATGTAAAAACTAAACTTCAATCAAGAAATGTAATAACATTTTTAAGAGGCTTAATGGGCGTGTTTCATTTTTAATTTTGGAATGCAAAAGACTTTAAAGAATTGATCACTGTGCTTTCATAAAAGGTTTATGTGGCTTATTTTGACATATGGTATCAACACCCCACGTGTTTTTTCTCTATTCTTTCCCATTCCTTTAAAAATTTACACCCAGCATTCCTTATTTTAAAGGGTACTGTCTGTCATTATGATAGGTATCGAGTCAGTTTTAGAAGCCATTTAGGATCAGTAATTTTCTTTTCCGAGCATCATGTCTAACTTTGGAACGTGCATTCAATGAAACCCATGCCAGTCAAATGGAATTGAAAAGTATAGGGCACACTGGATTTGATTTTTGGTTAGAAGAGGGAGATAAAGGGTTGTCAAAGGGAGAAGGAGTCCTGAGATTTCCAATCTATTGTTTAAATGGTTACATTGTGGAAATATAGGAGAGTCTAGGCTTGTTTTTCTAAGTTTCCACCCTTTGTTAGAAGCGGTTCAATCCTGTTTCGGACCAGTTCTGGGGGGTGGTGAGGAGGGGCGCTTGTTCTGCTCTCAGCAGATTGGTTACACGCGTCAGGTGGTGGCGATGACTTAATTCCTAGCCCAAGAAGAATATAATGTTAAAACTGGTTATGTAATTTTTGTGCCTCTCCTTTTTAATGCAGTATTTAGTTCAGATGTTGGCGATTTTTCAGAAAAAAATTAGAGCCATATTTTACCTTCTTTTTTATATTAAAAACGTACATCCTGGAGAGGTGCTGATGACTGAACTAAGGCAAGTGAGAAATGAAGGATGCTTTGAGGGACAGTATTAATGCATGATTTCTGAAACTATTAAGGTGAACTCAGTTCTTTAGTAGGATTTTCGTAGATAGAGGTACTTTGCATCCTGAAATAACTAATTAATGTCTCCAAGCGTTAACACTGATAGGAGATGCAGATGCCTAATGACAGTCTTGGTATTTGTTGAAAAGCAGATAGATGAGTTTGTGTTTCTACCTTTCTGAATATTGCAGCCTTTTATGAAATGGGTGAAAGAAACAGATTTTTCTTCAAGAGGTTGAGACTTGCAATGGGGGAAAAGTAGAACAATGAGTTGTGAGGACAAATATTTCATTAGTTACACCATGATTTCATGGTAAAGAAAACTAAATGCCCTGCACCCCCAACAAAATGCCCCCCCAAACCCTGCAACGCGTAGACGAGCTCAGTCTGGAATAGTTTCAATGACTTGAAACTGGGAGCTCTCAAACTAGCCTGGTAACTGAGACCCCGCCCCGGGCGCCCGGGATAGGCGGAGCCAGGTTTGTTAGCCTGTTGCTAAGGCGATGGCAGGCGCTGATTGGATTGGGCGCGGGCGGGTGGGGAGAGGGGGCTCGCGCCGCTGCTGGGGCGAGGCTAGGAAACCGGCGTGCGCCGGTAAAGGTCCCTCCAGAGCCACCCCCACCCAGTCCATACTCACGTTTGTTCCCGGGCTTCTGGGGGCGCCCGGCCCGTGTCACATCACGTTCTATCGCCCCTCTTTTGGGCCTGCTAAGGACCATCGAAAGGAAACGACTTCAGGCTTTAGCTGAGTTGAGGGCAGACGCTCCTGCCGGCCTTACAGGTGCCGGATGGCCCGGGACCCAACTTTAGTGGAAAATCCTTTTCAGATGGAATTTGGATGGGAAGGGTTGGCAGGACCCCCGTTAGCTATCTGCCGGGTAGGAGGTGTCAGGGGACTCCTGTGAACGCTTCTGAAACAAAGCGTGTTCCCCGACCTCTCCAGTCGCCACACTGGCTACCTTGAGTTGACCTGAGGGGACAGAGCAGAGGCTGGCCCGGGGAAGAAAGAAAATGATTCCAATATTGAAATCTGGGTGGGGGCTTCGAAAGGTATCCTCTGCCCCCTCCCCCATTGTTTTCCGAAAGCTTCAGGCCCCCGCCTCCCCTCGGCCGCCCCAGTTTCCCTCGCGGAAACTAAAGGTGTCAGAGTGGCCCGAGCCAGATCGAACCGGTCGCCGGCTGGGGCGTGTAAAGCGGAAGCGCCGCGGCTCGCTCGCCCCGCCCCTCGTCCAGCAGGCTAGGTTGTGCGGGCACGGGCGCGAGCGCCGCGCGACGTATGCCGTATGTATAGCGGGGCGCGCGGGCGGCGGCGGCGGCGCGCGAGCAGGCCGGCTGGGATCTGCTCGCGCCGGTTTAGGCCGGTCCTCTCCTGCTCCGGTCTAGTTCTTGATTGACAGCCCGGCACTTGTTTACCACGGCGCGGCCGCCGCCGCTCGCCTCAATGAGACTGCTGAGCTGGCACAAAAAGGGAGCGAAGAGGGAAGAAAGGGAGAGGAAGGCGAACTTTGGGCGCCTTCGAGGGGAGCGAATTTAAATGGCCCCCAGCTCATCAGCTAGTTTTTGGTTCTGAAATCTGTTCAGGGGATTTGCACAGGGGACGAGGAAAATTGTATGGAGACATATGCGAATTACCGTGATTTTTAAATAAAAGTATCGACGTATACATGCTTTTCCCCCCTTTTCTCGTTTGATATCAGGGAGGCATCACGTTTTTTGTGTATATTCAATACTTTGCTGAAGGAAAGTTAAAATAATATGCCAGTTTTTTCTACTCTGGGGGCTAATCGTAAAGGTTTCTACACCGAGAAAACTAAAAGATATTTCTGTAATTATTTAGAACGCTAAATAAGCATTTTAATTATCTAGAACCCCCTCCCATATTTTCGATTATATTTCTTTATTTTCATGCCACTTGAAAAACAAATTTGACCAAAAAAAATGGTTGTAAAATGAAAGGTCATTCCTTTTTTATAGAAACTGGAAACTGTTAATAATTAGACTTCATCTTCTTCAAGAATGTCCGACAATATTGTTTCCTTATAAGCAGGCACCTCCTAAATGCGGTTCTTGGTAATGATCTAAGGTATAGTTTATGCAAATTTTAATCGTTGCTAGGACTGAGTGTTGTGATCACTTTAGGTCAATAAATAATTATTTTTAATTACAAAACTGACATTAAAATCAATGTGTGTGCTTTTTTTTTTTTTTTTTTTTTTAACTCCATCTATTTGACAAAGTTTTCTAGTGGTTTTGGAGTATCTATTCTATTCACATCTTTGGCATTATTCCCCCTAAACTGACATATTTTTAAAAGGGTTGCACGAACAGTTTTTATTTGATACATTGTAGTCTTCATGAGATAAATTTAAGCAAACAGCTGGAGACAAAGATAACATTATCTTACCATGATGTGAGACCCGAGCCTTTTGAGTATATATACTATTTTATCAACAGATGCTTTACAGTTTGGGTCATTTTCCATTTAAAAAATAAAAGTCTGTGGGGTGTGAGTATTCATTATCCCCATTTTACAGATAAGGCAGCTGAAAACGGGATTTTTATTTCGTCCAGAGGAAATGATGAAGTTAGAATTAGAACTCGGCTCTCTCAGACTCCAAAGCTTGTTTTGTGGTCTTAATTATTATGTAAGCATCTTTAAAGTTATGCCACCCTGCGGAGTATGTAAATGTCAAATAATAAATTCTTTGTTTTCTTTTTATGTTTCTTTTAGATGATGATAATTCCGAAGAAGGCTTCCACACTATTCATTCAGGAAGGCATGAATATGCATTCAGCTTCGAGCTTCCACAGACGTAAGTATTATAAATAATAGGCATTTTTATACATACCCATGATCAGAGCATTACTTTAAAATTAAGTATTCTAAATTTAAACACTTTTAGTTAAAAAAAAAAAAAAAAAAAAAAAAAAAAAAAAAAAAAAAAAACCCTTTTCATGACTGGAACTTGCTAGAGGAAAACAATATATTAAACATAAGAAGCTATTTTTTAATCTACCGTGGCAAAATTATAGAAAGCATACTCAAATTTCAGTCTTCTATCCCAATGTTCATGAGGTTTTTAAAATAGGAATAGTGTTTCCTTTAACATGAGTGAATTGGAAGGTGCTAGTCAAATAATAACCACTTTATACTTAGTTTATTATCAATTGTCATTATGAGAAAAGACCCTATCAAGTCTCAGTAGCTTCAATTTATAAAAAGTTCTGTGTTCCACCTTTTCTGCTAATACTAACCAATAACTAACCGATAGCAGTAAGCTTCAAAAGTAAAAATAATTAGGAATATCCTAACTTTAGAAATGTTGTTCTCCTGATATGAACTTAATAACTTCTGTACAAAGAATTATTGGGAAGGTCACACAAGAGATATGACCCAAGCTTAAAAGGAAAAATACATCAAGGATACGTTGATACAAAACTTGGAATCTAGTAAGAAAGGAAAAAGGAAAGTGGTGTATTCTTGAATTAATGACAGATTGTTGGAAGAGATTATACAAACTTTTTTTAAAAAAATAATGCCTTTTAGCAAATACTAAAACCTGCAAAATGACACTTGTGCCGATTATTCTGGAGAATAAACAGATTACATAAGATTTTGTCAGGTGACAAATGTACATAATTCTACATTTGTTAATTCTAGTGCTTGAGATGTTATATAAAGAGAGAAGTCATAAATGGTATTTTTTAGAAAATTCTATTTACTATATTATTTGAGAATTTTATTTGGAATATAATGCCCTCATCTAATTTCTGAGAAAAATATTAAAGTTTGTCAATAGAATAACGCTAATATGGGGCCTGAGTATTTTCAGGGTCATTTAATGTTAAAGTTCTATCTGTAAACCAAAGTCATTTAACATAAACTTTGGATAATTATTAGCATACAGTTTAAGATTTTATTTCTCTGCTATATACAAGTTAATATGGGAGTCTAAAATACAAAAAAAAATGTGAAAACACCAGTGTTCCTTATACTAATCTAAGCTAGCACTCTTCCTTGTAACTAAGTGAACACTGAGTATTTTACTAATGAAATTATGAAAAAGAGACTGAACTCGCTAAAATAAAACCTTTCACAAGTAAGATCTGACAGTTAAAAAAAAAATTTGATTCTCTTGACATAGATCAAGAGGACTATTTCTTTTTCTTTTGAAGCCTGTAAAGTTAGAGAACAGCCAAACAAGAATTAGAAAATGAGTAAACTGAGAGATACAAAAGTAGTTTTTCAGTAAACTTATGAAATGTGAAATTTTTGAAACTATAATGACTATTCCAGGCCTTTTCTAGACCTTAATTAGTTGCTATAAAAAGATGATAATCTGACTAATGAGAAGTGGAGTACTATAGGGAATTTTGGTCTGAATGTTTAACCAGTGTCTAGAATTTATCAGTAGAAATAGTTAAACCATTCTCAACTTTGTTTTTGAATTCTTGGCCTTTTCAAAAAATGTCCATTAAACTTTCATAATTTTGCCACCATCATTAAAAGTAGCCTCCTCTTAGTTTAAATGGATTGTATTCTTCTGGCTTTTTAAAGTAAAATTTTAAAGATACTTATTGTTTATTGTTACTTGGAAATAAAAAGTTTTTTCCCCAATGACTTATCCCTTTGGAAATTTTTTAAATTACATGTTTGATACCTCATTGGTACATAAACGATACAATATATTAACACTTCTATTCTGACCTACTGTGTAATTGTTAGAAAGAGGTATAAAATTAATATATTGACCTTTATATTCTGCACAGACCACTTGCTACCTCATTCGAAGGCCGACATGGCAGTGTGCGCTATTGGGTGAAAGCCGAATTGCACAGGCCTTGGCTACTACCAGTAAAATTAAAGAAGGAATTTACAGTCTTTGAGCATATAGATATCAACACTCCTTCATTACTGGTAAGAATTGACTGAATTATTCATTCTTTGTTTTTGGCATATAAATATTAATCAATCACCTAAACTATGCAGTTGTCATAATTTAAAAATACTGGTTTTCTTTTAAAATTCCATAAATATACATTTTCTTAAATACAGTCAAGAACACTGAAATTAATGAAAAATATGCTCATATTTTTGACATTGTAGTACCTTTAAGTAAATATGAAACTAAGACCAGTATATGATATGAAGTATCTCTTACTCACAATATGAGTAACAAAAGCCATAACAACAAACAGATCTGGTCCTTGGATGATTTAAGTGGAAGAAGGACAGTAGTATCTTTTATTGTAATACAGTATCACTTAACTTGACAATATCATAATCTAAAATTTGTACTATACTTTGTTATTCCAATAGAGGGATAGTTGTCAAATAATGGGGAATCATTCGTTTCATTAAAAAAACTCCTTTTTTAAAAGAATCTATTTTTAATTGCATTTGTCTGAGAATAAATCAAATTTGACTTAAAACTGTATTTGGTTTAAACAAATGATAACATCTTTAAAGCAAATAAGAAATGGGCATTTTCCTTTTTTTACATTTTTTTTTATATTCTCAGAGAAAGATGTTAACATTTGGAATTATAGTCAGATTGCTTTCTGTGCTGCCTTTTTAAGGCAGTTTAAATGGAATGTGGAAAGGGTTTTTTTTATTTGGTTGGTTTTTCATTACTGTATTTGTAAATAGTGTGAACTAAAAAACTGTTTATGGGAAACGCTGTACACCCTTTACCTTTTTTTTCTAATTGAATGGAAATTTATATAAAAATAAAAGTAATGGTATAATTCAAAACCATCGATTAGTTAAAAAATAAGAAGTATATCTGGATCCAAAAAAAAAAGCAAAACCAGTTTTAATTTTTATTTTTCCACAAATTTAGGATTATATTTTAAAATATTCTGGTATTGATTGTACCAATCCATACACTGACCTTTTTCTCTAAATTGTTTTCTTACAGTCACCCCAAGCAGGCACAAAAGAAAAGACACTCTGTTGCTGGTTCTGTACCTCAGGCCCAATATCCTTAAGTGCCAAAATTGAAAGGAAGGGCTATACCCCAGGTATGTATGAGGTAGATTCCCACAAAAAACTTTCTTCACTTAGCTTTTGTGTATAAATTTATAATATAACTATTAAATATCAACATAATATCGTATTCTTTTGTGAAATTACAAATTGTGCTTTTCCATTTGTTTTTTCACAAAATAGAATGTAGTTTCCTTTTTCAAATAGCTACTGATGAGTTCATTTCTATGACTCTTAAGTTATTTGCAGTTCCTAGGACACCTTTTCGTGCATGTTAGTTGCTCTTTCTTACTTTAGCTTTAAGAATCTTGATTTCTTGGCCAGGCGCAGTGGCTCAAGCCTGTAATCCCAGCACTTTGGGAGGCCGAAACGGGCGGATCACGAGGTCAGGAGATCGAGACCATCCTGGCTAACCTGGTGAAACCCTGTCTCTACTGAAAAATACCAAAAAAAAAAAAAAAACTAGCCGGGCGAGGTGGCGGGCGCCTGTAGTCCCAGCTACTCGGGAGGCTGAGGCAGGAGAATGGCGTAAACCCGGGAGGCGGAGCTTGCAGTGAGCTGAGATCTGGCCACTGCACTCCAGCCTGGGCGACAGAGCGAGACTCTCTCAAAAAAAAAAAAAGATTCTTGATTTCTTTTGTTATTTTTTTCTAACCAGGCGACAGAGCGAGACTCTCTCAAAAAAAAAAAAAAAAGATTCTTGATTTCTTTTGTTATTTTTTTCTAACAGTAGATATGTATATATTTTTCCCTCTCTAGGTGAATCAATTCAGATATTTGCTGAGATTGAGAACTGCTCTTCCCGAATGGTAGTGCCAAAGGCAGCCATTTACCAAACACAGGCCTTCTATGCCAAAGGGAAAATGAAGGAAGTAAAACAGCTTGTGGCTAACTTGCGTGGGGAATCCTTATCATCTGGAAAGACAGAGACGTGGAATGGCAAGTTGCTGAAAATTCCACCAGTTTCTCCCTCTATCCTCGACTGTAGTATAATCCGTGTGGAATATTCACTAATGGTATGTACACATTTAAGAGGTTTTTTCCTTTCTTTTTTCTTTTTTGAAACACCTGTCACCCAGGCTGGAGTGCCACGGCACAGTCTCAGCTCTGCTGCAGCCTCTGCTTTCTGGGCTCCAGTGGTCCTCCCACCTGAGCATCCCAAGTAGCTGGGAATACAAGTGTGCCTGTAGCCAGGCCTGGATAATTTTTGTATTTTTTGTCGTGATGGAGTTTCACCATGTCACCCAGGTTGGTCTTGAACGCCTGGGCTCAAGTGATCCACCCACCATGGCCTCCCAAAGTGTTGGAATTAGAGGCTGAGCCACAGTGCCTGGCCCAAGAAGTCTTTGGTGTTTTGTTTTGTTTTGTTTTTAATCTTAAGTTATGGAGACATAATTTTGTCTTACATCCAGGTTTTTTAATTCCATATATAGTGACATATGAAATACATAACTCTTTATATAGTTTGACTTATAATTATACCTTATATGTAAATGTACTATATAGAATTATACATAAAAGAGAAACTTTTCATGTATGTAAGATAAAAAATGAAGTAAATGGGGGTTTCAAATAACATTAAAATTGGTTATTAGTTTTTGAAAAGGAAATCATACTTGGCATTCTAAACGTAATATTTCTTTGCAATGTTTAGGTATATGTGGATATTCCTGGAGCTATGGATTTATTTCTTAATTTGCCACTTGTCATCGGTACCATTCCTCTACATCCATTTGGTAGCAGAACCTCAAGTGTAAGCAGTCAGTGTAGCATGAATATGAACTGGCTCAGTTTATCACTTCCTGAAAGACCTGAAGGTAATTTGATAATACATATCTAAGCTTAATTTCTTACTATTATTATCAAGAAAATTATTTTGCTTCTGATATTTTATGACCCTAGATGAATGTAATCTTCCCCTAAAGAAAGTAGATGTGCCCCTAATACTCAGTTTTGATTATATGTCTTCATAGTTTTAATCACCAAACAAATAATTATTATTTTACCTTGACATTGCTTTTTAATACCTACTATTTTGTGTATTTTGACATGCATAAGAACATGCTGTTCGAATTGCGTGTATCTTTTTCCTTCAGCACCACCCAGCTATGCAGAAGTGGTAACAGAGGAACAAAGGCGGAACAATCTTGCACCAGTGAATGCTTGTGATGACTTTGAGAGAGCGCTTCAAGGACCACTGTTTGCATATATCCAGGAGTTTCGGTTCTTGCCTCCGCCTCTTTATTCAGAAGTAAGTACCTACTCTTAAGTATGCAATGAACTGGCTGTCTTGAGAAATAGCATTGCAGGCATTTTTTTTTTTAATGTAATTAGATCTTGATTATCATGATAATAACAGAACAAATAATTTAAAACAACAGAGTAAAAGTTAAGATTAAGGTTGTCAATATTTACTAAGTTTGAGATAGAGGTAGGACTGTTCACTTGTTAGGGAATTAAGACAATGATCTAACCTCATGTTGAATTACTAATTTTTTTTTCTCTTAAACTTGTATCTTGAGACACATTTTTTGAAGGAAGAATTTTGTATATCCAAGCATCAATAGGAAGAACTGGCATTTTGCAAACAGTGATTAAATAGCTAGAATTTATCTTATTCATGATTCTTTTCCAATTCTTGAGTATTTTGACATTCTCAGTCATAAGAAATAATGTATTTGTGATAACATCTTAAAACAACATTCCCACATGGTTAGACTATTTTCATTTATCTCATTGATGGCAGCTAAGCACTTAAATGTAAATAAACATAGCTCTTAGGAGAAGCCCACAGACTACTGAGGAAAACAAGCTAAGAAGCAAAATATTACATCATAATGTGATAAAATGCACAGCTCATTTGAGGAGCAGCTTATTGGGTCTTGGGAATCAGGTGGGGCTTCTTGAAAAGGTGACCGTTAAGCTGAATTGTGAAGAATGAGTAGTCCTCAAAAGGCAGAAAGAACAGTATATGTAAAGACAAGGAGTAAGTAGGTAGGGTATCTAGCAATTTCACGATATTTCAGAGTGACTTTAGCCACTAGTACACATTTTTAAGGGGTTTTGGAGTTGGTCTTGATACCAAAATAATTCTGTAAATTACTAGAATCAGCTTTTTCTTTTGGTTACTGTAATTTACATAGCTGTTTTACACTGAAATATTACTCCCAAATTAAACATCAGGGGGATTGTTCATCAAATTTCTCTCTTTTTTTTTTTAACACCATAACTGGAAGGGTCAGTTTTCCTTGGGATGCAATAATATGAGATCTTCTTCATTCATTGATTATAGAATGTTCAGAATTCTTCATGAGACATAATTTTTTTCTATCTTCTAATACATAAAATTTCTGTTAGATGCTAAAAGTGTTCTGTCACTTGCTACAGATTTTGTCATTACATTATTACTTGGATATTTCTTTCTTGCTTATTATAAGTCAGTCATTTCTGGCTTGATTTGAGGCTCCCTGGCTGTCCAAGGAGGCATTTTAAAAAGAATGGCAATCTAAGTATAGTTCACTTTTAAGCAACTTGTGGGAAAATTCTGCCACCTTTTAAAAAGCACCAAAGATAATTTGCAACTTTTAAAACTCTAAAATATGTTCAGGGTGTGATTTAACTAAGAGTTATTTGACTTTTTTCCTTCAAAAATGTGTTTTACCTAAAGCTTCTGAGGCAATTTGGGTTGTTCCACATTTAAATGCAAGTGGATGGGTCTCATCCAAAAGCTCTTTCAGTAAAAAATATATTAAACCCAACAATTTGCTTTTCTGTGACCATTCTATTATCTTTGTACCTGAGAAGCAACTTTTCATTAAAAATATGTACATATGAAAGTCACTCCAAAGATAAAGAAGGTGAGAGAAAATCTCTTGAGTATTTTGGGTTCAGTAGTTTTACTTCCTGATACACACACTGCATTTTTTGGCCATCTCTGGAGTTTTACACCCATGAGTTATTACCTCACATAAGCACATTGTTTATGTAAGTAAACAAATTGTTTGCACATTGTATAAACAAAGAGAATTGTTTACACAATTTCATTTTTCCAAAGTCAGAGGAAGCAATGGGTTAACTTTTTTGTAGAAGGATGAAAAGGGGTACTTCACAAAAGGAGATGATTGCTATGAAGATATTCTATATTGTGTATTTAGGTCTTAATTAAGTACTACTACAATACTGAGTAAGTCTTCATTCAATGATAAAATTTTACTGTTAATTTTTATGAAATAGGCGACTATTCAGACATACCTTAATCTTGTTAATCTAATAATTAAATATCAGGTACTTTATAGGTACCAGCACCCTTTCCTCCCCACATAGCATTTCAGATATGAAAAGAGAATAATTGGATACAATATGCTATAATTGGCTACAATATGCTAACAAGCTATGTATGCTCTCTCTGATTACATTTCTTGACTAGTATTCAGAATTGTAATCATTTGCTGCATTCTTCCTAGACCTCATGAAATAACTCTGTAAACTTTTCTTCTCATTTCTTTCTAGATTGATCCAAATCCTGATCAGTCAGCAGATGACAGACCATCCTGTCCCTCTCGTTGAAGGAACACTTGGTTGAATCAAGTTGATGTGGGTTCTGAACTGTATCTCTTCCGGCTGAGGACAGAGAAGTATCTTGGAGACACGTTTCAGAGGAAGTGGAATTGCTTTTGCCCAGAAAAATGGCGAATACATGAAACAACCAGTGATCATGCTTTAGAAGCCTACAGCAACATTCTGGGACTGCTCCAACATGCTTGAAGATCTAAGCTTTTCTCTTTTAAAACTGGCACATACTCAGAGCAGTCTTCTTAGCCTATGGTCGTACGTGTCAAGACACCACGTTTTAAAGAGGGATGATCTCCTTCTTTTGATTTGAAAATTTGCACATGCTCAATGCTTACATTGTGCGGTTCGATGTCACTACAGCTTTTTTTTTTTTTTTTTTTTTTTTTTTTTCTATTTTTGCCAGACTCTTGATACTCTTAAAACTTGTTTGTGGTCAGCACAACAAGGAACAAAAGAAAGCTTTGAAAAAACTTTAACATGAAAAGACGCACTGACATTTTTTTTTTTAATTTAATATAGCCTGGACTTTACCTGCGTATGCACATGCTCAGAATTGTCCTACTAGGCTGACCATGTATCACCTCTTCAGCTTGGATCCAATTGTGGATTTATTTACAAACATCAAATGCCTTCAAGCCAATCCTTTTTGCTGTATGTTTTGCAGCCTACTGTAGTAGATACGCAACAGATAATGTGGGGAAAAAAGAGATGAGAGGAGGAAGCTAATAAGAGACTGTCAAGATTGTATACCTTCTTGGTTTCTTTTAAAAATTTGTTGCCTTTCTACTATTACAGCAAAGCAGCATTTTGTTACTGACTGCCTAAAATCACTTAATCTCAGGTGAACGCATCACTTGCCAAACTGTTGGAATGCTATTTGTGTTTTGTTGCACTGTTTTTTTTTTGTTTGTTCGTTTATTTGGTTGGCTTTTTGGAGAGGGAAATTTGGAAACGGGACATACACAAAAGTTATAACCCACCCACATTCCCTTTTTATCATGACATGCAAGAAGAAACTAGCTGAGCTAAGAATGGAGTGAAGAAAGGCAGTATGGCAGGCACCAGCAAAGAGTTGAGGGCTGTTGCTCTTAAAAATTATTTTTATTATTATTATTTTAAAAGTATGGAAGTTTTCCATTCACTGGGGAAAGGAGGGAGAAGTGCATTTATTTTTATACAGAGTTACTTAATTACCTCCAAAACACATATGTTGGAAATCGTTTTTGCTGGTGCAAAGTATATTAATGAGCAGGAATACATATATTAAGGTTATGATTAGAGAGCTCAATTTGTACCTTTGCTATCTTGCTCAAGCTTGATATAGCATGAAAACTCAACTTTATTCCAAAAGTGTATAACTTCAAAATTTAAAATACTAGAACGTTTGCTGCGATAAATCTTTTGTATTTTTGTGTTTTTCTAATGAGAATACTGTTTTTCATTACCTAAAGAACAATTTGCTAAACATGAGAAATCACTCACTTTGATCATGTATAGATTACATAGGAAGAACAATCACATAAGTAAATTATAGTTTATATTAAAGGTAATTTTCTGTTGGCTCATAACAAATATACCAGCATTCATGATAGCATTTCAGCATTTTCCAAGGTACCAAGTGTACTTATTTTGTTGTTGTTGTTGTTGTTGTATTTTAGAAGGAATTCAGCTCTGATGTTTTTAAAGAAAACCAGCATCTCTGATGTTGCAACATACGTGTAAAATGGGTGTTACATCTATCCTGCCATTTAACCCCACAGTTAATAAAGTGGCTGAAAATAATAGTAGCTCTGGCTTGGTGCTTGACCTGGTTAAATACTGTCTTAAAGCTCATACAAAACAAATAGGCTTTTCCATAAGTGGCCTTTAAGAAAACATGGAAGACAATTCATGTTTGAAAAATGCTGACAGGGTGAAGAAAGCCCAGTGTAAAAATGAATCGCGTTTTAAGTGATTCGGTTAAAGGGTTTGGGCTCCCGTAGCAAACTAATACTAGATAATAAGGAAATGGGGGTGAAGTATTTTTTTATTGTTAAATCATTTTGTGAATGTCCCCCTCAAAAAAAGCTAATGGAATATTTGGCATAAAGGGCATTTGGTGGTTTTATTTTTGTTTTGGGGGGGATTGTCAGAAAATCCCTTTTCTCTCTTATGTCTGACTAGGGAACAATTGTTGATATGCATAGCATTGGAATACTTGTCATTATATACTCTTACAAATAACACATGAAGCAAGAATGGCCAATATTCTGATAATTGGCACTGGATCACAAAATGTGATAAAACTTTAAAATGTATAAAACTTTATCAAATAAAGTTTTATTTTCCCCATTAAAAAGTATTTCTTTAGAGGCATTACTTTTTAAAAAATATTGGTCAATTCCTGACATAAGATGTGAGGTTCACAGTTGTATTCCAGTATTCAAGATAGATTCCTGATTTTTCAATTAGGAAAAGTAAAATCCAAAATGTTAGCAAAACAAAGTGCAATATTAAATGTTTGCTTTATAGATTATATTCTATGGCTGTTTGTAATTTCTCTTTTTTTTCCTTTTTTATTTGGTGCTGAATATGTCCTTGTAGGCTCTGTTTTAAGAAAACAATATGTGGGAAATGATTTAATTTTTCCTATTGCTCTTCCTTGTGGAAAATAAAGTGTTTTGTTTTTTTCTGTTTTGTATAATTGTTTGGAGATTTATTTGAATCTTGATCATATTACTAACTCACCATACATGCAAATACATTAAACTTATAATTAAGCTCTATTTTAAGCCATTCTGGGTAAGAATTATATCTAGGTCTGTACTAAAGAAAATTACTGACCAACTCTTAGGCTAAAGCAGTCCTCCTGTCTCAGCCTCCCAAGTAGCTAGGACTACAGGTGCACACCACCACACCCAGTTAATTTTCTAATTTTTTTGTAGTCATGGTCTCACTATGTTACCCCAGCTGATCTCAAACTCCTGGCCTCAAGCAATCCTCCCAACTTGGCTTCCCAAAGCACTGGGATTATAGGCGTGAGACACTATGTCCAGACTCTAAATTTCAGTCTTAAATATGAAGCAAACTTAACCACGTGAAATAATTCACTTACAGGCACCAATTCCCTCACTGTGTTGTGTTGAAATTACCAGTGTTTCAAGAGTACATAAACATAGTTACATTTTTTTTGTTTTTAAGAGTGTGTCTCACTTCATAGCCCAGGCTGTAGTGCAGTCGCAGGATCTCGGCTCACTTCAGCCTTGACTTCCCAGGTTCAAGCAATCCTCCTGCCTCAGACCCCCAAGTAGCTGAGACTACAGGCATGCCCCACCATGCCCGGCTAATTTTTGTGTTTTTTGTAGAGATGAGATTTTACCATGTTGCCCAGGCTGGTCTCAAAGTCCTGGACTCAAGTGATCCACCCCACTTGGCCTCCAAAGTGCTAGGATTACAGGCGCAAACCACCACGCCTGGTGTGAAAGTTACATTAATTTCTAATTTTTGAAGAATGTTTCTAAATTTCTTTAAATGTTAAAAACAGTGAATATTCTTTGTCTTAAAAGAATCAATTTTATAGTGTCTGATAACCTTAGAAGTACTTTTGGAGTCACATTTAGAATTTTTCTTTCAGTGTTTATACATTCATGCATGAGTTATCAAGTTGTATATAGGCCTTACTATATGATTCTCCAATATTTCTTCCCAAATATATATTCACATGCAAAGTGTGTTACAAAGAGGCATCTAGACATACACTTCGGATTTTTTTGTTTTGTTTTTTGAGACAGGATCTTGCTCTTTTGCCCAGTCTGGAATACAGTGATATGATCACAGCTCACTACCTCCCAGGCTCAAGAGACCCTCCCACTTCAGCCTCCCCAGTAGCTGGTACTACAGGCACATGCCACTATGCCTGCTAATTTTTATTTAATGTTTGTAGAGCTGGTATCTTGCTATGTTGCCCAGGCTGGTCTCAAATTCCTGGTCTCAAGCAATCCTGCTGGCCTCCCAAAGTGTTGGGATTACAGGCAAGAGCCACAGAGCCTGGCATAGACATACAAATGTATACATTTTGTATACATTTATAGCCACTTAATTTTAGGAAGTACTGTCATCCTTTTCACTCAACCAGAAGCCAGCGATAGCATAGTAAAGTCTTAATACATTAAGGAATAACAAGCCAGGCCCGTAATCCCAGCACCTCTGGAGACTGAGGTGTGAATCTGCTGAGGTCAGGAGTTCAAGACCAGCCTGGCCAACATGGGAAAACCCCATCTCTACTAAAAATACAAAAATTAGCCAGGCGTGCATGTGCCTGTAATCCCAGCTACTCAGAAGGCTGAGGCACAAGAATCACTTGAACCTGGGAGGCAGAGGCTGCAGTGAGCCAAGATCACACCACTGTACTCCAGCCTGGGTGACAGAGTGAGACTCTGTCTAAAAATAAATAATAAATAATAAGGAATAACAATGACAGTGTGGAAGAGGGGACTTGTAGAATGAGAAGGGTAGACCTAAGTTCTGGGTTCAGTAACTTTAGATGGAGCATTGAACAAAATGCAAGTTGATTTCCTCATCTACAAAGTGGAAAAGTAGCTACCCAAGGTCATTTTCACCACTGGAGGTGTGAGCTTATACTTTTTTTTTTTTTTTTTCCCAAGACTGGGTGTCTATCCTCCTGCCTCAGCCTCCAGATTAGCTAGCACCACAGGCATGTGCCACCATGCCCAGCTAGTGTTTTATAGAGACAAGAGTCCTGCTGTGTTGCCCAGATTGGCCTCAAATTCCTGGTCTCAGGTGATCCTCCCCCTTCAGCCTCCCAAAGCGTTGTTACACATCTTTTAAGTAAAAAGATAATGCTGTAAATCAGCTATATTGGACAGTCACCGCATTGCTTCTAGGACTGTATTAGAATACTTAGAGATGGTGAGTTCAGCACACGTCCCTTAGGTTACATAAGAGCATGAATTATCTTCTGCTTTGGTATTAACTCAACTACACTTTTATCAAAGTCCTATTGCCATTAGTTATAATGTGTTGAATGGCTGAACTTGGTATATTTACCAGGACTTTTGGTTGTAGGACAGGGAGAAGTTCAGACTAGCTTAAGAAAAAACTGAATATATTAACTTGTAATTCCAGGAATAAAATATATTAAACACATCTGAATCCAAGAATCCAAACAATGCCCCGGGGACATACTTGTTTATTGCTTCATCTTATCCCTTTTTATATTGGCCTTATTCTTTCATATTAGCCTTACTTTTTCATGTTAGATAGACCAGAAAAGATCACCCCTTTTATACTTGAAGGATGACATACCACCTAGAGTCCCAAAATCACTTTTTTTTTTTTCTTTTTGAGTCAAGGTCTCGCTCTGCCACCCAGGCTGGAGGGAAATGGTGCAATCTCCGCTCATTGCAACCTCCACCATCTCACAGGCTCAAACCATCCTCCCACCTCAGCCTCCCAAGTAGCTAGGACTACAGGCATGCACCACCACACCAGCTAATTTTTGTATATTTGGTCGAGATGGTGTTTTGCCATGTTGCCCGGACTGGTTCTGAACCCCTGACCTCAAGCAATCTTCCCTCCTGGCCTCCCAAAGTGTTAAGATTACAGGCATGAACCACCGCATCTGGCACCAAAATCACTTCTTAAGAGAGATTATGATTGGCCAATACCTGGGTCATATTTTATACCACATAAAATGGGTTTCTCAGTAGAAAGAGTTCTGTTTCCAGAAAGCACAAAGTGATTACTACATTCTTGCTATTTCGAGTGATGTCCAAACCAGCAGCAATGGCATCCCACAGAAGCTCATGAGAAAAATCAACTGTCAAGATCTACCCTAGAACACTGACCCACATGACCCAGATGACATTTTTGAGATAGAACTTTGTAACCACTGAGACAGTAGGCAGTTGTACCTTCGGGATTTTTTTTTTTTTTTTTTTTTTTTTTTGAGAAAGAGTCTCACTCTGTTGCCCAGGCTGAAGTGCAGTGGCACAATCTCGGCTCACTGCAACCTCTGCCTCCCGGGTTCAAGTGATTCCCCTGCCTCAGACTCCCCCGTAGCTGGGATTAGAGGTGCACACCGCCATGCCTGGCTAATTTTTGTATTTTTAGTAGAGACGGAGTTTCGCCATGTTGACCAGACTGGTTTTGAACTCCGGACCTCATGTGATCTGCCCACCTCGGCCTCCCAAAGTGCTGGGATTACAAGCGTGAGCCACCACGCCCAGTCTTACCTTTGGAATTTTTAAGTCAGCAATCAACATTTCTCAAAACTTCCATGACAAAATAATGACATAATTCTACCTTTTTCATTTTTTGATATCAAAGTCAATACAGAAGGGAGACAAATGTTTCCAACTAGACAAAAACTTTATTAATATAGTTTATTTTGACTTTTGAGAAATATAATCTGCAATATTTAACAAAAAAACTGAGAAAAATAATGAGGAAATGAAATGAATGAATGAATATGGAAGGATCACTACAAATCCAAGACAACCAGTGGTTTGAAAATCCAAAGGTATGTCTACCTGGAAATGGAACCAGTATCACTGTATTTGACTGTTGGACAGCATAAAGTTAAACATATAAGGAAAAAAATTTTTTTGAACCACCTTTGCAAATACCAACTTAAATGATGTCAAGATAGTATATCTTGACATAGCAAAAAAGCAATAAAGTTGCTTTGGAATAGTTTCTAGCATTTACATGTCAAAAACATATATCCTAACATTATTCAAGAAAACAAATGTTTACAATGTTTATATTACAAATCTCTAACACAGCATAGCTAATTCTAACTGGAAATGGATTTTTGCTACTTCTGAATTCAAGACCTAGATAAGTTCTCACATCAATTTCCTGTCCAAATAATAATTATTACTCCTGGCATTGGTAGGTCTCTGGGGAAGTTAATAAGACAGTAAGTTAGGACATAACTTTGTATAATTTGGAAGTCTGTTTACTAGTTACATAGAACAGTCTTACCAGTGAATAGAAGGAAATGAGAGATTAAAATATACTCTCTTAATTTTTAACCTTAAAAAATGATGTTAATTTCACCAATTCATGGGTGCAGTGGCTCACACCTGTAATCCCAACACTTTAGGAGGCTGAGGAGAGAGGACTGCTTGAGCCCAGGAGTTCAAGACCAGCCTGGGCAACACGCAGAAACTCTGTCTCTACCAAAAATACAAAAATTAGCCAGGCACTGTGGCTAATTTTACTTGTGGTCCCAGCTACCTGGGATTCTGAGGTAGGAGAATCACCTGAGCCCTGGGGGGTGGAGTCTGCAGTGAGCCATGATCATGCCACTGCACTCCAGCCTGGGCAACAGAGTGAGACCCTGTCTCAGAAAACAAACAAAGTTCACCAACTCATAGCTCTAACAGTGATAATAAAACTAATGATAGTCAAAGTATTATGCAGTAATTATTTTAGATAATGTGAATTTTTGCCAAAGGAAAAGCTGTTCGATTCTTATAGAATATAGGAATTTATACTTATTAGGTAATTTTTGTCAAATTAATTTACAACTTAATAAGAGATAGGCAAATCGTTAGAATAAGCAGTCAGGAGGATCTGGTTTATTTGCTTTTTTTTTTTTTTTTGCTTTTTTTTTTAGGGAAATTCCACATTTCCACCTTCTAGTGCAAGGCACACTTTTATAATCCAGATAGCTTGACAAGTCTGAATCCCAAAGAATAGTATTAAGATGGCTAGAATAAAAGGAAAATAGCAAGAAACTAAGATAACAGCACACACATCATGCAAACTAATAGTATGCTGGTAGCCTATAAATGCATATACAGAACCTACGGCAATAAAATCATATATGCTTTCTTTTCTAGTTTGTCAATTCCAAATACAAAAGCAGAGGAGAAAATGTTATGTTCCCTCTCTTTCACTATTCTTCCTCCCATTTGGAAAGCCAATTCTAGAAAACCTTTGTGAGGAAAAGCCATAGGAATCTATGCTGTGTAAGGGAAGCCATGGACAAATGCCCCAGGCTGGTGAACTTTCATGAGTCTTGAGCAAACTGATCAGCAGACTGATGGGGAAAATCCCGATAAATTCTCCATTGACTTGCTCCCTAGGTGAGTTTCCTGTGGCTGCTATAACAAATCACCACAAAGCTTAGAAAAATAGAAATTTATTCTCCCACAGTTTTGGAGACTAGAGGTGGCAAAAACAAGGTATTGGCAGGACCATATTCCTCTGAATCCTGTAGGGAAAAAATATTTGCTTGCTTCTCCTAGCTTCTGGTAGTGCCTGATGTTACAGTTTGGATGTTCGTCCCCTGCAAATCTCATGCTGAAATGTGATTAGTGTTAGAAGTGGAACCCAACCGGAGGTGTTTGGGTCACGGAGGCAGATCCCTCAAGAATGGCTTGGTGCCTTCCCCAAGGTAATAAGTGAGTTTTCACTCTATTAGTCCATGGGAGATCTGGTTGATAAAAAGAGTCTGGCACCTCCCTCTCCCATCACTCTCTTGCTCCTTCTTTCACTATGCTTGCCATTTGCCTTCCACTATGACTGAAAGCTTCCTAAGGCCCTCATCAGAAACAGATGCTGGTTGCATGCCTTTTGTACAGCCTGCAGAACAATGAGCCCAATAAACCTCTTTTCGTTGTAAATTACCCAGGCTCGGGTATTTCTTTTTTCTTTTTTTTTCTTTCTTTACTTTATTTCTTTTTTAAAAATACAGAGTCTGGCTCTGTCACCCAGGCTGGAGTGCACTGGCACAATCATAGCTCACTCGCTGCAGCACTGCAGACTCAATCTCCTGGGCTCAACTGATCCTCCTGCCTCAGCCTTCCCAGTAGCTGGAACTCCAGGTGTGTGCCACTATACTCAGCTATTTTTTTTTTAGAAACGGTGTCTCATTATGCTGTGCAGGCTGGCCTCGAACTCCTGCCCTCAAGCAATCCTCTCACCTCGGCCTCCTAAAGTGCTGGGATTACAGGCGCAAGCTTCCATTCCCAGTCAATATTCCTTTATAGCAACACAAAGTGGACTAACAGCTGGCAATCCTTGGCATCTCTTGGTTTGTAACTGCATCACTCCAAAGTCCACCTCCATTGTTTTAGGGCCACCTTCTCCCTGTGTATCTCCGTCTCTCCATATGGCTTCCTTCTCCCTGTGTCTCTTTCTTCATAAGGATACCAGTCATATTGGATTAAGGGCCTACCCTACTCTAGCATGACTTCATATCAACTAATCACATGTACAATGACTCTATTTCCAAATAAGGCCACATTCTGAGGTATTAGGGGTTAGGGCTTCAATATTTCTTTTTGGAGGATATAATTCAGCCCATAACACTCTCCTTCTCTCCCCAAAACAGAACATGATAACAGTATAGTATCCATAAGGAAGAGCTTCCTGTTTAGAGTAAATATAGTTAGCTATTCCTAACTTTACAGAGCAGACTCAATCCTGAACCATAAAATCAATAGAGATTAAAGGAAACTTTTTTTTTTCTAGACACTGGTACTGTGGTGGGTGAGTACTCAAAATGGGAGATAACTAACCTGAGTTCTGTGTCACTAATCATCAGAGAAACGAAAAACAAAACCACAATGAGATTGAATGTGGTTTTTGTTGTGGGGAAAAAAAGAAAAAAACCACAATGAGATATCATCTCCTGTCAGGCAGAAAGGCTATTATTAGAAAGTCAAAAAATAACAGATGCTGGCGAGGTTGCAGAGCCAAGGAAAACACTTATACACTGTTGGTGGGAATGTCAATTAGTCCAGCCACTATGGAAAGCAGATTGGAGATTTCTCAAATAACTGAAAATAGAATTGCCGTTCAACCCAACAATCTATTGCTGTATATATACCCAAAGGGAAAGAAATCATTTTACCAAAAAGACACCAGCACTCACATGTTTATTACAGCACTATTCGCAATAGCAAAGACATAGTATCAATTTAGGTGCCCACCAGTAGCAAATTGAATAAAGCAAATCTGGTTCATCTACACAGTGGAACACTGTGCAGTCATAAAAAAGAATTAAATCATGTCCTTTGTAGCAACATGAATGCAGTTGGAGGCCTTTATCCTAAGTGAATTAACACAGAAAGAGAAAAGCTAACACTGCATGTTCTCACTTATAGGTAGGAGTTAAACACTGGGTACAAAGGACATAAAGATAGCAATAACAGACACTAGGGACTCCAAAACGTGGGTGCGGGAAGGGTTGAAAAACCACCTATTGGGTGCTATGTTTTCTTTTGGGTAATGAGATCAATTGAAGCCCAAACCTCAGTTACATGCAATGTACTCCTGGAACAAACCTACACATGTACCCACTGGGTCTAAAATTTAAAAAAGAAAGTAAGAAATCTAAATTCTAGTCCACATCCACTAAGTGGCCCAATGAACTTGAACAAGTGATTTAAGTTCTCTGGGGGCCCCATTTCCTGTTTCCTAATCTATAAAACAAAGACCCTTCCAGCAATATCTTTCTACTTCGAGTGCCTGATACAATGGAGTTAAAATACCATAGCCTTGTATCCAGGCTTTAAGATTTCATATTATTGTAACATTCATAATTTCCCTAGATTTTAACCAATATTGCAGCTTAAAACTTGCACAATTTAACCCCAGTCACCTAATGGATAAGGCACTGGCTTAAAATATTAATTAATTAATTAATTTAAAAATAAAAAATAAAGGAGTAGAATAAAAAATTAAAATTAAAAAATTTTTAAAAGTTAAGATAAAAAATAATTTAAAAATTTTAATAAAATAAGTAACAAAAAAGTAAAAAAAAAACACATAAAAATAAATTAAAAATTAAAACGAGAACTTATACAATTTCATTTTACTCTATGAAATAATTTGTACTACTATGTAGGCCACTACCTTATTTCAAAACAGTTGAAGCTCACCACATCTTTCAAGGCTAGCCACAAAATTATCCAGTGACCACAGTGTTCTGGGAAGTGTACTGAATTAAGAATTAATAATCTTTAGCCAGGTTTGGTGGTTCACGCCTGTAATCCCAGCACTCTGGGAGGCTGAGGCGGTAGGATCACGTGAGCTTAGGAGCCTGAGACCTGCCTGGGAAACATAGCAAGACCCCAACTCTATTTATTTTTTTTAAGTAATTTGTTTAATAAAATGTTTTTTTTAAATTCTAACTCCCAGTCTTCCTATAGCCAGCCAATCACAGTGCAATGCACCCATCAGTAAACTCCCTGGATATTAGCTTCTTCATTCCTCTCAAGACAAGTGAAAGTTTTCCATGACTTCTGAAATTTCTTCTAGCCAAATATTGTACGTCTTTTCAATGGAAATGAAATTCAGGAGAGATCTTTCTTTTATAATGCCACATACTATGTAATTTGGGGTTAGTTTGGTTATCTAGTCATAATTCCACGTAAAGTAATTAAAATCTTCCTAATTCCAGCATGAAGATATGTATTTTTGCCGAGTGTTAAGTAATTTTAATGTATACTCTTTAAGCCAAGATATAAATTTTAAAATCTCCAGGAAATTATCAGTAAATAATTATGTATTTACTACTACATAATTATGTATCAGGAAATGTATTTGATTTTTCTTTTTTCTGTTTTGTTTTTTTTTTTTTTTGAGACAGGGTCTTACCGTGTCACCCAGACTGTAGTGCAGTGTCAGGATTTCAGCTCACTGCAACCTCAGCCTCCTGTGTTCAAGCAATTCTCCTGCCTCAGCCTCCCAAGTAGCCTACAGGCATGGGCCACCACACCAGGCTAATTTTCTGGGGGTTTTTTGTTTGTTTGTTTGTTTGTTTGTTTGTTTTGTTTTTTGAGACAGAGTCTCACTCTCACCCAGGCAGGAGTGCAGTGGCACGATCTTGGCTCATTGCAACCTCCGCCTCCGAGATTCCAGCGATTCTCCTGCCTCAACCTCCCAAGTAGCCGGGATTACAGGCGTGAGCCACTACGCCTGACCAATTTTCTGTATTTTTAGTAGAGACAGGATTTCACCATGTTGGCCAGACTGGTTTCGAATTCCTGTCCTCAAGTGATCTGCCTATCTCTGCCTCCCAAAGCGCTGGGATTATTGGCATGAGCCACCACACCCGGCCAGAAATATATTTGATTATACATTATAACGTGTGTGTGTGTGTGTGTGTGTGTGTGTGTCTACACACACAAAAAACTTAGGAAACTAATTTGTGGAAACAACATTTGAGTTGTAGTTGTATAAGAGTTGGCTGGTACTCAGGAGCCACTGCAAAGCCACTTGCCTGCTTATTTATGGTAAAGGTACTGCTGACTCTGGCTTACATAATGAAGGAGGGAAACAGGAAGACCATAAGGTAAGCAGAAACATTCCTTCTAAGGGAGGTTGAATATTTCTCTGTTCACCTTAACGTCGTTTACTTCCATGGTAATCTCCAATTTAGTCTTAACATTAGAGTCTTTCAAGAGGAAAAAAGGGCCCTGGGATATTTCTATTTGGGACAATGCTACTCAAGTACGGAATGGAAAAGCTTGGAGAAAATGGTAGCAAAAAGTCTCTGCTACCAATCCCTCTTATTACACAGCACGATTTCTTCCAAAATGCCTTTGGTTCAGCTCTAATGAAATACAACGTAATAGAGTTTTGTTACCTTAGAGTATAATCTATATGCCTCTTTGACACTTAGCTTTCTTGATTCAATAAAGGAGAAAAAAAGTTCCAGTGTAAGGAAAATCTATTAATGCATTAAGTTCTCTAAGGTACTATTCTTTAGCACTGTGAAGCACTAGCTTACAAAATAACATAGGAATCAAAAAGCTATGACCAGGTAGTACTCGGAGCGTATATTCTGAAATTAGGGAAAAGATCATTTGTTTGTCTTTTTTAATCTCCTTTCTAAACCCATGTAAAATGATTTGGGAAGTGGAAAATGGCACACATATTTTCTTGGCCTGTCATATAAATATTGTCCTATCAAGCTCTTACAATATGCCAGGTATTGTGCAAGGTCTCTTTATGTACATTATCTTATTAATCCTTACAACAACTTTCAAAGATTAGTATTTTGTCTATTTTTTTTAGTTGGGGAAATAATGTTCACAAAAAGATTGAGCAACTCTCCCAAATCACACACCTGCCAAATTAAAACTAATCCACATCCAGGACTATCTGAATTTAAAGTCCTTGCATTTTACTGTCACACTACACATATCAATTAACCTTTTATCTGACCCAAGGCTTTGTCTTCAGAAACACCCCCATTAGCATAAAACTCATGCATCCCACAAGACTCCACAAGAACTAGACATCAGAGTGGTAAATATTGCCAGTTGGAGAGAAGAGATTAGAAGACCCAGAATTTCAGGTTCAATTGTGAGCAGCGCTGAGCTCCTAAGGGAGGTCCAGATGGGAATAGGAAATTTAAAGGCAGACCGCTATACACTGTTTTCACAGAGGTAAGTAAGGCTGGACAGTCAGCAGCAGCTGCTGGTACAGAGAGAAAGGTCAATGGGAGTGGACCTGCCAAGGGGTGGGAGAGGCCAAGGTAAACGCAGGAGAGAGGACCTGATTCCAAAGGGAAAACTAGGTCACAGCGCAGTGCTCTCCCAGGCTCCTTGCCCACTGGAAATGCCTCAGTGAATGTACCTGAACTGTCTTGACAGTCAGATGACGCCTCGGAAAACTGAACTAATTAATCCTTTCACGTGATGGGAGAACCTCTTCTGCTTTTCATTTCTTCAGTGTTATGAATAATAAATAATGCTCAAAACACTTAATTAAATGGAAGTGGAAAAACTGGTTTGACTTCAAAACATCCCTGAAAAAAAAAATCAAACAAATGAAAAAGGAACCCAGCAGTTCACAGCCTGGGCAACATGGCAAAATCCCATCTCTAAATTTAAAATACATGCACACACGCACTTATATATAACATATACATATATATTTTTTCTTTAAATCCCTAATGCACATTAGGCTTTTTGAATTTTAAACTTCTAACATTCGTTCAATTATCAAGTAAATCAACAAACATTTATTTTACTTAACACTAAATGCTGTGTATAAACTGAGAAAATTAGAACTGGATCCATTACATTTCCAATAGTTTCAAGTTATTATGCCATTAACTATTGCTGGATCCTTCCTGGTGATGGTGATGGCTTCTAAGGTCTTTTCTTACATACATCACCCTTCGCATTTTCTCAAAAAGATCATTCATTCCCTCAGCCTAAATTATCAACCCTTTGAAGATTTAAATATCTATTATCATCAGTCCTACTTTCACTCATCTCTTTGCCCTTATTATTAATAACATTACAGATATTTTACTTGGTAAATTCTCCAGTTTCTCAAAACAAATATTTCTAAAATGAACTCCTCATCCTTCCTCATATATCTAACCACATCCCTACATCTTCCCTCCTGGAATTTCTGATTTCTGTTAAAGGAACCACTCTCTTCACCCATTCACTCCACTGCCTCAATTAGAAAGTCCGTTTTCTCTAAGAACAAGGTGGTATTTGGCCCGCCATTGCCACTCTCTTGGTCTAGGTTTCTGTCCTGTCACATACTCCTCACGCCCTTCCAACCATTCTAAAAACCCAGATTAAGTGTCAACTCCTCCATGAAGATTTTTTGATCAGTCGGCCACTGGTGATTCATCCCTATAATCTCAGCACTTTGGGAAGTAGAAGCAGGAGGATCACCTGAACCTGGTTCAAAACCAGCCTGGGGCTGGACTCAGTGGCTCATGCCCACAATCCCAGTACTTTGGGAGGCTGAGGCCGGCGGATCACTCGAGGTCAGGAGTTCGAGACCAGACTGGCCAACATGGTGAAACCCCGCCTCTACTAAAAATACAAATATTAGTTGGGCATGGTGGCATGCACTTGTAATCGCAGCTACTCAGGCGGCTGAGTAGCTTGAACCTGGGAAGCAGAGGTTTCAGTGAGCCAAGATCATGCCATTGCACTCCAGTCTGGTGATGGAGCGAGACACTGTGTTAAAAAGCAAAACAAAACAAACAAAAACAGCCTGGGTAACATAACAAGACCCCATTTCAATACATAAATAAAAGTTTCCCGGCCCCTTCCAACCCTTATTGATCCCTGTCGCTCTGGAGTGCCCTCAGCATTCACTCTACCTCACAGCATTTGTTCTTATTTATAATTTATTTGTCTTACCTCCCCAACAAGACCATAAGCTCCTGAAAACAGGAAACAGATTCATTACTTCTTTTGTACTTCATCCCACCCTACCCTTCAGTTCTCACAGTGATTAACACTTGGGTTACTGATATGGACTGAATTGTGTCCCCTGCAAATTTATATATTGAAACCCTAACCCACAATGTGATTGTATCTGGAGAGAGAATCTTTAGGAGATAATTACAGTTAAATGAGTTCATAGGGTAAGGCCCTAATCTGATAGGACTATGGCTTTGTTAAAAAGAGGAAGAGAGGTCGGGCACAGTGGCTCACGCCTGTAATCCCAGCACTTTAGGTAGGTGGATAACCTGAGGTCAGGAGTTCGAGACCAGCTTGGCCAACATAGTGAAACTCCGTCTCTACTAAAAATACAAAAATATTAGCCGAGCGTGGTGGCACACGCCTGTAATCCCTGCTGCTCAGGAGGCTGGGGCAGGAGAATTGCTTGAACTCAGGAGGCAGAGGTTGCAGTGAGCTGAGATCGTGCCACTGCACTCTAGCCTGGGTGATAGAGTGAGACTCAACCTCAAAAAAAAAAGAAAAAGAAAGGAGGAAGAGAGAGAAGGAAATCTGACCTCTCTGTCATGTGAGGACACAGCAAGAAAGTGGCAGTCTGCAAGGCAGGAAGAGGGCCCTCACTGGGGAACTGAGTCAGCCTTCACCATTTTTTTGGTTTGTTTTGTTTGTTTGCTTGTTTTAAGGTATATAAACTACTAACAGACAAGGCCTATAGACTGATTTCTTCTTGGACACACCCACAGTATGGCCACGGTGATCAGTCGTCTTGGTGTGCTGGCTTCGGACATGAAGGCCCCAGGAGTGGCAGAGCCCTCTTTGTGCCCAGATCTTCTTTGGTCACTCCAGCTCTTCACGGAGCTTGTTGTCCAGACCATTGGCTAGGACCTGGCTATATTTTCCATCCTTTACATCCTTCTGTCTGTTCAAGAACCAGCCTGGGATCTTGCACTGGTGTGGATTCTGTATCATGGTGATCACACGTTCTACCTCATCCTCAGTGAGTTCTTCCACCCTCCTGGTGAGGTCGATGTCTGCTTTCCTCAACACCACATGAGCATATCTTTGACCCACACCCTTAATGGCAGTGATGGCAAAGGCTATTTTACACCACTCATCGATGTTGGTGTTGAGTACTCGCAAAATATGCTGGAACTTTTCAGGGATCACTAGAGACATGGTGGCAGCACAGTGGCGGCGTGTAGGCCTCCTGTGGAAACTGCCTGCACCTTGATCTAGAACTTCCCAGCCTCCAGAACTGGAAGAAAATAAATTCATGTTAGTTAAGCCAACTAGTCTATGGCGTTTTGTAATGACAGCCTAAGCCGATAAAGACGAGAAAGTGGGGATGCTGTCATTACCAGTGCTGCTTTTCTTCTCCTTTTACTATTAAAATTTCATCTTTGGCCAGGCATGGTGGCTCACACCTGTCATACCAGCACTTTGGGAGCCTGAGGCAGGTGGATCACTTGAGGTCAGGAGTTCGAGACCAGCCTGACCAACATGGTGAAACCCCGTGTCTACTAAAAATACAAAGTTAGTCGGGCATGGTGGTGCATGCCTGTAACCCCGGCTACTTGGGAGGTTGAGGCAGGAGAATCGCTTGAACCCAGGAGGCAGACATTGAGGTGAGCCAAGATTGCACCATCACACTCCAGCCCGGGCAACGAGAATAAAACTCCTTCTCAAAAAAAAAAAAAAAAAAAAAAACATCCTTGTGAAGGAAAGAGAAGGGCCTAAAAGTGTTTTTTAATTTTTTTCTGTATATGAAATAGCAACTGAGAGGATTATCAAAAGAAATGAAGGTTCTTCCTGACTGCATAGGTTCTAACATAGGTGTCTCTGTCCAACTTTGTACCCCTCCTTAACGGTAATAGTGTTCCCTACTCCACAGCTTTTAACTTTGAGGTATATGTGAGCTAATAAACAGTGAGCCTTGGTGAGCTTATTCTTATCACCTTGGCCACCATGAATAGTTGGAGGATACGTAAATGACCCAGTACTCACCAGAGGGATACAAGAATAATTTGGGGAGGATTTCTGGGAAATTTTCTTGCTCTTGCCAAAGAGTTGTCAGGACACGTGTTCTCTCTTCTTCTGGAAATCGTTGTATGTGGAGTTACTTCAGCTGTTATTTAATGTGAAAAAAGCCAGGATATAAATGAAGCAGACACAGACAGAAGCAGAGTTGAGAGACTCAAAATAGAAGTCAAGCTGGAGCCCTGATCTGATTCTACCTGAAACCTGACTGCCTCTTGCACTTTTTAGCTTTGTGAGCTAATGAATTTCCATCATTGCCTAAGCCACTTTGAGTCTGACCTTTAATTACTTGCAGCCAGAAACATCCTTATTATAGAAGGGAAGGCTAAGCCCATCACAACGAGACAATTATTATTCACAGGAGAAAACTCAGCTCTTGTCACTCTTTGTATCTGCACCTGACCCAATTCGACCCCAAATGCCTTCTTTGAAAATACATTTGTATGTCCTCTCAAGTATTCTATCTCTGCTAATTGCTAGTCCATCTCATAGCCTGAGGCACTTTACTCTGGAGCACATTAAACTGGAACGTACATTAATTTATCCTCTCGGATCAACAAACTAAAGTCTCTGATAGACTAAATGGAACAACAGGATGAACATTTGAGGAGACACTGCAAGGGAGTATACGGAAGAAGATCAAAACTCCACTAAAAGGAGTTGAGAAATGATTGTAAGATCACTGAAAAAAAAGGCCTTAGAAGCAGAGTGGGAGCTCACAATGTAATAAATGGAAGCCAATTACAAATGACAGGAGGCCCAGGGGGATATATTTTTGTTGTAGTTGGAATAACACACTTTAGCTAAATTCTTGCTGACTCAAGGATCAGAAGGTGTTTGTTTGTTTGTTTGTTTGTTTGTTTTCGTCTGTGTGTGTTATGTGTGGTTTTTTTGTTTGTTTGAGACGGAGTCTTGCTCTGTCTCTGAGGCTGGAGTGCAGTGGCACGATCTCAGCTCACTGCAACCTCCACTTCCTGGGTTCAAGAGATTCTCCTGTCTCAGCTTCCCAAGTAGCTGGGACTACAGGCTCCCACCACCTTGCCCGGCTAATTTTTGTATTTTTAATAGAGACGGGGTTTCAACATATTGGCCAGGCTGGTCTCGAACTCTTGACCTCAGGTGATCCACCCACCTTGGACTCCCAAAGTGCTGGGATTACAGGTGTGAGCCACCGCACCCGGCCATATGTGTGTGTTTTTAAATAAATTTTGAACACATACAGAGAAAAGAGAATGGGTGATGCAGGTTTTTGGGAAGCAGCGGATTTTAGTTGAAAAAGCAGAGGAAGCCCCAGACATTGCACAGTTTAGGCTTTAACCCTGTCCAAGAGGGCCATTAGTGCCTCAGATCTACTCAATACGAACCCTAAAGTCCTTCCCACCCCATGAGCCACTTGTCAGGGTGTGCTGAGAAATCAGCCAGGAGAAACAGAGTCACTTATGACCAAGAGGAATTGTTCTGGGAGTTGGTTAGTAGGCAGAAAAGAGAGAGAAAAAAAAGAAGAAAATCCGTGCATGGCGGTCAGATGCCTCCAGGTGAAGAAGGCAAGGTATAGAGATCTCTTAACCACTTTTTATATAAGAAGGATGTTTCTGGCTGCAAGCAACTGAAGGCAAGACTCAAAGTGGCTTAGGCAAGAAGGAAATTTACTAGATAACAATGCTAAAGTGTGCCAGAGTCATGTGGCATCAAATATGTTACTGGTGGTAGTTATCCATATGGATCTGCAGCAACCTCAATTCTTGCCTCCTCAGAAGAAAGAATTCGACTAAGGGGCATAAGGCAGAAGGTGAGACCGAGGCAAGTTTCAGAGCAGGAATGAAAGCTTATTAAAATCTTTAGAGCAGTAATGAAAGGAAGGAAAGTACACTTGGAAGAAGGCCAAGCAGATGACTTGCAAGACCAAGTGCACCTGTTTTTTTTTTTTTGTTCTGTTTTGTTTCATTTTCTTTTGTTACAGAAAAGATCTTTCTATGTTGCCCAGGTTAGAGTGCAGTGGCTATTCACAGTCATGATCATAGTGCACTACAGCCTTGAATTCCTAGGCTAGAGCAATCCTCCTGCCTCAGCCTCCTGAGTAGCTCAGAGAAGTTTAATTTAAAAAACAAATCATTTTGAGTGAGCAAATCCAAAGAGGATCTAATTACTGCAGATTAATGAAGATCTATGAGGAAAAAGTTTAAAACTGGGATGATGTAGCCTAGAGGTCACCAATTTAAATGCCTTCAATGACGAGGTAGGTTCTGTCTAAGTGAATTGTGTGCAGGGGGTAGAACAGGGGATTTGGGATCTGTCCAGTGTACACAGGGGCTACTCAATTCCAGCTGATTGGTGCCCTCTAGAAACATCAGCTTGTGTTGCTGGATTTTTTCAACTTTTTTCAAAAGCTGGAAATGTGTGTGTGTGTGTGTGTGTGTGTGTGTGTGTGTGTGTGTGTGTGTTTTGAGAAAGAGAGATCAGAAAAAAAAAATCATTTTCAGGACAGAAAAGGAAAGAAGAAAAAAGGAAGTCAGTGAGCCAATGAGCCATGTTCTCAGAATTTTCCTTTAACGAAGTCATCCTAAAGGAGCCTGAGGATCAGACGGATCACCAGGGCATCATTTTGCACCTATGATCACTTCTCCTCTTCGCCCAGCACCTGGAGAACACACTGTGGGGGCACGTGGAATTAACAGGTAATGACCAGCCCTACCTTCAGTATGCAAAGGAAAATCATCTGAGGATTTTGTCAAATGCAGTTTCTCATTCAAGCGGGTCTGGGTGGAGCCTGAGATTAGCATTGTCCAAGCAGCTCCCAGACATGATGTTGCTGGTTCACAATTTGAGCAGCAAGATTTTGGAGCAGATTTTTCAAGCTTTTTTGACCACCACTACATTTTACTTGGCAAGCTAGAATACATATATAAATGTACATGTATAATTGAGACAAAAATTTCAAAAGATGAAACTTTTTGCATTATATGAGTGTACGCTGATGTTTTTTATTCAGTCCCACTGTTTTATCCTATTCTATGATGTTATATTTTATTTTTTAAATGTTGGTCATGACTCACTAAATAGGTTTTATGGCTCATTAATAGCTTATGATATAGACAAGCCTAGACAACATGGCAAGACCCTGTTTCTACCAAAAATACAAAAATTAGCTAGATGTGGTGGCCTGCACCTGTAATCCCAGTTACTCAGGAGGCTGAGGCATGAGAATCACTTGAACCAGGGAGACAAAGGTTGCAGTGAGTCAAGATCATCACATCACTGCACTCCAGCCTGGGCAATGAAGTGAGACTCTGTCTCCAAAAAAAAAAAAAAAAAAAAAAAAAACTTATGATATAGAGTTTGCAAAACACTTCTTTTAAATTTATGTTCAAACCCTTTCTATTACTTTTTTCATTTAACTATTTAATTTAATTTAATTTTTTCTTTAGAGATAGGGTCTCTCTCTGTTCCCTAAGACTGTAGTGCAATAGTGTGATCATGGTTCACTACAGCCTCAACCTCCTGGGCTCCAACAGATTAATTAAGATCTGTGAGAAAAAATTTTAAACTGGGATGTAGCCCAGAGGTCATCAATTTAGGTGCCTCAGTGACAAGGCAGGTTCTGTCTAAGTGAATTGTGACGATTCTTCTACCTCAGACTCCTGAGTAGCTTGGACCACAGGCACATACCACCATGCCTGGCTAATTTTTTTTTTAATTTTTTGTAAAGACGGGTCTCCCTGTGTTGCCCAGGCTGATCTCGACTTTGGTTTGAATCAGTCGTCCTACCTCAGCTTCTCAAATTCTGCAATTACATATGTGAGCCATGAACCCAGCCCACTTTTTTTTTTTTTTTTAATGTGAATGTCTTTCCATGTCTTCAGAGGACAGAGAGAAAAAGAAGAAAGATCTTGTAAACATTGCCTGAGAAACAGGCCAGCAGAGATTATAACAACAGCTAACAGGGGCCGAGTACTTACTATCTGCCAGGTGTCTTAGTTCATTTGTGCTGCTATAACAGAACACCACAGACTGGGTAATTTTTGAAAAACAAAAGTTTAATTTTGAAGTTCGGGAAGTTCAAGATCAAGGTGTTGGCAGGTGCGGTTGTCTGGTGAGGGCTGCTTTCTGTTTCCAAGATGACACCTTGTTGCTGTATCCTCCAGAGGAGAGGAGCACCATGTCCTTACATGGTATGAGGTGAAAGGACAAGCAAACCTCAAAAGACAAGAAAATGCTGTGTGAAGCCTCCCTTAAAAGAGCCTAATTGCATTCAGGAGGGAGAAGCCCTTGTGACATAACCACCCCTTAAAGGCCCTACCTCTTAATACCATGACATTGTTCATTAAGTTTCAACACCTGAATTTTTCAGGGGACAAATTCAAATGATAACATCAGGAGTATGGTTAAGCACATTTGCTCCAGGACCAGAACATGAGTTAAGTGTGTAGCTTCCAGAGGCAGATTGTCAGGGTTCTAACCACAGTTTAGCCAGTTACAAACTTGAAACCTTGGGCAAGTTACTTAACCTGTCTGTGGCCACAGCTTTTTTATCTGTGAAACTAAGATAATAACATAGACAGGTGTGGCAGTGCACATCTGTAGTCCAATTACTGGGGGAACTGAGGCAGGAGGATCATTTGAGCCAAGCAGTTTGTATGGTTTGACTGTGTCCCCACCCAAATCTCATCTTGAATTCCCATGTGCTGTGGGAGGAACCCAGTGGGAGTTGATTGAATCATGGGAGCTGGTCTTTTCCATGCTGTTCTCGTGATAGTGAATACATCTCATGAAATCTGATGCTTTTAAAAATGAGAGTTTCCCTGCACAAACTCTCTCTCTGCCTGCCACCATCCTGGTAAGATGTGAGTTGCTCCTCCTTGCCGTCTACCATGATTTGTGACGGCTCCCCAGCCACATGGAACTGTAAGTCCATTAAACCTTTTTTCCTATATAAATTACCCAGTCTTTGGTATGTCTATCAGCAGCGTGAAAATGAACTAATACAGTAAATTGGTATGAGTAGGGTGGTGTGCTGCTGAAAAGATACACAAAAATGTGGAAGCGATTTTGGAACTGGGTAACAGGCAGAGGCTGAAACAGTTTGGAGGGCTCAGAAGACAGGAAAATGTGGGAAAGTTTGGAACTTCCCAAAGACTAGTTGAATGGCTTTGTCCAAAATGCTGATAGAATATGGACAATAAGGCCGGGCACGGTGGCTCAAGCCTGTAATCCCAGCACTTTGGGAGGCCGAGACAGGCGGATCATGAGGTCAGGAGATCGAGACCATCCTGGCTAACCCAGTGAAACTCCGTCTCTCCTAAAAAATACAAAAAACTAGCCAGGCAAGGTGGTGGGTGCCTGTAGTCCCAGCTACTCGGGAGGCTGAGGCAGGAAAATGGCGTGAACCCGAGAGGCGGAGCTTGCAGTGAGCTGAGATCCGGCCACTGCACTCCAGCCTGGGCGACAGAGCGAGACTCCGTCTCAAAAAAAAAAAAAAAAAAAAAAAGAATATGGACAATAAAGTCCAGGCTGAGGTGGCCTCAGATGGAGTTGAGGAACTTGTTGGGAACTGGAGCAAAAGTGACTCTTGTTATGTTTTAGCAAAGACTGGTAGCATTTTTCCCCTGCCCTAGAGATTTGTGGAACTTTTAACTTGAAAGAGATGATTTAGAGTATCTGGCAGAAGAAATTTCTAAGCAGCAAAGCATTCAAGAGGTGACTTGGGTGCTGTTAAAGGCATTCAGTTTTATAAGGGAAGCAGAGCATAAAAGTTCGGAAAATTTGCAGTCAGACAATGTGATAAAAAAGAAAATTCCATTTTCTGAGGAGAAATTCAAGCTGGCTGCAGAAATGTGCATAAGTAATAAGGAGCTTAATGTTAATCCCAAGACAATGGGGAAAATGTCTCCAAGGCATGTCAGAGGTCTTCACGGCAGCCCCTGCCATCATAGGCCCAAAGGCCTACGAGGAAAAAGTGATTTTGTGGGCCAGGCCCAGGGTCCTTGTGCTGTGTGCAGCTTAGGGACTTGGTGCCCTGCGTCCCAACCACCCCAGCCGTGGTTGAAAGGGGCCAACAAAGTGCTTGGGCTGTGGCTTCAGAGGGTGCAAGCCCCAAGCCTTGGCAGTTTCCATGTGATGTTAAGCCTGCGAGTATACAGAAGTCACAAATTGGGGTTTGGGAACCTCCACCTAGATTTCAGATGATGTATGGAAACGCCTGGATGCCCAGGCAGAAGTTTGCTGCAGGGGCAGGACCTTCATGGAGAACCTCTGCTAGGGCAGTGTAGAAGAAAAATGTAGGGTCAGAGCCCCCACATACAGTACCTACTAGGGCACTGCCTAGTGGAGCTGTGAGAAGGGGGCCACCATCCTCCAGACTCCAGAATGGTAGATCCACCAACAGCTTGCACTGTGTGCCTGGAAAAGCCACAGACACTCATTGCCAGCCTGTGAAAGCAGCCAGGAGGGAGGCTATCCCCTGCAAAGTCACAGGGGCAAAGCTGCCCAAGACCATGGGAACATACCTCTTGCATCAGAGTGACTCAGATGTGAGACATGGAGTCAAAGGAGATCATTTTGGAGCTTTAAGATTTGACTTCCCTGATGGATTTCAGACTTGCATGGGGCCTGTAGCCCCTTTGTTTTGGCCAATCTCTCCCATTTGGAACAGCTGTATTTACCCTATGCCTGTACCCCCATTATATCTAGGAAGTAACTAACTTGCTTTTGATTTTACAGGCTTATAGGCAGAAGAGACTTGCCTTGTCTCAGATGAGACTTTGAACTGCGGACTTTTTTTTTTTTTAATGTATACTTTATGTTCTAGGGTACATGTGCACAATGTGCAGGTTTGTTACATATGTATACATGTGCCATGTTGCTGTGCTGCACCCATTAACTCATCATTTACATTAGGTATATCTCCTAATGCTTTCCCCCCCCCTTCCCCCACCCCACAACAGGCCCTGGTGTGTGATGTTCCCCTTCCTGTGTCCAAGTGATCTCATTGTTCAATTCCCACCTATGAGTGAGAACATGCGGTGTTTGGTTTTCTGCTCTTGCGAGAGTTTCTGAGAATGAAGGTTTCTAGCTTTATCCATGTCCCTACAAAGGACACGAAATTTGAGTTAATGTTGAAATGAGTTAAGACTTTGGGGGACTGTTGGTAAGACATGATTGGTTTTGAAATATGACGAAAAGAGATTTGGGAGGGGCCAAGGATGGAATGATCTGGTTTAACTGTGTTCCCACCTAAATCTCATCTTGAATTCCCTTGTGTTATGGGAGGAACCCAGTGGGAGGTGATTGAATCACAGGCACAGGTCTTTCCCGTGCTATTCTTACGGTAGTGAATAAGTCTCACGAGATCTGATGGTTTTAAACATGGGAGTTTCCCTGCAAAAGCTCTCTCTTTGCCTGCTGGCTGTCCACGAAAGCTGTGACTTGCTCTTTCTTGCCTTCCACCATGATTGTGAGGCCTCCTCAGCCATGTGGAACTGTCAGTTCATTAAACCCTTTTTCCTGGGCACAGTGGCTCACACCTGTAATCCCAACACTTTGGGAGGCTGAGGTGGGTGAATCACAGGGTCAGGAGATTAAGACCATCCTGGCCAACATGGTGAAACCTCATCTCTACTAAAAATACAAAAAAATTAGCTGGGTGTGGTGGTGCGTGCCTGTAATCCCAGCTACTCGGGAGGTTGAAGCAGGAGAATCGCTTGAACCCAGGAGGCGGAGATTGCAGTGTTCCCAGATTGCACCACTGCACTCCAGCCTGGCGACAGAGCGAGACTCCCTCTCAAAAAAAAAACAAAAAAAAAAAAACAACAAAAAAATGTTTTTCTTGTATAAATTACTCAGTCTCGGATATATCTTCATCAGCAGCATGAAAATGGACTAATACAGAGTTTAAAGCTTCCATGCCCTATGATCGTGCCTGTGAGTAACCACTGCACTGCAGCCTAGGCCACTCAGTGAGACCTCATCTCTAAAAAAGAAAAACAACAATAATAATAAACACATAGCTAATGGGATGTTTCTAAGGATTGCCGTACATGTAAAGCTGTATGTGTAAAGGACAATGTATTGCACACAGCAAGTGCCATGATCATCATTACTAAGTACTTGGCAGGAGGTAAAGCATTTAGTTTTCTAATAATCCTATAAGATAGTATAGCAAAACGATTGCGTGGCCCGGTTTACAATTATCACTTATATGCTGACAGAATTTCTAATTTATTCATGGCATCCATCCCTCAAAGCTGACTTGAGGGTGAATCCTGGTTAATCAAGGCCAGGCGCAGTGGCTCCCGCCTGTAATCCCAGCACTTTGGGAGGCTGATACAGGTGGATGACGAGGTTGAGAGATTGAGACCATCCTGGCCAACATGGTGAAACCCCCTGTCTCTACTAAAATACAGAAATCAGCTGAGCATGGTGGCATGCACCTTTAGTCCCAGCTACTTGGGAGGCTGAGGCAGAAGAACTGCTTGCACCCAGGAGGTGGAGGTTGCAGTGAGCCAAGATCGCGCCATTGCACTCCAGCCTAGTGACAGACTGAGACTCTGTCTCAAAAAAAAAAAGAGAGAGAGAAAGACAATCAAATAAACCCTCTCCCCTTGCCAGTGACTGCTTAAGGAAGAGGACACAAATCAGTTCTGGCCAGTGAACCATGAGACATCTGGGAAATGTTCTCTCTCCCTTAAAGTAAAATAAAAGGAAGAAAACCTATCTTCTTGCACTGAATGTTGTTCTGTCTGCATGTGATGCCAGAAACAGTAGCACACATTTGAAAACCATGAGGGAGGCCAGTAGAGAACTAAGTGAAAAGCATGCTCATGGATGCGGGTAGGTATGGTTATCATCTTCACTACAGATGGGAAGGTAAGGCCTAAACAAGCATAGGACTTTTCCAAAAGTCACACTCAGGGAGTTGCCTATTCTTTATCCACTATACTATGATAGCCACATATTTATTTATTTATTTATTTATTTATTTATTTATTTATTTATTTATTTGAAATGGAGTCTTGCTCTGTCACCCAGGCTGGAGTGCAGCGGTGCGATCTCAGTTCATTGCAACCTCCACCTCCCGAGTTCAAGTGATTCTCCTTCCTCAGGCTCCCGAGTAAGGGGGATTAAAGGTGCCTGCCACCAATTTTTTTTTTTTTTTTTTTTGTATTTTTAATAGAGATGGGGTTTCACCATGTTGGTCAGGGTGGTCTAAAACTCCTAACCTCAAGTGGTCCACTAGCCTTGGCCTCCCAAAGTGTAGGGATTACAGGTGTGAGCCACCTTGCCCGACCAATAGCCACGTTTTTAAAGAACACATAGTCACCTTCTAAAATGCCCTGGGGATATGAAGTAACAGATATGAAAAACATTCCAGGATCAGTTGTCCATCTCAAGACTTTTAAGGCCAGTTAAAATAGTCATTTATTGGAGGTAGACGGGTTGTAGACCTGTTAGCAGATACAGCATTTATGTATTTAATTTGTGCTGACTGGGTACGGTGGCTCATGCTTGTAATCCCAGCACTTTGGAAAGCCGAGGTGGGTGGATCCCCTGAGGTCGGGAGTTCAAGACCAACCTGGCCAACATAGCAAAACCCCATCTGTACTAAAAATACAAAAATTAGCTGGGCATGGTGGCAGGTACCTGTAATCCTGGCTACTCGGGAGGCCTAGCAAGGAGAATTACTTGAACCAGGGAGGCTGAAGTTGCAGTGAGCCAAGATCCCACCACTGCACTCCAGCCTGGGTGACAGAGCAAGACTCCATCTCAAAAAAAAAGAAAAAGAAAAAAAAAAGGTCCTAGAAGAAAAGTCTGAAACAATACAGAAAATACTGTGTGCCCACGCTGAAGTGGAGCCTATCAAAGATTATACTTACACATTCAGAATGCAGTGCCTTCTCACCAGATGCAGTGGCTCACACCTGTAATCCCAATACTTTAGGATGTTGAAGTGGGAGGATTGCTTAAGGCCAGGAGCTCAAGGCTGCAGTGAGCTATGATGGTACCACTGCACTCATAGTGGTTGCCCATAGCCTGGGCAACATAGCAAGACTCTGTCTCCACACCTACAAAAAGTTTTTGGACTACAATGCTTTAAATTAAAAACAATAAGTATTTTAAAGTCCACTTATCTGCAAATAATGATTTGGAAACTAAATCACAGATCATTCAGATGAACATGTCTATAGGAGGAAAAGATAAAATCCAAGAGAACTTTTCCTGCCATGAGACCTTTGAGAGTGGCTGCCAGACTGACGGTTTTTTTTTTTGTTTTTTTTTTTTTTTTTTGAGACAGAGTCTCGCTCTGTCACCCAGGCTGGAGCGCAGTGGCCGGATCTCAGCTCACTGCAAGCTCCGCCTCCCAGGTTCACGCCATTCTCCTGCCTCAGCCTCCCAAATAGCTGGGACTACAGGCGCCCGCCACCTCGCCCGGCTAGTTTTTTGTATTTTTAGTAGAGACGGGGTTTCACCGTGTTAGCCAGGCTGGTCTCGATCTCCTGACCTCGTGATCCGCCCGTCTCGGCCTCCCAAAGTGCTGGGATTACAGGCTTGAGCCACCGTGCCCAGCCCAGACTGACGGTTTATGGGTTATACTGAGTGTGGATTGGGAAGAGAGCTGGGGCTTGGGGATGAAAGGAGAGGGGTGGGGAAAAGAAAAAGTTTTACATTCTACAACAATACTAGCAGATCTGCTTCCAATAAGACCAAAGATATTAAAATCCTCACACTAATTTAATTTTCCCCTTTTAAAAACAAGTTATGACTATTTAAAAAAACTAACATAGGGCCAGATTTCTTTCCCAATGTGATCTTAGCAGCTAGTCAAATTTAGAGATTTTCAGATAGTAATTTATTCAACACAACTTTTTTTGCCAGTTTTAAATAATGAAGGCTTAAATGGAGCCTCTAATACTCTTAAACCTAAATTATTTTTTTGTGTGAATCTGAAATATTCAGACCCTATGATCAAGAAGAGGAAAAAACAACTATCAGCCAAAACTCTTCTAAGTTACTCTCTGCATCTGCCTTTGCAATGTGCCTGATTCCTCTTAAGGAAATGTTATGTAAATAATCAGGAGTACATCTCAGTCATTCTGGGAGATCATGCCAGAGCTGAAAGAAGAAAACCTTGAGAAACATCTTCTTATAAAGGTTGAGGCCAAAAAAGGGGTTTATTTTGGTATTTTTTTCCTATAATAACATAAGACTTGTACAACACCTAGTTTGACATAATGAAACATAAGATTGAATAAATGGACAAAACCCCCTTTTCAATTCAGCTTCTTTTTTCCTTATTACCCATATAAACCTTAATTTCATTATAGAATCCTTTCAAAAACATTCCTGTTGTCTTAATTTTCATCTCAATTATTTTCAGAGAAGCCATTCTAGAAATTTTAATTGTTAACATGTATCTGGTAATTTTTTTTAAGAGGAAAAAAAAAAAAACTCTCTCGGCTGGACATGGTGACTCACACCTGTAATTTCAGCACTTTAGGAGGCCGAGGTGGGCGGATCACTTGAGGTCAGGAATTGAAGACCAGCCTGGGCAACATGCTGAAACCCTGTCTCTACTAAAAAAATACAAAAATTAGCCAGGCATGGTGGTGCATGCCTGTATTCCCAGCTGCCTGGGAGGCTGAGGCAGGAGAATCCAGGAGTTAGAGGTTGCAGTGAGCCAAGATCATGCCACTTCACTCTAGCCTGGGTGACAGAGTGAGACCCTGTCTCAAATAAAGAAATAAATATTAGCCAGGCATGGTGGCAAGCATCTGTAATCCCAGTTACTTGAGAGACTGTGGTGGGAGAATCGCTTGAACCTGGGAGGTGGAGGCTCTAGTGAATTGAGATCAGGCCACTGCACTCCAGCCTGGGTGACAGAGTGAGACTCTGTCTCAAATAAATAAATAAATAAATAAATATTAGCAGGGCATGGTGGCATGCACCTGTAATCCCAGCTATTTGGGAGACTGTGGCAGGAGAATCGCTTGAATCCGGGAGGTGGAGGCTGTAGTGAGCTGAGATCAGGCCACTGCACTCCAGCCTGGGTGACAGAACGAGACTCTGTCTCAAAAAGAGAGAGACAGAGAGATCATTTCTCGCTCTGTCATCCAGGTTGAAGTTCAGTGGTGTGCTCATAGCTTACTGTAACTTGGCCGTCCTGGCTGAAGCTATCTTCCTGCCTAAGCCTCCCTATTAGCTGAGACCATAGTCACAAGCGACCATGCCTGGCTAATTTTTTTTAACATGTTTTGTAGAGATGGCATCTCACCCTGGTGCCCAGGCTGGTTTCTAACTCCCAGGCAAGTGATCCTCTCACCTCAGCCTCCTAAAGTGCTGGGATTGCAGGCGTGAGCCACCACACCCGGCTGTCTCAGATAATTTCAAACAAATGAATATCTATGTCCCTATAGAACGGTGATTCTCAAGAGGGGCAATTTTGCCCTCCTCACTCTGTACTCCCAGGCCCAGGGAACATTTTGTAATGTCTAGAACACATTTTTGTTTGTCATACTGGGGGTGGGAGCTGCTATGGGCACCCGAGGGTAGAAATCAGTGAAGCTACTAAACATCCCACAATGCACAGCACAGCAAAGATACATCCCATCCAAAATGTCAATAGTGCCAAGGCTGAGAAACCTTGATGCAGAAATCGCTTTGTTTCATTTTATTTGAAATATGCAATGTGCCCCAGAGCCCTTGGGACATAATTTAGTGCACCGGGAGAGAAAATAATTCCGCACAAACCCTTTCTGCCATGTGCACTGCTGGAACCCTCAACTGTGCTGCTGTAAATTCTTACCTGGACTTCTCCAATAGTCTCTCCACTGGCCTCCCTGTTTCTACTTCTGCCTTCTCTAGTCCTTTCTCTGCTAGAGCCGCTGGAGTCGGGGTTTCCCATTGCTAGTCTAGATCATGATAAGCTTCCTATCTTACGAGACTCTGTAGGATTGCCCGCCTGCCTCTCTCTGCAGCCTCACACCAAGTACCCTGGAGCCATACTGGCTTTCTTTAAGTTACTCAATAGCTTTGTCTGACTCCTCTATATCTTCTTTGTTCGTTTTGTTTTTGTTTTTGAGGCTGAGTTTGGCTCTTGTCACCCAGGCTAGAGTGTAGTGGTGTGATCTCAGCTCGCTGCAACCTCCACCTCCCAGGTTCAAGCAATTCTGGTGCCTCAGCTTCCTGAGTAGTTGTGATTACAGGCACCCGCCATCATGTCTGGCCAATTTTTGTGTTTTTAGTAGAGACTGGGTTTCACCATGTTGGCCAGGCTGGTCTCGAACTCCTGACCTCAAGTGATCTACCCACCTCAGCCTCCCAGAGTTCTGAGATTACAGGCATGAGCCACCATGCCCAGTCGCCTCTTTATTTTCTTATCATTCACATCTATCTTAATTCCAGTAAGCCTTCCTTAACCCATCATCACTAGATAAGGCGAGTCTGCTCTAAGTTCTCTTATCTCTGTGCTTTTCTTTTTTAAAAATATATTTTATTTTATTTTATTTTTTTTAGAGATGGGGTCTTGCTACATTGCCCAGGCTAGAGTACAGTTGCTATTCGCAGTGACATGTATTGGAGTAAATGTCACTTACATTTATCAATATACCTTAATGAATCTGCTTGCTATTAAAGATGAGACACTGAAAAGCATAGGTAGGAAGAGTTTAAACTGTTAAACTGCTTTGCATAATAAAATAAGAATTAGAAGGCTTGGGAATGGGAGGTGGCTGGGGAGGAGAGACCTGTAGCAAAAATATAACTGGAAGTGATCTATTAAGGAGATACAGAAATTCTTTATGACAGGGACTAATTAGTAGACTTTAGTAGAGTCATTGTAATGATTTTGAACTTTTTTCCCGTACTGTGCAGCTCCGCAACCCTTTACAGTTAATACAAATCCCAGTCAAACTTACACCCTTGACCTTGTATTAGTGGTGCTTTGTGAAATGGGAGTGATTTAGGTTGTGTCCAATGTTGCGTACATGAGGCCTGGTGCGGTGGCTCAGGCCTGTCATCCCAGTACTTTGGGAGGCTGAGGCCAGTGGGTCACTTGAGGTCAGGAGTTTGAGACCAGCCTGGCCAACATAGCAAAACCCCGTCTCTACTAAAAATTTAAAAATTAGCCAGGCATGGTAGTGCATGTCTGTGTTTCCAGCTAATCAAGAGGCTGAGGTACAAGAATCACTTGAACCTGGGAGGCGGAGATTGCAGTGGGCCAAGATCGGACCACTACACTCCAGCCTGGGTGACAGAGCGAGACTCTGTCTCTAAATAAATAAATAAATGCTGGGAACAGGATGGAAAAAAGGCATCAGAGAGGGCAGAGCCTGAGATGCCAACAAATAACAGCAAATTGGAGTAGAATGACTAAAATGTTAGCCCCTCGAGGATTACTGGGATAGATGCTGAGTTTCCACTGTATTGTAAAAAGGGCACGAGTTATTTAAATATTAGAGGTCTAGTTGCCTCCAAACAGGTGACAGGCACTGGCATCCAGATTACATAATAATGTAAAATGAATAAAGAAAGGATTGAGTCACATGATATCTAAGTTCTCTTTTATTTTTTTGAAATTTGCTTTCTTTATTCATTCTAACATCGTTAACACCATTAAGCATAAATCTGAGAATAATTGCTTTTAATCTTTAATGTTTGAGTGTGTATACATTTCCTCTCATATGACCAAGTGTTTTTTTTCTTTTGTTTTCATTTCATTTTATTTATTTATTTATTTTTTCAGACAGAGTTTTGCTCTGTCACCTAGGCTGAGTGCAGTGGCACGATGTTCCCAGCACTTTGGGAGGCCATCAGGAGATTGAGACTTTAACACCGTGAAACCCCGTCATCTGACAGACAAAGGAGAATGGCCTAAACCCGGGAGGCGGAGCTTGCAGTGAGCTGAGATACCCACTTTGGGCGACAGAGCGAGACTCCGTCTCATCTAAGACAAAAGTTACCCTTTTATCTAAATGTTTGCAACTCCCTAATTAAAAGCCACCAAGTGACTCATTCTGGAAAGAAAAGGGGGAAAACCAACTCTAATGGAATACGGGAAAAAAAATTAGCAATCTCTTCTCATCTACTATTTTAATCATACTGTTAGCTGAAATATATTCCAGGTTCTGTTTTTAAGTTCTTTCATATATCAGTTCCCTGAACATTATCAACACCACAAGATAGTACTATTATTATCCCCATTTCACAGGGAAGGAATCTGAGGCTCAGAGAAGTTAAGTAACTTGCTCAAGTTTAAGAGGTTAAGTAATACAGCCAGTAGGCAGTGAGCCAGGATTAGAAAACAGGCAATTTACCTCTGAAAGTTATCCATTCCAGAGGCTAAGCAATGTGCATTCATGCCTCAGCATGATTAAGTTCATACTGACTGGTTGGCTTTTGAATACAGTACAGTGTTAGGTAAAACAAAGAATGACAATCTCAGTGAATGCCACCTCTGTACTTGGTTTGCTCAGTTCAAAGAAGCATCCTTGAATTCTGTCATTCTCTTACATCCCGTATCCAACTTGTCAGGAAACTTAAATTGCTCTGCTTTCAGAATATACCCAGACTCCAACCATTTCTCACCATCTTCACAACTACCATCCTGGTCTTTGTCACTGTCACCTTGACATTGCATTATTGCACTGACCTCCAGACATTATCTCTGCTTTCACCCTTGCCCCTTTAACCATTTATTCGCAACACAGTAGTCAGAGATATCACTTAAAATGAAAAGCCAGGGCCAGGTGCGATGGCTCACATCTGTAATCCCAGCACTTTGGAAGGCCAAGGCGGGAGGATCACTTGAGGTCAGGAGTTCAAGACCAGCCTGGCCAACATGGTGAAACCCCATATCTACTAAAAATATAAAAATCAGCTGAGCGTGGTGGTGCATGCCTATAGTCCCAGTTACTCAGGAGGCTGAGGCAGGAGAATTGCTTGAACCCAGGAGACGGAGGTTACAGTGAGCCAAGATCGTGCCACTGCACTCAGCCTAGGCAACAGAGTAAAACTCTGTCTCAAAAAAAATAACTAACTAACTAAATAAATAAATAAAATAAAATGAAAAGCTGGATCAAGTCACGTGTCTTCTGACAATAGTGCCTCCCTATTTTTTTCAGAGTGAAAGCCAAATTTGTTACAATGGTATATGAGGCCCTCTGCTCTCGGCACTTCCTCCCTTATCACCATCACTGTGGTGACCTCCTCCCTGCACATGGCATTCTGGCTACACCTGACTATTGGCACTTTTTCAAATATTCCGTGCAGGTTTGCTGCCTTAGAGCTTTTGCACAGGCCACTTCCTCTACTTGGAATATTGCATACCCTGTCTCCTCACTCTCTATGAGTCTTTATTCAAATGACAGGCCTACCCTAAAAACTCTATTTTAAATTTTGGGCTGGCCGAGGTGGCTCACACCTGTAATCCCAGCACTTTGGGAGGCCAAGGTGGGCAGATCACTTGAGGTCAGGAATTTGAGACCAGTCTGGCCAACATGGTAAAACCCCGTCTCTACTAAAAATACAAAAATTAGCTGGCATGGTGACACGTGCCTGTAATCCCAGCTACTTGGGAGGCTGAGTCAGGAGAATCACTTGAATCTGGGAAGCGGAGGATGCAGTGAGCCAAGATCGCGTCACTGCCCTCCAGTCTGGGCGACAGAGGAAGATCTTGTCTCAAAAAAAAAATATATATATATATAAACTGGTACTGTACTAGTCTTTACTGAGCCTCATTTCTTTCTTCTTTCTCTCTCCTTGTATATTTTCCCATAGCATTAACACTGTATAACATGTAATTTATTGTATTTCTTATTCATTATATTTATTTTCTGTCTTTATTAGTATTCAAGTTTGTGAATGCTAAGGTATCTCAAGTGCCATACATATTTGTGTTGGTTTATTTATTTATTTATTTAAATTTTTGAGATGGACTCTTGCTCTGTTGCCCAGGCTGGAGTGCAGTGGCTCCATCTTGGCTCACTAAAACCCCTGCTTCCCAGGTTCAAGCGATTCTCCTGCCTCAGCCTCCCAAGTAGCTGAGATTACAGGTGTGCACCACCACACCCAGCTAATTTTTGTATTTTTAGTAGAGACAGGGTTTCACCACGTTGACCAGGGTGGTCTTGAACTACTGACTACTCAGGTGATCCGCCTGCCTCGGCCTCCCAAAGTTCTGGGATTACAGGCATGAGCCACTGCACTGGGCTGATACATATTTGTTGAATGAATGAATGAAAAAGTGGTCATAGTGACCCTGAGAAATGAATGCAGTTGGCTTTTAAAGTCAGAAAATTCTCCACGAAAGCATATGAAATGTATTACTATTGGGCAAATTTATTCTTTGGCATGCAGATATTTGGACTGTTAAAGACTAAAATTTCTTTCCCTATGAATCACTAACATTAAAATATAAATTTAGAAACAATGATTATCACCACTTTAATTGTGAAAGGCCTCATTCCAACACAATAGCAACATACTGTCTGTTTATTTTCTTCAGAAAATAGTGGCTCTAGGTGCCCAAAAGAACAGGAAGAGTTATGGGAAAATGTATACATGGACAAATTTTATTTTCAGGACCTGTCATACTTCCAGATTGCTCAGCACATCCTGCAAGTTTTCTTCTTCCAGAGTCACTCCATCTATGCATTATGTCCTCAGAACACAGCATAGACCTGCATCAGAGTAAGTGGCAGGAAGGACTATCAGCAGGCGCTCCAGTTACTGGAAGCTGGCTGTCCATCCCATCAGCACCTCAGTGTGGTCTAGGACAATCTACATCAGGGTTTCTGGGGCACTTGTGAAAATGTGTATTTCTGGGACTGCAGCTATTCTTACTGAGTAAGAATCTCTGGAGGTGGGACTGGGCATTTGCATTTTAGTTCGATTCTGGCATGATTTTTTTTTTTTTTTGAGAGAGTCTCGCTCTGTTGCCAGGCTGGAGTGCAGTGGTGCAATCTCAGCTCACTGCAATCTCCGCCTCCTGGGTTCAAGTGATTCTCCTGCCTCAGCCTCCTGAGTAGGTGGGATTACAGGCGCACGCCACCACACCCAGCTAATTTTTTAATTTTTAGTAGAGACGGGGTTTCGCCATGTTGGCCAGGATGGTCTTGATCTCCTGACCTTGTGATCCACCCACCTTGGCCTCCCAAAGTGCTGGGATTACAGGCGTAAGTCACCTTGCCTAGCCTATGATTTTTTTTTAATTTATTGTATTTTAAGTTCTATGGTACATGTGCACAACATGCAGGTTTGTTACACATGTATACATGTGCCATGTTGGTGTGCCGTACCCGTTAACTCATCATTTACATTACGTATGTCTCCTAATGCCTATGATTCTTAAATGTCTTCCACATTTAAGAACTACTGCTCTGGTCTAGATTTTTTCCTGACCTTTCTCCCAAATCAAAATTCACTTAACTCTTAGGTAAGAAAACACACACACACACACACACACATTAAAAAAAAAATATATATATATATAAATATATATACACACACACACACGTATATGTGTATGAAAAAAAATTCACCTAATTGTGTAGAGTTTCACCACATTTGCCCAAGCTGGGAGCTCAAGCAATCCACCTGCCTCGGCCTCTCAAAATGCTGGGATTATAGGCATGAACCACCACACAATGCCAATTATCACATGCCTGTACCCAATTCTCTGCCAAAGTTAATCATGTGAGAGATGTTCAGGCAATAATTATTGATGTTTTTACCTCTTTGCTCCCAAGGTGTCTCCATAATTGCATTCAATACCTTTACACAAACTACTAACCAGTGGCAAGGACTATCCATATACCCGCAGGCTCATGGGGAGAGCATTTGTGACAGCCTCTCTCCCTTTAAGGCAACTCTTCTTTAATGTCTTGTCCTGGATGTGAGTTTGACTGAGAGAAAGAATGCTTCCCTGTTTAAAGAAAAAAAAAATCTTTTTTTCCAAAATGTCTTCTAAGTCATATATTTGGAAATAAATCTATGCTTTTGTACAGTATGTTTACATTTGATTTCACCACGTACCAGGCTGACCTAAACAAAACCAGAAAAACCCTAGTTAGAGTGGCATAAATTAGATTTGTCCTTGGATCTATATTAGCATTTGCTAGGTTACAGGTCAAATATAGACCTAGGTTGGTACTTCTGGTATTAATAAGAATAAAGTTACTCTGAATATCCCAGTGTTCTTGTTGGTATGGAATTTCACTAAAGAAGCTAGCCATGGCGGTGTACACCTGTAGTCCTAACTAATTGGGAGGTTGAGGTGGGAGGATCACTTGAGCCCAGGAGTGGGAGAACACAGACTAGGCAACATAGTGAGACCCTAGCTCAAAAAAAAAAAAAAAAAATGCTTGGCGTGGTGGCTCACACCTGTAATCCCAGCACTTTGGGAGGCTGAGGCAAGTGGATCACATGAGGCCAGGAGTTTGAGACCAGCCTGGCCAACATGGTGAAACCTTGTCTCTACTAAAAATACAAATTTTAGCTGGCATGGTGGTGCACATCTGTAATCCCAGCTACCCAGGAGGCTGAGGCAGGAGAATCACTGGAACCCAAGAGGTGGAGATTGCAGTGAGCCTAGATCACGCCACTGCACTCCAGCCTGGGTGACAGAGTAAGACTCCATCTCAAAAAAAAAAAAAAAATCAACTAAAGTGCAAGTGGGTTGGTTTTGTTTTTCTGTTTTTTTGAGATAGGCTCTCACTCTGTCACCCAGGCTGGGGTGCAGTGTGCAATTACTGCTCACTGCAACCTCCACCTCCCAGACTCAAGCCATCTGATCCTCCCACCTCAGCCTCCCAAGTAACTGGGACTATAGGTGTGCACCACCACACCCAGCTAATTTTTGTATTTTTTGTAGAGACTGGGTTCCACCATGTTGCCCAGATTATTTTGAACTTCTGAGCTCAAGAGATTCACCCACCTCGGCATCCCAAAGTGCTGGGATTGCAGGTGTAAGCCACTGTGCCTGGCCTCTTGCAAGTGTTTTTAAAGCAAGTCTCCAATGAGTTGATTCTCATTATTCGTGGCAGTTATGTTATGTAAAGTCTCCACAAACACTGAATTAGTGAATACTGACGCATTGCTCCTTAGGAAAAATACAAGATTAGGTTGCTACAGCCCTTGGTAACAATGTTTTTGTCAACTGATCAATACATAACCTTGTTTTATATGTTTTTCTGTTTAAAGATCCGAACCCAAAAGCATCTGAGGCAGGTCTCAGTCAATTTGGAAAGTTTATGTTGCCAAGGTTAAGGATGCATTCATCGCACAGCCTCGGGAGGTTCTGACATGTGCCCAAGGTTATTGGGGTACGGCTTGCTTTTATACATTTTAGGGACACATAAAATATCAATCAATACAGGTAAGATTTACATTAGTTGGATCTGTAAGGGCGGGAAAACTCAAAGAGAGGAGGGGCTTCCACGTCATAGGAAGATTATAATATGTTCTGATTGGCAATTGATTGAAAGAGTTATTATCACTAGAAAGGAATGTCTGGGTTAAGATAAGGGGTTGTGGAGACCAAAGTTTTATCATGCAGATGAAGCCTCCATGTAGCAGGCTTCAGAGAGAATAGATTGTAAATGTGTCTTATCAAACTGAAGGGCTGTATTGATGTTGATGCTGGAGGAGTATAATGAGGTATGTCTAAAACAGCTTCCATCATGACCTGAACTGGATCTTCAGGTTAACTCTGGAATGCCGTTGGCTGAGAGGAGAGATCCGTGCAGATGCTTGGGGGGGCCTTAGAATTTTATTTTTGGTTTACAATTACTTGGCCAGGCACGGTAGCTCATGCCTGCAATTCCAGCACTTTGGGAAGCCAAGGTGGGCAGATTGCCTGAGCTCAGGAGTTCGAAGCCAGCCTGGACAACACGGTGACACCCTGTCTTTACTAAAATAGAAAAAATTAGCCAGGTGTGGTGGCATGCGCCTGTAGTCCCAGATACTTGGGAGGCTGAGGCACAAGAATCACTTGAACACAGGAGACGGAGGTTGCAGTGAGCCGAGATCGCGCCACTGCACTCCAGCCTGGGGAACAGAGCAAGACTCTGTCTCCAAAGAAGAGGAAAGAGAAAAAAGAAAGACAATTACTTAATATACTTATATCCAACAGCACTATAATTTATGCTGGAATGCAGCTTATCTAATGCAAGGATTTATCTGTAAGACGTATCACAGGTGTCTTGTGCTTAGGAACACTAAACAGCACTTTGCCACTGCACTGGGAACTATTTTATTTTATTTTATTTTATTTCATTTCATTTTATTTTATTTTTGAGATGGAGTTTCGCTCTTGTTGCCCACATACTACATGGCGTTATAATTATACGCTCACATATCTTACTGTCCCAATGCAATTATGAGCACCTCAAGGGCTAGGATCTTACTTTATCTACTTTTGCATTGTCTAGCACAGTGCCTGACTCATAATGGGGATTCAGTAAAAGTTGTTGAATGAATTTGTAAATGGATGCATAGATGGGTGATAAATAGATGGATGTATGTTTCTAATTTCCACTTTGTTTGTGCAATTAACATATTTCTTGGGCACTTGCTGTGTGTGAGGCACTGTACTAGACACAGGAGATAAAGCAGTGCAAGCAATTTTTAAAGGGTCCTTGTTCTATGAAATATGTGAGCAGAGTGACTGGGTTGAAGGTGAGAGGGATCCTTGAGTGAGCAGCATTTGAACCAAGACCTGAATGATAATGGGAAATGAGTCATGCAAATACCAAAGGGGCCACGACCTCAGCTCAGAAGTGACATATCTTACTTAGGCTCACATTTCATTGTCTAGCACTGACCACATGGCCTTAACTGACTACTGGTCGGTTAAGAAGTAGAGTCTCCTGTATGCCTAAGAAGGAAGGGAAAACAGAGCATGATTAACCAGCAACAGCTCCTCAATGGCTCAGAGAAAAAGGGAATGACAAAAATAATAACTTGGTTGTTTGAAAATACTATCTGTATTGGAATATCAATAAATTTAGTGTGGATGAAAAAATAAAAACCAGAGGCAATTGCTCCCAGCAGAAGGAGAAGCAAGTGTTTGGCACATCAAAGAAACAGGAAAAAGACCGATGTATAGCTTGTGAATGAGAAACAGTGAGGGGTTGGGCAGAGTGGCTCACACCTGTACTCCTAGCACTTTGGGAGGTGAGACAGGAGGATCTCTTGAGGCCAGGAGTTGGAGACCAGCCTGGGCAAAATAGTAAGACCTTATCCCTACATGACAAAGTTTTTTTAAATAGCTGGATGAGGTGGCATGTGCCTGTAGTCCTAGCTACTAGGGAAGCTGAAGCAGGAGGATTGCTTGAGCTCAGGAATTCAAAGTTATGGTGAGCTGTGATCATGCCACACACTTCAGCCTGGGCAGCAGAGTGAGACCCTCTCTCAGAAAACAAAAACAAAACAAAACAAAAGAACTAGTGTGGAAAAACAAGAGGAGCCAGGGTATGTAGTGCAATGTGGTCCATGCCAAGGAGTATGGATTTTACTCTCAGTGCAAAGAGATACCTTTGTGAGAAAGTGGTCAGATAATTTCGTTTACATTTTTAAATACCTCTTTGGCTGTTGCATGCAGAATAAATTAACAGGGGCAACAGTAAAGGTGAGAAGATAGTCAGGAAGTTCTGCACTAGTCCAGGTGAGAGATAATGATAACTAGGTCTGGCAGATGGTAACAAGAAAAGTGAGAAGTAGATCTTTAACGTAGAACAGGCAGGACTTCATGGTAGATTGTGAGGGGTGAAAATAGAGAACTCATTCACCCATAAATTTTTCGGTACACTTGTTTTTCTTTCTGTCCTCATTTTCACCTACAAACTTGAGGATACCAGCACATATGTTAAACTGTGTTCTTCACTGTAAAATTTTTATGAACTGGATTCATAAAGTCAATGAGATATAATGAAGGCAGTAGCAACCATCTTAAACTCTAAAAGTGAAGTAGCCTGTAATCTCACTAGCTTGGGAGGCTGAGGTGGGAGGATGGCTTGTGTCCAGGAGTTCAAGACCAGCCTGGGCAGAATAGCAAGATCTCAGTCTCTACAAAAATAAAAAATAAGCTGGTGAGGCAGCACGCACCTGTAGTCCCAGCTACTCAGGAGGCTGAGGTGGGAGGATGGCTTCAGCCCAGATGGTCGAGGCTGCAGTCAGTGACAGAGTGAGACCCTGTCTCAAAAATAAATAAATAAATAAATAAATAAATAAATAAATAAATAAATGTGAAATAGACTTAGTGGTTCTGGCCAACCTCATTGTCATTATTGAAAAATTGATGGCCGGGCTCAGTGACTCACGCCTGTAACCCCAATACTTTGGGAGGCTGTCTCAGGCAGATCACCTGAGGTCAGGAGTTCGAGACCAGCCTGGCCAACATGGTGAAACCCTATCTCTACTAAAAATACAAAAATTAGCAGGGCATGGTCGCGGGTGCCTGTAATCCCAGTTTACTCAGGCAGCTGAGGCAGGAGAATTGCTTGAACCTGGGAGGCAGAGGTTGCAGTGAGCTGAGATCATGCCACTGCACTGCAGCTGGGTGATAAAGCAAGACTCCATCTCAAAATAAATAAATAAATAAATAAATAAACAAACAAATAAATAAATAAATTGAGACTATTCTTGAGTTTAGAATTTAAAATATACCTTATGATTGAGATTCAGGGTACATAAATGCAGAACATGTGTTTGTGTTGAAAATTTTCTAGAGGTTGGCTTATGACTGGCTGATAAGGTCCAAGTATTAGAATAGCAATTGAATTTTATAAACCTTTGCATTTATTGTCAATAACAATTACATGCTACAAGTGCAATTTCCTAACTTGCTACAATTATTTGTAACTTTTAATTACATGGTAAACTAAATATTTCAACTTTAGTTTTAGAAGTGCAATCTTCTGGCCAGGCGCAGTGGCTCACGCCTGTAATCCCAGCACTTTGGGAGGCCGAGGTGGGAAGATCACCTGAGGTCGGGAGTTCGAGACCAGCCTGACCAACATGGAGAAACCTTGTCTCTACTAAAATTAAAAAATTAGCCAGGCGTGGTGGCACATGCCTGTAATCCCAGCTACTTGGGAGGCTGAGGCAGGAGAATTGCTTGAACCCGGGAGGTGGAGGTTGCCGTGAGCCGAGATGGTGCCATTGCACTCCAGCCTGGGTGACGAGTGAAACTCCATCTCAAAAGAAAAAAAAAAAAGAAATGCAATCTTTAATTCTTTTACATTCTGTGTAGAAACATAAAGATTATTTTTACATAACTATAGAAAACGTTATCAGTTATAATGAATGGAGATATAGGAAAAAATGAAATATAAGCATTAGTTTTTCAGATACATTGAGGTTTACATTTGTGTTACATTCTAGGCAAAGTTGAGGCACCACAAAACGGGCTAGTTCATGTATGAACCACAAATATATAAGGCAACTGGAACAGAGGTATGGAAATTATTTATTTTACTGTGTAATGTGACCAGATGTGTTTAAAATGCAACAGAATAGTCATTCTACCAGGAATACAAAACAACAAATATTTTAGAAAATAAAATAAAATGCAACAGAAGCTGAGTTGTGTCTTTCACGAGGCTGGGCACCTGTGAGGATCAGCTGTATCTTGTGATCACAATACATGGTTCCTTGCGATTTTTTTCCATTAATCCACATTTTAAACAGGGAGTCCTCCAGCTCCATCTCTATATACATTTTTCTGAAGCATATTATGCACTTCTTACCAGATGTGGAAACCGTTCCAGGAAGATAGAGCAGGTCTCAGACTGATCCATAGGCCTGATAACGTTTTTTTGTGGCTTGCTTGTGAAAGCCAGGTTGATTCTTTGAGCTAGAGAGACTCATTCTGTTAGAAGAAGAAATTACTCCCATGGCTGCCTAGATCTTACAGGTGAAACTAGACTGGTTTCAATAACATAGCCTAAGGAAGAAACTTTTTTTTTTGTTTTGTTTTTGTTTAAATCTAAGGGGATTTACCAACAGGAAAGATACAATGGAAAGACATGAAATTCCAACACTGAAGAGGAAAGGAAAACTAGTGAACGAGGACATTCCAAGTTTTGGGGGTTTTATTTGTTTGCTTTTTGGTTTCTTTGAAAAGTGATTTTTGAGGAAAATTTTATATCTTTCCCTTTTTTAGATTTGGGACGTATCACCTTACTGTAAAGTAAGAAGGAGTTATTATAAAAGCATATGTGTATTTCTCCCTTTTTTGCTAAGAAAATTGCCGTTAAACATGCTGCTGCTGCTGCTGCTGCTCCTCTATCTTGCACCAAGTGAATGTTTAAATAGTTTAAATAAACATGTTTCAGCTGACTGCTAGGGGAGATTCATTACAGCCAGGGGGAACTCAGTGAAACTGTTCAAGGAGATCTGGTTAATATCCCCGTGATTTTTGCTTGCGGTAGAAATTGCACTAATATTTACACGAAGGGCATGGTTTGGGGGCAATAGCAAAGCTCTACTGAAGTGGGAATTTGCACAGTCAGTGCCCACTAATGAAAATAGCTACAGTTCAATGCCCTTTACAAAAGTAAAATTAGGCCCTTCAAATGACATGTGATTTTCACATTTTTACTCTCAAGGTGCAAATTTTTCTTGCCATCCAGTGCCTGGATTAAGACTATCACTTTGCAAAAATAATTAAGCAAGATAACAGTAGGCTTCTGAATAACTTCTGAAAAATGTATGTTGCTTTTTCTTTTATAACAGTTATAAATTAAACACAAAAATTATAATTTTTTTGATAGTTATACTTAAAAAATTAATGGTCTATGTGAGTTATCTTTACAGTCTTTGAATACCATTATATAACTAGGCCAGGTGCGGTGGCTCATGCCTGTAATCCCAGCACTTTGGGAGGCCAAGGCAGGCAGATCACGGAGTCAGGAGTTCAAGATCAGCCTGGCCAACATGGTGAAACCCCATCTCTATTAAAAATACAAAAATTAGCCGGGCATGGTGGCGTGCGCCTATAATCCCAGTTACTGGGGAGGCTGAGGAAGGAGAATCGCTTGAACCCAGGAGGTGGAGGTTGCCGTGAGCTGAGATCATGCCACTGCACTCCAGCCTGGGCAACAAAGCGAGACTCCATCTCAAAAAATAAAATAAAATAAAATTATAGAACTATACTTCTTGGCAATCCAGATATTTGATTGAGTTCCATTTGGGTGGAGAAGAAACTTCAGACCAAAGTTACACTGCAAATACAGTTCTGCTAAAGTTCTTGTGGGTTTCCTGTTTTAAGTGGAGAGGGAGCCAGCGGGAAATCTCTAACACTGAGTTTGCCAGGTTTTTACTTTTTGTTTTTGCTTTCCTAGTTCAATGGTTATTTAACTTGTTCAGGAAGCAGAATATCCTGAAATTAAAGGTGCTCCTTGTGTTATGATAAAATATGGATGTATTTATTTCAATCCCAAAAACTCTGATTTAGTACAGAAAGATGTATCTACATATCTAAATCTAAATGGAGATACCTAGACAGATAAACAAATATTTATGCATTTATTTAATTTCTTTTTCAAGAATATTCAATGTTGGTTTTGTAAATCACATTGCCTTGATCTTATATTTATAAATAAACCATGGCTGCTTTCTTATTTCCAACTAGGCCTCTTTCCATCTTTTCCTGTTAGTATTTGCTACTTATTCACTCACTTTTGTACCCAACAGATAAGATGCAGTAGTTGATGTTTTAAGAAAAATATATGGGAGAAACACCTAAAATTTAGAAAATCCTATTCACTTGTTTGATGTTTTCTGAGAGTTGAGAAAAATCCCATTATTTGATTTTAGCACTGAAGACATTAGTCCATTTCAGAGTCCAGCAATTATACATTTGATAGATTTGAGCATAGCTTGAGAACTATTCTTCAAATTTTAAGTTGAGAACCCATTACGATATCTAATTACTGTTCAGAACATAAAGAGAGAAGGTATTGATACAGCCCAAGGTTAAACCAGAAGTTCTGTTTTTTCTTAACCTGTATTGAGCTCTGACTATATGCCATGGACTGATTTAAGCCCTTTACATGAATAACTATTTTTAATCTTCAAAACAATTCTAAGAAACAGATAACATTCTTTCATTTATTCATTCATTTAAACTAAGTGCTAGGCACTATTCTATGCCCTGAGGGTAGAACATGAACAAAACCAAGTCGTTGCTCTGTTCCAGTTTGTAATTCTCATCAAGGATACAATCTGACTCTGTTTAAATATCTACTCCACCCCTTACTAGCTCTGTGACCTTGGGCAGATTTTGTAATCTCTCTGTGACTCAGTTTCTTTATCTAGAAAGTATAGATGATAACAGTTCTTACCTTAGAAGGTTGATATGAGGTGATGTGATATAATATTAAATGAGTTAATCATTGTAAAACATTTAGAACCTTGTCTGGCTAACAAATAAGCATGATACAAGTATACGTGCATCATCACAGTCATTGTCAACAGAGCAAGCAGATAAAGTGTTTCCCCTGTGTTAGACAAGGAGGAAAATGGAACACATTTATGTATATGTGGTGGTGATGAGTGATAGGAAGAAAAATGAAACTGGGGGCTGGGTGCACTGGCTCACGCCTGTAATCCCAGCACTTTGGGAGGCCAAGGCGGGGGACCACGAGGTCAGGAGATCAAGACCATTCTGGCTAACATGGTGAAGCCCCATCTCTATTAAAAAAAAAAAAAAAAAAGCTGGGCATGGTGGCACGCACTTGTAGTCCCAGCTACCTGGGAGGCTAGGCAGGAGAATCTCTTGAACCGGGGAGGTGGAGGTTGAAGTGAGCTGAGATCACACCACTGCACTCCAGCCTGGGTGACAGAGCGAGACTCTGCCTCAAAAATAAATAAATAAATAATAAAAAGAAATTGGGGAAGGGAAATAGACAAAGACAGAGATGGGTTCGTTTTCTGTAGGTGGATGGGAAAATCCTCTCTGTGAAGGTAAAAAGATACCTGGCAGAAGCGAAGCACCAGATCATGTGGTTATGTAGAGGAAGAGCCATCCAGGCAGAGGGAACAGCATGTGCAAAGGACAGGGGAGGGAGTATGCCTGACGTGACCAAACAAGAGCACGAAGGCCAACATGACCAGAAAGGGAGCAGGAGTGAGGCCAGAGACGAGGACAGAAGGCGCTGGGATCATACCAGGAAGAGCTTTGTAGGCTATGAGAAGTACTTTCTTTTTCTTTTTATTTTATTTTATTTTATTTTATTATTATTTTTTCTTTCGTTCCTTCTTTACTTATTTTTAAGACAGGGTCTGGCTTTGTCGCCCAGGCTGGAGTGCAGTGGTGGGATCTCGGTTCACTGCAAACCTCCACCTCCCGGCTTCAAGCAATCCTCGTGCCTTAGCCTCCCGAGCAGCTGGGACCAAAGGCTAGCGCTACCACGCCGGGCCAGAACTTTGTATTTTAATGAGCACATTGCTCTGAATAAAGTTGAAGGCAGCCAGGCGCCGTGGCTCACACCTGTAATCCCAGCATTTTGGGAAGGCTGAGGCGGGCGGATCGCTTGAGCTTAGGAGTTTGAGACCAGCCTGGGCAACATGGTGAAACCCTATCACTACCAGAAACACAAAAAATTAGCTGAGCGTGGTCGCGGGCGCCTGTGGTCACAGTTTCTTGGGCAGCTGAGGCACGAGGATCGCTTGAGCCCGGGAGGCGGAGGTTGCAGTGACGCGAGATTGCGCCATTGCACTCCAGCCTGGGCAACAAGAGTGAGGCTCCGTCTCAAAAGAAAAAAGAAAACCATAAGAAGAGAAAAGGTATATATCCCTCTAAACTCTGAGATGGGCATACATTAGGGGATTCAGAAAAAGGAATAAAAATCTCTGATTTACATTTTAGAAGAGTTTCTTATTTTTGCCCTCCAGATCCACTCTTTATTCTCCTCCCCTTGCCCTGTGCCAGGGGTGAGGGGAAGAGAGGTTGGACTGTCGGAAAGAAATCAAAGAGCTTCCATCCAAGGCCTGGCTATTTCTCTGTCTACATTCCCTGTAACCACTGCCTGCACTCTGGGATACTGCTCTATTCCTTTTTTATTTCCCTCAAATCTGTCCTTACCTTTGTAAATTGTTCTTTTATTAAACTGTCTTGAAATTAGTCAGTTTGTGTGGGCATCTCTTTCCTGTGTATACCTTAACTGATAGGTAGATATAGTTACTCTTGATGTTTTGTGAGGACAAGATTACTGATGGGAGAAGGACGTGTGGGGCCTGGGATGAGGGTTGGAGAGAGGAGGCAAGCACAAAAGCAGGCCAATTAGAATCTAGCAGTGCTGCAGCCAGATTCTCAAAAAAAAAAAAAAAAAAAAAAAAAAAAAAGATTTCATTGCAATAATCTCCAGAATGTGTGGGAAAAGACAATAAAAATAGAAATAAATTATTTTAAAAATTTAAAAATAAACAAAATGGGCCGGGCACGGTGGGTCACGCCTGTAATCCCAGCACTTTGGGAGGCCAAGGTGGGCAGATGACAAGGTCAGGAGTTTGAGACCAGCCTGACCAATATGGCAAAACCTCCATCTCTACTAAAAATACAAAAATTAGCCGGGCATGGTGGCGGGCACCTATAGTCCCAGCTACTTGGGAGGCTGAGGCAGGAGAATGGCGGGAACCCGGGAGATGGAGCTTACAGCGAGGCAAGACCGCGCCACTGCACTCCAGCCTGGGCGACAGAGGGAGAATCCGTCTCCAAAAAAAAAAAAAAGAAAAGAAAAAGAAAGAAGAAAATAAAGAAAATATTAATCTATTAACAAAAATTTTTTTTTAAAGAAGCGATTTCAATAATCAGGTGACACAAAGGTGCTGTGCACCCTGGTGGTAACCACAGAAGTGATGAGAGGTAGTTGGAGTCAGGCTTTAATTTGAAGGTAGAGCAGCAGGACTTGCTGATGCATTGGGATAAGGACTACACAAAAGAAAAATGTCAAAAAAGACCCCTAGTTTTGCAAATCTGTGGAAGAGAAAGGTGCTATTTAGACATCTGACAGAAACAGAATTGACTGTGGCTTTTTTCCCTTTTTTCCAGAGGTGGCAGGATATTCTCCAAGAATTTGCAAGATTGCTTTGGCAAGTTCTTTTCCTACTGGTAGTGTTCATCTCAACACTATTAATGCCTAGTCCCTATCCTGTGGTCTTCTGTGGTTTCTCCAGTGATATCTAAAATGTTGCACATATACTTTCACCCAAGGGAATACATTTTAACCCACTTATTAAAGAAAATAAATAAACCTGGCCTGGCCAGGTGGCTCACGCCTGTAACTCCAGCACTTTGGGAGGTGGAAGTAGGCGGATCACCTGAGGTCAGGTGTCTGAGACCAGCCTGGCCAACGTGTTGAAACACCCTTCTCTACCAAAAATACAAAAATTAGCCGGGGGTGATTGAGTGCGCCTGTAGTCCCAGCTACATGGGAGGCTGAGGCAGGAGAATTGTTTGAACCCAGGAGGTGGAGGTTGCAGTGAGCACTAAGATTGTGCCACTGCACTCCAGCCTGGGTGACAGAGCAAGACTACATATCAAAAAATAAAAAACAAAACAAAACAAAAAAAAGTATATATCCCACTCCGCCTCTTTAGGAGAAGGAGGAAAGTGAATATTTTAAACCAAATTACAGAGGACTGCTGCAATTGTAACAATTTCAACCCACATATTAGCCCACAAAACAAAACCTTAAGTTTCCAAGCACAGAGCCTCCTCACTAGATCCACTGGCCGGAAAAAATGATGATGGCTACTATGGTGCACATATGCTGAGCATATGCACAGTATGCTCAATAGTATCTTTTTTTTTTTTTTTTGAGATAAGGTCTCACTCTGGAGTGCAGTGCCATGATTTCAGCTCCCTAAACCCCTGCCTTCCGGGCTCAAGCTATCCTCCCACCTCAGCTTCACAAGAAGGTGGGACCACAGACGCCTGCCACCAGGCCAGGTTATTTTTTTGTATTTTTAGTAGAGATGGAGTCTTGGCCAGGAGCGGTGACTCATGCCTGTAATCCCACCACTTTGGGGAGCCAAGGTGGGCGGATCACCTGAGGTCAGGCATTCAAGACCAGCCTGGCCACCATGGCAAAACCCCATCTCTACTAAAAATTACAAAAATTAGCTGGGCGTAGTGGCACGTACCTGTAGTCTCAGCTACCTGAGAGGCTGAGGTGGGAGAATCGCTTGAACTTGGGAGAAGGAGGTTGCATTGAACCGAGATCGAGTCACTGCACTCCAGCGTGGGCGACAGAGCAAGACTCCATCTAAAAAAAAAAAAAGAGAGAGAGAGAGAGAGATAGGGTCTCACTATGCTGCCAGGCTGGTCTCAAACTCCTGAGGTCAGCCAATCCACCCACCTCAGCCTCCCTTTCAAAGTGCTGGGATTACAGGTATGAGCCATTGCACCTGGACCAGCAATATTCTAAGAATATATCAATATGTGTATAGGAAAACAAAAACTGAACACATTAAAGATAAACCAAATTGCTAGGGTTAAATATTATTTAATTAGGGAACTTTTATTTCCTCTATGCACTTGTTCCAATTCAAAGGTTTCTGAAATAAAAAAGTGTTAGTTGGCCGGGCGCGGTGGCTCACGCCTGTAATCCCAGCACTTTGGGAGGCCAAGGTGGGCGGATCACAAGGTCAGGAGATCGAGACCATCCTGGCTAACACAGTGAAAACCCGTCTCTACTAAAAGTACAAAAAATTTAGCCAGGCGTGGTAGTGGGCGCCTGTAGTCCCAGCTACTCAGGAGGCTGAGGCAGGAGAATGGCGTGAACCCAGGAGGCTGAGCTTGCAGTGAGCCGAGATCGCGCCACTGCATTCCAACCTGGGTGACAGAGCGAGACTCCGTCTCAAAAAAAAAAAAAAAAAAAAAAAAAAAAAAAGGTGTTAGTTTTAGAAATAGTTTCTATTCTGATACTGCATGCTTATACTGGGCTTCCCTGACCATCTATCTAAAATAGTGATACCCTAAAAATAGGCATGTAGACCAATGGAATGGAATAGAGAACCCAGAAATAAAGCCAAATACTTACAGCCAACTGATCTTCGACAAAGCAAACAAAAACAAAGTGGGGAAAGGACATCCCATTCAATAAGTGATGCTGAGATAATTGTCATGCCCCGTGTAGAAGAATGAAACTGAATTCTCATCTCTCACCTTATGCAAAAATTAAGATGGATTGAAGACTTAAGTCTAAGATCTGAAACCATACAAATTCTAGAAAAGAACATCAGAAAAGCTTTTCTAGACATTGGCTTAGGCAAAAGTTCATGACTAAGAACCCAAAAGCAAATGCAACAATAAAAACAAAGATAAATAGATGAGAACTAATTAAACTAAAAGGCTTCTGCACAGCAAAAGAAATAACAGAGTAAACAGACAATCCAGAGTGGGAGAAAATCTTCACAAACTATGCATTCCACCAAGGACTAATATCCAGACTATGTAAAGAACTCAAACTAACCAGCAAGAAAAAACAAATAATCCTATCAAAAAGTGGGCACAGGACATGAATAGACAATTCCCAAAAGAAGATATATAAATGGCTGGCCGGGCATGGTGGCTCATGCCTGTAATCCCAGTACTTTGGGAGGCCAAGGTGGGTAGGTCACCTCAGATTGGGAGTTCGAGACCAGCCTGACCAACATGGAAAGACCCTGCTTCTTCTAAAAACACAAAATTAGCCCAGCGTGGTGGTGCATGCCTGTAGTACCAGCTACTCGGGGGGCTGAGACAGGAGAATTGCTTGAACCCGGGAGGCGGAGGTTGTGGTGAGCTGACATCATGCCATTGCACTCCGGCCTGGGTAACAAAAGCAAAACTCCGTCTCAAAAAAACAAAAAAAAGAAGATATATAAATGGCCAACAAACATCTGAAAAAAATGAAAAAAATGCGCAACCTCACTAATTACAGAGAAATGCAAATTAAAACCACAATGGTATACCACCTTACTCCCGTAAAAATAGCCATAATTTAAAAATAAAAAAAAAAGAGGCTGGGCTTGGTGGCTCATACCTGTAATCTCAACACTTTGGGAGGCCAAAGAGGGTGGATCACCTGAGGTCAAGAGTTCGAGACCAGCCTGACCAACATGGAGAAATTCCGTCTCTACTAAAAACACACAATTAGCCAGGCGTGGTGACTCATGCTTGTAATCCCAGTTACTCGGGGGCTGAGGCAGGAGAATTGCTTGAACCTGGGAGGCAGAAGTTGCGGTGAGCTGAGATGGCGCCATTGCACTCCAGCCTGGGCTACAAGAGCAAAACTCCGTCTCAAATAAAATAAAATAAAAATAAATAAAAATAAACATAAATAATAGATGTTGGGCCAGGTGTGGTGGCTCATGCCCCTAATCCCAGCACTTTGGGAGGCTAAGGTGGGCAGATCACTTGAACTCAGGAGTTTGAGACCAGCATGGCCAACAAAGTGAGACCCTATCTGTAAAAAAAAAAAAAAAGAAAGAAAAGAAAATGTTGACCTGGATGGGATGTGGTGAAAAGGGAACATTTTTACACTGCTGGTGGGGATGTAAACTAGTACAACCACTATGGAAAGCAGTTCCTTAAAGAACTAAGTAGAACTACCATTTGATCCAGCAATCCCACTACTAGGTATCTACCCAAAGGAAAATAAGTCATTATATAAAAAAGACACTTGTACACATGTGTTTATAGCAGCATAAGTCACAATTGCAAAGATGTAGAATCAGCCAAAATGCCTATAAACCAATGACTGGACAAAGAAAATGTGGTATATATACACCACGGAATACTACTCAACCATAAAAAGGAATAAAATAATGGCATTCACAGCAACCTAGATGGAACTGGAGATGATTATTCTAAGTGAAGGAACTCAGGAATGGAAAACTAAACATCATATGTTCTCACGCCTAAGTGGGAGGTAAGCTATGAGTATGCAAAGGCATAAGAATGATATGATGAACTTTGGGGACTTGGGGGGAAGGGTGGGAGGGAGGTGAGAAATAAAAGACTACACATTGGGTACAGTGCACAGTGCTCAGGTGATGGGTGCACCAAAATCTCAGAAATCACCACTAAAGAACTTATCCATGTAACCAAAAAGCACTTGTTTCTCAAAAACTGTTGAGATAAAATAAAATAAAAATAGTACATTATTTTAAAAATTAAAAAAAAATGATAACCCACTCCCCAATGCAGTTTCACACAAATGCATACACATACTGCTTTACTCTTCTTCATAGCATATAACTCAGCCTGAAATTAGATAATTCGTTCATTGCACAATTCCATCAATAAGATTCAAGTTCTCTGTTCTACTTTTCCCCGCTTCTCACTAGTGCACTTGACTAGTCTTAAAATAAAAAAATAAAAATAGTCCAGGCACGGTGGCTCATGCCTGTAATCCCAGTACTTTGGGAGGCCAAGGCGCGCTGATTACTTGTGGTCAGGAGTTTGAGATCAGTCTAGACAACATGGGGAAACTCCATTTCTACTAAAAATACAAAAATTAACCGGGTGTGGTGGCGGGCGTCTGTAGTCTCAGCTACTTGGGAGACCGAGGCCCGAGAATTGATTGAACTTGGCAGGCAGAGGTTGCACTCCAGTCTGGGTGACAGAGCCAGAACTTGTCTCAAAAACAAGTAATTAATTAATTAAAAATTTAAAAATAAAAGTAAGTTATCTACCTTGTTCACTCTTCCTGTGCCTAGAACTTAGGAGGTGCACAATAAATATTTGCTAATTCACACACACACAGACACACATGGTATTTGGTGCAGAGAGAGATTATCATGGTGATTCTAAAAATCTGTAGCACTCATAGTAGTATATGTTGATCCAAATTTTTTTTTTTTTTTTTTTGAGATGGAATTTCGCCCTTGTTGCCCAGGTTGGAGTGCAATGGCACGATCTCAGCTCACCACAACCTCTGCCTCCCCAGTTCAAGAAACTTTTCTGCCTCAGCCTCCCAAGCAGCTGGGATTACAGGCATGTGCCACCACACGTGGTTAATTTTTGTATTTTTAGTAGAGACAGGGTTTCCTATGTTGGTCAGGCTGGTCTTCAACTCCCAACCTCATGTGATCCGCCGGCTTCAGCCTCCAAAGTGCTGGGATTACAGGAGTGAGCCATTGTGCTCACGGCCAAGTTGTATCACGGCCAAGTTGTATCACATTTGTATCACGGCCAAGTTGATACAAATTTTCTAAAGATAAATGTTATGATCTTTTTTTTTTCTCCATATTGTTAGTAGAGATGGAGTTTTGTCATATTGGCCAGGCTGGTCTCAAACTGCTGACTTCAAGTAATCTGCCCCGCTTGGCCTCCTAAACTGCTGGGATTATAGGTAGGAGCCACAGTGCCCGGCCACCATCTACTAAAAAAAAAAAAAAAAAAAAAAAAAAAAGCTTCAGAAATATCATGACATTCAATTCAAGAAGCCTACCTTTAGGGTTGAATAGGATATTCAGATAAATATTCATTTACAAAAGTGTCTTTGTAGCATTATATAGTAATGGGAAATATAAGGTTTGGTTAAATATATTATGAAGCCATAAAAGAATAAATTGTTACAGCAAAAAAAATTGTTAGAGCAATTAAATCACTATAGAAAAGGGTATGCCATCTATTATTAAATCTGAAAAGTAGGTAACAAACTAGCATGATCAGTATTCCTTACACAAGGTAAAACTCTAATGGCTGGGCACAGTGACACACTCCTGTAATGCCAGCACTTTGGGAAGCTGAGGCGGGCAGATCGCTTGAGCTCAGGAATTCAAGACCAGCCTAGGCAACATTATGAAACCCCATCTCTACAAAATAGAAGAAAAAAAAAAATTTCAGCTGAACGTGGTGGCACACACCTGTAGTCCCAGCTACTCAGCTACTCAGGAGGCTGAAATGGGAGGATCACTTGAGCCCAAGAAGGACGAGGCTGCAGTGAACCCAGATAGCGGCCTGCACTCCAGCCTGGGCCACAGAGTGAGACCCTGCTTCAAACAACAACAGCAACAACAACAACAAAGACCTCACCTCCAACTTCACCTTCTCAACCCCTCCTCACCTCCAACTCCAAAAACAAACAAACAAACAACTTTGTAAAGTGTGTGTACTCCAGAATATCTACCATTATTATTGCTTGGTTGTGAGATTATAGATGTTTCAGAGTTTCTTCTGTGTGCTTATCTACGGTTTGTTGTTTGTTTGTTTGTTTGTTTTGAAATGGAGTCTCACTCTATTGTCCAGACTGGAGTGTAATGGTGTGAGCCACTGCGCTTGGTCTTATATATGTATTTTTACATGTCTACAATAAACTGATGAAACAACATGTTGTTTTACTTTGTTTCATTTTAAAATACTGTTTAAAATTATTATAAGGAAACCAAAGTGGATTTCCTAAGGACTCATAGCTACAGAAAATCTCAAAGCAGAAAAAGTAAAACTTGCAAGTAAATTAGAATCACAAAAAGTCTGAATATTTTCTCTTCATTGTTGTTACCCAAACATTTATCTCAAGTGGAAACACTTCTCTCTGGGCTCCAAAAGAGATTTGTAAAATTGCTACTGCCTGCCAAAAGAAATTAATATTGCAAATAATAATTAGGCTAACAATGAAAACTCTGGGGGGTAAATAAAAAAACCATAATTCACAATTATCCTTGAGTGGAATCTGCAGAGATTGGAGGTAAGTGGAGAGCTCTTCTTTCAAAGTCAAATCAAATCAACGGTGTTAAGCACCACAGCATGGACAGGACCCACTGAACTAAACTCCGAGGAAACACAAAACGTGTGACCCAAAGTCCTTGTTCGCCAGAGACAATACTGATGTAGCCGAGGAAATTCCTGTTAGAGAATGGTTTGCGGTGAGTAGGAAGGATGGTGTAGAGGTGAATAGTGGGGTTGTGGGTAGTGTGGATGGTCATTCCCTTGATCTGAACCAGGGGTTGCAAAAACATAATCTGAAATTTGAATCATCCCTGCAGACAAATTAAAGCATTTATAATGTTTAAAAATATGCTAGAGACCAGCTGGGTGTGGTGGTACAAGCCTGTAATCCCAGCACTTTGGGAAACCAAGGCAGGCAGATCACTTGAGGTCAGAAGTGGCCAGCCTGGCCAACATGGTGAAACCCCCATGTCTACCAAAAAGTATACAAAATTAGCCAGGTGTGGCAGTATGCACCTGTAATCCCAGCTACTCAGGAGACTGAGGCAGGAGAATCGCTTGAACCTGGGAGTCAGTGAGCCGAGATCGTGCCACTGCATTCCAGCCTGAATGACAGAGCGAGACTCTGTCTCAAACAAACGAAAAAGTTAGAAACCTATTTAGCTCATTTCAGGCGTAGCACAGAGCAGCTAGTCCGAGTCACAAATTTAAGTTTTCTGTTCCTACAGGGATAGTTTTTGATTCTTGTATCTAAGCTATCCTTGAATCCCTACTTGAAAGTCGACCAACATTTGTCAAACAAAAAAATCTAGAGAATACTGCTTTTTAATGGCCAACATGAAAGTGCTGTGCTACTAAATTATTTATTTATTTATTTATTTATTTATTTATTTATTTATTTATATGGAGATAGGGTCTCTTTCTGTCACCCAGGCTGGAGTGCAGTGGTACGATCATGGCTCACCACAGCCTCCATCTCCTGGGCTTAAGTCACCCTCTAGCCTCAGCCTCCCAAATAGCTGGGAACACAGGTGTACACCACCATGTCCAGCTAATTTTTTGATATTTTTGTAAGGACAGAGGTGTCACTCTTGCCCGAGCTGGTCTTAAACTCCTGAGCTCAAGAGATCTTCCCACCTCGGCCTCCCAAAGTGCTAGAATTATAGGTGTGAGCCACCATACCCAGCCTACTACATTTTAATAATGGTAACTTCTGCAATTCTCAGGAAATAGCTACTAGGTAGGATTTCCTCCTAGGCCACTTTTCTCTTTTCTTTTTTCCCCCTTCCCTTACCGCTTCTTCCCCTTCCCCTTCTTCCCCTTCCCCTTCCCTTTCTTCTCCTTTCAGAAGCAGTCTCCCTCTGTCACCCAGGCTAGAGTGCAGTGGGGTGTTCTGGGCTCTCTGCAACCTCCGTCTCCCAGGTTCAAGCGATTCTACTGCCTCAGCCTCCGAGTAGCTGGGATTACAGGAGTGCACCAACACACCTGGATTTTTTGTAGAGATGGGGTTTCACCATATTATGTCAGGCTAGTCTCCAACTCCTGACCTCAAGTGATCTGCATGCCTCTGCCTCCTGAAGTACTGGGATTATAGGAGTGAGCCACCACACCTGGCCTCTAGGCCATGTTCTTAAAGCTTTGTCTTGTCACCATTTATCTGCCAGGAACAAAAACAAAGAAACAAACAGAAATAAGCCAATATCAAGTAGGAGAAAAAGCAAAACAAATTAAGATTCTATTCTTCTAGGAAGGTAGGTATAGATAAGTTCCTATAGGACTCTAATGGCCAGGATACTGAATTTAGACTTTATCCTGAAGACGACATAGAGTCTTTCATACGGAGACAGACTAGAAATGTAAAATCAGTCTCTAAATTTCAGAAACAAGGCTGAGTGCCATGGCTCACACCTAGAATCCCAGCACTTTCGGAGGCCGAGGCGAGCGGATCACTTGAGGGCAGCAGTTTGAGACCAGCCTGGCCAACATGGCGAAAGTCCGTTTTTACTAAAAATACAAATAGCCAGGTGTGGTGGTGGGTGCCTGTAATCCCAGGTACCCAGGAAGCTGAAGCAAGGGAATCGCTTGAACTCAAGAGGCAGAGGTTGCATTGAGCCAAGATCACACCACTGCACTCCAGCCTGGGCAACAGAGTGAGACTCAGTCTCAGAAACAAAATCTAGGCCAGGCGTGGTAGCTCACGCCTGTAATCCCAGCACTTTGGGAGGCTGAGGTGAGTGGATCACCTGAAGTAAGGAGTTTAGGAGAAGCCTGGGCAACATGGTGAAACCACGTCTCTACTAAAATTGCAAAAATTAGCTGGGCATGGTGACATGCGCCTGTAGTCCCAGCTACTCGGGAGGCTGAGGCAGCAGCATCACTTGAACCCGGGAGGTGGAGGTTGCAGTGAGCCGAGATCGCACCACTACACTCCAGCCTGGCTACAAAGTGAGACAGGTCTCAAAAAAAATAAATAAATAAAAAATAAAAAATAAAAGAAAAAGAAACAAAAATCTATTGATAAGAGTTCATTTTAAAGATCATTCTCCACACTTAGAGCATGGAATCATGCCTGTCAGCAATTTTGGTCAGTCTCCAGATTAGTAACTGTGACTTGCCACCCTGGCTGATGGGCTGGCAGGAAGGAGTGTGTCATATCAGAGATTGCCATAGACACCCAGGGCAATATGATTTGTCACTTAAAGAGGGAGGCAGATCAAGAGCATCTCATCCTCCGGCTGCTGAGTCATCCTGCTCTGGCAGTTATTTAAACAGAAGCCTCCAGGAGACATACAATCAACACTCCACTCAGACAATGCCCAGACCTCCAGAAATCATGTGTCAAGCTTGGATTGCCTTAGACAGGTGCAATTTTAAAACAGCTTTCATCCTCTTTTCTCTCATATTGTCACACTATGGGTTCTGACTTCTGGCTCCTTTCCTCACAAGAAGCTCACCCAGCTGGAACTCTTATGGGACCTTGGCACCAGAGACCACCAATTCCTCTTTGAAGTTTTCTAACAGCATCATTGGTATTTCTGACTTGGCTTTCTTGTATTTCTCTCACGTTAACAAAACTGGTTGAGCATCTACCACGGGCTACATGCTGAGCTACAGGTAAGGTTTGGCTAAAGGATGAATAAGACCCACTCCTTGTCTTCAGGAGTTTGTCTAGCAGAAGAGTTTGTCAAGTAATCAGGAAACCCCCATACACAATGGGATAGCTCTAAGACAGATATATACAAGATGATGTTCTGGACCGTAACTGTTTGGGGAATACCACTGCCTTTGTCTAAAAGCCATCACCCTTTTTATATGCCATTTGGGAGGAAGTAGGGGGACGTGGGAGGCTTCTAAGGGCTATGAGAGGATGGACATTTTAAAAGGACTTTTCTTTTTTTTTTTTTGAGACAGAGTTTCACTCTGTCACCCAGGTTGGAGTGCAGTGGCGCGATCTCGGTTCACTGCAAGCTCCGCCTCCCGGTTTCACGCAATTCTCCTGCCTCAGCCTCCTGAGTAGTTGGGACTACAGGCGCCCGCCACCACACCTGGTTAATTTTTTGTATTTTTAGTAGAGACAGGGTTTCACCTTGTTAGCCAGGATGGTCTCGATCTCCTGACCTCGTGATCCACCCGCCTCAGCCTCCTGAAGTGCTGGGATTACAGGCGTGAGCCACCGCGCCCTGCCAAAGGGCTTTTCAAATCTAACGATGTATTTGCATTTCCACCTGTCTGCCAGCCCTTGTCCAGTTTGACCTGGGCACTCACTGCTGCTTTGGTGGTGAGTACTGTTGATGGTTCTTTTCCCTGCCCATCCTTGAGGTGCTCCCTTCAATATGTCAAATGAGGACTCCCATTACATTTGACTGTCATCCATCAGCCACAACTGTCCTGCCCAGAGGAGCTGGCCTTGGTTTTAAAGCCTACATCCTGGCTGACCTTCTTTACTGCTTTATTAAGGAACCTGACTTGCTGTTTGATATCACATGTGCTACAGGTGCTGTTGATGAAACTGCCAAAGGAGCTGAATATGACTGACATCTTTGGAAGGATGAGACTTAGCGTGCCCGTACAGTTGTGTCCAAATGCTGTCCTTATCTCCCAATGGAAAGGTATTGCAAATAAAGAGAAAGGTCAGAAGCTTATTTTAAACACTAAATATGAGCTAGGAGCTGTCCTAGACACTATGTAAAAGTTTTATTTAGTTCTCACTGTAATGTTGGCCTTATGTTATTATCCCAGTTTTTAGACTGAGGAAATTATGGCTCAGAGAGGTTAAGAGACCTATTGAAGATCACAGCTCCACAAACTTTTGTGTAGATTGAATGTGTACATGGGTCTATGTGACTTTGAATCTTGTGTTCTTTACCTTAGTGGACTATTTCACAGAAGGAAAATGAAATATTAACATGGCAATAACATTTCTGGTTCCAGTCTGATTATTGGTTTTCCAAGAGTGTTGTAGGATGTATAGCCTGAGTCTCTGAAGCTTTGTTCTGAAGCATGCTATCAATATGAACAAATTGGTATGGAAGGAAGCCACAAATTATACTAAAATCTAGTTCATCAGAGGAAAATATTGTTAAATACATTTACATTCCCAGAACTGTTCATATTGAAGAATAAAACACACAGTGGGAAAGAGACGAAGAGAAAATACGCCTGTTTTTATGACTTGTTGATATCTATGGGGTTTTTCCTTAAGCCTCACAACAATTTCCAGCATTGCCAGCAGCATTCAGTACATTCAGAACAGGATCATTTCACCCGCAGCTGAACTAGGGCCATGCCTGGGACAGACAGAGAATGGCCTTCCAGCAGACATGCCAAGGAGCAAGCCAGGGTCACTGAGTGAAGAGGAGGGCAGGCCCATTTGAAGCAACACAGTTTATGTAAGTGTGATCTAACTGCTTTCACTGGAAATGGGTCAGGTTCCAGTTGAGAGAACCAGGGGCCTGAATGACCCCAGCAAAATCACTGTGGCATTTCTTTCAATCACCTCTGAGAATATGGCCCTGTGACGACATAATGACACTTGGATTCATTTCAGTCGGCCGTGTTTCCTCCTCCTTTCTTGCTTCCCCATAGTTGATTTGCCAAATTTTTTTTGTTTGCTTAAATACGCTAAACTAAACAGGATACATTATACGACAGTCCGTGATAAATTTACCACTGGGAAAAGGGAAAAAGTATGGGATAAAGAAATAGGTCTTTTTCGCCTCTCACAGCTGTGATTCAGTTCTGACTCAAAAGGAAGTGTGCCACCTACTGAATCACGGAAACCACTTCCTGTGGCTGTTTGGTTTATTCTGGAGGAGCATCAGGCCAAGTGCTGCCCTGCCCTGACCCTGACTGGCTCTTCAGAGCCAAGGCATTCACAGCTTGAGGTGGTTTGGCCTCAGACTCTTGAGAACATTGCATATTAAATTACAAGTGTTTCGTTTCCTAGCAAGGAGTCTTTAGCAACATGAAAACGAACATGTGTTATTTGCAAACCAAGTGTATCATTACTGAACCTGAATAGCCTTACTTTTTCATAAGGTATGTATTCCGGATGACCACTCTTAAGATCCGAATGTACACTGGTTCTGTTTATCCTGAGGGGAACTTGGGCAGTCTTCAGGGTGGCGTTTCCCAGCTGAGGGACTTCAAGAGCACCCCTTACTCAGTGAAGCAGCACTCAACTTGTATTCACTCACTCAACATATTTCTAAGCATGTACTTATTGCCATGTGCTGTGCTAGGAAGGAGTAAGGATAGAGTGGCGAACAAGACCCCACAGCTCCTGACCTCATGGCTCATGTGTTCCACATCATAAGGGAATTACGCTCTGTCTCTCGGGGCAGGGACCTTCCTCTGTTCACCATGCAACCCCAGCATCTAGCACCTGGCCTTGCATAAAGCACCTCTAAATCAAGTTTGTCCAACCCAAGGCCCACGGGCCACATGTGGCCCAGGATGGCTTTGAATGCAGCCAAACACAAATTTGTACACTTTCTTAAAACATTATAAGATTTGTGTGTATGTGTTTTAGTCCATCAGCTATTGTTAGTGTTAGTGTATTTTATGTGTGGCCCAAGACAATTCTTCTATGTGGCCCAGGGAAGCCAAAAGATTGAAGACTCCTGCTCTAAATACTTGTTTGTTGAATAGATACAGGAAAAGAAAGAAGGAGGGAAGGAAGAAAGGATGGAGGAAGGAAAGAAAGAAGGGTGAGAAGAAGGGAGAAAGGAAGGGAAGAAAGAAGCAGAAAAAGGAAGAGAAAGAAATTATGGACAGCACGGTGGCTCACGCCTGTAATCCTAGCACTTTGGGAGGCCAAAGCAGGCTGATCACCTGAGGTCAGGAGTTCATAGGCCAGCCTGGCCAACATGGTGAAACCCCATCTCTACTAAAAATACAAAAATCAGCTGGGCATGGTGGTACACGCCTGTAATTCTAGCTACCTGGGAGGCTGAGGCAGGAGAATTGCTGGAACCCAAGAGGCGGAGGCTGCAGTGAGTTGAGATCGTGCCACTGCACTCCAGTCTGGTCATCAGAGTGAGACTCTGTCTCAAAAAAGAAAAGAAAAGAAAAGAATAAACTAAGGACGTTACCATTAATTTTTTGTTGTATTTGCAAGCAAAGACAAAAGCACCAAGGTACTTGTTTCCTTCTGTAATTAGATTTTCCAATAGACTAAAAGTTTCTGCTCTTAGGTGGGTCTGGAGACTCTGCAGTACCTCAGGACCTCAGAACACATGTGGTCTCTTGGTTGCTTTCTTTTTGTTGTTGTTGTTTATTTTTATTTTTTACTTTTAAAACAATTTTTTTGTAGATGAATATGCTTACATATGTTTGGGTTTTTGTTTTGTTTTGTTTTGTTTTGTTTTTTTTGAGACAGGGTCTTGCTCTGTTGCCCAGGCTGGAGAGTGGTGGTTTGATCACAGCTCACTGCAGCCTCGACCTCCCAAGGTAGGGACTACAGGTGTGGCACTGGGGCACACCACCACACCCAGCTAATTTTCAATTTTTTTTTTGTAGATAAGAGTCTCACTCTGTTGGCCAGACTGGTCTTTGAAATCCTAGGCTTGAGCAATTCTCCTGCCTTGGTCTCTTAATGCGTTAGGATTACAGGCGTGAACACCGCACCCTGCCAGCATGTGGTCTCTTAACCAGAGGAGGCCTCTTCTGAACTAGGTAGAGGTCCTGAGAATCGATTCTGAGAGTAAAAGGCTCTTTGTTCTCCTCAGAATAGATCAGAATCCCTAATGATAGAGCATCTATTATTCCTCTAGTGGTCCATGCCCAAAAGATTCATCCAAGAATGGCTGAAGAGCTGTGTAATGTTGAGCAAGTAATCTAATCACCCCACAGAAGAGTTGTGACTTGAATTATCCCAGAGTTGGCCCACCTGTTTTCATAAAGATCAGTGTAACTTGTAAGTTTCCCCAGTTCTCCTCGCCTATCATCATTTGACCAACAAAAAACAGAAAACTAGGCTAGTTACGGTGGCCCATGCATATAATCCCAGCTCTTTGAGAGGTCAAGGTGGGCGGATTGCTTGAGTCCAGGAATTTGAGACCAGCCTGGGCAACAAAGGGAGACTCTGCCTATATCCCAGCTATGCAGGAGGCTGAGGCAGGAGAATTGCTTGAACCTGGCAGGGCGCAGGTTGCAGCAAGCTGAGATCACGCCACTGCACTCCAGCCTAGGTGAGACTCTGTCTCAAAAAAAAAAAAAAAAGAAAGAAAGAAAGAAAGAGAAGAAATCCCAATCTCTTCTTTTATGTAGATTCCTCCTCACTTGAATAATACTTTTCTTCCCCAGTATCCTCCATATTATCCCAGAGTCAGCCCCTCTGTTTTTGTAAAGATCTGTGTAACCTCCTCTAAGTTTCCCAGTTCTCCTTACCTATCGTATCATTTGGCCCAACAAAGGGCAGGCAGCTAGATTCTAATTGATATTTTGAGGCCGGGAGTGGTGGCTCATGCCTGTAATCACAGCACTTTGGGAGGCTGAGGCGGGCAGATCACTGGAGGTCGGGAGTTCAAGACCAGCCTGGCCAACATGGTGAAACCTCATCTCTACCAAAAATACAAAAAATACAAAAAATTAGCCAGGCGTGTTGTCATGTACCTGTAATTCCAGCTACTTGGGAGGCTGGGGCAGGAGAATTGCCTAAACCTGGGAGGCGGAGGTTGCAGTGAGCTGAGATCATGCAATTGCACTCCAGCCTGGGTGACAGAGCAAAACTCCATCTCAAAAACAAACAAACAAAAAACCCCTGATATTTTCAAAATTGAGGCAGTTATAACAGCTGTTTAGCCAAGAAATATGATAGCAATAATAGCAAGAAAATAAATTGGTTCACAAATGAGTCTCAGAAGTCCAGTGATTTTTATTTTATTTCTATTATTTGAACTTTTATTTTAGAATCAGGGGATACACGTGCACGTTTGTTACCCGGATATACTGCATGATGCTGAGGTTTGGAGTATACATGAATCAAATCTGTTATTCAGGTAGTCAGTATAGTACCCAACAGATAGTTTTTTTCAACCCTTACCTCACTCCCTTCCCCACTCTTGTATTCCCCAGTGTCTACTGTTCCCATTTCTATGACTGTGCCAACAATAATATTTTTTCTTTTTTCTTTAGAGATGAGGGTCTCACTATGTTGCCCAGGTTGGTCTCAAACTTCTGACCTCAAGTGATCCTCGCACCTTAGCCTCCCAAAGTACTAGGATTACAGACGTGATCCATTGCGCCTGGCCCATGCCAACAATAGTTTAAACCCTTATCTGCATATTCAAGTTTGCTACTGGTTTTGTTTTGCTCATTAATGTATCCCAAGCATCTAAACATGGCATATAGTACCGGCATGTAATAGGTGCTTAATAAATATTTATTGAATAAATAAATTAGTTTGAGACTTAACGTTTCAAATAAAACAGAATACCATTCAATTAATTCTCTTCTACTTTCTTTTAAGAGAGACAAATAGTCACACATACATAGGCAGGAGAGGATGCAATTTCCTGTGTTTACGTTTTTATGATGTTACTTTAGTTCAAATGTCACAGAAAATTATATTGAACTCTTGACCAATCTATCTAGTTTTTCCATTGGAGTATTGACCCAAATAAGAAATAGCATCAAGGAAAAATTATTTTTTGGCAGAAAAATATTGTCTCTAAATTCTTGTGTGTTTTGTTTTGATTTTTTCCTTAGTGACTGGAGGCCAGTTTCAATCCACTGAAGCGCAGATTCCAAATTTTCAATCTGGTTTTCTTGAGTAGTGACTGAGTGCCAAAAATGAAGCAATGACACAACATTGCCACCAAGACACTCCCCAGCACGCACACACACACCAGAGTCCACCACCAAGACACTCCCCAGCACACACACACACACCAGAGTCCACCACCAAGACACTCCCCAACATGCACACACACGCCAGAGTCCACCACCAAGACACTCCCCAACATGCACACACACGCCAGAGTCCACCACCAAGACACTCCCCAACATGCACACACACGCCAGAGTCCACCACCAAGACACTCCCCAGCACACACACACCAGTGTCCACCACCAAGACACTCCCCAGCACACACACACACGCCAGAGTCCACCACCAAGACACTCCCCAACATACACGCACACGCCAGAGTCCACCACCAAGACACTCCCCAGCACACACACACACGCCAGAGTCCACCACTAAGACACTCCCCAACACACACACACACACACACACGCCAGAGTCCACCACCAAGACACTCCCCAACATACACACACACGCCAGAGTCCACCACTAAGACACTCCCCAGCACACACACACACGCCAGAGTCCACCACCAAGACACTCCCCAACATACACACACACACACGCCAGAGTCCACCACCAAGACACTCCCCAACATACACACACACACCAGAGTCCACCACCAAGACACTCCCCAACATACACACACACACCAGAGTCCAGGCCATATTTGGGTGGCTTGCAAGCTTCTTCCTCCCTAGTATTTACTCTCAAAATAATGGCTTTTTTTTTTTCCAAACAAATTTCTTGCTTATATCTTTAACCAATTCTCATAAAATTTTTGTCTAATACACTGGTTAGTGTATTCCAGACCCTAAAAGATAACATAATGAAACTATCTATGACTAAAAGGTAATCGTATCTTCTAGTTATCCTTTTTTTCCTTCCTTTTAAACTTTAATTTTGATACATTTGGGAGTGAAATGTATGACAATAAATGACAATAAATGCAAAGTAATTATTGAAGAAACAATAATTTTGTATTAGCTTACTGGAAAAAAAAAAAGATAACCAAATATTTTTTGGCAGCCCCAAACAAGTCACATGTGTAACGCAGTGGGAGAGCAGTGCCCTGAAGGAAAAGGTGGCCAGCTGGACTGCCAAGAGAACAGACGTCCGCTGCAAGTAATATGAGCCGTAAGTCTGGACGAGGCCCATGTCTGCTATGAGGCTTGGGGCAATTCACTTAATCAGAGCCTTAATCAGCTACGGACTAACAATATCCATACCTGCTACTTATTTTGTAAATCTCCTTTCTAAAGTTAACTCTATTCGTTGTTCCATAATCCCATAAATTCTAGACCCTTTTCCTGTTACAGCCAAGTTGTCTATCATTGACAGAGATACTCACCTGGTGGTTTTGGCTTCTCTAATCCTCCTGGTGAGAACACCTCCAAGAGAGCTTTCAATGGCATTTAAGGTCACTTGTGCTCTTGGGCCTAGAAACTGCCTTGATAGTGGTTTTAGCCCACATGAGGTAAGTCTTTATTGTATGCCCAACCTCTTTATGCATTACTTCATTTAATTGTATACTAATCCTTTGTCATAGGTTATCAGAGTGTTTGACTATGAGTTACAGGAAGGAAAAAACAACAAACTCCAATTGACTAAAACAATGGGGCATTTTTTGGCTCACATAACTGAGAGTCTAGAGAGAAGGCATCTTCAGGTTTGGCTGATGAATCCTGTATGTCTGCCTTGTCTCCAGGTCCCCAGGTTCTGCCTCCATCCTGACGTCCAGTGTTGGATTCCTCTTCACATCAACTCCTCTCTGCAGGTTGGGCCATCAAGACCCTACCTCCTTATTTATGTTGAGCAAAGGAGAGAGAATGCCTCTACAGACAACGAAAAAAGTGAAAAAAAAATCCTTCTCCTCCTTATAACTTTAGTTAGCTTAACTTTAGTCAGTTTAACTTTAGTCAGTTGCTTAGCTACTAAACAGTAGCTATTAGGAGGTGGGAAGGAATACTATTGTGTAATCAACTAAGGCTCATACAGAAGATTAGGGTTATCTGGAATGATTTGAATTCATTAGAATTTACTCTCAGAGCTGTGGCAATTCCTTGAACCACATTGATTGCTATAAGGTAGAAGAGGAATAGATTGAATTTTGGGGAGTCAACTACAATGTGTACTACAGGTAAATACTATGAATTTCCAATTCACAGATGAGAAAATTGAGGCATGTGCTGGGAGGGAGGTTATGTAATTTGCCCAATATCACAATTGAACCTAGGCAAAAGCCTATCTCCAGGTCTAACAATTCAGTGACCTCCTGTGTACATTTCTGTCTCTCCGTTTTTTAGGGTCGGGGTCTCACTGGGCCACCCAGGCTGGATTGCAGTGGCTTGATCATGGAGATCGTGGCTTTCTGTAGCCTTGAACTTCTGGGCTCAAGTGATCCTCTTGCCTCAGTTTCCCGAGTGGCTGGGACTACAGGCTTGACAACACACCCGGCTATCCTGTGTACATTTCTTGAGAGCTTATGATATATAAGAGAAACTCTAAAATAAGGGGAGGGTATGCTAAGGGGAAGACCAAATCACTATCGAGGTGGATTCAATCCTACCTCTTTTATTTCCTAGTTGTGTGACTCTTTTGAAAGGGGAATAATAGGCCAGGCACGGTGGCTCCTGCCTGTAATCCCAGCACTTTGGGAGGCCCAGGCGGGCAGATCACATGAGGTTAGAAGTTCAAGACCAGCCTAGCCAACATGGCGAAACGCCATCTCCTCTAAAAATACAAAGCTTAGCCGGGAATGGTGGCGTGTGCCTATAGTCCCAGCTACTCAGGAGACTGAGGCAGGAGAATCGCTTGAACCTGGGAGGCAGAGGTTGCAGCGAGCCGAGATTGCGCCACTGCACTTCAGCCTGGGTGACAGTGAGACTCCATCTCAAAAAAAAGAAAAAGAAAAGAAAAGAAAATGGGAATAATAAAACGTACTTACTGGAGCAGTAGCAGATATTAAAATTTAGACCAGGCAGAAGAATGTTTTTCAAAATGACATGACCTGGTAACGTGATAAAAATGCAAATTCCTGTTACCACGCCAGACCCATTGAATCAGAAACTCTGGGAATGGGATCCAGGACTAAGTACTTTAACAAGTACTTAGGTGATTAATCCCCAGGTGATTCTGATGATTGTTAAAGTTTGAGAACCACTGGTCTAACACATTGCCTGGTACATAAGCTTTTATTTTGTTGTTGTTGTTTTTCCAAGGACAATGTGTATGTTGACTTCTGTTTCCAGGAGTTCAAGACTTGGAGAACTAGAGAAAGGAAGACAAAAATTCTTTAAAGCAGAATGATACTGATTGATAAATACCTGAATATAATACAGGTTACATGTGCTTTGAATATTTATGAAAGGTTGAATTTATTTCCACCAGGGTGACTCTCAGAAGCTTTTATAGATTAGAGAAGAAATGGAAAGGGGAAAACATAGTTATGAACTATAAAGCAGAGCAGACAAGTTTTCAATGGTTACTGCCAATGTGTATATAGAAAGTTAGCTTGGCCAGGCAAGGTGGCTAATTCTTGTAATCCCAGCACTTTGGGAGGCCGAGGCGGGCAGATTACCTGAGGTCAGGAGTTTGAGACCAGCCTGACCAACATGGTGAAACCTTATCTCTACTAAAAATACACAGTTAGCCGAGCATGGTAGAGCATGCCTGTAATTCCAGCGACTCAGGAGGCTGAGGCAGGAGAATCGCTTGAACTTGGGAGACAGAGGCTGCAGTGAGCTGACATCGTGCCATTGCACTCCAGCCTGGGCAACAAGAGCGAACTCCGTCTCCAGAAAAAAAAAAAAATGTAAGTTACCTTAAAATATATCAATACAAACAAATAAATTCAAATAAATTGATATTTCATATTGTACAGGAACAAAACCCATCAGAAGATGTCAGAAGATAAGGATTTTTGTCCTGATGCTACACTTACCAGCTGCCCCTCAGTGTTCTACTTCTTAAAAAAAAAGAGATTGGTCCTGATCCCTGGTTCTTAACCAGGGGAAAATAAAGTGGGGCCAGGGCATGTGCAGACTTAAAAATTACACAGGGGAATATAGGCATGACCTGTTTAAGAAATACTGGACTAAATGGTCTCTGTGATTGTAGATTAAAGAATAATCAAGTGTTGGCCAGGCGTGGTGGCTCACACCTGTAATTCCAGCACTTTGGGAGTCCAAGGTTTGTGGATCACACGAGGTTAGGAGTTCGAGACCAGCCTCGCCAACCTGGCAAAACCCCCTCTCTACTAAAAATACAGAAAACTAGCCAGGTGTGGTGGTGCATGTCTGTAGTCCCAGCTACTACTCAGGAGGCTGAAGCATGAGAATTGCTTGAACCTGGGAGGTGGAGGTTGCAGTGAGCCAAAATCATACCATTGCACTCCAGCCTGGGTGACAGAGTGAAACTCTGTCTCAAAAGAAGAAAAAAATAGTAATCAAATGTAAAGTTAACACATAAAGGAGGCATGTACATATTATTAAAATCTATATGACTATCTCTGCTTTTTTATTTTTTGTTCAATATCTGTATCTGAACACCTAATTAATGAAAGGAAAACATTTATAATATGTAGCAACTAAAATGTCACCTTCTCTGTGGGGATCACAAAGTCTTTGGCAATCACTTCCATACCAGACAAGTGAGTATTGTCCTTCTCTTTTTCCAGATGGATAAACAGAGGCAACCCGAGGATAAAGCCCTTGTTCAGTGTCACACATTTCAGTCACTAAATAAGACAGAATGGATGCCAGTATTCTCATCCCCTTACAAATAAAGAGCCTTCAAGCTCTTGCAGTCAACAAGAACTTTTGGAATGATTTCACTGCCTAAAAAGGCAGATACATAGATGACATCCACAAATAGGAAGAAAATCAACCTGAACCTGAGTGTGTGGCCTCACTGACTCTAAGTAGTAGAGACAGAAGAAAAGTAAAGTTTTAGCAAAGAAGGTTCTGAAAGAAAATAAGTATAGCTAGTTATTAAGCGCTGTTCTTACACAGTAAAACAAGGGCAAAATTACTCTTCTTTAAGTACTAATTCTTATCTCTTGATTAAGTCACCTACTCATTCATTTAATAAATACATACTGATTGCCTTCTATGTGTTGAGCACTCATCTCTGTATTGGAAATATAATATTGACCAAAGTTGACAATAGTAATAACAATAATAGCTAATATAGCAGGTACTAATGACTGTTTGTTGAGTAAAATGTCAAAATTCAGTGTGAACAGCATTCTGTTTGGGGCTGTATCCGTTGACTGTAACACAGCTAATCTATCTGAAATTTTCCGCTTTGGGCCTCTCTGACAGAAGAAGCTGTGTTGGGCCTGCCTCTAGTTGGCGATGCATCCACCAATGAGAATGAATTTATGGTGGTTCTTCCTGTAAAGGCAGCTGGAACTGACAGCATTGTGATTTTCTTTTACTGTTAGTTTTAAATTACTAGAACCAACTCCATTACTAGAACCAACTTTACTTCTTTGTTTCCTACTTACCAAAATAATAAAAACAACATGTAAAATAAAAGAAATGCCATCTTAATATTGTTTTGATGACAAAACAGTGTTCCTTTCAGTTGTGCTTCAAATGGAATAAGACGCAAACAGGCTTGGTATAGTGGCTCAGCCCTGTAATCCTAGCCCTTTGGGAGGCCGAAGTGGAAGGATTGCTTGAGGCCATGAGTTTGAGACCAGCCTGTGCAACATAGCAAAACTATGTCTCTACAAAAAATAAAAAAATAGCTGAGTGTAGTGGTGTGTGCTTGTGGTCCCAGCTACTTTTGAGGCTGAGGAGGGAGAATCTCATGAGCCCAGAAGGTCGAAGTTGCAATGAGCCATGATCGTGCCATTGCCCTCCAGCTTGGACAACAGAGCAAGATTCTATGTCAAAAAATAAATAAATAAAAGACACCAATATATCTGAGATTAGCTTTCGGTAGTAAATTTGTTCCATATATGATTTTTAAGGTTAAATGCTTTGGAAGCTTTAAAAAACATTTCAGCCTTTTAAAATGCCAGCATACACTGATGATGCTCTCAGATATTAGGAAATCTTTTGAGCAGAAAATGGAAGTGGGGGTGTTGAGGCAGGGAGGAGAGTGATGCAATATTCCTTAGTGTTGTCCTGTGATTTCACAATTTGTTTTTCAATCTGTTTGGACTTTCAAAAGGGAAGACTCTCATATGTCAACGAGCATATGAACTGAAGCTTAAAACACTGGAAACAGCAACTGTAGAGGTTCAAGTATATGTACATTTATGTATTCATATTCCTTGATGGGAATGCTGGCTGGTGTGAATGTTCAGTCTCCTGAGAAATGTAAATCTTTTCTCTGACAGATTTACTAGCTTGCTGTATCTGAGCACATGAACAAAAACAATGCCTAATAAGAAAACTTTCTGTCTCCTTCAAAGTCAAACTTGGAAGAAATGAAGGGAAAATGACTTTTCTTTGCTTGACAGTGTTCAACATTATTGCAGTCAGTGTGCTCATGAAGATTGCAAACTTTTTTTTTTTTTTTGAGACAGAGCAGCTAGGACTACAGGTGCGTACCACCACACCCAGCTAATTTTTGTATTTTTAGTAGAGATGGGGTTTTAACCATGTTGGCCAAGCTAGTCTCAAACTCCTGACCTCAAATGATCCATCGGGCAGCTCTTTTTTTTTTTTTTTTTTTTTTTGAGACAAAGTCTCACTCTGTCACCCAGGCTGGAATGCAGTGGCATGATCTCGGCTCACTGCAACCTCTGCCTCCTGGGTTCAAGCAATTCTCATGCCTTAGCCTCCCAAATAGCTGGGACTACAGGTGTGTGCCATCACTCCCAGCTAATTTTTGTATTTTTAGTAGAGACGGGGTTTCGTCATGTTGTCCAGGCTGGTCTCAAACTCCTGACCTCAAGTGATCCGCCTGCCTCAGCCTCCCAAAGTGCTGGGATTACAGGCGTGAGCCACCACACCTGGCCATCTGGCAGTTCTTTATAGCAGTATGAAAATGGACTAATACAGCCCATCTCTCCCAAAATAAAAAAAGTAGACAGGTGTGGTAGCACACACCTGTATTTCCAGCTGCTCAGGAGGCTGAGGTGGGGGGATAGCTTGATCCAGGGAAGCAGAAGTTGCAGTGAGCTGAGATTGGGCCACTGCAATGAGCTGAGATTGGACCACTGCACTCCAACCTGGGTAACAGAACAACAACCCATCTTAAAAAAAAAAAAAAAAAAAAAAATTAACTGGGGATTAGATTGAAAAGATATAAAAATAAAGCTATTAATCTCTTACAGTCCCAGATATAAAGTATATGCTCTCATGTTATGAAAAGATCAATATAATTATGAATAAGATAAAAGATTATTGTTCTTTTATGTTCCCACTCTGAGCACCTATGATGAGCATCTATGAGAATCTCTGCTGGTACTTACCAGGTAGCCCACTCACTGTCTCCAAGATTCTGTATGTTTTCCACACTCTGTTGAGAGCATTTCTGGTACAGTATACATAGTTAGGTAATATTAGTCAAGGAGAAAAGAAAATAAAGTTCTGAAGTGGCATTAAGAATAGCAGCAATAAGACTGGGCGTGGTGGCTCACGCCTGTAATCTCAGCATTTTGGGAGGTCGAGGTGGGTGGATCGCCTGAGGTCAGGAGTTCAAGATCAGTCTGGCCAACATGGTGCCTGGCCAACATGGTGAAACCCCATCTCTACTAAAAATACAAAAATTAGCTGGGTATGGTGGTGCATGTTTGTAGTCCCAGCTACTCAGGAGGCTGAGGCAGGAGAATTGCTTGAACCTGGGAGGTGGAAGTTGCAGTGAGCCGAGATTATGCCACTGCATTCCAGCTTGGGCAACAGAGCGGGACTCCTTCATAAAAAAAAAAAAAAGAAGAAGAAGAATAGCAGCAATAAAATATAGGAAATGACTGGCTGTGAGGCAGATTGTTTACATAAAATATTCGTGGTGGCTCACTCCTGAATCCCAGCACTTTGGGAGGCCAAGGTGGTTGAATCACTTGAGGCCGGGAGTTCAAGACCAGCCTGGCCAACATGGCAAAACTCTGTCTCTGCTAAAAATACAAAAATCAGCTGGGCAAGTGGCATGTGCCTATAATCCCATCTATTCGGGAGGCTGAGGCAGGAGAATCACTTGAACCAGAAAGGTGGAGGTTGCAGTGAGCCAAGATTGTGGCACTGCACTCCAGCCTGGGCAACAGAGCAAGACTCTTTCCCAAAATTAAATAAATAGGCTGGGCGTGGTGGCTCACACCTGTAATTGCCAGCACTTTGGGAGGCCAAAGAGGACAGATCACTTGAGGTCAGGAGTTCAAGAGCAGCCTGAGCAACCTGGTGAAACCCCGTCTCTACTACAAATACAAAACTTAGCCGGGCATGGTGGTGCATGCCTGTAGTCCCGCCCTACTTGGGAGGCTGAGTCAAGAGAATCACTTGAACTTGGGAGATGGAAGTTACAGTGAGCTGAGATGGCACCACTGCACTCAGCCTGGGCGACAGAATAAGACCCTGTCTCTGTGTTTTAAAACAGTAGAAGAGGCCGGGCGCGGTGGCTCACGCCTGTAATCCCTGCACTTTGGGAGGCCGAGGCGGGCGGATCACGAGGTCAGGAGATCGAGACCATCCTGGCTAACACGGTGAAACCCCGTCTCTACTAAAATACAAAAAATTAGCTGGGCGCGGTGGCGGGCGCCTGTAGTCCCAGCTACTCAGGAGACTGAGGCAGGAGAATGGCGCGAACCCGGGAGGCGGAGCTTGCAGTGAGCCGAGATGGCGCCACTGCACTCCAGTCTGGGTGACAAAGTGAAGACTCTGCCTCAAAAAAATAAATAAATAAATAAATAAATAAATAAATAAATAAAACAATAGAAGAAAAGAAAAAAAAAAGGTACTGTATGTATTTCAAAATAGCTAAAAGAGAGAATTTTTAATATTTTTACCACAAAGAAATGATAAATATTTGAGGTGATGTATATGCTAATTAGCCTGATTTGAGCATTCATATATATATATATATATATATATATATATATATGGAAATGTCACACTTTATAAATATATACCTGTACAATTATTATTTGGCAATTAAAAATAAAGAGCTATTTAAATAAGTAAATTAGCCAATTAAATACAAAGTAGTATAAATAGATTATACAGAAATAAAAGTCAAATGAAGTGTTTTATTGCCAGTTCCAGAATCAAGACTTTAAGACAATCTTTATTATTGTAGGACCCATCACTGTGCATTCTCTCAATATTCTTAGATTTTTCTCATCTTTACTATACTACATTGTATTAATGGGTGCAACAAATATGTTTATTTACTTCAAGTCATAGTCAACTTTTCCATATAGATTAAGAATTATCCTTTTTATTTATTTATTTATTTTTTCTGGGACAGGGTCTTGCTCTGTCCCCAAGTCTGGCTAGCTCACTGCAGCCTGGAACTCCTGGGCTCAAGTGATGCTCCTGCCTCAGCCTCTAGAGTAGCTAGGATTATGTCCAGTCCTCTGCCTTGGTCTCCCTAAGTGATACAATTACAGGTATGAACCACAACACCAGACCTAGATTATGAATTATTCTTGTATACAGCTATGGCCTTGTCAGAGGAGTTTGAACCAGAGCAATTTCATCTTGAATAGGAGCTGCGTAAAATGAGGTTAAAACCTACTGGGCTGCATTCCCAGATGGCTAGGCATTCTAAGTCACAGGATGAGATAGGAGGTTGGCTCAAGATACAGGTCATAAAGACCTCGCTGATAAAACAGGTTGCAGTAAAGAAGCCGGCTAAATCCCACCAACACCAAGATGGTGATGAGAGTGACCTCTGGTTGTCCTCACTGCTACACTCCCACCAGAACCATGACAGTTTACAAATGCCATGGCGACGTCAGGAAGTTACCCTATATGGTGTAAAAAGGGGAAGTTTTTTATGAATAATCCACCCCTTGTTTAGCATATCATCAAGAAATAACCATAAAAATGGGCAACGAGCAGCCCTCAGGGCTGCTCTATGGAGTAGCCATTCTTTTATTCCTTTACTTTTTTTTTTTTTTTTTTGAGATGCAGCCTTACTCTGTTGCCCAGGCTGGAGTGCAGTGGCACGATCTTGGCTCACTGCAACCTCCACCTCCCAGGATCAGGCAATTAATTCTCCTGCCTCAGCCTCCTGAGTAGCTGGGATTACAGACATGCACCACCATGCCCACCTGATTTTTTGTATTTTTAATAGACATGGGGTTTCACTGTCTTGACCAGGCTGGTCTTGAACTCCTGACCTCAGGTAATCCACCCACCTCAGCGTCCCAAAGTGCTAGGATTACAGGCGTGAGCCACTGTGCCCAGCCTTTTACTTTCTTAATAAGCTGGCTTTCACTTCACTCTATGGATTTGCCTCAAATTCTTTCTTGTGTGAGATCCAAGAACCCTCTCTTGGGGTCTGGATCATACCCCTTTTGGGTCACAGCGTATCACAGCATTTTTAATCCTATGCACTTAACACTTCTGTATAGAAAAAGAACATCACACCAGAATTTTGATGACAATAGATGACAATATGATGAATCTCACTATATGAAGCATTAAACTTATTAGAGCAGATATGGTACTAAAAATAAAATCCCACCTCCTCTAAAGTTCTTCCAGTCTCCAAGGCCATCATTTTTCATAAACACTGCAATATTTCTTTTACATCTTGCTACTCTAAAAGTATTAATACTCTGCAAAGTGCATAGCTCATTACTTGGTAGTAACTTAAGCAAAAGAAGAAAGCTGGCTGGATCAATGATTTGTCACCAAGGTCTGAATCACAGGAGGTTGGTCTCTGGTGTATCCTCTTGGTCCAGAAAGTAGGAGGTGGTGGTCCAGTGAGCCAGGAATTGCCTGGCAGCATCAACATCCTGGCTGTTACTTGGGATAGGTTGCATTTTTTGGCTTTTGCTCTTGAACCAAAAGTTCAAGTGTGAAAACCAGGACTGACGCCTCTCCTCTTCTGAAGCCAGGTTAACCCCAGTTCAGCCAGAAGTTAGCTTGAGGGTGGAGTGGCCCAGCATTCCAGGAGTGGCACATGTCAGCAGGAGCTGTGCCAGGGCTGTGTCCCAACTGCAGAGCTGGGCTTGCCACACATCCTTCACTTCATTAGTATAGTGGATTTCTGGGTGACTGGGCAGAGACACTATTGAGACAGAATCAAGATGTGATTTACATGCTGGGTGTATTATGTCAGCTTGGGGGGGCACATATTAGATGAAAGTCAGGCTGTGGCCTGCAGAAATTAGGCCTCTGTCTCCACTGTACCTGGAAATGAACCCTTTTGTTTCATCTTTCTTCAGAGTAAACAGCTCATGTTTCTCCCTTTGCTTCTTTTTTGAAACGGAGTCTTGCTCTGTCGCCCAGGCTGGAGTGCAATGGTGCAATCTTGGCTCACTGCAATCTTCACCTCCTGGGTTCAAGTGATTCTCCTGCCTCAGCCTCTGAAGTAGCTGGGATTACAGGCATGTGCCACCACACCCAGCTAATTTTTGTATTTTTAGTAGAGACAGAGTTTCACCATGCTGGCCAGGCTGGTCTCCACCTCCTGACCTCAAGTGATCCACCCGCCTGGGATTACAGACGTGAGCCACTGTGCCCAGCCTCTCCCTTTGCTTCTTTTGCATGACCAAATACTTTCATAGTAGTGGTTCCCACACTGCATCAGAAAGAGGCAAACATATCCCAATCTCCCCTTCTGACATAACCTATCCCCTTATAATGCAGCATTTGATGTTCTCGTTAATAAAAGTAAGTTTTTAGAAAACTGCAATGATAGAGGTAAATGGAAAAGAAAAGCAGTTTTTTTTCTGTCTACTCTCACACTCAACACGGAATACTTAAGTGACCAGGCCAGGCGCAGTGGCTCACGCCTGTAATCCCAGCACTTTGGGAGGCCGACACTGGCGGATCACCTGAGGTCAGGAGTTCAAGACCAGCCTCGCCAACATGGTGAAACCCCGTCTCTACTAAAAATATAAAAATTAGCTAGTTGTGTTGACGGGCACCTGTAATCTCAGTTACTTGGGAGGCTGAGGTGGGAGAATCTCTTGAACCCAGGAGGCAGAAGTTGTAGGGAGTTGAGATTACACCACTGCACTCCAACCTGGAAAACAGAGCAAGACTCCATCTCAAAATAAATAATAATAATAAAAAATAACACTTATTTGACTAGACATGTAGGATTTTTGCCACACACCAAGCAATTTTCCAGCACATACCAACTGGGTGTCTTCTAATTCAATTAGGACACCGTCTACTTAGAGATAGTGTCAGATCTCAGATTTAGGTCTCTATCTCAGAAGACTGGCCCCTATTTCAAATGCCAATCACAAGTCCTAGGTTGTGAACTGTGCTTCTGGCCAGCCCGCTATAAATCAGGATTCCCACAATATCCCCTGCTCCCCACTTTGGGTTCAATAATTTAGACAACACAGGGAAACATTTTACTTATGCTTACTGGTTAATTATAAAAGATGTTACAAAGGATATAGATGAATACCCAGATGAAGTGACAGATAGGACAAGATATGGAGGAGGCAAGGTATTGGGGGACATGGAGCTTCCATGCCTTTTCTGGGCACACTGATCCCAGCACCTTCACATCTTCAGCAACCCAGAAGATCACCAAATCTTGCTATTTAATAATTTTTATAGAACTTGACTGGGCACGGTGGCACACCCCTGTAATTCCAGTACTTTGGGAGGCCAAGGCATGTGAACTACTGAGCTCAGGAGTTCCAGACCAGCCTGGGCAACAAGGCAAAAATCCCCTCTCTACAAAAAATACAAAAAGTAGCCGCATGTGGTGGCATGTGCTGGTAGTCCCAGCTACTTGTGGGGCTGAGGCCAGAGGATTGCTTGAGCCCAGGAGGTTGAGGTGCCAATGCAAACACCTGGGTAACAGAGCATCCCTTTTTTTTTTTTTTTTGAGATGGAGTCTCGCTCTGTCGCCCAGGCTGGAGTGCAGTGGCGTGATCTCGGCTCACTGCAAGCTCTGTCTCTAGGGCTCATGCCATTCTCCTGCCTCAGCCTCCCGAGTAACTGGGACTACGGGCACCTGCCACCATGCCCGGCTAATTTTTTGTACTTTTAGTAGAGATGGTGTTTCACCGCATTAGCCATGATAGTCTTGATCTCCTGACCTCTTGATCCATCTGCCTCAGCCTCCCAAAGTGCTGGTGTTACAGATGCGAGCCACCACGCCTGGTCTCAGAGCATCTCTTAAGAAAAAAAAAAAGTTTTATATTAATAGAACTTTATCTCCAGCCTCTCCCCGATTTTCCTGGAGGTTGGAGCTTCCAAACCTCTAATCACTAGGTCTTTCTGCTGACCACCCCCATCCTGAGACTGCCCGAGGGGCCCCACCCTAATTAACCTCATTAGCATGAACTCAGGTGCTATCAAAGCTGCATGTTGCAAATAACAAAAAGGTACTCTTGTCACTCCACAAATTCCAAGTGTTTCAGGACCTCTGTGACAGGAATCAGAGACAAAGACCATATAGATTTCTTTTTTTGTTTGTTTTTGATATGACATCTCACTTTGTCGCCCAGGCTGGAGTGCAGTGGTGTGATCTTGGTGCACTGCAACCTGTACCTCCCAGGTTCAAGCGAGTCTCATGCCTCAGCCTCCCAAGCAGCTGGGATTACAAGCACGCTCCACCACACTCAGCTAATTTTTGTATTTTTAGTAGAGACGGAGGTTTCACCATGTTGGTCAGGCTGGTCTCGAACTCCTGACCTCAGGTGATCCACCCACCTTGGCCTCCCAAAGTGCTGGGATTAGAGGCATGAGCTACTGCACCCAGCTATACTTGGTAAGTATACTGTGGTAAGTATACCACAGACTATACTTACGGGGGAAAAAAACTGAGTTGTAAAAATGAAGACAAAGTTTACCTCACCAATCGTTTCACCTTCCCTCTCTGAAGGAAATATTACAGTGAATTTTTTGTTTTTTAAGAGACCAGGTCTTGCTCTGTTGCCCAGGCTGGAGAGCAGTGGCATGATAATGGCTCACTGCAGCCTAGACCTCCTCGGCTAAGTGATCCTCCCACCTCAGCTTCCCAAGTAGCTGGGACAGGCCTGTGCTGCTGCGCCCAGCAATTTTTTTAAATTTTTGTAGAAACGGGGGCTTACTATGTTGCCTAGGCTGGTCTTAAACTTCTGGGCTCAAGCAATCCACCCACCTCTGCCTCCCAAAGTGCTGGGATTATAGGCATGAGCCACCATATCTGATCTACTATGAATATTTCAATGTGTTTTTTTGGACTTTTTCTAAATATGTGCAAATATTATGTATGTAGGTATGTCTATGGGATTTTTGGGTTTTTTTTTTTTTTGGTTTTGTTTTGTTTTTACAAAAATGAGATTTCAATGTTCTCTTTACCTGTCAAAATGTGTGTGCAGATGACAGTTGGATGAGATGCCAGATGTAAATTTACCTCCCTCCCCTCCCTCTGAGTCTTGCTTGCCCCATGCTGTGGCTCTGTGTGACTTCATGTCAGGAGAGCTTTCGGTGGCATTCAGGCAATGCAGCAGGGGTCTGGCCACTGACACAACCAACTTGTAGTTTTCAAATACAAGTCATATAGCCAAGACATAGGTGCTTGGGTTTCAGGGCCTAGCATAGTCCAATGTCAGATTGATTTTTAACCAGCTAGTGAATAAATTTGTAATAAATGATCCAGCTGAAGATTTCAATGATTTAACTGCAATGAAATTGCAATGAAACTTCCCAGCGGATAAAATTTTCTGGTTCACATTTGCACTGCTGTTAGCACAAAAGGCAATTATGATGTGTGTGAAAAATGGTAGTCTGATTAGTTGTTCACACACACAAAGAAGTGCTTTTCACACATCTTAATTGCTTTTCTGCTAAAGAAAGTGTAACTGCAAGTCATAAAATTATAACATCCTCCAACACGTTAATTCCATTTCATCAGCAGATGATGTATCTTGACTATTGATGAAAAGTGACTTTAGAACTCATATTGATGAGGAAAGTTGAGGTTAAAACACTGCTCTCATAGAAGACAATTATAAAAAATTATAGTTCATACTCATAAATACACATGTCTCTGTACAGAAGTATTGTGAATTACTATTTTGGGATAATGTCTTAGGTTTTACTTTCCTACATTTCTTTTGTTACTCACATGGACCAGTAGATTAACAGAAAATATGGCTCCAGAAAGGAAGAGGATACAGGCTAACTAAAGAAGTAAATCAAAGCACTCAGTAGCTTTTCTGAAGGCTAAAGAAAATCATCTTGAAAGTCAACACTTAGAAGAGAAGAAAGGGTTTTAAAGCTGCATAAAACTAAGAAGAACCTGAAACAGGCAGAACACCAGAGTTTCTATCATAGTGTAGGTAAAATGGCTGGTTTTTTCACCAGGGAGATAAAAGTTTCTCCAGCTTAAAGGAGGGAGGGATTAAAAGAGACCTGATTAGTGTCTACATGCTGCTTGCATCCCAGAGATGGGCAGCAGGAACCCCAAAAAGCTTTAAGAAGATGGAGAATATGGGGAATTTTGTCCTATTCTCATTGTATAGCCAGAGGAAACTGCGAGTCTTTCAGAGAAATGCCTTGTCCAGCACAGTGGATGAGGAAAGATCTGAGTGGGTGGAACTGAGAGGAGCCTCACCCCTATGTCAGAGGCGGAGGCGTTTAAACCATAGCAACTCCATCTTGAATAGGGGCTGGGTAAAATAAGGCTGAGAGCTGCTGGGCTGCATTCCCAGTAAGTTAGGCATTTTAAGACACAGTATGAGATAGGAGGTCATAAAGACCTTGTTGATAAAACGGCATGCGGTAAAGAAGCCGGCTAAATCCCACCAAAACAAAGATGGCAACAAAAGTGATCTTTGGTCGTCCTCATTGCTCATTATAAATTAACTATAATGTATTAGCATGCTAAAAGACACTCCCACCAGCGCCATGACAGTTTACAAATGCCATGGCATTTACCATATATGGTCTAAAACGGGGAGGAGCCCTCAGTTCCAAGAATTGCTCACCGGTTTCCCAGAAAACTCATGAATAATCCATCCCTTGTTTAGCATATAATCAAGAAGTTACAGTAAGTATAAGCAACTGAGCAGCCCATGCCTGGCCCATAGCTATTCTTTTATTTCTTTACTTTTTTTTTTTTTTTTTTTTTTTGAGATGGAGTCTTGCTCTGTCGCCGGGGCTGGAGTGCAGTGGCCGGATCTCAACTCACTGCAAGCTCCGCCTCCCAGGTTTACGCCATTCTCCTGCCTCAGCCTCCCGTGTAGCTGGGACTGCAGGCGCCCGCCACCTCGCCCAGCTAGTTTTTTTTTTTTTTTTTTTTTTTTTTTTTTGCATTTTTTAGTAGAGACGGGGTTTCACCCTGTTAGCCAGGATGGTCTCGATCTCCTGACCTCGTGATCCGCCCGTCTCGGCCTCCCAAAGTGCTGGGATTACAGGCTTGAGCCACCGCGCCCGCCTTCTTTACTTTCTTAATGAACTTCCTTTCACTTTACTCTGTGGACTTGCCCCCAGTTCTTTCTTGCACAAGGTCCAAGAACCCTCTCTTGAGGTCTTGATGGGGACCTCTTTCCAGTAACACCTACATAGGGCAGGAGGGTATCCATCAGATCCCACAGTTCTTAAGAGGAGCACCAGGGTAGCTGGGAGTAGCTAAGGGACCCAAAGGAGTTTAGTGTAGACTAGGGAGGTTACATCTACCTCTGCAGTGTATGGACTGTGACATGAAGTGGATTTGGTTCAACTTCAAAGGGGACCAGTAGGAATAGGGAAGGATGGAAGGCCAAGGGCCCCTTCCCACCTGATATCAGGATGATATACATATCGTCACTCTCCTCTTCCCCCTCCTATCTCATACCCCAAAGAGGGGATGGAAAAAGGCAGAGAAAGGGTAATCCTGAGTTAAGTGAGAATTACCCAAAATAGAATGAGTTTTCAATCAGTAAAATGCAGTTTTCCACTGGCAGTGGAAACTGGGCTCTAGAGTTAGGTTAAGGTCAGTGATAGAGAAACAGAGCTACATGCTAGGATACCTGAGTCTGTGTCGGGACTTTCCATGCCTGCTTGCCTGCTGTGTAGATACATACAGGTACATGCACGACTAAGTGTGTCTGTGTCTTTTTTGTTTGTTTGTTTGAGACGCAGTCTTACTCTGTCGCCCAGGCTGGAGTGCAGTGGCGCAATCTGGGCTCACTGCAATCTCCGCCTCCCGGGTTCAAACAATTCTCCTGCCTCAGCCTCCTGAGTAGCTGGGATTACAGGTGTGCGCCACTGCACGTGGCTAATTTTTGTATTTTTAGTAGAGACGGGGTTTCACCATGTGGGTCAGACTGGTCTTGAATTCCTGACCTCATGATCTGCCTGCCTCGGCCTCCCAAAATGCTGGGATTACAGGCGTGAGCCACCGTGCCCAGCCATCTGTGTCTTTTTGAAATGTAAGCCCTGGAGGCAAACAGACCTAGCTTGAATCTTGGCTTATCCATTTAATAACTGGATGGCTTTGGGCAAATTTCTTAATCCAAGATTCCGCTTTTGTAAACTGGTCATAAGAATAGTGCCTCAGAGGATAGTTGTAAAGATTAAATGAGATACATAGTTTACCCAACGACCTGGCACATAGTAAGCCATTAATATATGTTATTTATCACGATCATGATTACTATAATTATAATTATAGAATAGTAAATAATTGTTATTATAATTGTATGTTTGCTCATTTTGACAGTGAGGCTGAACTTTTGACTGGCAGGATATAATTACCTGTTGTGCTTATGGTATGTCACATTCAGCTACCAATATTATACATGCACAGAGGTTAAGGGAACATTCATGACAGGCCTTTATTGTCTGTGTATAAGATGTATCCCCTTTTACATTTTTGTTTATACGTTTAATTCTTTATTTTTGAGAATTTGCCCTTAGGGAGGGATATGCACCTCTAGATTTGGGGAAATCTGGGGTAAAATTCCTTTTGAGCCAGAATAGAAACTTACATTTTAAATGAGGAAAGTCTGTTCGCCAGTCTCACTTCTCATCACTTAGGTGAAACCAGGATGGGTGGGCTCAAGGAGGTTTCTTTCCTCTTTGCCAAGGTCTTCAGAGGCACTGCATACTTGGTCCTTAACCTGGCATCCATTGAAGAGCACTGCTTCATGCAGGGCTTTCATCCAAGGCTCCTGTAGGATGTCTGGTCCTGAGGTGGGTTTATTAATGCAACAGCACTTAAATAGTAACCAAGCTGTTATTATATTTGAACATTTCTGATACGAGAGCAGTATCTACAGCAAAGTCTCTGGGACTTCCTTGTGATTCTCCAAGGTGCTTCTGGCCTAAGCATCTTAATGGTGGTTTGTCAATCCTAGTTCCACCCTCTATACTAACAAGGTGAAAAGCCTACAGGTATCCCCATCCTCAGGCAATAAAAAACTCAGTAATAATCTCTAGTGGTCTATGCTGTATCTGGAAGAAGGACATAAAGTCTTTTCCTGATTTCTGGGTGGCCTCAAAAAAGCATCCAAAAAAAAAAAAAAAAAAAAACAGGCATCTATCTGTATAAGGGGAATAATGATTCTGTGATAGTTTGCCTCAAGAGGTATTATAAAAAGCTAAAGATTATAGGTTGAGGCCAGACATGGTGGCTCACACCTGTAATCCCAGCGCTTGGGAGGCCAAGATGGGAGGATGGCTTGAGGCCAGGAGTTGAAGGCCAGCCTGGGCAACATAGAGAGACTTGACTTCGTGCGCACACACACACACACACACACATACACAAAACAACAACAACAACAACAAAATACAGGTTGAAGGGCAAACTATGCAATGCTGTGATTATCATTATTCAGATAATGGTTAATGGAATGTAAATGATTCATCATATGAATAAAATCATTAACTGCTTAGTGTGTTGTTTACTACAGCCATTCCCTACAGCAGTGTAAAGTCTGGATAGCTGCATCTTAACAGTGGACTTCTGGGTTTTTATTTTTATTTTTTATTTTGTAGACATGGGTCTCCCTATGTTGCTCAGGCTGGAGTGCAGTGATTATTCACAGGCATGATCCCACTACTGATTAGCATGGGACTTTTTACTTGCTGTTTCCAATCTGGGTGGGTTCATTTCTTCTTAGGCCACCTGGTAGGCCCCAGCTCCAGCATCGACACTGATGGGCATACATAAGGCATTACAGCCCAGAACTGGGCCCACGCAATCCTCCGTCCTCAGTCTCTCGAGTAGATGAGACTACAGGTGCCTTCCACCATGGCTGGCAACTCCTAGATTTTATTCCAGATAGGTCTTTAATTCATTTGGATCTCTGAGTCTTTCATTCTTGGGTCCTGAAACAAAGATCCTCCTTTTCCATTTGAAAGGAGGTTCTCTCCTACAAGGCATGCAGTTTAGAGGCAGGCGCAGGCTTAGCTAGATGAAAAACGACAGATGCACATGGCCAAATGTCAGCTGAATTAGGCCTGCCCTGGTTCACACAGATGTTTTACGTGATCTGACTATCTTGTTGAAAAGAAAAGCTCTATGTACATCAACATTTGGCAAGTATTAATAAGCATACTGTGTTTTCTTATAATTATTAATATAATAAGAAGAACTGTTCCTTGGCAAGTACATATGGTATTAAGAGTACCTAAAAGTTCCTGTATTCTTCAAAACTTACCTAGAAATGTTAGTGAATCATTCTCCCCATCATATTTAACAAAAACATATATTAGTACACTCGTGGAATAAACACGGCAAGGTTGTAAATAATCACTTTAACTTTATTTTTTTTTTTAATTTTTTTTTTTTTTTTTTGAGACGGAGTCTCGCTCTGTCACCCAGGCTGCAGTGCAGTGGCCGGATCTCAGCTCACTGCAAGCTCCGCCTCCCGGGTTCACGCCATTCTCCTGCCTCAGCCTCCCGAGTAGCTGGGACTACAGGCGCCCGCCACCTCGCCCGGCTAGTTTTTTGTATTTTTTAGTAGAGACGGGGTTTCACCGTGTTAGCCAGGATGGTCTCGATCTCCTGACGTCGTGATCCACCCGTCTCGGCCTCCCAAAGTGCTGGGATTACAGGCTTGAGCCACCGCGCCCGGCCTTATCACTTTAACTTTAAGGCAACTCTCTGACATTTCAAGACATGGGAAAGAGTCTGGCTTTTTTTTTTTTTTTTTTTTTTTTTTTTTTTCTATTACTTGTTTCCTCAGGGTCCATGGAATTGCTTAAGTTTTCTTCTGGGATGAATGCCAGCTTTATGCTCTGGTCTGGCTGTAGAAAATCCCAGAGTAGATCTAAGAATATCTTGGTTGGGGGCAAATAATTAGGTCATCACTGTCCTCATCCTTCCAGTACAGATCCTGGCCTTCCATATTTTTTCTTTTCCACTGCGGGCTCTCAGGTAGGCCCTCATCACCTAATGGGTTAAGGCCTGCCTGGCTCCACAAGGTACCCCACAAGGACATTTCTGGGGCTTACTCAAGGAAAGAACATAGGCAAAGATTGTGCCACGGAGCCCTCGAATTTCTCTCTTGACTTTCCTTAAAGTAGAAAACAAACTCCTGTAGGCAGGAGGCCGTGGCAATTATTTTACGTAGTTGATTTTTTTACGTAGATTCTTCGCTGAGGAAAACTGGTTTCTGTGAAGATTCAAATTGTAATCTGAACTTAAGACAGGCAGCTATGTTTATTCTTCCTTGGAGACAGCAATGATGTGAATTGTGTCATTATTTCTTTTGGATTTGATTAAAAGGGAATATATTTTATATTCTTCTACTTTTCTCAATAACATCCCTATAAAGGCTGTTTCATATATTATAGTGACTGCCACTCCTCACACCCTGGCGTGTTCCTACATTTATGTTATTGAAATCCTTAACAACCTTCTTACCGACTTTTGCTTAGAATTGGTGAAGCACAGAGGTACGTCAGAAAATTTTTCTTTTTCCTTTTTTTTTTTTTAAAGACAGGGTCTCACTCTGTTGCCCAGGCTGGAGTGCTCTGTTGCCCAGGTACATTTATGGCTCACTGCAGCCTCGACCTACTGAGCTCAAGCCATCCTTGCACCTCAGCCTCCCGAGTAGCTGGGACTACAGGCATGCACCACCACACCTGGTTAATTTTTGTATTTTTTGTAGAGATGGAGTTTTGCCATGTTGCCCAGGCTGGCCTCCAACTCCTGGTCTTAAGCAATTCTTCCACCTCAGCCTCCCATAGTGCTGGTATTGCAGGCATTAGCCACTGTGCCCAGACAGAAAAGTTTTCTAAACTAGAAAATAAACTCATTTATTTATTCAACAAACACAATCAACTACATTCACTGTTGAATTATACTCAATACCAATTAACTCGCTGAAATCGACTGAAACAATCCCCTTCTGATTGATAAAATAGATACCTGAAGCATATGATAGGGGAAAGAAAGCTAGTCTTGGAATCCAGTCCTACCTCTACCAATTCCTAGATGTGAAATTCTGGGTGAAATATTTAACTTTTCTCAGCTACAGTCTCTCTATAAAAATGAAGAGTGCAGAAATGAAGCAGAATAGCATAAGATCTCAGGCTTTGCAGTTGGACAGGCCTGGATTCCAATCCAGTTCTTTTCGGCTGCTTATTAGTTGAGTGTCCTTGGGAAAGTTCCTTAAACTTCTTATTTCTCAGTTACCTTATCTGTGAGAATAGGAATGATACTACCTCACCTCACAAAGTTGTATTTACAAGATCAGATTTTAAAATGTTGACCAAGTGTTTAGCATCTATCTGGCTCATAACAATATTCATTAAGCTGTGTTTTTAAAACAAATCTGGAAAGAACTTTTGGGATCACAAAGTATAAACCCTTTTATTTTTCTTTTCTGTGTGTGTGTGTGTGTGTGTGTGTGTCCCTACCCCTCCCTGCACCAACTCCTATTACTTTTCAAAAAGAGAAACGGAGCCCCAGCAGCTAAGGATCTCGCCCACAGTCACTGAATTAGCATGCCTGTGATGAACATTCCCAAAGCTTTTATGAGATCTATGGTCTGGAATAGGTATCTTTCTGATCCGTTCTCCTACTTACTAAATATATGAAATATTAAACTTCATAATCACAAAGTTTCTGTATCCATCGAAAAATGCCAAAGATTGAATTGCTATTTATTGAGCGCCAATGTTCACAGAATGTTGCTACCTACTGTGGATACTATAACATGCATGTAAGAATTTGTCTCTTGTCTCAAGAGTGCTTACAGTTTAGTTGGAGAGACATTTATATAGATATTTATGAGACATGTAAACCACTGACATAGCCACTTGACATGGTAGAAGTTCAAATGTCAAAAGGATAATACATGAACAGCAACATATGCCACAAGGTCCTGCAGAGGGTGAGATCCATTTGGCTTGAAGTGTTAGTGATCAGGCTTCAAAGAGAAAGTAGGAGTTTTATCTGTGCACTAAGGCTGAGTTGGATTTGAATACAGAGAGAGGAGAAGGGAAGACATCATGTGCCTTGAACTAGTGCAAAAGTACAGAGGCAGAGATGGTCACCATTAAGTGTCCCACAATTTAGTACTGAAAATTGCAGAGATTACTGAATGAATTTATGAAAGGAAATAATTCTGAGTCTGTCAATACAGTCATGCGTTGCTTAACGATGGAGATACATTCTGAGAAACAAATCCATAGGTGATTTTGTCATTGTGTGAACATCACAGAGTATTTAGACAGACCTAGATAGTATAGCCTACTACACACCTAGGCTGTATAGTATAGCTGTGAAAGGAAAATAAAATCTTGGAACACTAAACTCACTATGCCAATGGGAAAAGTTAAGCTTGGGAAATGAGTCATGCAAAAACTGCCTTCCTTTTGCTCCAAAACAGATAGCTGCAGCACAGGGGCCTCATATCTCCCCATGTGACCTCCCTCACAGATTGCACACAAGGAAATTCTTTGTGGGCCCAAGTCTTTACCCTAAAACAGAGTTCTGTGGAATCACATCCTGATAATGTAGATGAACAGTTTATCTTCACAGGTACTGGACAAAGACAAGATTAGAAATCATCCCTCTGCTCACCCTGAGACAAATGCATGTTTGACTTCTGATATGGTCTGGCTGTGTCCCCACCCAAATTTCATCTTGAATTCCTACCTGTTCTGGGAAGGACCCTGTAGGAGGTAATTGAATCATGGGGGCAGGTCTTTCCCATGCTGCTCTCGTGATGGCAAATAAGTCTCATGAGATCTGACAGTTTTAGAAGAGGGAGTTTCCCTGCAAAATCTCCTTTATATGCCTGCTGCCATCCATGTAAGACATGACTTGCTCCTCTTTGCCTTCTGCCATGTTTGTGAGACTTTCCCCAGCCATTGTAGAACTGTAAGTTCATTAAACTCTTTTTCCTGTATAAATTACCCAGTCTCAGGTATGTCTTTATCAGCCGCGTGAAAACGGACTAATACAACTTCTTTCTCTACTCCATGTTTATACTATGTAAAATGCAGATTTACTTTGTGAGAGGAATATATAATTGACTGTTCCTCTTTCCTCACCTGCCTGCTCTTTCCCCTTTAAAAACTGAAGTCCTCAAGACTCTTCGGAAAAAACATAGTCCACAGATTCTAGTGTAATTTGTGTCTCTTTTTCCTGGTGTGTCCTCAATCTGAGCAAAATAAGCCTCTAAATTGATGAGATTTGTCTCAGACACTTTTTGGTTTACATAGCCTATTGCTCCTAGGCTACAAAGCTGTACAGCATGTTACTGTACTGAATACTATAGGCAATTGTAACACAGTTGTGTTTGCGTCTCTAAACATATCTAGACATAGAAAAGGTAACACATCGTGCCACAACCTTACAATGACTATGATGTCACTAGAAAATTTTCAGCTGCATCATAATCTTATGGCATCATCATCATGTATGGAGTCTGTTGTTTCATTTGCAAAGGAGTTGTGTTCTTTTGGTGGGGGGTAATTTTGAAACAAATATCTTCCTTTGTTTGGGGGGGTTTTTGGTATTGTTTTGTTTTGTTTTGTCTTGTTTTGAGTCAGGGTCTCACTCTGTCATCCAGGCTGGTATGCTGTGGTGCTATCATAGCTCACTGAAGCCTCGACTTCCTGACCCCAGGAGATTCTCCCGCCCTGTCCTTCCGAAGTGTTGGGATTACAGGCATGAGCCTCTGTGCCAGCTGAAATCCCTTTCTTTGAAGCACATTAGAGAATGAAAAAGAAAAGAGAGAAAAAAATAAGAGAAAGAATAAAAAGAAATTGCTGTGTTCTGAGTCATGTCCCTCCTGGTAAATAAAATTTATGGGAGGCCATTATTTTGGACTGAGATCCCATAGTAGGAAACAATAGACCAAATCACATAATCAAGCTAAAACTTTAAGGAAGCAGATAAATCCCCAAACACACCAGTTTTTCTCGAAAACAAGAGGTTCACTCACAGCCATCACTTGGAAAAGACCCAGTCAACTTGAGTCACCCTAATAAGGAAGTCCCTTCTGCTTTAAACCTTATAAGAAAAGTAACCTGAAGTAACCTGATGTTAACCATTCTGCTTTTTTCTATATTTGTTTCCTTGTTCTCATATAAAAACTGCTGCAGTAAGCGCTGCTCATGCCACCGTACTCAAGCCTGGACAAGAGTGAGACCCTGTCTCAAAAAAAGCAAAAAACAAAAAAGTTACCGTTTTGCTAAACCCAGTAGAGCACTCACTATTTTATAGAATAAAATGCAGTCTGATTCTAGAATCCCAAATAAAAGCCAGTTTGATCTTTAAATTTGTTGTAATTTTGTCTTTTAACACTGTTAAAATTCATATATTGAAGCCTAAAAGCCACCCCTTCTCTCTCTCCTCACCACCCTGTGTATGCACAAAGAAGACGTCATTTGAGCATCCACCTGCAAGCAAAGAGAAGAGGCTTCAGAATAAAACCTTCCTTGCTGGCACCCTGATCTTTCCAGTCTCCAGAACTGTGAGAAGTATATTTCCATTGCTTAAGCTACACAGTCTATGGTACTTTGTTATGGCAGCCCGAGCTGACTAAGACAAATACTATTTTGAGAAAGTGACTTATCACTGGGTGCGGTGGCTCACACCTGTAATCCCAGCACTTCGGGAGGTGGAGGCAGGCAGATGCTTGAGATCCCAGCCTGGCCAATATGGTGAAACCCCACCTCTACTAAAAATACAAAAAATTAGCTGGGCGTGGTGGTGTGTGCCTGTAGTCCTAGCTACTTGGGAGGTTGAGGCAGGATAGTTACTTGAGCCCAGGAGGCAGAGGTTGCAGTGAGCTGAGATCGTGTCACTGCACTCCAGCCTGGACAACAGAGCAAGACCCCATCTCAAAAAAAAAAAAAAAAAAAAAAGGAAAGAAAGAAAAAGAAAAGAAAAAAGAAAATGACTTAGTGACTTACTTTTTATGAGCTGCTTGGGGAAGTTGATGGGAGATTGGTCACTAACTTCTATCAACAGCTAAGCTCATCAGCCTTATATCTGGACAGAACAAAATTTCTGTCTCAGCTAAATAATGCATTTCTGTATGGCAAAGGGATTGATCTATAATTTAAAGGGCATTAGTACCATGGTACATCCTCTCTGCCCCGTGACTGCTATGCTACTTTGTCAAGGAACTCTCTCTGAGGATGGGAGAAAAGGGTTCTTGCCTGGTTGTTTTGCATCACCTACCACTTTTCTGGCCAACTGATGATTGTAGGGCATTCATTTTATTTAGATTTCCTTTATTTCTTTCATCTCTCCTCTCATAATCAAAGAACATTAAGTGCTTGCTCAGGTGTTTTAGACTCTTGTCCAAGGATCTTGCCCAAGGTCACTGTATTAGTCTGGTTTCACACTGCTACAAAGAAATAGTTGAGACTGAGTAATTTATAAGGAAAAAAAGAGGTTTAATTGACTCGCAGTTTCACATGGCTGGGGGGGCCTCAGGAAACTTACAATCATGGCAGAAAGTGAAGGGGAAGCAAGCACCTTCTTCAGAAAGTGGAACAAAAGAGAAGAATGAAGGAGGAACTACCAAACACTTATAAAACCACCAGATCTCATGAGACTCACTCACTATCACCAGAACAGCATGGGGGCAACTGACTCCACCGTCCAATCACCTCCCTCCCTCAATACAAGGGGATTACAGGTCCCTTCCTTGACATGTGGGGATTACAAATCAAGATGAGATTTGGGTGGGGACACAGAGCCAAACTATACCAGTCACTGAACCACCACATTTGTGATGTACATTCCTAAAACTTTTCTTAGTTCTATGATCTGGACAAAGTACCTGTACTACCTCTTTGTGACCTGATCAATAGTTTAGTCAAGTTCAATAATACTGATACACAATACAAGCTTCGTTTACTGAGAAATTTTTTGCCTGGAAATGTGCTAAACCTTTTATAGGCATCATCTCATTTAATCCTGCTTTGTAAACAGGTGAAATGGTGATAATCTACATTATAGGCTTAGAGAAGCTAAGTATCAAGCCCAAGTTCACACTGTTGTAAGATGAACTTGGGTTTCGAACTGAAGTCTGACTGGTAAATGCCAAGGCAATATCAATATGGATATGCTAAGAATAATGAATCAGAATCAGGCACAGTTTTTAAAACATCAAATAATGTATGTAATTACTTAAAATTTTAAATTGTTATGCAATAATTTGATTTTTTTTTTTTAAGGCTAGCACATTAAGTATACCTCCCATTACAACTAGTTCAAGTATATGAGATTCCATTTCTGGTCCATATTACTCATTTTGCTTTCCTGGGTTCTGATCATCTCTTGTATTTTCATGTTTCCTATTTGTATTTGTTTGGCAGCTTTTCTCTCCTTTACAAAATTGGGTAGTCATGCTTCTCCAGTAACCTTGGTGAGTCAGTTCAACCTCTAATTACTTCAGTCTCCTTCCCTGCAAGAAAAGCAGTCAAACTACACGAACTCTCTATTGTTTTGCATCATTTCACAAGCACACAGGGATAAGGAGGGAAATAATTCTCCCAATGAAGCAGAACCACCGGTAACAGCTGGCAAAACTTCTAAAGACTCAGTCTGTCTTGAAAAACAGCCTCAAATTGTCCCTAAATAATAATTACCCCACCTGTAGCAGGACTATCTCACTGACTAGCTGCACTTGATGACACAATACCTGCTATTAACTCTCAGCATGGATATAAACATTGCCATAATACTTTTTAAAACCAACAATGTATCATTTGCACATCAGGACAACAGAATGTTAGTTAAGGCATAGAAAACACAAAAGGAATGGCTACCCTGTTCTTTGGTGACTCCATATCTAATTATTACCAAATACGTCTCCAGTCTTTAGACAAATTTAATTATTATAAAGGTGGTTGGACAAATAGCAAAGATTTGCTTTTCATGAACAAAGGGCACATCAAAACCGAGTTTATCCTTCCCAGTTACCCAACATTCAAAGCTTCTACTGCAGCCACTTTCTAGTCATTTTAGACCCCAGAGCAGTGTGACGATTTCATGCATAAGTTTCAACACGTTTTATTAATCTATTCTTCTTGTGCTTCATTTAAAACATTGGAAACTATAAAAAGATCAGCGTGTTAATCCTCTGCCAGGAAACAGGGGGAAAAAAAGTTAAAAACCTAACAACAACACGAAAAAAGCAAGAGCGCTGGAATCTCAGCTTTGAGGAAACACATGGGATGAAAGCATCCGCCCAAGCTCTAACCATTTGTCACATGGGACACTTCCCCTCGGGGTGAATCCTGGATGTCCCCAGGATGGAGCGAGGAGGTCGTGCGTGCGGGCGAGTGTGTGACTGCAGGGGGCCTTGGCGGCGCGAGGAGGCGACGCCGCCCCCTCCCTCAGGCGCAGGGAGGGTCTTCCAGGAAGCGGCGGACCTCGGCTGACTCCGCGGCTGCGGGTCCCGGGCTGCGGCCGCCGAGGCCGGCACGTAGCGCCGAGCGTGACTCAGCGCTGACTCATCGGACTCGCTGCCAGTGGATTTCCCCAGTCAGCTGCTCGCGCTCCTCCTGTCGCCGGGAGCTCGCAGGACTTCGCAGATACCGCTGCCTCCTTAGTCTTTTCTGCACAGCAGAGCAGTCCTGTCGCTTTAAACAGAGCTAGCCAGCTTTCACTGCTTTTGAATCCCTACCGAGCGGGGCACTGCCGTGCTCTGTTTTCTTTGCCTGTAAGAGTGCAATAGTCCACTAATCAAATTCTTTCATCAAAAGCGTGTTGGGACAAATCCCTGACATCGTCCTTCCACTGTGACTTCGAGGTGACCTCCACCCAGGTTTCACTTCCGTTGTGCCCAGCTCTCGTCTTATTTTTGTCCCTCATTTTGTGAATTTATCCTCTCACCAGGCTTGATAACTAACGTTGGCGCAAACCCACAATTGTGGTGACGCAAATCAGGTTGAAACTTGGCATCGGCGTGTGCAGGCAGTGAGGGACTTACTGTAAAAACTGGGGCCTTCATAAAGGCGTTCTTATCTGCCATCCCACTTGCTGATTAGATACCATGCTCATTTTCTGTCAGCCACTCCCCTTTGAAAGTTCCTGAGAAAGATTTAGATGAAACCTGTATTCAGGAGCTGTCGTGCTCATTTGTTCTTCCCCAGAGTTCAATCTGCAACGCGGCAGTAGGGCACCATTTCTCCAACTTTACCATGGACCGCCTGCATCAAAAGCGCCGCGGTAAAAATGCAGATTCTTGAAGCTCACCTCAAATTACAGACTCGGAATGTTCTGGCGGGGTGGAGGCATGGAGGCACCTGTCTGAGGGCGGGGCCTAGAAATAATCCATCGTGTTAACCAACTACCTATCAGTGATTCTTAGGTATATTTAGGTTTGAAGACTACTAGCAAGAGGGGGAGGGTGTGAGACATTATACTGGGTAGACTCTAGGACTCCTTACAATATAGAACACTGTGTTCTAAAATTGATGTTTAAGTTTTGATGGAAGGAAAAAATATTTCCAAATTTGGTTTTATATATTATATTGTTTGCTTTAACTGTATATTAATATAGACAAATTTTCTTTCTTTTTTTTTTTTTCTTTAAAGACACAGAGGGTCTTTCTGCGTTGCCCAGGCTGGCCTCGAAATCCTGGGCTCAAGGAACCCTTCCACCTCAGCCTCTCCAGTAGTTAGGACTACAAGCGTGCACCACCACTTGGCTCTTTCTTTTTCTCTTTCTTCCTTTTTTTTTTTTTTAATTTACTTATTTTGAGACATGGTCTCTCTCGCCCAGGCTAAAGTGAAGCGGTGGGATCTCGGCTCACTTCAGCCTCACCCTCCCCAGGATCAGGTGATAGTCCCACCTCAGCCTCCTCAGTGGCTGTGGTTACAGGTGTGTGCCACCATGCCTGAATAATTTTTGTATTTTTTTAAGAGACAGGGTTTCACCATGTTGCCCAGGCTGGTCTTGAACTCCTGGGCTCAAAAGATCCACCTGCCTCTGCCTCCCAAGGTGCTGGGATTACAAGGGTACACCACCACACCTGGCCAGCTCTTTTTTTTTTTTTTTAATTATAACTTTGTTTATAAAATAAAATCAAGTTTCTATAAATTTTCTTTATTTCAGAGTAATATTTCTTCAATCTGACTTTGTGTCAGAATTACCCAAAGAGTTATACAAAAACTCTAATTCCTTGACCAGCCCTCAGGCTTGAAGACACTATCTCTGAAGGTAAAGCCCCCCAAATAGGCTTTTTTTTTTTTTTTTTTTTTTTTTTTTTTTTTTTTTTTTTTTTTTTGTCGACATGGTCTTACCCTGCTGCTCAGGCTAAAGTGCAGTGGCGTGATCACTGCTTGCTGCAGCCCCAACCTCCCAGGGTTCAGGTGATCCTCCCACCTCAGCCTCCCAAGTAGCCAGGGCTACAGGCGCGTGCCACGCCTGGCTAATTTTTGTATTTCTTATAGAAATGGGGTTTTTCCAGGTTCCCCAGGCTGGTCTCAAATTTCTGAGCTCAAGTGATCCGCCCACCTAGGCCTCTCAAAGTACTGGAATTACAGGCATGAGCCATGACACTCAGCCAAAAATAGGCATTTTGAAATGCTTTCAAAGTTAGTCTTTGAACTTTTTCAAAGTCACCACTATTCCCAAGTAGTAACATCAGTAACTCCAGGGTAGTTGGCCTATATTGTTCCATTGTGGTGCTCATTCATCTCTCCGTCTGCAGTGTTTCATTTTGAAATCACCATTTTAAAAATAAAATTATGCTAAAAAGGAATCTGATGAGATAAAAGGAAAAAGATAAAAATTAAAAGTGACCACATAAAATATCAGCTCACTATTATATTCATAAATTCACTTATTTAGAAAACAAGGTTGAAATATTTGTATTCTAAATCTTTTGTGTAGGTGGGGAGAGCAGGTTGATTGGACAATAATCTTCAAGTCTATTTTGAAATTTTTAGATCAGGTGTGGTGGCTCATGTCCGCAATCCCAACACTTTGCAAGGCCAAGGTGGGAGGCAGGATTGCTTGAGCCCAGGTGTTCAAGACCAGCCTGGGCAACATAGCAAGACACTGTCTCTAAAAGAAAGAAAAAAAAGTAATTGTTTTCTCCTTGGATATTTTGTTTACTTCTTTTCTTTTCCTTCCCTCCCTCTCCTCCTCCCCTCCTCCTCCTCCTCTTCTTCCTCCTCCTCCTCCTTCTTCTTTCTTCTTTAGGGGAGAGGCACAAGACACAAGTTCCATGAATACTTATTTTCTTTTCATTTCACTGGGTTTTTCCATTCAATCTCTGTTAGCATTGTGGCAAAAAGCCAAAAAGCCTAGCTCTGAAACATGCCTTACAAAGACATCTCCTTGCTGACCTTTTTTTTTTCACTCTGTTGCCCAGGCTGGAGTGCAGTTGTGTGATTTCAGCTCACTGTAACCTCCACCTCCCAGGTTTAAGTGATTGTCTTGTCTCAGCCTCCAGAGTAACTGGAATTACAGGCGCACACGCCACCATGCCCAGCTAATTTTTATATATTTACTTCTTTATTTTTGAGATGGAGTCTCGCTTTGTTGCCCAGGCTGGAGTGCAGTGGTGTGATCTCGGCTCACCACAACCTCTGCCTCCTGGATTCAAGAGATTCTCTTCCCTCAACCTCCTGAGTAGCTGGGACTACAGGCACACACCACCAAGCCCTGCTAATTTTTGTCTTTTTAGTAGAGACAGGGTTTCACTATGTTGGCCAGGCTGGTATTGAACTCCTGACCTCGTGATCTGCCCACCTCAGCTTCCCAAAGTGCTGGGATTACAGGCATGAGCCACCATGCCCAGCCAACGCCCAGCTAATTTTTAGAATTTAATATAGTTTTATTTATTTATTTATTTATTTATTTTGACAGAGTCTCGCTCTGTCACCCAGGCTGGAGTGCAGTGGTACGATCTCAGCTCACTGCAACCTCTGCCTTCCTTCCCGGATTCAAGTGATTCTCCTGCCTCAGCCTCCCAAGTAGCTGAGATGCCCAGCTAGTTTTTGTATTTTTAGTAGAGTAAGGATTTCATCATGTTCACCAGACTTGTCTCAAACTCCTGACCTCAAGTGATCCACCCGCCTTGGCCTCCCAAAGTGCTGGGATTATAGGCGTGAGCTCCCACACTGGGCCTGGCTTTTTTATAGCCTTGATTCTCCAAGCCTGGTCCTTGGTCCAGCCGCATGGGCATCACTGGGGAACAGACTCTCAGACCCCATCCATAACTACTGAATCAGCATCTGCATGTTAGCAAGATCCCCCAGGTGATGTGTGTGAAAATTCAGGAACCACTGTCTTACAGTAATTGTAAGAGTTACAATCTAAGGCTGGTGGAGGAGGAAAGAAGAAATAAGTCTGGTTGTGGAGGGGACATGTATTAGTTTCCTAGGGCTGATATAACAAAATACCCCACAAACTGGGTGATTAAAACAATAGAAATTTATTCTCTCACAGTTCTGGAAGCCAGAAGTCCAAAGTGAAGGAGTCGGCAGAGCCATGTTCCTTCTGAAACTCTGGGTAGAATCCTTCCTTGTATCTTCCTAGCTTCCAGAGGTGACCATGGATACTTGCAGTTCCTGGGTTTGTAGCTGTATTACTTCAGTCTTTGCTCCTGTGGTCACATGGCATTTTCCCTGAGTGTCTTTCTTTTATGTTGTCTTCTTATGTTGGATTAGGGCCCAGTGAATACGTTGTAAATTGATTATATCTGCAAAGGTTCTATTTTCAAATAAGGTCACCTGAACAGGTACTGGGGTATAGGATTTCAATAAATTATTTTGGGGGACCCAATTTATCCCATAATAGGGAGATGTGGAGATTTTATTATCAATAAGTGGAAATGCATTATGTGAAAAAAAAAACTTAAAAAATAAGCATTATTTTAAAATAACCTGATCGTATTTTATTTTTAAATTTTATTTATTTATTTATTTTTGAGACAGAGTCTCACTCTGTTGCCCAGGCTGGAGTGCAGTGGCACTATCTCGACTCACTGCAACCTCTGCCTCCTGAGTTCCAGTGATTCTCCTGCTTCACCTTCCCAGATAGCTGGGATTACAGGTGCATGCCACCGTGCCTGGCTAATTTTTTTTTTCTTTTTTTGTATTTTTAGTAAAGACGGGATTTCACCATGTTTGCCAGGCTGATCTCGAACTCCTGACCTCAAGTGATCCATCTGCTTCAGCCTCCCAAAGTGCCGGGATTACAGGTGTGATCCACTGTGCCTGGCCTCAAGGGCAATTTAGCATCTCTTATAACATGATGCTGAGTTGAAAGAAAGAACTCAGTAGTTATTAATAATAATAGTCAAAGCTATGGCATACCTCTGGACAAACATACAAAATCGCACATGTTTAAATATGTATGGTACAAGGCAAGACAAACTTCTACCACAAAGGATTAGTTTGACCATAGAAAGTAAGCTCTAAAAAAAAAGGGAAAAAGCCGGGCATGGTGGCTCATGCCTGTAATCCCAGCTACTCGGGAGGCTGAGGCAGGGGGAATTGCTTGAACCCAGGAGGTGGAGTTTGCAGTGAGCTGAGATTGCGCCACTGCACTCCAGCCTGAGTGACAGAGCAAGACTCTTTCTCAAGAAAAAGAAGAAAAAGTGAAAAAAATAATTATAGCTAAAATTATAATCACATTAACAGGTAAACTAAAAATATCGTAGGACCAGGGCAAGAAAGAGAAAGGAATCCTTATAATCCCGGGAAAGGATAAGAGTAGGACCAGAGGGGCAGCTTCAAGGTAATAATGTATTTTTAAAAGCCCTTGACAGTTTGTAGTAGGAATCTCTTTTTGTCTGCCCTGCATTAATTCTCCCTCTTTCCTTTGAGAAGCCTCAAGTCATCCTGGCCAACATTTCTATGTAGGACTCTCAGCCACAGTGCTTGCCTTCTCCTTGTCCCTTCCCCCAAGGTTGAAACACAGGGCTATTTATGTCCTAGGCATCTAAATATGGAGTATAGTCTCAAAAATGAAGAAGGTGTTTGAAGCTGAGTCATTTTAGTGGTAGTGATCAGAGACACAAACCAGATATTTTGTTTGTTTTACCACTGAGAATCTGAGAGCAACCCTAATTGCTATCCTCCACAAGTCCCCGTTGTTTTTTTGTTTTGGTTCTTTTTTTTTTTAGACAGAGTCTTACTCTGTCACCCAGGGTAGAGTGACAACCTCTGCCTCTAGGGTTCGAGTGATTCTCCTGCCTCAGCCTCCCAAGTAGCTGAGACTACAGGTGCCCGCCACCATGCCCGGTTAAGTTTTGTATTTTTAGAAGAGATGGGGTTTCACCATGTTTGCCAGGCTGGTCTCGAACTCCTGAGATCCGATGATCTGCCCACCTAGTCCCCATTGTTTAGCTATTTTCTTTTGTTTGAAATCTTACCTAGTATCTTTCCAAATGTTATTTTATTAAAAAAAATTAAGTGTCAATGTTTAATTTGTATATTGTTATTTTTAGTTAGTTATAATTTATTTTAAATTATTTTTAATGGGCCCAGAGCTAGCCTCAGTTCATTTCTGTTGCTTACAAAGAAACCTAAGCAACAAAGATACTGGTGGAGAGAATACATACTGCTCCCACACTAAGACACCTGAAATAGTAGTCTGCATTCATGATAAATAAAATACGCACTCTTGAAATATAATGAAGCTCTTTTCAGTTTGTTTCAATGGATTTTACCATTATTGTCCTATATATTTTTTACATGTATTTACTTATTTATTTATTTTAGAGATGGAGGGTCTCACTATGTTGCCCAGGCTGGAGTGCAGTGGCTATTCACAGGTGCAATTATGGCACATTACAGCCTTGAACTTCTGCACACAAGCTAGCCTCCTGCCTCAGCCTCTTTAGTAGCTGGAACTACAGACATGCACCACTGCATCCAGCTAGCCCTATATTTCAAGTTGAGTCATTTTTCCTTTCTAACTACCCAAATTGCCAGTGGGTGAAAATGAGAGACTCTCTATTATCATGCTACAGGAAGACAACAATAATCTTTTAAACCTTTTATTTTTTATTTTTTGAGATAGGGTCTTGCTCTGTTGCCAAGGCTGAAGTGCAATGGCACAAACATGGCTAACCACAGGCTTGACCTCCTGGGCTCAAGCAATCCTCCTGTCTTAGCCTCCCAAATAGCTGGAACCACAGGGGCACACCGCCAAGCCCAGCTAATTTTATTTACTTTTTTTTTTTTTTTTTAAGATGGAGTCTCCCAGGATGGAGTGCAGTGGCTCAATCTTGGCTCAATGTAACCTTCACCTCCTGGGTTCAAGCGATTCTCCCACCTCAACCTCCTGAGTAGCTGGGATTTCAGGTGCATGCCACCACACCTGGCTAATTTTTGTATTTTTAGTAGAGACGGGGTTTCCCCATGTTGGCTAGGCTGGCCTCGAACTCCTGACCTCACGTGATCCGCCTGCCTCGGCCTCCCAAAGTGCTGGGATTACAGGCGTGAGCCACTTCACCTGGCCTATTTACTTATTCTTTTGTAAATATGGGGTCTTATCATGTTGCCCAGGCTGGTCTTGAACTCCTGGGCTCAAGCGATCTTCTCGACTAGGCCTCCTCAAATGCTGGGATTACAGGCATGAGTTACTGCACCTAGCCCCAATAATCTTCTTTATATTGTCTCCAAATGGTTTTCATGATAATTGCAATATTAAGATTAATAAAAGGTGCTCCAAACTTCCTCATTAGAGCTAGTTTACTAAGGGTCTAATTGGCATAATAGAAACAGAGTCATTGTTTTGCCAGGCTAAATGCGATCTTTTTTCTGCAAGCCAAGAAATAATTTTAGCCTAAAGCTTTCATATTGACTAACGCTAATTGTGTGTGCTTTGAGTTCTCCTGATAAAATTTAGCATTTATTTATTTATTATTCAGTCTCTGTAGAGATGGTCAAAATTTGCCAATGCTGGAGTCCAGGCTCAGTGGCTCATACCTGTAGTCCTAGCACTTTGGGAGGCCAAAGTGGGAGGATCGCTTGAGCCCAGGAGTTCGTGACCAGCCTGGGCTACATGGTAAACCCAATCTCTACAAAAAATATGAAAATTATTCGGGCGTGGTGTTAGGTGCTTGTAGTCCCAGCTACTTGGGAGGCTGAGGTGGGAGGATCACCTGAGCCTGGTAGGTTGAGGCTGTGGTGAGCTGTGATTGTACCACTGCACTCCAGCCTGGGTGACAGAGTGAGACCATTTCTTAAACAAACAAACAAAAAATTGCCAGTGCTGACTATATTGCAGGTCATTACAGTGAAGTATTGGGAACAGTTTTCAATTAATAATAATCGCACCTTGGATAAACTGCATTGGCTACCATACTGCCACTGCTCAAAGCTTTCTGATAGAATTGAATTTGACCAAGGTATATCAGCTTCTCAGAATCCTTACTGCTTGCTCTTATAAGTCTCCCTCTCTTGACATGCTTGCATCAATGGCTGCATGGTGGATATGGTTTCATTTCACTGGAGTGTAGGGGGCATATCAGGAAAGTAAATCCAAAATGGTAACTGATTTTGAGATTACAGGGAATCATGAATGCCATGATAAGGACTCCACACTTAAACAGAATGCGTTAATGGATTTTGACCAAAGTCAAAACCACAAACTGTTTCTCCTCTGCCACAACAATCAACACTTCTGAGTGAGTGTGGGGGAGGGGTTTGCCCACACAACAAGCAAGCAATCATTTCTGCAGTGGATACCAGCTGGGTGTCCTCTAATTCAATTCTGACACTATCTACTTGAAGATAGTGTCAGATCCCACAGGCTGAGACCTACATCCCCAAAACTGCCCCTCTCCCCACTTCCGTTGCCAGTCACAAGCCGCAGCTTGTTCTACCTGTGTTTCTGATCAGCCAGCTATAAACTGGGGATCCTACAGCCTCCTCCTGGGTTTATCTATTTGCTAAAGCAGGCTAGAGAACTAGGGGAAACATTTATGTTGTTTACTGGCTTATGATGAGGGATATTACAAAGGATACAGATGAAGAGATGCATAGGGAAAGGCCTGGGGCAATGGGAGCAGAGCTTCCACGCCCACCCTGAGCACACCACCCTGTAGAACATCTGCATGTTCAGCTATCCAGAAACTCTGTGAATCCTTCTCTTGGGTCTTTTGTGGAGACTACATTGGATTGGCATGATTGCTAACTATGTGGAAATGTGATTGGACACCAAAGCATGATCTCATGGTAATGGGCTGAGAGGGAAAACTCAGCAAGGCCTGTCTGTTTAGATTTTTCTTGACCTTTCTGTGCAGCATTTTTTCCTCCAGGGTATGGGGCATGAATTCTTCTGAAAGGCAGGGGAAGATTAGGGTCCTTCCTTGGGGACAAAAAGGAGCAGGTGAAAGAAGGCAGGAGAAGGCCGGGAGCGGTAGCTCGTGCCTGGAATCCCCGCACTTTGGGAGGCCAAGACGAGTGGATCACCTGAGCCCATGAGTTTGAGACCAGCCTGGCCAACATGGTGAAACCCTGTCTCTATTAAAAATACAAAAAAATTAGCTGGGCATGATGGTACATGCCTGTAGTCTCATCTACTCGGAAGGCTGAGGCAGGAGAATCGCTTGAACCTGGGAGGCGGAATTGCGGTAAGTTGAGATTGCACCACTGCTTTTCAACCTGGGTGATAGAGTGAGACGCTTCCTCAAAAAAAAAAAAAAAAAAAAAAAAAAGAAGGGCAGGAGAAGATGAAAGAAAAAGATTCTGCTTTCTGAGGCTTGCTTCTGAGGCCTTAAGTGCCTCAACATTATAACAAAATATTATAACGAAAGCTATGAGAGTTATGAGCCGGGAACTGTGGATTAAGATCGATATATAATTGCATGTCCTTTTCTGCAATCTATTATTTTTCCTAGCGTTTCTAATTTTAAAAAATTTTTTTATCGACTGTAATTTCTTCCAAAGTTCTCCAACATACTACTTGGTCTATGGAAACTTTTCTTTCTAGGAGACCTCCAGCCTCTGGTATCCCTCTGGCCTCTTTGAACTGATTGCTTTCTAGCCCTGTTGAACAGCTATTACTTTGAGACTTCTGTACATTCAATATTAGGCTGGAGCCACTGTCTTCTAGATCCCATATCTTCATTCCTTGACTTATTCCCTCTACTCTCAAGTATCTTTAAAGAGAAAATGCCTAAAAGATAAACTTACTAATGCCTACATATCTAAATATGTTTTTTGTTGTTACATTTAATTGATTATTTATTTATTTATTTTGAGATGAACTTTTACTCTTGTTGTCCAGACTGGAGTGCAATGGAGTAATCTTGTCTCACCACAACCTCCGCCTCCCAGGTTCAAATGATTCTCCTGCCTCAGCCTCCCAGGTAGCTGGGATTACAGCCATGTGCCACAATGCCCGGCTAATTTTGTATTTTTAGTAGAGACGGGGTTTCTCCATGTTGGTTAGGCTGGTCTTCAACTCCTGACCTTAGGTGATCCACCCACCTCGGCCTCCCAAAATACTGGCATTACAGACATAAGCCACTGCAACTGGCCCATTTAATTGATATTTTAAGCTATCTAGAATTCTTGATTGAAATCATTTTCCTTCAAAAACCGACAACATTGCTTCATTGTCTTAACAGTATTGCAGATGAGAAGTCAGATGAAAGCTTGAATTTTAATTCTTTATTTTTTCCATTCTAACCTTTGAATTTCTTCTCTTTCTTCTTCTTTTTTTTCTCTTGTTTTCAAAGAGGGGATCTTGCTGTGTTGCCCAATCTGGTCTTGAACTCCTGGGCTCAAACAATCCTCCCATCTTGGCCTCCCAAAATGTTGAGATTACAGGCATGAGCCACTGCACCCAGCCTTCTTTACCCTTTTCTTTTCTTTTTTTTTTTTTTTTAAGTGAAAGCAAGTTTATTAGGAAAGTAAAGGAATAAAAGAATGGCTACTGCGTAGACAGAGCAGCCTATTCTTTATTTTTAGTTTAGCTATTCCTAGCTTTCTGTAATTTTAGGGTATTGTTTTCACTACAGGGTATTCCATTTATTCTGCTCACCATTTAGCAGAAACTTTCAGTTGGAAAATTCATGGTTCTTCAATAGAATTTCTCTGATAAACTTATTAGCACTTTATCAGAGAAAAAGATGAAGAAATAGGTGTGTAAATACATTTTCAGGCTGTAAAGCTAGGATTTATAGGCACAAGCTAAACAATCTATCCACTTTTAACAATTTGTGAAGATAATTAAAAGACACACATAGAGCATTCCAAAACTAAATGTAGCAATCTACTGGTGAAAAATTCCTAGTTTTCTTTCAATCAAGTGTCCTACTTCCTTAAATGTAAAAGAGCAAATTTCAAGTATACATCCCATTCTTATTCACTACATCTAAACACAGGTGAAAACAAAACAAAACAAAACAACAAACTCCCTGCAACAATGGTATGTACAACTCTTCATAAGGCTTATATCCTTACTAAAATATTGTAGCTCATGCAGTTCACTTTCTATTAATAGAACAGCCTGATGACTCATTTTGCACATTTAGAGTGTAATGAGGATTTCCAGATCTGCAATACCTGTGATGACCATAAATACCTCCTTCAAATTAAAGCACATTTTAAAAAATAGTTCTTTGAAATATTATTTTGAAAAAGATAAGATGATTTATGTACAGTAATTTTTATGCATTTTAGTGCATAGTTTTGTAAGCTTTGACAAATGCATAGAGTCATGTAACCACCACCACAATCAAAACACCAAGTAGTTCCTTCACTCCTCGAAGTACCTCCTACCTCCCCCCACCTCGCATCCTTTTGAAATCAAACCCAACCCTGCCCTGCAGCCCCTGGAAATCACCCATTTGTTTGTTTGTTTGTTTTCTATATAACGTTGCCTCTTCCAGAATGCCATGTAAATATTATCAAAGAGTATGCAGACTTTTGAATTTGGTCTTTTTTCATTTAGCATAATGAATTTGAGATTTATCAGTTTTCCTCAGTATATCAGTAGTCTGTTCCTTTTTATTGCTGATAGTATTCCATCTTATAGATATGCCAGAGTCAGCTTACCCAAATATTGATATTTAACCATTTATCAAGACCTTATTTTATAGACGAGGTTAGTTTCATGACTTTTGAAATTATACTTTTTTTTTTTTTTCTTGAGATGGAGTCTCACTCTGTTGCCCAGGCCAGAAAGCAGTGGCACTATCTCGGCTCACTGCAACCTCCACCTCCGGGGTTCAAGTGATTATCCTGCTTCAGCCTCCCAAGTAGCTGAGATTATAGGTGTGCGCCACGACGCTTGGCTAATTTTTGTATTTTAAGTAGAGATGGGGTTTCACCATGTTGGCAAGGCTGGTCTCCAACTCCTGACCTCAAGTGATCCACGTGCCTGCATCTCCCCAAGTGCTGGGATTACAGGTATGAGCCACCACCCCCGGCCTATGCATTTATTAAGAAGGAAAAAAGGAGCCAGGCGTGGTGGCTCACGCCTGTAATCCCAGCACTTTGGGAGGCCAACGTGGGTAGATCACGAGGTCAGGAGTTCAAGACCAGCCTGGCTAACATGGAGAAACCTCGTCTTTACTAAAAATACAAAAAAATTATCAGGGCGTGGCGGTGGGCGCCTGTAATCCCAGCTACTCAGGAGCCTGAGGCAGGAGAATCGCTTGAACCCGGGAGGCAGAGGTTGCAGTGAGCCGAGATCGCGCCATTGTGCTCCAGCCTGGGTGACAGAGCGAGACTTTGTCTCAAAAAAAAGAAGGAAGAAAGGTGCATTCTCAAAATGCCTTAAATTCGTTAGTTACTTGGGATTTATTTGACTATGTATTAGATATAACTGTTTCAAAAGATATGTTTTTTCATATACTGCAGAAAACAATAGATATTTGTTCAACTCTCTAATTGTATTAGAGTGTGCATTTGAAATGTGTATTGTGATTCAAAAGTTTTCTCTACCTAGAAGGGGAGTACAACACATGGGATTATTATTGCTGATGACACCGGATGATATTTTGCCTAAACTCCTGAGGTAAGTGTTCTATGAAGACCCCATTCAACCCAGACCTTTGAAATGGCTCACTTCCCATTTAAACCCTATTAATCTTTTACCTCATGGAGGCAACAGGTGGTTTAGAAAAGAGCCAATAGAAAGATAATTTTTGTCCTTCAGGATCAGTGCCAATGGAAAAAAGTGACCTGAAATACAGATCTCAGGCCTGACATGATGAAAATCTAATGCCACAGCTGTTGTCTCTCAGAACTGTCACTCATCATGTTTTAATTTCACAGTTTTGATTTAATCTTTTCTAAATACAGCACTGGATAAATACAGAACAAGATAACAAGAGTTCCCAGCAAAGGAGCCAGGTTGGTATTCATACTATCCTCTTTTCACCTCCTCCCCAGCCCTTCAGGTTTTATTTTCTGTGGTGATTGCATCTCCAGCACCACAACTTTTTGTATTCGTGAGGGACAGGGCTTCTCTACTAGCTCTTGAGCCTAACAAGAATCCTAGTGGTTTCATTTCAGTGTGATTTATTTATCTTTCTTATCAGGCTAACCAGAATGCTTTTATCAGCCATGTTAATTTGTAACACACAGTGGAATTAGGTTTGCAGGTAAAAAAAAAAAGAAAAGAAAATTTTCAGTGATGTACCCCTAAGAGCCCCTCTTTTCTAAGCTCTATAATGAAAAAAGTAAGTTAAATAAACCAACAAATAAAAGGAATGAGTAATACTTGAGAGCTGAGTCTCGAAAGATGATTAGCTGTTGGCCCACCTTTATAAGGTTTTGGTGAAATTCCTTATCATACATTTTTCTATAAATTAAGTAGCCATTCTCAAAGTTTGTATTGCAGAATAAATCACAGTGAATTGAAAGGAAATAATTATGTATTAAAAACTATAATTGGCAAGCATTATGCTATAGAGATTTTATATATTTCATTTTATGTTATCTCAATAACTGTGAAATATTAATTACAAAGCCACATTTAAAGAACTACATTGAGTTATAATTTACATACAATAAAATGCACCCATTCTAAGCATACAATCTTGATGAACGTGTATGCTTGAGTAAACCACTACTACAAGATATGGAGCATCCTCCCCGTCACCCACAGGCCTCCCTAATGTCTCTTTTCAGTCGATTCTGCCTCCACCCTCAGCCCCAAGCAACTGATCTGCTTTCTATCATGACAGATTGCTTTTGCCTTTTTCAGATTATTCTGTAAACAGTGTGTACTCTTTTTGGCCTGGCTTTCTTACTTAGCATAAACTTTTTGAGAGTCATCAATGTTGTTGCATGCATCTGTAACTTGTGTTTTTTGTTTTTCCGCTACTGATTACTGAGTTTTATTTCATTTTATGAATACTCCACAATTAGTTTATCCATTTGCCTGTTGATGAACATTTGGATTGTATCCACTTTAGGGCTATTTTGAGTAAAGCTGCTATGGACATTTGTACGTAAATCTTTATGTAGTATTCATTTCTCTTGGGCAAATATCTAGGAGAAAATGCCTGGGCTGTATGATTAAGTATATAATTTTAGTCATTTTAGTGGGTTTGTAGAGGTATATCATTGTGATTTTAACTTGCAGCTTCCCGAAGACTAAGGATAAGATTAAGGACATTGAACAATTTAATTTATCACTATTTCATATGTTTTGATGCTGTTGTGAATGTAGTTGTTTCTTTAATTTCATATCCAAGGGATCTTGGTTAGTATCTAAAATACAATTTATTCTTTAATATTGACTTTATTTCCTATAATTTTGCTAAATTCACTTATTTGTCTCAGTAGTTTATTTGGAATTCCTTAAACTTTTCTATATGCACAATCATATTGTTGATGGGTAAATACAGTTTTACTTCCTCCTTTCCAATCTTGCTTTGTATTTTTTTTCTTGCCTTATTGTAATGACTAGGATTTCCAGTACTTTGTTGAATATATATGATAAATGCAGACTATCCCTTCATCTTTGGAGGAGAAATACTCAATATTTCAATGTGATGTATGATGTTACCTCTAGGTTTTCCACAGTTGCCCTTTATCAGATTGAAGATGCTCTTTTCTATCCTATTTGTTAAGAGTTTTGCCACGAAGGGTGTTGAAATTTGCCAGATACCTTTTCTGTATCTACTGAAATGATTATATATTTTTCTCTTATTTATTCTATTAATATGGTGAATTACATCGACTGATTTTTTTCTTTTTTTGACAGAGTCTCACTCTTGTTGCCCAGGCCGGAGTGCAATGGCATAATCTCAGCTCACTGCAACCTCTGCCTCCCAGGTTCAAGTGATTCTTCTGCCCTAGCCTTCCAAGTAGCTAGGATTATAGGTGTGTGCCACCACATCTGGCTAATTTTTGTATTTTTAGTAGAGATGGGGTTTCACCATGTTGACCAGGCTGGTCTTGAACTCCTGACCTCAGGTGATTTACCCACCTTGGCCTCCCAAAGTGCTGGGATTACAAACATGAGCCACCGTGTCTGGCCATATCAACTGATTTTAAATGTCAAATCAAGTTTGAAATCCTGCAATTACAAATACATAGTCATGGTCATGACATATTAATCCTCTTTATGTATTGCAAGATTGATTTTCTAATAGTTTAAAGATTTTTTTCCATTTGTCTATGTTCAGGAGAGATTAATCTATAGTTTTCTTTCTCATGATGTCTTCAACTGGTTTTGGTATTGACATAACAGTGGTCTTGTAAAATAAGTCAAAAACAGAAGTCACACCTTCTGTTTTTCTTATGCAGTTTCTGTGGACTTGGTATTACTCTTTTATTGACTGTCTAATATAGTTCACTAGTAAAGCCATCTAGACCTGGAGTTGTGTGTGTTTATGTGTGTGAAAGTTTTTAATTTGAATTTAATTTCTCTAATACATATTTGACTATTTCTATTTTCTATTTTCTATTAACAAAATTAGTAATTTGGGTCTCTCAAGTAATTTGTTTACCTAACCATTGAATTTATTGGCAAAAGGATGTTTAAATATTCCCTTATTTTATGTTTAAATATTCCTATTTTAATGTTTGTAGGTCTGTAGTGCCACCCCTTCTTCTTCATATGAGTAACAAAGTGCTATAATATTTGCTTTCAGGAGTTATGAATCTTTTAAATAAAGTGAGGAAATGTATGTGTGTACAATATACTACATATCTGTTTACCCACACAGTTACCATTTCCAGCATTCTTCTTTCCTACCTATAGATTCCAGTTATGATCTACGTAGTTTAGGTGTTAGCCAAGGATTGCAGAAATTTTTAAAATTCAATCTGGAGTAGCACTCTCTGTAGTTCCCTTAATCACAGAGCTACCCCTTCTCACTCTCCACAAATTTCCAACTATTCCTCCAGCATCTCAGGCCATTAAGCCTTCAGCTTTCTGCTGCCTCACGCTGCATTCGGGTTGGGAATATACTCTGTCAAGGACCAACAAAGTCACAGATCTTGCCTGAGATAGTTCTGATACAATGTTCAGATACATTATTCTCTCTTTTCTACCTATCTTTTGCTATCCCCATGTGGTCTTTTCTACTTATCCATAATTTAGCAGTGAGCTAGGGATTTGGGTAGAGTTTATACTCAGAATTTGGGCCTTTATCTTTTGTGGTTTCCTTCCTTCTAAGATTTCCTCCTAAAGTTCCAGCTACTCTGAAAGCTCTGTACTCTGTCTTCTTCCACCAGTAATACTGTAGTTTTCTGTCCCAGGAGCTTTGGGCATTGCAAACTGTCCTCAGGCAAAACACACACACACATACACACACACACAAAAATTGCAATTCTTACCTGCTGCTGTTACAATCTTTCAAGAATAAACTGTGTGCAACTTCTGGTTTTCTCCAGAGTCTTCAAATCATTGTTTTAAATAAATGTTTGTCCAGCTTTTATCATTGTTACCTGCATAAGGGTTCACCTGACCACTTTATAATGCCATAGCTAGAAACTTAACCCTCGACTTTCAGCATTTGGCTTTACAATCGTACACTGAAATTGTTTCTTATATGTGTGCTTTCCACAGATTGATCGGACCATTCTCTCTATAGGTATTGGGAATGATATTTTTATTTGTATGTGCCTTAAATGCCTAATTTTATTGCACATAAATTTATTTAATATTTGCTTGACTTGAATACAAAGGTAAATAAAACTTGGCATTAAGGACTTGTCTAATGTGGGAAAATAATAAATAGTGGAGTATGTATAATGAATTGCTGTTATGCCAGAAGTGGTTAGAGGGTACCATGGATCACAATGAATGTTAAGGGTCAAGACCTCAGAGAGGTTGGAGAAAGTCTTTACAGAATTAGCAACCCAGCTACTCGGGAGGCTGAGGTGAGAGGATCACCTGAGCCCAGTTCAGGTCCAGCCTGGGCAACATAGTGAGACCCCCTTCTCTAAAAAAGAAAAGTAAGTTAAATAAACCAACAAATAAAAGGAATGAGTAATACTTGAGAGCTGAGTCTTGAAAGATGATTAGCTGTTGGCCCAACTTTATAAGGTTTTGGTGAAATTCATTATCATACATTTTTCTATAAATTAAGTAGTCATTCTCAAAGTTTGTATTGCAGAATAAATCATAGTGAATTGAAAGGAAAAATTATGTATTAAAAACTATAATTGGCAAGCATTATGCTATAGAGATTTTACATATTTCATGTTATTATCTAATAACTGTGAAATATTAATTATTAGCCCTATTATAGAGATAAGAAAAAATAATTTTCAATTTGCCCAGTGTCAAGCAATTAACAAGTTATGTACATTCCTTCACCAAGTATTTTTAAAGCACTTGTTACATGCCAGACAGACATTATTCTTGGTGTTGGGTAATACAAAAATAAGCAACATAAAGTCCTTGGCCTTATGGAATTTACATTCTAATGGGGGAAGTCAGATTACAAACCAATAAACACATAAATATATGATGTTTTCATTGGCAATAAGTGCTACAGAGGAAAATTAAAAAGGCAAGGAGGTGATATGTTACTAGATATAGAGGATGATCAGAAAAGTCTTCTTAAAGAGACATTTGAGCAAGATCTGGAAGAAGTAAAGGAGGATGCCATGAAAATACCTGGGGGAACAGCATTCAGAAGGTAAAGAGGACAGCACATGCAAAAGTGCATTCTTTGGTGTGTATGAGGAATATGAAGGAGGCCAGTGGGGCTGCTGTGCAGTGCGAGATGGGGAAATGGTAGGAGATGAGATGAGATAGCTAGGGGAGCCCAGCTCATTCAGGGCTTTGTAGGCCAATGAACTTTTGAATGGATGAAATGAATGAAGCGGGAAATCACTGGAGGCTTTTGAGCATTAGAGAGGCATATTATGTCTTATATTTTAGAAGAACCACTCTGGTATGGAAAATAAACTATGGGGCAAGGGTGGAAGCACATAGACCAGCTAGGAGATTATTACGATTGCTCAGGTAGGAGATTGGACCAGCATTGTGGCCAGTGAAGCTGGAGAGAAGAATTTGGATTCTGAACTTATTCTGTGTGTAGTATTGACAATATTCCCAATGAATTGGAAGTATCTTTTGAAAGAAGAGCCAAACTCAGGTCAAGCTAATTCTGAACTCACACTTCCTCTAAGTGCCAGGAAAAAAAAATCTATTTAAAGAAGAAAAGCAGTGGAAAAATGCACAATTTGTACAGTTATACATACTGGTAAGAAACTAAGATGAAACTCACGGTCACTGGCAACTCTAAATTATTTTAATCACCCAAAATGTCTTCAAACTGAATTGCCCAGTGTGTCAACCTGAAGTACATTCCTTGTTATGAAAACGGATAATATACAGAGTGTATGCCAATTTGTGAATACTTTAGGATTCTGTGCATATAAAAATACTTTACTCAAGTTTGAAAAATAACTAAAAGTAAAATGAGATCATGACAATTCTGTGAAGTACAAGATGAACAACTATTAGTCCTACTATTCCATAAGTTATACATTTAAAGTCAGGATAAATATATGGCCCCTTTGGTCAAATCCAATTAATCAAGCACTAGGATCAGGGTCTATGGATTCTAATTATAGAGCAGAGATACTCTTTGATCAATTGCTGACTCATGCTCAAGATTGCCTGCCTTTTTGGCCTATTTTTAATTAAAGGTATCAAATATTTGATACCATACCCATGACAAGCATTTTGAAGCACCAATAGATGGTATAAGAAGATCCTACACAATGTTAGATTTAGAAGTGTCCACCAAAGGATAGCTCACTGAAGTACAAATAACTTGGAAGAACCAATTTCTAAGTCTTTATGTTCTATATCAATTATCCTAATTATTTTGAAACATCTATAATTTTTTTTTTTTTTTTTTTTTGAGATGGAGTCTTACTCTGCTGCCCAGGCTGGAGTGCAGTGGTGTGACCTTGGCTTACTGCACCCTCTGCCTCCTGGGCTCAAGTGAGTCTCCTGCCTCAACCTCCTGAGTAGCTGGGACTACAGGCATGCACCACCATGCCTGACTAATTTTTTGTAGTTTTAGTAGAGATGAGGTTTCACCATCTTGGCCAGACTGGTCTTGAGCTCCTGACCTCAGGTGATCCATCTGCCTTGGCCTCCCAAAGTGCTGGGATTCCTGGCATCTACTACCATGCCCGGCCATAAAAACATCTATAATTGTGTAGATTTCCTTACTACTTACTCTGCAGTGGCAAAATCTGTTTAAATATATGGGTGTTTCTTCGGTGGGGGGTGTTTAGAAATGCACACAGAAGGAACATTTGCAAACACATTTAAACAAACTTGTTTGGAGACTATGATTTTTACTTCTATGATGTTGAGCACATAAAATGACAATTATGTTTTTCCTCTAAAATAAAAAAAATAAAGAAAATGTTTAGACGTGAGGCGGCCATAGAATTTATCTGTACTGAAGCAATAGGGTTGTGTGGATTCTTATCTTCCGTTGTAAATATTTTGCACTTGTCTAGAGTAAGCCTCGGTAATTAGGCCATAATCGTAATTTGTCACTCTTTTTTTTTTTTTTTTTTTGAGACGGAGTCTCGCTCTGTCGCCCAGACTGGAGTGCAGTGGCGCGATCTCGGCTCACTGCAAGCTCCGCCTCCCGGGTTCACGCCATTCTCCTGCCTCAGCCTCCCGAGTAGCTGGGACTACAGGCGCCCGCCACCATGCCCGGCTAATTTCTTTTTGTATTTTTAGTAGAGACGGGGTTTCACCGTGTTAGCCAGGATGGTCTCGATCTCCTGACCTCGTGATCCGCCCGCCTCGGCCTCCCAAAGTGCTGGGATTACAGGCTTGAGCCACCGCGCCCGGCCCGTAATTTGTCACTCTTAAAGACTACAGCTGTGTGTATTTGCAAAGGTTAATGATAATTAGATTTTTCAATAATTCTGGGAGCATTGTTTACCAGACTAAGATGGCTAGCAAGACTCTTATTGTTTACTTGATATAAATATATTTTATTAAATATTTAAGACTACATAGCTACATAACTTTGTAAAGAAAGCTTTTAACCAAATTTTGGAAATTAAAGGTGAATTGTTTCTTTCTAAAGCTGTGATTTTAACCTTCAGAGTGCCCAGTCATATGCCATATACTATTTAATGTTTAATAAATAGATGTCATGACATCTATACACACATATATTTTAGTATTAAAATGTATATTATTGGTTTTTCCTTAAAACTATTCAGAAGGTAATAAGCAATTCTATTTCTATTTTACAGACAAAAGTATGAATATTTAAATGTGTAATAGGCTAAATCACATGAGTAGCAGAATGAGTACCAGAGCATGATTCATTAATTTTGTGTTTACAGATCAGTGAGCCCCAGAATAGTTTTGTTTCTGGACTGTTCTTTAGTCAGGGTGGATTAAACTACATCTGTATTTGCTGTTGGAGAGATTCCAAATGCACATTTTATATGGTATAAGTTGAAAGTGGAATAAAATGTTACTAGAAAAGATCACCTTTTCCAAATAAAGTCAAGGCTTTCAAAAGAAGCACAGTCTAGATTCATATAATTCTGGAACACCAGAATAAATAAACCAATCAATAAACTAATAAGTGAAGAAAGGTTTCTTAGTTACTCTTCCAGATTTTATGGCTGGTTGCAGTATCATGCTCATGTTAGTAAACAGCTTTGGGAAGCCTACTAGCCAACAGAAATGTGAACTAAAGATTATTCTCTGTGGAATAACATTAGTTAACATCAACCAGATAGCAAATTTCAATAAAATCATTTAAAATTGGAGAACATAACCCAATTTGGAAACTTCTGTTACCTATGCAAACAACAATGGTATTGAACACGTACTTTTTTTTGAGATGGAGTCTTGCCCTGTCGCCCGGGCTGGAGTGCAGTGGTGTGATCTCAGCTCACTGCAACCTCTGCCTCCCAGGTTCAAATGATTCTCCTGCCTCAGCCTCCTGAGTAGCTGGGATTACAAGCACCTGCCACCAGGCCTGGCTAATGTTTTGTATTTTTAGTAGAGACGGGGCTTCACTATATTGTCCAGGCTTGCCTTGAACCCCTGACCTTGTGATTCGCCTGCCTCGGCCTCCCAAAGTGCTGGGATTACAGGCATGAGCCACCGCGCCCGGCCTGAGCAATTATTTTATGTCCACCAGTGGTATAGGGTGATGAGATATGAGAGAGAAAAGTAAGCGTTTTTTGCCTTCAAAGAATTTATCATCTAGTTCTTCCTGACTATTTCATTTCAGGGTGGCCAATACAAGCTTTAGATGCTTCTTGATACCTTTATTTAAAGAACCAAATTTTGTCAGAATCATTCAACTCATCAGGTACCGTGGCTTACACCTGTATCCCAACACTTTGGAAGGCTGAAGTCAGAGGATCATTTGAACCCAGGAGTTCAAGACCAGCCTGGGCAACATAGCAAGACCCTGTCTCCACAAAAAAATTTAAAAATTAGCTGGGCATGGTGGGAAGCTGAGGTGGGAGGACTGCTTGAGCCTGAGAGGTTAAGGCTGCAGTGGACCATGATTGTGAAACTGCACTTAAGCCTGGGCAACAGAATGAGACCCCACCCCCACCCCCACCCCATCCCCCTAAAGAAAGAGAAAAAAAATCGCTCATCTCTTTTGGAAGTTATCAAGAAGTAAATGAAGGATAGTGAAAACATATACTGCAAAAAGTCCTTATTTTCTTCAGTTGGTGATGATTCAGTGACCTGTTAGAAAGATCCCAGTGTAGAAAAGGCCTTGACCAGTCAGGTGATCTTTGTGAACTCCTTCACCCTCAGAAAGGAAATAAAATATTGACTCTGCCTCCTGGCACTGGCAAGAAACATATGAATGCCTGTGTAAGTGCATACAAAGGACTGCAATGTCATTTTTCAACAGATTTCCAAAGCAGCAAAGAGCAAGCATTTAAACCACGCAATTGAATTTTAGGGAAAATGCTCAAAAATAAAATTTAACTAATTATTCAACTTTGTTAGGCACTCTGCCCGATCATCTTTCTTTTTTCCTACACAGCGCAAAACACTTCTTTGTGGTATTCATTTCAAGGAAAAAATAATAATTGTTGTGCCAAATTTTTGGTAAAAATTAATTAAAAACTTATCAGTCTACTAGATTTTTTATTGTTATTATTTTTTATTTTATTATTATTATTATTATTTTGAGATGGAGTCTTGCTCTGTTGCCCAGGCTGGAGTGCAGTGGCAAGATCTCGGCTCACTGCAAACTCCGCCTCCTGGGTTCACGCCATTCTCCTGCCTCAACCTCCTGCGTAGCTAAGTTTTCGGTTTTTTTTTTTTTTTTTTTTTTTAAGTGGAGATGGGGTTTCACCATTTTAGCCAGGATGGTCTCTATCTCCTGACCTCGTGATCTGCCTGCCTTGGCCTCCCAAAGAGCTGAGATTACAGGCATGAGCCACCGCGCCCAGCCCACAGTTACTTTCTAAAGTTTTAATAAGCAGTTACTATGTCTGTGTTTGCGTTTCAGTTTCCAGAATTTCCTTATATTGACTCCTTTTTTGTCCTCTTTGTCTTTATGGGTTTGTTCCTCTTTTTAAATCACTTTTCTGTCATTTTAATGAAATTTTAGAAAGAAAGTAAACACAAACACGTATTTGATTCTTTATCTTTACCTAGAACTCTATTCTTTACTTTTCATTATTTTAGTTATTACAGCAACCAGTCCAGAAGCTATGGGTAGTAGGATTTTACGAAATGTCCAAAGATAGATATCTTTCAAGGTGGTTTACGTTAGGCAGATCTAGGCTAATTATGAAAACTCCTATTTGGTTCTCAAAATTTTCCTAAGCTATTATTAACATATACAGCAGTTTATGCATTGCTTAAGTTGTCTCAGAAAAAACTACCCTCTGATTTTGTAGGTCCTAAAACTGAATTGTTCTATACATAATTTCCTTCACATTTTGAATTCAATGGGAGTCTTTTTCACTAATGTGGGCAAATTTATTCTTTAATCTATTTTTCACCAAAATGTTTTCTTTCTATCCATCTATCTATCTATCTATCTATCTATCTATCTATCTATCTATCTATCTATCTATTATCTATCTATAAAATATGGTATGGATGTTTTTTCCCTCTGTGATGGTTAATATTGTCAACTTGATTGAATCGAAGGATGCAAAGTATTATTCCTGGGTGTGTGTGTGAGGGTGTTGCCAAAGGAGATTAACATTTGAATCAGTGGAATGGGAAAGGCAGACCCACCCTCAATCTGAGTAGGCACAACCTAATTAGCTGCCAGCACAGCCAGAATAAAAGCAGGCAGAAGAATGCGAAAAGACTAGACTGGCTTAACCTCTCAGCCTACATCTTTCTCCATGCTGGATGCTTTCTGCCTTCAAACATCGGACTCCTAGTTCTTTAGCTTCGGGATTTGGACTGGCTTCCTTGCTCCTCAGCTGGCAGACAGCCTATTGTGGAACCGCACCTTGTAATCATGTGTGTCAATGCTCCTAATATAAAGGAGCATTTATATATATAAATATATATATAATCTTTATATATACATCTTTATATATACATTTCCCTCATGAGAACCCTAATCCACCCTCCAAATCTCATGTTGGAATATAATCCCCAGTGTTGGAGGTAGGGCTTGGTGGGAAGTATGTGGGTCGTAAGGGTGGATCTCTCTGGCTTGGTTCTGTCCTCTCAGGAATGAATGAGTTCTTGCTGTATGAGTTTGTACAAGATCTGGTTGTTTAAAAGAGCCTGAAACTTTCTCCTCTCTCTGTTGCTCCCTCTCTTGCCATGTGATATGCCAGCACTCCCTTCGCCTTCTGCCATGATTATAAGCTTCCTGAGGCCTCACCAGAAGCCAACCAAATGCTAGTGCCATGCTTCCTGTATACCCTGCAGAACTGTGAGTCAAAGAAACCTCTTTCGTTTATAAATTACCCAGTCTCAGATATTCCTTTCTAGCAGTGCAAACAGATAACACAGTATATTAAATTGCTTTTTTATGGCATACAAACAATGAGCAAGCCCTAAAAATTGTATTTTCAATAGCATCTCTATTCTTTTTTTTATAATAAAAATTATATTATTTTACTTATTTTACCAATCACTTATTCAAAGGACTACTTTCAGGTACATCTTAGTATAAATTCAATGTTTATAAACTTTATAGAGCTGGCCAGGTGCAGTGGCTCACGCCTATAATTCCAGCACTTTGGGAGGCAGAGGTGGGTGGATCATCTGAGGACAGGAGTTCAAGACCAGCCTGGCCAATATGGCGAAACACTGTCTCTATTAAAAATACAAAAATCAGCTGGGTGTGATGGCAGGCACCTGTAATCCTAGCTACTCAGGAGGCTGAAGCAGGAGAATTGCTTGAACCCAGGAGGTGGAGGTTGCAGTGAGCCAAGATGGTGCCACGCACTCCAGCCTGGGCAGCAAGAGCAAAACTGTCATAAAAAAGAGTTATCTCTGCTAGGTTATAAGTATTTGGACATCAAAAATAGGTTAATATTTATATTCATGTATTTCTTTCCATGTCTAATACAGTGTACTGTACCTTGACCTTGCACAATAAATGACTGTGCAATTGCTATTTCAGCATAATTACCATGCAGCAAGACTAGATTAAAAACTGCACTGGGCACAGTGGCTCACACGTGTAATCCCAGCACTTTGGGAGGCTGAGGCAGGTGGATCACGAGGTCAGGAGATCAAGACCATCCTGGCTAACATGGTGAAACCCCGTCTCTACTAAAAATACAAACAAAATTAGCCGGGTATGGTGGCAGATGCCTGTAGTCCCAGCTACTCGGGAGGCTGAGGCAGGAGAATGGTGTGAACCTGGGAGGTGGAGCTTGCAGTGAGCCGAAATTGTGCCACTGCACTCCAGCCTGGGTGACAGAGAAGAGAGAGACTCTGTCTCAACAACAGCAACAACAACAACAACAACAACAAAAAAAAAAAAAAAAAAAAAAAAAGCAGCTGTGGGGAAAATAGAGAAGTAAATACATTTTATGTCAGTTTTCTTAGAGGCTCAAAATTGTTGGCACTAGGTGCTTTTGAACTATGGTGAATGTGAGCCTATAAATAGGAGATTGTGTTGAAAGTGTTTATAAGATGCAATGGACACCTCTCACCCCAGAGCTCTTCCCCTGCTCTGTATAGTGGATCAAGTGCAGGCACAACAAGGACAAAATATTGCAGGTTTATTCGAAAGAGAATATTGGAAATGGAAGACACTAGGCAACATCGAAGCTAGGGGCTACTCTGCCAAGAACAGTGGAATTGAGTGATTTTTAACATATATTCTAAGAGCAGTCAGCTTGTCTTCCTATCCTTAGTTCCCAGAATGTTTGCTTCCAGCCTCTACTCTCTCTAGGCTGAAGAGTGGAAAAGTCATCTCTGGGGAACCTGATGAGTCAAGAAGACCTAAAGATCCTGATATCAGAGTTCCTCCAAAGAAACAGGCCACCCATATCACCCACCAAGAGTAAAGGACCCCCTAAATGTAGTACATCCAGAAGATGCTCAGAGCTCTCTATTAGCTTTCTAGTCACCTGCTCTTAGAGAATCCAAGGTCATTCAACATCTGAGAGGATCCTCTTATGTGAAAGACAGAGAGGGCAACAAGGAGATTAAGACAACATTGAAGGGATGGATACAGGCAGGAGGAGAACATGGAAATACTTTTGTATCTCTGATAGACAAGAGAGAATGCTGTATCCATAAAAGAGAACAGGTTGATGATCTATCTGTCTGTCTATCTGTCTATTTATCTATCTATCATCTATTTATCTGTCTGTCTCTAAAAAGAGTAAGAAATATATCCTCAATATTCAAATCACAAGAATATATATTAAAAAAATATTCAATAGAAGAGTTGAAGGCTGGGCATAGTGGCTCACGCTTGTAATTCCAGCACTTCGGGAAGTCGAGGGCGGGAGAGGGGGTGGATCGCTTGAGGGCAGGAGTTTGAGACCAGCCTGGCCAACATGGTAAAAGCCTGTCTCTACAAAAAATGCAAAAATTAGCTGGGCATAGTGGCACATGTGTGTAATCCCAGCTACTCGGGAGGGTGAGATGAGAGGATCACCTGAGCCTGGGAGTTAAAGATTGCAGTGAGCTATGATTGTGCCACTACACTCTAGCTTGGGTAACACAGTGAAACTTTGTCTCAAAAACAAAAACAAACAAACAAAAAGAGTGGAAAGATAACTATATAAATTGAGGACATCTCTCACAAGGTAGAGTGAAAAGACAACGAGAAGGATAATTACATAGAGAAAAGATTTAGAGGACTAAAGGACCAGTGCAAGAAGTTCAATATCTGACTAACGGGTATTTCAGATAGTAATAGGAATCTGAGGAGTTTTTTTTTAAGAAGAAAACAATATTCATAAAAGGAGATAAGAGAAAATGGATAGAAGAAAATATTCAAATAAGTAAATCAAGAGCATTTGTCAGAACTGAAGGGTATGAACTTCTACATTAAAAGGGGACTACGAAGGGACCCAAGCAGTAATTTCTTTTTTTTTTTTTTTTTTTTTTTTTTTTTTTTTTTTTTGAGACGGAGTCTCGCTCTGTCACCCAGGCTGGAGTGCAGTGGCCGGATCTCAGCTCACTGCAAGCTCCGCCTCCCGGGTTTACGCCATTCTCCTGCCTCAGCCTCCCGAGTAGCTGGGACTACAGGCGCCTGCCACCTCGCCCGGCTAAGTTTTTGTATTTTTAGTAGAGACGGGGTTTCACTGTGTTAGCCAGGATGGTCTCGATCTCCTGACCTCGTGATCCGCCCGTCTCGGCCTCCCAAAGTGCTGGGATTACAGGCTTGAGCCACCGCGCCCGGCCCCAAGCAGTAATTTCTAATTGTTTCAGTGGAATTTAAAAGATTGCTTTTTCAGAGACAAGGTCTCACTATGTTGTCCAGACTGGTCTTGAACTTCTAGGCTCAAATGATCCTCCCACCCTGGCCTCCCAAAGTGCTGGGATTATAGGCACAAGTCACCATGTCTGGCCTCAGTGGGAGTTTTTTGTTGTTGTTGTTGTTTGAGGTTGGGGGAGAGTTTTTTGGTCATATTTTCTTTTCTTTTTTGAGACAGGGTCTCACTTTATTGTCCAGGCTAGAGTGCAGTGGTGCAGTCACGGTTCACTGCAGCCCTGACCTCCCAGGCTCAAGCAATCCTCCTGCTTCAGTCTCCCAAGTAGCTGGGACTACAGGAATGCACCACCACACCTGACTAATTAAAAAAAAATTTTTTTTTTTTTTGTAGAGACGGATCTCACTATGCTGCCCAGGCTGCTTTTGATCTCTTGGGTTCAAGTGATCCTCCTGCCTTAGCCCCCTAAAGTGTTGGGATTACAGGCATGAGCCACCATGACCTGCCATGTTTTATTTCTAAATAAAATGGTTATATAGCTGCTTCGTGACTTTTCAGCTTTAGACATCATCTACTATATTAGTCCATTTTCACACTGCTGTAAAGAACTCCCCTGAGATTAGGTAATTTACAAAGGAAAAGGTTCAATTGACTCACATTTCCGCATGACTGGAAAGACCTCAGGAAACTTAAAATCATGGTGGAAGGGGAAGCAGGCACCTTCTTCACAAGTTGCCAGGAAAGAGAAGAGTGAGGAGGAACTTCCAAACACTTAACAACCACAGATATCATGAAAACTCATTCACTATCACTAGAACAGGATGGGGGAAACTGCCCCCAGGATCTTATCACCTCCCTCACTCAACACGTGGGGATTACAGGTCCCTCCCTCAACACGTGGAAATTACAACTGGAGATGAGATTTGGGTGGAGACACAGAGCCAAACTGTATCATCTATTGACTTCCTATTTTAGGATGAGCATTGTTGGACTCATTGCTTTCTTCATATGTATCTATCCTTCTCATCCTACCATTCACCTCGTATAATTACGTTTTAATTTTGGCTAAACCAGTATTCATAATTTACATTATTATGACTACATAAAAGCTGTTCACAGCTGAGACATGTAGCATTTTACAATTTCTCTGTTTCCCATATAAGCTTTTGCTTTCCTCTAAATTAATCTTTGTCTTATGTCTTCATTTGTGAGATTTGAAAGTTTAAGAATCGACCTATTTTCACTCACAATTCAAATACTGTCATTAAGAAATGATCTCCCCACTTTGATCTGCTCTCCTGTCTTCTGAGCCACTTCATTCTCAGGCAGGCATTCCTAGCAAGCAGGCAAGAAGCAACTTCAAGCTTACATGCTAGCAGTTTAGAAACCTCAGCAGATAAAGGGAGACTTTCTCAATAGCTCCAGGAAGAAAACCAATCTCTAACCAAGAGGATGTGCTTCTATTTTGCTTTCCAGAGTCCCACTCTAGTCAGAGGATGGTGTAAGTTTTGTGTCAGCATTTAGGATTGAGAATGAGGGAAGGAGTCTGGGCAAACAGAAAAAGATAATGGGCTTGGAAGAATATTATGTATTTTACGTTTGTATCTGTAACTATATTATAGCTCAAACTCAAAAAGGTGTTGTAATTGTACAGGCTAGAAGGGGATAAGAGTTCATTTAGTCCATTCTTCGGATTGAATCAGGGTCATAACCAAAGTATTCCAGATTTAACATTCAAAATTTGTTTATGTTGACCTCTATAAATGATGCATTTTGGTGGAAGAAACACTATATAATTCAATTTTTCAAGTTTAAAACGGCCCAGGGGGCTGGGAGTGGTGGCTCACACCTGTAATCTCAGCACTTTGGGAGGCAGAGGCAGGAGGATTGCTTGAGCTCAGGGGTTCAAGACCAGCCTGGGCAACATAACAAGACCCTGTCTCTACCAAAAAAGAAAAAAGAAAAAAAAAAAAGGTCTAGGAGATAAGGGCCTAGTATTATGATTTTAGAGTTAATTCAAAAAATGTGTATTGGTGCTCAAAGGGCAGAAGTTTATACATAAATCAAAATTAAGATGATATGAATTTATGGTTCCTATTCTTTTATGGCTGTACCATCTTATCTCTCTGAAGATATAAGCAACTTTAAGAAAGCATAGTTTGGCTGGGTGAGGCGGCTCATGCCTGTAATCCCAGAACTTTGGGAGGCCAAGGCAGACGGATCACTTGAGGTCAGGAGTTCGAGATTAGCCTAGCCAACATGGTGAAACCCCGTTTCTACTAAAAACACAAAAATTAGCCGGCATGGTGGTGCGTGTCTGTAGTCCCAGCTACTTGGGAGGCTGTGGTGGGAGGATCACTTGAGCCCAGGAGTTTGAGGTTACACTGGGCCATGATCATGCCTTGCACTTTAGGTTAGGTGATGGAGTGAGACCCTGTCTCAAAAAAAAAAAAAAAAATTGGAGTATATTTTAAGTATATTAAAAGTACAGAGAATAACACACAAAACATACATGTACCCATCATTTAACCTTTTGACGTATTTGCTAACTCTTTTAAAAATTACTTTTAAATTATGTTATAGACAGTTTTTTTTCCTCTTTTTTTTTTTTTTTTTTTTTTTTTTGAAATGGAGTCTCACTCTGTCTCTTAGGCTGGAGTACAGTGGCAGTGGCACAATCTCCACTCACTGCATCACTGCAACCTCAACCTCCCCAGTAGTTGGGACTACAGGCGCCCACCACCACATCCAGCTAATTTTGGTATTTTTAGTAGAGACAGGGTTTCACCATGTTGGCTAGGCAGGTCTTGAACTCCCAACCTCAAGTGATCCATAAGCCTCGGCCTCCCAAAGTGCTGTGATTACAAGCATGAACCACCACTCCCCGCCTATAGACAGTTTTAATAGTGTATAGTACATACCCATAATGGCTTAAGGAATAATAAGATGAATGCACATGTACTCTTTAGCAAACTTTAAAAAACAGAACATTCCTTCTGTCTTAGGAGGCTTCTGTGTTTCCCTCTCTAATGGTTGATAGTTTGACTGAGTACAGAATTCTAAGTTGGAAATAATTTTACCTCAGAAGTTTTAAAGACATTGTTCTGGCCAGGCGTGGTGGCTCACGCCTGTAATCCCAGCACTTTGGGAGCCCGAGGCAGGAGGATTGCTTAAGCTCAGGAGTTCAAAATCAGCCTGGGCACATAACAAGACCGTCTCTATTAAAAAAAAAAAAAAAAAGAAAGACATTGTTTCCATTGTTTCAATGTCTTCTGGCTTCCAATTTTGCCGTTCAGGCACCTGATGCCATTTGGATTCTTTTTCCTTTGTATATAACCTACTTTTCTCCTCTATGGAAACTTTTGCCCCCAGGGTTCTGATATTTCACAACAATGTACCTTGGTATGGATTTATTTTTATCAATGTGCCAAGCACACTCTATGAGTCCTTTCAATCTGGAAATTCATGAGCTTCTGCTCTGCTCAATGTTATTAGATTACTTTTTTGAAGATTTTTCTCCAGAACATTTCCTATGTTCCCTACTTTTATTTCAGGGTGGACATGATGGGCTGATGTCCTAACTTTCTTTCATTTTTCTCTCTTATCTCTTTGTCTTTTTGTTCTACTTTCTGGGAGATTTTCTCAATGTTATATTCATGCCCTTCTAACTTCTCATTTCTAGCATATTTATAATTTTTTTTTTTTTTTGAGACAGGGTCTTGCTCTGTTGCCCAGGTTGGAGTGCCATGGCGTGATCTTGACTCTGCAAGCCTTCCTCTTCCAGGTCTAAAGTGATCCTCTGACCTCAGCCTCCCAAGTAGCTGGCACCACAGACATGAGCCACTACTCCTGGTTAATTTTTGTATTTTTGGTAGAGATGAGGTTTCACCATGTTGCCCAGGCTGGTCTTGAACTCCTAACCTCAAGTGATCTACCTGTTTCAACCTCCCAAAGTGCTGTGATTACAGGTGTGAGCCATCATGCCCTGCCCATATTTGTAATTTCTAATAGCTCCTTTATTCCTGTTTCTTAAATAAAGTATCCTATTCTTTTATGGCTGCTCTGTATTATCTCTCTGGAGATACAAGCAACTTAAAAATTATTTTTCTTCTCTTTGCACGATCTCTGTTTCCTTGAGAACTTTTTTCTTTTTGTCATTTCTTTGTTTTGGTTTCTCTTTCACATATTCCTCAGTATTTCATAGTGATCCTTGGCTGCCTGCTTTCACTAAAAATGGGGTATTTAAGAGATTGTTTGAGTCGGGCATGGTGGCTCATGCCTGTAATCCCAACACTTTGGGAGGTTGAGGTGGGTGGATCACTTGAGGCCAGGAGTTCAAGACCAACTTAGGCAACATGGCAAAACCCCATCTCTACCAAAAATACAAAAATTAGCCAGGTGTGGTGGTTCGTGCCTGTGGTCCCAGCTACTTGGGAGGCTGAGGTGGGAGGATCACTTTAGTCCCTGAAGGGGGAGGCTGCAGTGAACTGTGATTGTGCCACTGCACTGCAGCATGTTCGACACAGTGAAACCCTGTCTCAAAAAAAAAAAAAAAAAAACAACAACATAATTTGGAGTTCCATATCCATGTCTGGGAGACTTACTGACCAGGAGCTTTATTATGAGGTGTTTTGGCTACAACATTTTATTGGGGAAGCCCTGACTATAGGTATTATACCTTATATTATATATATTATATTAATAGTTATATTATTATATATATTATATTAATAGTTATATTGTTATGCCCAGACCGTTTGTTCCCCAAAGAAGACCACCAGAGTCCAGAGTCAAAGCCAAGCGGCAAGGATCTTTATTACAAGTTCGAACTTGGTCCCTCCATTCCACAGCATATAAGAGGGCCTCGAACAATGCGAGTGCTTGCTTTTTATAGCCCGATGTAAACAGGATATGTAAAGTTACAGGGAACAAGGTAATTCTCTCGGTTACAGCATTACAATTGGTTAACATTATACATTTAGCATTCCTTATCGGAGATCTCCCAGGTGATGTTTTTCTGAAGTTTGAAAGAAATATGGAGGAATGTGTTTGTGCTGGGCTCAGGAAGTTGGGAGATATATGGGGGATGTGCCTCATTCCTTTCAATATATATAATATATATTATATATAGTTTTATATAATATATATATATAATATATATATCTTATAGTGCCTGTAAGTATTTTTATGAGACCTGGAAAAGAGTTTTCCATATTCCTGCCTTGCAGGTAAAAACTGGTGGCTGATGTTTCAGTCAGAAGGCTGGTGGAGAAATGGTAGTGTCTCAATATTTAGTATGTAACCATTTTATTTAATCTGTTTTCAATATGGTAGCCTGCTCTCACAGTGCCTTGTGCCCTCTAGTCAAGTTCTATTCTCTCTAGGTGATGAACCTTCCGTGTTGTGCCGAAGTAAGAAAATGGCAATCCCTTGACTACAAGGAGTTGCAAGGCTCTGGATATATAACTGCTTCTTCAACATTGACTCAATCTTCCTTTTTAAGGCCCAACTTTATTCCCACTTCCAAAATTACCAGACATAATTACTGGGAGCTGTTTGTGGATTTTGAGGCATATGTTGCATTGCTGTTTAAATTTCTCTACAATCATTGTAGAGTAGGAAGTTTTTTGAATTATGCTAAACCCATTTGGTTTCAGATTGCTATTCAAATTTCTCATTCTTTCTGTGCTTGTAGACAAATCTTTCTTTTTGTTTGTCTTCGTGTTCTACAGTTTAACTAGGATGGGTTTAATTGTAGGCTTCGGGCGGGGCGCGGTGGCTGAAGCCTGTAATCCCAGCACTTTGGGAGGCCGAGACGGGCGGATCACAAGGTCAGGATATCGAGACCAGCCTGGCTAATACGGTGAAACCCCGTCTCTACTAAAAAAAAAAAATACAAAAAAAACTAGCCGGGTGAGGTGGCGGGCGCCTGTAGTCCCAGCTACTCGGGAGGCTGAGGCAGGAGAATGGCGTAGACCCGGGAGGCGGAGCTTGCAGTGAGCTGAGATCCGGCCACTGCACTCCAGCCTGGGCGACAGAGCGACACTCCGTCTCAAAAAAAAAAAAAAAAAAAAAAAAAAAAAAAAAAAAATTGTAGGCTTCGTTTACCTTGCATTGTGTTCCTTATGTTCCTGAATGTGACGATTTGTGCCTTTTATCAATTCCAGAATATTATCAGCCACCTTTTTTTTTTTCCTTTTGAGATGAAGTCTGGCTCTGTCACTCAGGCTGGAGTACAGGGGCGCAATCTCGTCTCACTGCAACCTCTGCCTCCCGGGTTCAAGCAATTCTTCTGCCTCAGCCTCCTGAGTAGCTGGGACTAGAGGCACGCACCACCACGCCCAGCTAATTTTTTGTATTTTTAGTAGAGACGGGGTTTCACCATGTTGGGCTAGCTGGTATCGAACTCCTGGGCTCGTGATCTGCCCACCTCGGCCTCCCAAAGTGCTGGGATTCCAGGTGTGAGCCACCGTGCCTGGCCAAAAATAACTTCTTTAAACACATTTGACATGCTTATTATCATTTCAGAATCTATGTCTTTGCAGATTTACTTCTGTTGTGGTGATAGCATTTTGCTTTCTTTTTGTTTTTGTTTCTCTTGCTCTCAGTGTCTTCTTTTGTTGTTTTGAGATTTTTCTAATCTATACTCCCGTTCCTTGGAAGTTTATCTGTGAAAACTCTTTGAGACCTAGATTTAAAACATCTACAAGTTCTTCTATCAGTACCACTTGGAAACACTGCCAACCTAGAACCATTTTAATATAAATTTTTAGTTTGGGCATTTCAAACCATACAGAGAGTGTAAATTTTGACCTTAAGTTCAGGTTCAGGGCCACTTGAGGTTACATATTATCAAGAGCGATCTCTCACCCTCATCCATAGTTAAGACCAAGGAAAGCAAGTTTCTTTACTATTTTCTTTTGTCTTAGTTGTCTTATTAAAGAGAACAAAATTGTTTCTGGTTGGAGGAGGGTCTCAAATAAGAATTGCAATAGTTAATAGGCCCTCATGTTTATCTTTTTTTTTTTTTTTTTGAGAAGGAGTCTCACTGTGTTGCCCAGGCTGGAATGCAGTGGGGCAATCTTGGCTCACTGTAACCTCTGTTTCCCAAGTTCAAGCGATTCTCCTGCCTCAACCTTCCAAGTAGCTGGGATTACAGGTGCCCACCACCACACCCTGGCTGTTTTTTGTATTTTTATTAGCAATGGGGTTTCACCATGTTGGCTACACTGGTCTCGAACTCCTGATCTGCCCGCCTTGGCCTCCCAAAATGCTGGTATTACAGGTGTGAGCCACCACACTTGGCCTTTTATCATTTGTACTAAACCATAAATCCGAAGCTTTAGACCCCCTAGAATTTGTAGATTTCAATGTGCTACATCCCACCCCCACTCCAGGCAATGAGTGGCGTACACAGCAGTGTTTAGTTCTTGTTCACATCACAGTTCTTTATGGAATAGTCAGGTCTTCCCAGAGACTCTCTTCCAAGCTTTCCACTACCTGGAACATTGAGCTTTCAAAGGTATTACAAAAGTGTCTGTAGGAAAAATTGTAGGATCAAGAAGGATATTTTCAAGGCCACACTTCTGCTTGTGTTTTATTGCCAGATTTTTGCCCCGATCTAACTCTATATGAGGCCAATAGGCCATGCATGGTGGTTCATGCCTATAATCTCAGCACTTTTGGGAGATGGAGGCTGGCAGATCACTTGAGGTCGGGAATCCGAGACGAGACTGGGCAACATGGCGAAGCCTCATCTCTACTAAAAATACAAAAATTAGCAGGGTGTGATGATGCACACCTGTAGTCCCAGCTACTCAGGAGGCTGAGGCACCGAGAATCACTTGAACCTGGAAGGCAGAGGTTGCAGTGAGCCAAGATTGTGCCACCGCACTCCAGCCTGGGCCATAGAGTGAGAATCTATCTCAAAAAATAAAATAAAATAAAAATAAACTTATAGGAGGCCAAGAAATATAGTCTTATGTGCTGAGGAAAAGGAATTAGTGAACATATAGCATTATTTCTGTCACCAAGGAGTGCCTGGGGGCTCTAATGAATCTAGAAAATGTACATTTATGAAATGAAAAGAAAAAAATGAGTAAGAAATCAGTGAAATAGTTTATAACCCATCTACTGCATTTGAATTTATAATATGTCAAATCTGATTCAAACTAGGAGAATTGATTCCCAGATTCCTTGAGCATCCCTGCTCAAAGGCTGTTTCATGTTAATGACATGCTATGAACTAGTTTGGGAACCAGTATGGTGATGCTTTGAGAATTATCAGGACAGAAATAAGATGAATTTTCTGGACTTACATTACTGGGAGATATCAACAGATTTTGTTAAGCATTAAACCTCTGACCCCTACTATTCTTCTATGGTTTTTTCATGAAACCCACTAGCCTAACCCCCAAATATATAGTCCTCTCGCTCACCTTTTAATCTGTACATGTCTTGTTCTCCATACTTGGAGTTCTTTATTACTGTTTGCCCTCATGAAAGGCATGTAATCACCAAAAGTTTATATGTAATCTTTTCTCAGAAGTCTTTTTGGAGTCCTCTAAAAAGAATTGCTTGTATTTTGCCTGTTTTCAAATATCATTGTTGGTTTTACTTATTTATATGGTTGTGGCCCTCATTACACTGCCTTATTCCTTACAACACAGGTATACTCATAATTAGGGTGTGATCACATTGAAAGTAAAGATTGAGTCTTTTTGTGTTCTTTCTCCAACATCTAGGATAGTTCTAGACACATAGAAGGTGCTCAATAAATATCTGTGGCTCAGTGATAACTCCAGCTTAACAGAGTTCTCCATGCACATGGTGAAATTATTCGGTTCAGTCTAGCTGAGGGGATTAACTAACTGCTCCATAATCCACATTATTGTGGTCAGATCACTTTAATTATAAGGGAAGAAGACACAATCTCTACCTTTAATAAACTTTATCTCTAAAAAAGAGATATAAAACACATCCAAGTATACACACAGATATACAAAGAAGTTACAATTACATTTGAATGTATGAGTGCTTGTTAAGCAGAAAGGAGGGAAAGATGGAGTGCATCGGGGTAAAAGAAAACCTATGATGTGAGGTGAACATGCACAGGCAACTGTGGCAGTGTACCCAGCCTGGCTGTCCTCATTCACCCCTCAGCTGCATGCTGACGAAACAGTCACTCTGTCTGTTTGGAAGCTAAAACATTTTTAGCAGGCTTGGAATGCAGACATGACCACATTTAGCTCCTCAATGCTGCTCCTGATTGACAGTCCCTAAAATGGAAAACTGGAAATTTGGTCATATATGAGTTTAATATCTCATCAGAAAGAATTTAAAAGGCAAAGTTTATTGGCCTTTTCTTTTTTTTTTCTTTTTTTTTTTTTAAGTGAATATCATTCTTCTATCAGGCGGTCTTGAAATAACATGGTACTAAGCATGGATTTTTCCACCAAATGAGGAAATTCTAATTCTAATTATCAGTCTCTTTATCAATGACACCAAGTGAACATCACCATCTTTGGAGACCTAGTGGTGGAGTTAAGCTACTCCAGGGAAACAATTTTATGTAAAGAGGAGTTGAGCTTCCTAGAGGAAAAAGTACATCTGTTTTTTGTTTTTCTTCCTTTTTCCTGATACAATTTAGCAGAGCAGCACAAGTTTGTAGGTGGGAACCACCACTTTACCCAACACAAGCCCCAGAAAATTACCCAATTTCTGTCTATTCTGCTTCCCTCGGCACCCCCTTTCACCTCCCATTCCAATCCTGTCAGTCTCAATCAACTGTTACTGCTGACCTATGGGCCTGACTGCTGAATGCCTTGACTAGAATCTTGAAGAGTAATCATATCTGTTGTTACAGTTGTGGTGTTGGTGGTGATAGTGGTGGTAAGTGTACGTGGCTTAGGTGGGGGACAAGTAATGTTACATGACAGCTTGTTTCCACTCTATGTTCTTCAACAATGACTATACATCAGAATTTAGTATCTGGAGATTAACAACAATAACAACAACAAAAACTAAGTAATAGGGATGTTCATTTCCAGTAGTGACAAACTAGTAATTCAGACCAAACCTCCTACTGAGTTTTAATAGAAAAGATAAGGGGAAAATCCATTTGAAGGTATCTGAAAGCTAAAGAAGTAGGGCATCATTAGTTCAGGATTTGGAAAAAATAAAAATCAAGAGACTTGTGCCTTATGATTGAGGCCGCTTTTCTCCTAGAGACATTTGAAAATTCCAGAAAAGGTATCTGGGGTATAAAAGTCCTTCCCAAGTGGAAGCTTATCAAACTCTTTGCACATAAAATCGTAACTCCAAAGAACTATAGCCAGGACTAAGGGTGAAGTAGAAGCCAATGGGCTCTCCCAAAGACTGTAGCCCAGTTCCAAATTACTTTTATCACTGAAATTATCTTAAGCATTTCCAGATTGCTAGAGATCCCCAATGCCCCAAATGCAAACTTTTTCCTGGGTAAAGTTAACAATGTGCTAGGCCTCAAATTATGTCAACATACAATTTTTAAAATATAAGTTCTGATGCACAATAGAAAATAACCAAGCCCCTAAGAAGACAGAACTTCATGAAAAATAACTAAAAACAGTCTTGCAAGGACTCCAAAAATTAGGGTCCCCAAACATTGATTTTAAAAGCTATGCTTTCTTACATTCAAAGAGATAAAAGACAAGATTTGGAATTATAGCTGAGAGCTAAAAATATTAAACCATGGTAAATTGAAAAAGGATCAAATAGAAAAGCTAGAATTTGCAAATGCAGTAACTAAAATTAAGAACAAAATATATGGATTTAACAGCAGACTAAATACAATTGAAGAAAGAATCTATGATCTGAATGGTAGGACAGAAGAAAATATGCAGAAAATCATAAATCACAATTAATGGCAGACAAAAAAGAGAGAGAAATGATGAGATTACAGTGAGAAAATATGATATACATGTGGAATCCAAGAAGTAGAAGAGAGTGAAATAGGGCAGAAATAATATTTGAGAAAATAATGGCTAAGAATCTTCCAAAGTTGATAAAGAACAATAAGCCTATATTCAATAATTCCTAAGGATAAATAAAAAGAAATTCATACCTAGGCTCATCATTGTAAAGCTGATGTAAATAACAATAATAAGGTAAATTTTAAAAGCAGCCAGAAGAGAAAAGACAGATTACTTTCAAGGAAAACAGTTTGACATATTACTTTCCAAAAGAAACAATGAAAGCCAGAAAACAATGGGATATTTCCAAAGAACCCAAAGAAGATAACCTATAGTTTATACACAGGGAAAATATCCTCCAAGAATGAAGATGAAATAATGACATTTGTTTTTTAAGCAAAAACTGATATAATTGATCTCCAGCAGACCCACAATAAAGAAAATACTTCTTTGGGCAGAAGGAAAATCATTCCTAATGGAAGATCAACTATTCAAGAAAGAAAGAAGAGCAATGAGAAAGGTAAATAAATATGTGGGTATATCTAAATGAAAGTTGATTAAATATAATAATGATCATATCTTGTGTAATTTAAATATTATTAGAAGACAATTCTTTATAGGCCTCTCTGCATGATTTGTGATCAAGGGCACTGAAAGTTTTGTTTCAGACTATTTTTTTTTTTTTTTTTGAGACGGAGTCTCGCTCTGTTGCCCAGGCTGGAGTGCAGTGGCGCAATCTCGGCTCACTGCAAGCTCCGCCTCCCGGGTTCACGCCATTCTCCTGCCTCGGCCTCCCGAGTAGCTGGGACTACAGGTGCCCGCCACTGCGCCCTGGCTAATTTTTTCCATTTTTAGTAGAGACGGGGTTTCACCATGGTCTCGATCTCCTGACCTTGTGATCCGCCCACCTCGGCCTCCCAAAGTGCTGGGATTACAGGCGTGAGCCACCGCGCCCGGCCTGTTTCAGACTATTTTTAATGAATATTTGTACAGCAAGGAGCTTTGGGGTAGAGATAGTGCCTCCCTTCAAAGCAGAGTAAGTTCGCCCGCTCAGGATTTCTTAGTTATGATTCAAATGCACTATGTGCCTAGTGTCTACCTGGACCACTCCATGTCACCCCAGTGGGCTTTGGGGGGTGAGGAGAATTGACACAAACACAAAGCTCACATTTCTTCCTGTGCCGTGAGTAATAATGTCCTTCATCTTTGACTCAGGAATGTCGTAGCTTCTGCCTGCATCCCCGAAATTATGGCAGGCTTACTTGCTAGCTTGCAAGTAGAGTAAAATCTCATATCTTTCATAGTTCTTGACAAATATGTGAGTAGAATTAAAATACACAACACTACCATGTAAGCATATATATTACATTCAAGTGAGGTTTATTAAAGAAATGTAAATTGACTTAACTTTTGAAAATTAACCAATGTAATTCATCACACTTGCAGAATAAAAGAGAAAAATGATTTCATCTCAAAAGATGCAGAAATATCTTTTAATAATTTCAATACTTGGGGCTGGGTGTGGTGGCTCACTCCTGTAATCCCAGCACTTTGGGAGGCTGAGGCAGGCAGATCACGAGGTCAGGAGATCGAGACCATCCTGGCTAACACAGTGAAACCCCGTCTCTACTAAAAATACAAAACATTAGCCAGGCGAGGTGGCGGGCGCCTGTAGTCCCAGCTACTGGGGAGGCTGAGGCAGGAGAATGGCGTGAACCCAGGCGGCGGACCTTGCCATGAGCCAAGATTGCACCACCGAACTCCAGCCTGGGTGACACAGCGAGACTTCGTCTAAAATAAATAAATAAATAAAATAATAATAATAATTTCAATACTCATACATGATTTTCAACTTCTAGCAAATTAGAAATAGATAGGCACCAGGTGTGCTAGCTATCTAATCCCAGCACTTTGGCAGGCTGAGGCATGTGGGTTGCTTGAGCTCAAGAGTTTGAGATCAGCCTGGGTAACATGGTGAAACCCCATCTCTATCAAAAATACAAAAAATTAGCTGAGCATGGTGGCATGCACCTGTGGTCCCAGCTACTTAGGAGGCTGAGGTGGGAGGATCACTTGAGTCTAGGAGGTGGCGGTTACAGTGAGCCGAGCTCACACCACTGTACTCCAACCTGGGTGACGGAGGTGACAGCATCTCAAAAAAAATAAAGAAAAAGAAATGGATAAGAACTTTCCTAATCTGCAAAAGGCATCTAAAATGACCCAGAGAACGCATCAGTTGTATTTACACATCAGCAGCATTTACAAAATATAAGTTTGAAAATATAAAATTCACAACATCATAAAAATTTAAAATGCCTAGAGCCAATCAAGATGTGCAAGGTCTTTTTATTTATTTATTTATTTTGAGATGGAGTCTTGCTCTGTTGTCCAGGCTGGAGTGCCATGACATGATCTCGGCTTACTGCAGCATCTGCCTCCTGGGTTCAAGTGATTCTCTTGTCTCAGTTTCCCGAGTAACTGGGACTACAAGCGCACACCACCATGCCTGGCTAACATTTGAATTTTTAGTGGAGATGGTGTTTCACCATGTTGGTCAGGTTGGTCTTGAACTCCTGACCTCAAGTGATTCATCCACTTCGGCCTCCCAAAGTGCTGGGATTACAGGCCTGAACCACTGCACCTGGCCATGTGCAAGATCCTTATGCATAAATGTATCAAATATTATTAAGAGAAGTTTTTATAGGCCAAAATCAACAGAGGGATACGTCATGTTCATGAACTGGAAGACTCAACACTATAAAAATATCATTTTCTCCAAACTGATTTTGATCCTAATCAAAATCCCAAAAGAGCTTGCACGCATGCATGTGTGTGCATGTATAACTAAACAAGTTATGTGTGGTCGAAGGCCACTATTCACTATCTACTCTCTCTCTGGCTTATACAGGGACTACGATTGTAAAGTCATAGCATATCTGTGTAATGGCAAAAAAGTTATTTGTTCATATGATTTCATGTGTAATTTATAAACATGAGATGGACTTAATGTATTGCATAATATTTTGGAGGTTTAAAATGTTGCTATTTCTAAACCTAGTTTACCAGGTTTAACAAGAGTTAAAACTCTTGTCGTTGGGGATTTTGTGAAAAATTTAAAAATAATTTATTTTATGTTATAGTCAAGAAAAACACAGTTTTCTCCTTTGACCAAAAAAAAAAAAAAAAAAACCCCAAAGTCATTATAGTTAAATATTGCTATGTCTATAAAACTTTTATATTAATCATATGCTGGCCAGCTGATAGAAAACTGGCCAGTATTTCTGTACAGGAATGCCAAGAATAAAATTTCATAAGGCCTTTACTTCCAATGAAAAATAATAGTTTATTATCAATTTAGAATGTATATTGGGGAATTTAGATATTAGGAATTTTTAATTCAAATAAAATTTTAGTTCTTTCCTTTGAGGTAGAAAATTATCATTATTATTAACACTATTAACTGTACCTTGGCAGTTGTCTTATTTATTAACTAGATTCCAGATCTAAATATCTTATGTCCAATCTCCTCAACTACAACCCCAAAAGCTGCCTTAAACAGTTAAAGAAAAATTTTTCACAGACCAAATTCTGCATGCCTTGTAGTGGGATGCATAGAGGTATGTTATATCAATGGTGTGCTGGAGTTTCCGTAAACTGATTTATGAGAACCAGTTAAGAGCGTGTCTTTCCAACTCCACATTTAGTGACGTCATATTGATAATTTGAAATCAGTCATGGTAGACAGGAGTAGTTATGCCACAGAAATGGGTGAACACAATAAATCAGGGTTTGTTGTTGTTGTTTTACCTGGAAGAGCTGTCTGTTAGACATTACCAGTATACAATTATGTTATGTGAAGAAAAAAAGAAAAGGAAACACGGAAGTGGTTTTAGTTATAGAAAGGCCATGGAATTTGAAAATGGAGTTCAGAATGACTTGTCAGATTCAGAATTGGAAAATATTCAAAGTTTCATATATTTATGTATTTATTTATTTAAAGACAGAGTCTCTCTCTGTCCCCCAGGCTGAGTTGTGCCATCTCAGCTCACTGAAACCTCTGCCTCCTGGGCTCAAGCGATTTTCCTGCCTCAGTCTCCCAAATAGCTGGGACCATACGTGTGTGTTGCCATGCCCAGCTAATTTTTGTATTTTTTGTAGAGATGGGATTTCGCCATGTTGGTCAGGCTGGTCTGAAACTGCTGACTTCAAGTGATCTGCCCACCTCGGCCTCCCAAAATGCTGGGATTACAGGAGTGAGCCACCGTGCCTGGCCGTGTGATCCTATTTTTGATCAAGCATTTGAAACCTTTATTTTTACAGACTTCCCCAAATCAAATTCTCAATTTAAGTCTTTTTAACCTTGAACTAACTTTGAGATGTTCCACAGGGTTCTAGAACTTTTCAAATGATGTGTAAAAGAAGTATTAAACTGAAGTAGGCTTATTTCATACATTAAATTATATGAGAAATATTGTCAAATAAGAAATGTTTAATCTTCTTCGAGTTATATTTGTATGGATATATTATTAATATGTGCTCCAAAATTGTAGGAGATTTCAAAAATTATGATGTTATAAGTCATAATTTTGGTTATTATGTTCCAATTTTGTACACCACAGGAAAAAACAAATTTCCTTGTCAAGTGGGTCACTACAGACCCTCATCAGATTTTGAACCATGGCCATTTTAATTGTTGCCTTGTTGCCTGCAGTTAATTGCTTTGTTCTGATGCTTTTCTGAAAGCTTTTTGCAAGCAACTATACTCTTACAGCATTGTATCTTCAAGGAGGTTCATGAAAAGAATGGAAATAATTCTGACAAGTTCAGGTTTCTGATAACTGAGATATTATTAAACTGGGTAAGAATTTCTAAAACTCTAGTGAAAAAACATGGGGTTGGGCATGGTGGCTCACACCTGTAATCCAAGCACTTTGGGAGGCCGAGGTGGGCAGATCACTTGAGGTCAGGAGTTCATGACCAGCCCGGATGGACAACATGGCGAAACCCCGTCTCTACTGAAAAAAATACAAAAATTAGGCTGGTGTGGTGGTGCTGTAATCCCAGCTACTTGGGGGGTTGAGGTACAAGAATTGCTTGAACTCAGGAGGCAGAGTTTGCAGTAAGCCGAAATAGCACCACTGCACTCCAACGTCAGCAACAGAGAGAGTCTCTGTTTCAAAACAACAACAGCAACAATAACATCAAAAACTGATGGGTTTGTGAAGCTGCTAACCAAGATTAAACAGAGCAAACATTAATTACATTAGACTGAATTAACTGATGAAGACAACATATGAGGTTTTATGGCTTTTAAAAATTTGAGCCAATGCTGGTTCTTTTTATGTTTTGTTTTTCAAATTTAAGGAATTTCTTTTTCTTTTCAGCTATGTACAGCTTACAGCAATTTGATAAAGTATTCTTTTGTACATAAAATGGAAACATTTGCTTTTCTTGCCTACTTGATCTCTCCAAAGTTCAGAAACTATTGGTGAGTATTCTTATTTTTATGTCAAATATGAGTATTTACATAAGTTCAATAAGAATTTAACTGTATCCTTTAACAAGGTACAGTTGAAATATTGAATATATTATTACTAAGGCTTTGACTGGAATGTCATATTTGAAAATGTGCATAGAATGCCTGGCTTCAGGAGTTCTCAACCCTTCAGAGAGTGAGTAAAAAGTTGTCACTTCTTGGCAGGCCAGAGAACATCAAGATATTACAAGATATTACTGTAGGCAAAGTCTGATATCTGCTTTGGTTTGACTTCCTAGTGTCAAGAGGTTTTTAAAAGTCCAAATTTAGCTTCCTTGTGAAAATTTACAGCAAAGCAAATTTAAAAGGAGTGAGCTTATGTGGCTATTCTTGCTATACTTATGTAAATATCAGGCCAAGTTTGAGGCTAAACTTATTTTACAAACGTATTGGTCTTACCATGATTATCTTTAATAAAAACGGGGGTGACTGTAGAGAGAAAAATTATGTTTCAGAAGAAAAGTACAGTACATCTGTTATTTGATTGTAGACCTGTTTATTGCTTTTGAGTTTTAATGATCTATCTGTAGACTGGATTCCAAATTCTTTCTAGTTACCTCTAGCATCTGGGTACAACTCTTCAACAAAGAATAAGAACTGCTCTGTTCCTGAAACCCTATGGCCAAAGTTGGACGATTCAATATACATTCCAAGGGACAAGTCTCATGCCTGATGTTTGAGCCACATAGATAGTTTGTCAGAATGTCTGATGCCACAACTGAAGATACTCAAACTGCAAACTAGGATAAGTCGCTGACTTCATGCTGTGGATAGCTTATCACAAAACCAGAGGAACAAGACTCCATATCATAGTAAGACTCTTACCCTTCTTATTTTTCTTTAATAATTTTTTTCTTTTATATTTTGTAAAGATGGGGCCTCACCATGTTGCCCAGGCTGGTCTAAAATGCCTGAGCTCAGACAATTCTTACCCTTCTTAATTTTTCGTTATTTATGCTTACCTCTTTCACTTGACAGGATAATGCTGTAGTTAGAATTTCAGTCAGTAGTTTTTGTGAGTAACTTAACAAAGCATTGGATCTGTCATGTCAAATCCTTTTTTTTTTTTTTTTAAAGAAGTAGGGTTTTGCTATGTTGCCCAGGCTGGAGTGCAGTGGCTATTCACAGGCATAATCATGGCACATTACAACCTTGAACTGGGCACAAGAATCCTTCCACCTCAGCCTCCTGAGTAGCTGGGAATTTAGGAATGCACCACCGTGCCTGGCTCAAACCTAAACCTTTACAGGACTTAAGAGATCTTTGAGTATACCTAACGGGTAACATTAGCAACATTCCTAACATGATGTTTGTTCAAATTGTACTAGTGGTCTCTTTTACAGAGTTAGTACTCTCTGCTTTAATCTGACATTTTCCTGTGTTGCTAGATGATAGAATTGCTGCCTACTATTTACTGAACAGGGAGGAATCTGTGCAGTTGATGACACTTCTTGTTGCACATAGATAAATACATAGGGTATTGTGGACATTCAGTTGCAAAAAGTTAATGATCAGGCTACTTGGTTAAAATGGGTAGATTCCTCATCTGATTCATTCTTTGATCTATTCAATTTTAGGTGGTTCAATTCATCAAGACCCTGGCTTAGGAGCATACTCCAAACTCTTGGTAATATCTTCCTAATAGTTATACAAATAGTCTCCCTGGTGCATTATGTCATCTTAAAAAGTTTTAACTTTTTGCAAACAGCTATCTGTCGAATATCAAATGGTTTTCCTTCAGCCCAAAGAAATGCATTTGCATGAGAACACTGTAACCTACCAATGACAGGTTGAGAATGGAAACCCAGAATGATGGTAACTAAGAGTAGTGTTAATATCTTTCGTTTTGATCTTAAAATTTTTTTTTTATTTTTAAATTTTCATTGTTTTGTGATGGAGTCTTGCTCTTGTTGCCCAGCCTGGAATGCAGTGGCGTGATCTCAGCTCACTGCAGCCTCAGTCTCCCGGGTTCAAGTGTTCCTCCTGCCTCAGCCTCCCAAGTAGCTGGGATTACAGGTGCCCGCCACCATGCCCGGCTAATTTCTTGTATTTTTAGTAGAGATGGGGTTTTACCATGTTGGCCAGGCTGGTCTCAAACTCCTGACATTAGGTGATCTGCCTCTCTTGGCCTCCCAAAGTGCTGGGATTACAGGCATGAGCCACTGCACCCAGCCAATGCCTTTAGTTTTGATCACACTCTCATCTGGGGGAGAACCTCATCAAAAGAGGGAAATTGTTAAACAAACAGAGGAGGTCATTAACTCCTGCACTAGGCCCCAGCAGATTAGACTAGAAATGATAAATGGAGTCACCCACACTCACCAAATTAAAACTGAGTTATTATCTGGTCTTCCATGAAATCAAGAGGGACAAATAGCTTAATTTTTCTAACAGGTCTGTTGCAATCTTCAATTGGCATGATAATGAAGTTCCTCTTGTTTTAATCCTTATGCTAAAGAGTGATCTGAAGTAAACTGGTGTTAACCAATCAGTTATCTCTCTATTATTCTGTGTCCCTGTCCCTGTGTTACAAGGAAAGTAACTTTGAAATGATCTATCTCTTTTTGTTCTTTATGTCTGCCTTCTTCAGCTCATTTTCTATCTATGAAGCCAACCTCCTCAGCCCAACTCATTGGAACACTTATTCTATTTTATGGGATGGAGTGTTGCCTGATTCTAGAATCACAACTAAGCCATTTGAAATCTTTAAACTGAATTTATTGTAATTTTATCTTCTGACACTACCTATTACTCTGTTCCTAGGAACACAGATCTCATGAAAATTGTCTGTATGTGATTACCAATTTTTTATTGCTGTATCTGGCATATAGCTATTATTTCTACCTAGTAGTTTTAGTGGCATTTGTTTCCCATGTGGTTTCTTCAGGAAGTTTATTTCCAATATGTCCTTCATTTCTTTTCTTCATTCATCTTCCTTTAGCCTTTGTTTGCTCTATGAGAGGAACGTAGACTCCGGAACTAACAAAGGAAATAGAAATGTACAAATAGTATTTCCAATACAAGAGTCCATGTGACCTTTAAGAAGAGTCCAAGCTCAATTGGCTGAAAAGTTTTCTGTGGGAAAAGCATTTTCCCAAGGTCAGGAGAGTTCAAAGAACACAGCAAACTTTGTGGAGCATGCCAATTAATTCTGTAAAAATTGTTTTTGTGTGTGTGCAAAGACATAGGGCTTGGCTGGTCATTCTGGTCTCCAGATGGTCACAGGATGCAGCCAGTAATGACCATGGAACATCCTGAAACTGATTATTAGTTTAATCAAGCAACATAGTCTCATTTGTTTGCATGTACGAGAAAGTTTGACAAAAATTTTGACTATGCTCTCTGTCATCCCTACTACTACTCCACACTAAGTGACCATCATTTTCTGGCTGGATTATTGTAATGACTTCCTAACTAGTCACCTCTTTAACAATCTTGCTTCTCTGAAATCTATTCACAGTGCAGCTGGAGAGGTCATTTTAAAATCTACATTGGATTTTGTCACTCCCAGCTTTAGAAATGTCCTTCGCTTCCCATGGTAGTTAGAATAGCATGAAAAAAGCTTTACCATGGCCTGCAAGCTCCTGCATGGCTGGCACCCCACCTCTCTTCTCCATTTGTTTTTTCCACCATCCCTCAAATTTCCAGCAATCTTAGGTGGTTTCATGCCACTGTCCCTTTGGCCCAGTGCCCCAGCCACAGGGCTTCTTGTGGTCCCTCAAAAGCCCACCCAAATTCCTTCTTATCCTAGGGCTTTTCCATGTGCTCTTCTTTCTCCCTAAAACATGCTCCTCCTTCATAATTCAGTGCTACACATATTGTTTGAGGTATCTCTTTAAGGGTGGTAGCAGGCAGCCAGCAGTGGTCACTTTTACCTGGCCAGGCTGGTAGTGCTCCATGAAGGAGGTGATTCTCAAGCTTGAAGTTGAGGGAGCATTCATAGGCAGACAAGTGGGACAAAAGGGTAATCTCAGCAGAGGGAACAGACTAGATTAAAATATGGAAGGCAGGAAACGATTGGGATAAAAGTAATGATGACATTTGTTAAAATAAGGACAAAAGACTGAGGAGGAAGTTTTGAGAGAAAGATGAACTCTGCTTCTGTTGAGTTTGATTTCTCTGGGACTTCAAGATGGAGAGAAGAATAGGCAATTGGATATGTGGGGAAGGATTTGGACTAGTTGTCTAAAAAGGTAGAGGAGGACATGTAGATCTAAAAGTTACCAGCACAATTTCCCAGGGAAAACTTTTAGAGTAATACAAAAAGAAACACCAACATTTAAAAAGCAGGCACCAGGCCAGGCATGGTGGCTCATGCCTGTAATCCTAGCATTTTGGGAGGCTGAGGCGGGTGGATCATGAGGACAGGAGATGGAGACTATCCTGGCTAACACAGTGAAACCCCGTCTCTACTAAAAATACAAAAAATTAGCCGGGCGTGGTGGTGGGTGCCTGCAGTCCCAGCTACTCAGGAGGCTGAGGCAGGAGAATGGCATGAATTCGAGAGGCAGAGCTTGCAGTGAGCCGAGATTGCACCACTGCACTCCAGCCTGGGCGACAGAGTGAGACTCCATCTCAAAAAAAACAGGCATCAGTAATGAAGACAAGAAATGGTCAGAAGAGTTGATGTCTCTGAAAGCGAGGAGGGGGAGAGTTTCAAGTTATCCATAGCAAAAACATAGATAATTTAATGTGAGAACTAAAAGGACTTTAAGGTATTTAGCAATAGGAAAGTCATGGATGAGCTTTGCCAGGGAAATGTGGGAAACTGAGATGTGAGGAAAGTAGCTGGAGATTGGGGAGAAACTGGAATATCAAGAAACGTAGCTGGAGATTGAAGACCATTCTTCTGTGGAGTTTGGCTGTGAAAGAGGAGAGAGGGAGCAGAGGAACAGAGTGGTTCCTGTGAACCCCTATGAAGTGGGTACAGAACTATGATGTGGGTACAGGGTGGAGTTAAATTGTTTTATTTGTATGTTTTAGATTAGAGAAGGCTAATGGTTTTATAGGCAGAAGGAAGGTAAGATTGAAATATGATATTTGAGAAAACAATTTATGAAACAAAATATTGCAAGAGAGGGTAGGGAATCTGCTTTTGAAACTAAGAAGAATTTAGTAGAGGAACAAACTCTGAGATGGGTAGAAAAGAGAAAAGAGTCACGGCCTGGTTATGCAGCTGTTGTCTGCAATTTTCCTCTGTGAGGTAGGAGCTGTGGCCACTGCTAAGAGGCTAGACAACGTGGTAAGTTGCTGCCTCATCTCAGCAACTTAGCTAAGATACCTGTTGGTACAAAATCATAGTGGTTTAACACGTCAAGGGTTCATGGCTATGAAGACTGGGCCTACATATAAAATAAAATATTCAAGGCTGTGATATTCCTGCAGATGTGTGCACATGGTCTGATCTGGTCTCTCCTGGCCCAGCAATAGGGATGCAAGGCCAGAGAAGATTTGAAGGTCAAGGATGTGAAAGTAGCTGCAACAGCAGGTGAGATCCTCTCTGAGTGTAAATGTCAGACCCTCACAGTGACTGACTATCAGGCCTGGATACTACCTTTTTCTTTTCAGTAGAGTGATTTAGGAATCAGTTACAGTCCTAGGGACTATCTGATAATGCTTGTCTGTACCTCATATTTGAGCTAATAAACATTGTCAAATAACTGTTTAAGTTTGAATGGAGTGAGAACTTTTAGGGAAGGGTAATGCATGTAATTGCCTATTATCATAATAAAAGGCTATGCTGCACCTATACTTCTCTCTGGGGAATAACAACTAAAACATGTGTTTTAAAAATATATATCCAGTGCACTTCGCATATGTTTATCAGGTATATTTGATTTAAATCAAAAGACTTTAGGTGGAAGTAATTCTTCACTTCTTGTATCTGTGAACATATAATTATCTCTTTCTCCTTGCAGCAGTACTAACACTGCCTTCAGTGTTTTGTAATCTAAGTTTTTGTTATTTTGGCCTTTTTTCTTTTGCCTCTAACTTTTTGTCTTTGCTTACGTTTTTCTGCTGAGTTAACAGCGTCCCAGGCACAAAGTAAGCACCAGATAAGTACCTGCTGATTGACTGACCCAAATCCTAAAGCAGGATGCTTTAGTCTCAGGGTAGAATCAGGAAAATGATGTTGCCAATTTAAACCTATCTTCCTGGTGGCTTCAAGCCACCCATTCATGGCTAAGTAGTGTTTGTGTGAGCAACTGCCTTGCAGCACTGCTCCAAGTGGCCATGCTCTTGCTATTAGGACCATAGAGGGTAGAATTTACTAAAGTATAGAAATGTTTAGCTTGGGTTTTCTTTCTCTCTAGTTGCTAATCTTAATTAGACTGTCATCCTAAAAGATCACAGGTGCATACCATTTTCATTTTTAAAAAAATACAGCTTCATTATCAGTAGCAAAAATTCTTGGGATGAGGCCCTGGGTTAAAGCTATAAACACATAAAGAAATTGTTCAAGGCAGCTACATTTGAACATCTATTTTTATAGCCCATTAAAAAGAATGTTGTAGGTATTTCCATCGTAAGTAGTAAGGCGAGGTCTTTCTCTTTTTCACAAAGCCATGCCATCTATTACTCTGCAGTGTTGTATTTTAAGCAGTGTCTAACTTAAAATGTTACTGATTTTTCCTAGAGAGTTTTTATTGTTCTGATTAATTTGTACTTTTAAAACCTTTGCCTGCTGTTTCATGTGCAAAGGTTTTTTGAATTGTGGATAAATAATGTCTGAAAGATCATAATTTCCCACAGGAATGTATCTATAATAGAGTGGCACACAGAAGAGAGGAGGTTCTTGTCCTCAGGGAGTTTATCTTCCAGTTGGGAAAGATATAAAAAATAAGTAAAATGATAAATAAATAATTTTAAGTTGGGATAGCATTTGTACAGTAGTGCCCCCTTATCCATAGGGGATAAGTTTCAAGACCCCAGTGGATGCCTGAAACTGCACAGTAACGGATCCTATATACACTGAAATGGAATGGCTGTATCCCCAACTAAATGTCATATTGAATTGTAGCTTCCATAATCCCCATGTGTTGGGAGAGGGACCTGGTGGAGGTAATTGAACCATGGAGGTTCAACAACATTCTGTTGTAGTGATAGTGAGTTAGTTCTCACAAGATCTGATGGCTTTATCTTTTGTTTGTTTGTTTGTTTATTTGTTTATTATCTATTTTTAGATGGAGTCTCACTCTGTTGCCCAGGCTGGAGGGCAGTGGCACGATCTCAGCTTACTGCAATCTCTTCCTCTCAGGTTCAAGCGATTCTCCTGCCTCAGCCTCCTAAGTAGCTGGGATTACAGGCTCCTGTCACCACACCCGGCTAATTCTTGCATTTTTAGTAGAGATGGGGTTTCACCATGTTGGCCAGGTTGGTCTCAAACTCCTGACCTCAGGTAATCTGCCTGCCACCTCAGCCTCTCGAAGTGTTGGGATTACAGGTGTGAGCCATTGTGCACAGCCATGAGATCTGATGGTTACTGATGGTTTTATAAGGGGCTTCCCCCTTTGCTGGGCACTCATTCTTCTCCTTCTTGCTGCCATGTGAGAAAGGAAATGTTTGCTTCCCCTTCTGCCATGATTGTAAGTTTCCTGAGGCCTCCCCTGTCCTGTGGAACCGTAAGTCAATCAATTTTCCTTATAAATTACCCAGTCTTGTGTATGTCCTTATAGCAGCATGAGAACAAATTAATACAGTAAATTTGTACTGCAGAGTAGGGTGCTGCTTCAAAGACACCCGAAAATGTGGAAGCAATTTTGGAACTGGGTAACAGGCAGAGGCTGGAACAGTTTGGAGGGCTCAGAAGGTTGGAAGATGCAGGAAAGTTTGGAAATTCCTAGAGATTTGTTGAATGTCTTTGACTAAAATGCTGATAGTGATATGGACAATGAAGTCCAGGCTGAGGTGGTCTCAGATGGAAATGGGGAACTTGTTGGGAACTGGAGTAAAGTTACTCTTGCTATGCAAAGAGACTGAGGCATTTTGCCCCTGCCCTAGAGATCTGTGGAACTTTGAACTTGAGAGAGATGATTTAGGATATCTGGCAGAAGAAATTTCTAAGTGGCAAAGCATTCAAAAGGAAGCAGAGCATAAAAGTTTGGAAAATTTGCAGCCTGACAATGCGACAGAAAAGAAAAACTTATTTTCTGGGGAGAAATTCAAGCCCAGGGCAGAAATTTGCATAAGTAATTAGGAGCTGGATGTTAATGGCCAACACACTGGGAAAGTATCTCCAGGGCATGTCGGAGAACTTCACCGCAGCCCCTCCTGTCATAGGCCTGCAGGCTTAGGAGAAAAAATGGCTTTGTGGGCCTGACCCAGTGCCTCCCTGCTGTGTACAGCATAGGGACTTGGTGCCCTGTGTCCTAGCCACTCCAGTCACGGCTAAAAGAGGCCAAGGAACAGCTCAGGTCATGGCTTCAGAGGGTGCAAGCCCCAAGCCTTGGCAGCTTCCACATGGTGTTGAGTGTGCAAGTGCACAGAAGTCAAGAACTGAGGTTTGGGAATCTCCACCTAGATTTCGGAGGATGTGTGGAAACACCTGGATGTCCAGGCAGAAGTTTGCTGCAGGGGCAGGGCCCTCATAGAGAACCACTGCTAGGGCAGCGTGAAAGGGGAATTGTGGGGATGAATTCCTCACACAGAGTCCCCACTGGGGCACTGCCTAGTGGAGCTGTGAGAAGAGGGCCACTGTCCTCCAGACCCCAGAATGTTAGATCCACCAACAGGACAGCTTGCAGAGTGCACCTGGAAACGCTGCAGGCACTCAATGCCAGTCCATGAAAGCAGCTGGGAGGGGGGCTGTACCCTCCAGAGCCACGGGGGCAGAGCTGCAAAAGGCCATGGGAGCCTACCTCTTGCATCAGTGTGACCTGGAGGTGAGACAAGGAATCAAAGGAGATCATTGTGGAACTTTAAGGTTTAATGATTGCCCTATTGGATTTTGGACTTGGATGAGGTCTGTATCCCCTTTGTTTTGGCCAATTTCTCCCATTTGGAATGGTGTATTTACCCAATGCCTGTACCCTCATTGTATCCAGGAAGTAACTAGCTTACTTTTGAATTTACAGGCTCATAGGTGGAAGAGACTTGTCTCACATGAGACTTGGGACTTGGACTTTTGGGCTAATGCTGGAGTGAGTTAAGACTTCGAGGGACTGTTGGAAGGGCATAATTGTGTTTTGAATTGTGAAGACATGAGATTTCAGAGGGGCAAGGGGCAGAATAATATGGTTTGGCTGTGTCCACACTCAAATCTCATCTTGAATGTAGTTCCCATAATCCCAATGTGTTGTAGGAGGGACCAGGTGGAGATAGGTAAATCATGGGGGTGGTTTCCCCCATATGATTCTCATGACAGTGAGTTAGTTCTCACAAGATCTGATGGTTTTATAAGGGGTTTCCCCCTTTGCTAGGCACTCATTCTTCTTCCTGCTGCCATGTGAAGAAGGACATGTTTGCTTCTCCTTCTGCCATGATTGTAAATTTCCTGAGGCCTCCTCAGCCCTGTGGAACTGTGAGTCAATTAAACCTCTTTTCTTTATAAAATGTGTGTCCTTATAGCAGCATGAGAAAGGACCACTACATACACTATGTTTTTTTCCTATACAGTCTCAAGCAGGTAGCATGTATAGTGTGAATATATCAGACAAAGGGATGATTCATGTCCAGATTCATGTCCCGTGCAGGACAGACCAGGATGGTGCAAGATTTCATCATGCTATTCAGAATGGTGTGTAATTTAAAACTGATTAGTTGTCTATTTTAGAATTTCCACTTAATATTTTTGGACCACTATTGACTACAGATAACTGAAACGGTAAAGCAAAACAATGGATAAGGGCGGACTACTGTATTTGCTTTTTCTTCCCCATATGTTTCTGTCGGCCTTACCATTTATAGACTTATGAAATGTATTCTCCATCAGAAGGACCATACAGTATAACTTCTAATTGAGAAAGTTAAAAATAAGAAAATGGATTAATGTTGATGGGATTACTGACTTTACCATGTATCTCATGATACATGGTAGCAGTCTGCCTTACAAAACGATGAGATGGGATACCAAATATTCAACTATGATGCCAGCCAGAAGATAACACATTGTGAAGTTGGGGTGCTAGCATATGAAATATGGTGTGTGGTCTGAAGCTGTGACAGTTTTATGGTACTGATGCTTCCATGGCCTGAATGCATGAATTTGGTAATTAAGGGGTAGAACTGGAATGACACCTCTCACGAAATCACATAGTGGCTGAATCACAAAAGTGTGCATCTCACTCCAGTCCCCTTGGGCTCTGCTGGTTTAGGGGGTCTTAGCAGCCAAAGGAAGGTTGCTTCCACAGAGTACCAAGTAAACACTGGCTTAACAGCACTGGAAGCTGAGTTTGCCACTTTTTTATTTCCAATTCTAAAACCACAGGGTGAAAAGTCAAAAAGAAGATTATGATATGACAGAAATGATGATTCTAGCTATAATGGGGAAACAGTGTTGCTATTACACAATAGGATCAAGAAGGGTGTTGGTAGAAATCCAGCAGTCCTCTGGGGTGCTTCTTAATACTGTCAAGTCCAGCATCAAAAGTTAAAGGAAATTCACAGCAACCTAATATGGGAAGAATGATCAAGGGGCAGCTTTTTCAGGATCAAGGTATGAGTAAATCCTTGTTTGAGGGGAAAAGAAAATTAAAATTGATAATAGAGGAGTTGAGTCATCAGTGCAAATACAGCACCAAGACGAATTACAGAAATAAGACTGTAACATCTACCCATATTTTCTTTCATGTACATATATACATCTTAACCGTTTTTCCTACATTGTATTTTTGTTCTATTATTTATTTATTAGTATTGGCTTTTACAAATTAGTCCATAGTTTATAGAATATTGAGACAATACCATGGCACAATTCCAGAAGAACTGGACATCTTCCAGAAAGCCGTATTTCAAGCTGGATGAAACTTCAACTGGTTCCTTTTATATGAGGAAGAATAGTTACTTTAAGTTAAGTAGGAACATTTTTTTTTTCCCTAGAACGTTAAGCATAGGGAGAAGCTTGTAAGTTGGTGTTGAACTGCCAAAAGTTTGGCTTATAGTGGACATTCGTGATTCATTTTGGCTATATGGCAACCAAGTCCCATTCTATACTGTATTTGAGAATTCCCACTCATGAATCTTGGTGTGGGGCAAAAAGAGTCTGTTGCTAAGGAGGCTAAGAATGCCAGACACTTAACAGCTTCTTTTGAAGACAGTATATTGTCATGAGACTTAGATAGGTTCAGAACTGGACTTTAACTAAGGGTGAGTGATGGAAGAAACCAAGAACAGGGGTCTTTTTTCTTGTGACTATGGCTAAGACACTATTAATATTACTTCCTTATCAACAATAAAGCTAAACTTGGTGTGAAACTTTCAGATTTTATCCTGAAATTAGGCTCTCCGGCCCTGCCAGTGAGTCTACAAATTATTCACTATCCTTTTAATAAATTCCTTTCCTGCTTAACTCCAGTTAGACTTGCTAGAAACCATGACATCAACTACCATAGCATTTGTTGAGGCATTTCCCAATATTTTACCACTGTTATGAATTCCTTTTAAAAAATTCTTTTTAAACAACCCCTTTTAAAATATTTATTTTTAAAAGGCAGCCACGGACCTCATACTTTAAAATATTTTAATGTTAAGTAAAATGCATTCATTAACATTACCACTTCTAGGAGCCCCAGGTTGAGGATCACCAGCATAAGATAAACCAAGTACATATTATGCAGCAACGTCTCATTAATTCAAATGAAATGGGAAAGACTGTCTATATCCATGTGAAATACCCACTTTTAAAACAATGAGGTTTTATTAGTTCCAATTACTTATAGCAAGTAATTGTATCTAACTACCATCAAAGCATTACTAGAAATGCTAGAAATCTACCAGAAATAACCAGAAATCTGCCAAACTATATATAGAGAGTACATGTTACTATAATCAAGTTGTATTTTCTTGGAAGGGACCTGTATTATTCAGAATTCTCTCTGTTTCAAATAATTTTTAAAAAATTCAAACTGGCTTAAAAATAAAAGGGAATGTCTTAACACATAGGACTTAAAACTCTAGGGGTTAATCTGGCTTCAGACATTATTAGATGTATGGGCTAAAAAAAAGAGCCAGGACTCAGTCTCCCTCTCTCCACTGCTTGGCTATGCTTTCCTGTGGATTGGTGTCATTCTCAGGCAAGCCCTCCCCCACTTGCTAGCAAGATAGTTGCCAGAAGTTCTGGGCCTACATCTTACCCTTTCAGCAACCTGTGAAGAAAAAGATTTCTTTTTCCCAACAGTTTCCTTAAAAGTCTTAGGACTGCTTCAAATTTTCCAGGTGTGGACCATGTGCCCTTTCTTGGCCAAGGAGATAAAAGTCACTGAATGTCTATATAAGGATCAGATGCCCATTTCCGGAAGCTGAGGATAATTTTAGCTCAACCATACCTCGTAGAAATAGGGGAGAGGTGGTTCAACAAAGAACAATGAGATGCTGTTACCAGAAGAAGGAATAAGATGCTGGCCAGGTGAAAAGACCCATTTCACAAGAGAACCTTAAATTACCAGCGCCACCTGGTGCATCAAAACTCCTCTGAAGCCGGGTGCAGTGGTTCACCACTGTAATCTCAGCACTTTGGGTGGTTGAGGCAGGAGCATTGCTTGAGCCCAGGCATTCCAGACCAGCCTGGGGAACATAGGGAGACCAACCCTTCCCCCTACCCTGACACATCTCTACAAAAGATTTAAAAATTAGCCAGGCATGGTGGTGCATACCTGTGGTCCCAGCTACCTGCGAGACCGAGATTGGAGGATTGGTTGGGCCTGGGAGGCTGAGGCTGCAGTGAGCTGTGATTGTGCCACTGCACTCCATCCTGGGTGACAGAATGAGACTCTGTCTCAAAAACAAACAAACAAACAAACAAAATTCCTCTGTAACACTACTGATGGCTACTGAGCTTCTACTTGTATACTTCCCGTATTGATATATTTTCTATCCTATTCAGCAACTTATTCTGTTGCCAGTAAGTGTTAAAGTTCTTCCTTACGTGGAATGAAAATTTGCTTCCTTGGATTTTAAAAACTTCTGTCTATGCTCTGCTCTATGGAGTTCAGCATGTGCCCATTCTCACTTAAAAATGACACTCCTTACAGTGTTTGAGGTCAGATTTCATACAAATCATGTAGCCCATTTCTCAAATGACTCTTTTTCTCCAGGACCTTTATTATCTTGGACACTTTTCTCTAAGACATTTTCTCATTCATTGATATAAAATATACTTCTATAAAAGAACATACTTGGAAGATAAATAAAACAAGGAAATGGGAGTACACCATGAAATACAAAAATCATTTTATTAACTGTGACCCATCTCTCTACATGCAACCTGATTTGGTTAGAAGAGCAATCCTTGGATGCAGAAGTAAATAAAATGCAATGGCCTGCTTTCTTTTTCTCTTTCCTTTTTTGCCTTGACTAGAGTGACTGTAGTCTGGTTTACCCAAGACAGTCTCAAAGTATCCGTTTTCGGCTAGTGTAATTATTATGGTGCCCCCCTTCTCTTTCAAAACCTTATTTTGGTCACGCTAGTCTTGAACCACTATCTGCATACATTGTCCATAGTTTGAAATAAATCATACCACAAGTTTTGGCTATGTGCCAGAGGTAGTAAAACCTACAACCTGTTCAGTTTTGGATTTCATCCAGGTAAGATGTGCTGATTGAGTCAAGGAGTTTCCATGCTGGACAAGTATGTACTTTTGCTTGATCAGTGCTAGATAATAATGCTTCAAAACATTGTCTAGTAGTCTAATTAGAGGACTGTGTGATATTTGTGATGCTGCCAGATGGAACACGTTCAAGGAGAAGGACAACTATGCAGCCACAAGAAACACACTTTGTGCCTGAAGAAATTATGTTCTATCATCACACTGTTAATCAACTGACAATGCAATTACTTACAGTTCATTTATGCTGCAATAAATGTAATTCTGATATATTTAGAATTACATCTATCAGTTTACTATTTGTTTCCTATTTGTTCAAGCAGTTCTATGTTTCTTTAAAAATGTAAAGAAGACATATTGATCAACTGACTAATGTTTCAATGGCCTTATTTTCCTGAATAGCTATAGGAGTGTCCAAAATAGAAATAGACCACATTCCAAACATGATGTATCACTATAGTGGTTGCAGAGGAAGAGCAGATTGAGTGAGCTATTTGTAAGGGCACCCAGAAAATTTATCACCAAAAGTGAAACATTTTTGAGAGCGAGAGAGGGTGCTATTAATAATTATTCTGGAATGACAGGTGTAAACCAGGACAATTCCAGGCAAACAAAGATGTATAGTGACTCTAAACAAACATGTATTTATTGTATAATTAATTGTTTCCTATTAGGGAACTGTGCACAAGAATTCTGATCATGGAGGCTGACGATAGGAAGCTTGTTGTATTTGCTGTATTAAGTGTGTGCCTTCAGTAATAAACAAGTTCTATGGTTAGGATTTGGTCCAGGCAAATTAAATGTCTAGAATTTACACATCCAGAAATTATAAATGTACTATATCATTTGTAGGCATCAAGATTAGTAAGTATTACATGAATCAGGTCTTAAATAGGTTGGGAAAAGTACAAGTTGTTTTGAGATACCTCAATCTCTCTTCATTCCCATTACTAATCATGAAAACAACACAAATGTTTCTGTTTTCTTCTTGACTTGGGTCACATTCCATTGTGGGGTGATGTAAGAGTTTTAGCCAAGCATAGAATAGTAATGAGCAATTTGGGAGATTCAGTTCTAAAACCTTGCCTTGGGTCACACACAACTAGCACTTAGAATCTAAGAACACGGAACCATTTGACTTGCAAGGTTAATTGTATACCTGTTGACTTTGGGCATATTTTCTAAGGTTAAACTGGAAAAACAAAGAGTCAGTTATGGTCCACTTGTTCAAGAAAAGAAATACAAGCCCATGAGTCTTCTAGTATTTTTCCTATCCCACTGAAATATACAAGCCACCATAGCCTTCCTCTGCAAACAGCTGAGGCCTCTTGACCTCTGCTTCTAAGCCAGTAGTTCCCAGCTTGGCTGCACATTAGAATCATCTAGGGGAACACTAAAAAATCCTGAAGTGTCCAGGCGCAGTGGCTCATGCCTGTAATCCCAGCACTTTGAAAGGTCGAAGCGGGCAGATCATGAAGTCAAGAGATTGAGACCATCCTGGCTAACATTGTGAAACCCCGTCTCTACTAAAAATACAAAAATTAGCTGGGCGTGGTCGCACATGCCTGTAGTCCCAGCTACTTGGGAGGCTGAGGCAGGAGAATCGCTTGAACCCAGGAGGCAGTGGTTGCAGTGAGCCGACATTGCACCACTGTACTCCAGCCTGGCGACTGAGTGCAATTCTGTCTAAAAAAAAAAAAAAAAATCTTGACTCACAAGCCATACCTCAGATCAATTAAATTATCATGTCTGTGGTGGAACCTAGGCATCCATGTTTTTAAAACACTGCAGATAATTCCAATGTGCAGGCAAGGTTGAGAACCATTGCTGTAGTTTCAGCTCCATCCCCAGCTCTGCAACCATGAAGGGCTGATTTGAAGAGTTCTAGTCCAGTGCTCCAAGATGTCTGAAAGATTCAAAACTGAGTTGCAAAGCTAGTCTGACTTACCAGTTCCAGTGACTAAATTTTTAAGAGTCACAGGCTGAAGTAAGAAAAAGAGGAATAATTGGATTCAGATTTAGCCAGGCTTTATTTTATTTTTTTGGACATCTTTTTTTTTTAGACAGAGTCTCACTCTATTGCCGAGGCTGGAGTGCAGCAGCATGATTTCGGCTCATTCCAACCTCTGCCTCCCGGGTTCAAGTAGTTCCCCTACCTCAGCCTCCTGAGTAGCTGGGATTACAAGTGCGTGCCACCACACCTGGCTAATTTTTGTATTTTCAGTAGAGATGGGGTTTCACCCTGCTGGCCAGGCTGGTCTTGAACTCCTGACCTCAAGTGATCCTCCCACCTCAGCCTCCCAAAATGTTGAGATTACAGGTATGAGCCACCACACCCGGCATAGGTAGGCTTTATTTTTAAACCAGAATCACTAATTTAAATTAGCTGTATGGTCTTTGACAAGTTTACATAGTCTCACTGAGCCTCAGCTTTCTGATCTGTAAAATAGACCAATAACACCTGTTGCCAGACTGCTATTATTGCTTTTCTTCTAGTGAAACCGAACAACTGATCCCATTTAACCTGGTTTTGGAAGCTCCCACCTCTAAAAAAATCTGTATTTCTATCTTGAATTCTATTCTAGAACCTGGCCTCTGCCCTGTTGATATGGATGCCTTCTCAATGACTATAATCTCCTCTGACACCAGGCCAATGGTGGGATTCGGCTATTGGCTAACAGATTTTCCTAATCTTATCTCTCCATGCACATGTACCTTTGCGTGCTGCCACTTCTGGATTTCCTGTATCTGGGCTTCTGCCGCTTGACCAGTGGCTTGGTCGAGAACTTCTTTTTGGATATCACTGACACCTGTCGCCCGTAAGCACACATACTGTGCACCAAGTTCCATCAGCCTGACTAGATTTCCTCCTATCACCTCCAATTGTGCTATCACTCAAGTTCTACCTCAGCCCTAAGGAATGTATTGTGTTTATTCATTCAATCAGTGTTTACTGAGCATTTACCAAACCCAAGCGCTTTGTCTCTGCACACAGAAAATGTATACAGTACAGTGGAGGAAGACAAACAACCAAAGGTATAATAAGTACAGTGACAGGGACAATTCTAGGCCTTGACTTTCTCTATATCCTCTTTTCTCATCAAAGATTAACACTTTTATATTGGATTAGGTCAGAAGATAGGATCATTGTTAAAGACAAATTATTATTATTATTATTATTATTTTACTTTGGAGATGGGGTCTCACCTTGTTCCCCAGGCTGGCCTCAAACTCCTATGCCCAAGCGATCCTCCCATTTCAGCGTCCTGAGTAGCTGGGATTATAGGTGCAACTGGCTTTTTTTTTTTTTTTTTTTTTTTTTTTGAGATGGAGTCTCGCTCTGTTACCCAAGCTGGAGTGCTGCAGTGGTGCAATCTCAGCTCATTGCAACCTCTGCCTCCTGGGTTCACGTGATTCTCCCACCTCAGCCTCCCGAGTAGCTGGTATTACAGGCACCCACCAGCACGCCCAGATAATTTTTGTATTTTTAGTAGAGACAGGGTTTCACCACGTTGGCCAGGCTGGTCTTAAACTCCTGACCTCAAGCGATCCACCCACCTTGGCCTTCCAAAGTGCTGGGATTAAAAGCGTGAGCCACCGTGTCTGGCCTTGCTGTATTACTTTCAAAATGGCAAAACCCTCAATTACTTTTGCATTAACCTAATGTGTTGGATACCTGTGTTTTGCTCTATATGATCACTGATTATTAATTTTTTTGACAATTTTTCAAAACTCATTTTCTACTCTTTAGTCTACAGCAAGCACCCTGTCAAGTCTATGTTGGGATTATCTTTGTGTATCTAAAGTGAACTCCATGCTTTTCCTTAGGAACAATTTAATTTGCTGTGTGGAGAAAGTGTCCTCTGGCTCTCTAAGAGTTAACTGATCTGGCTCTATCTGATCTATCTGTGAATTTCTATAAATACTTTACAGGTATGTGAACAAACCAGTGTCAGATAGTAAAGGAATTTGGTAGCCATTCCAGCAATCTACTTTACGTGGCAATCAGTGAGGATGTTATCTTAGCTGCCTTTTTTTTTTTTTTTTTTTTTGACAGGGTCTCGCTCTGTCACCCTAGCTGAAGTGCAGTGGTGTAATTTCAGCTCACTGCAGCCTCGACCTCCTGGGCTCAAGCAATCCTCCCACTTCAGCCTTCCTAGTAGCTGGGACTACAGGTGTGCACCACCACACTTGGCTAATTTTTGTATTTTTTGTAGAGATGGGGTGTCGCTATTTTGTCCAGGTTGCTCTTTTTCTTTTTTCTTCTTCTTCTTCTTCTTTTTTTTTTTTTTTCTTTTAGAGACAGAGTCCCACTCTGTCACCCAGACTGGAGTGCAGTGGCATAATCTCGGCTCACTACAACCTCTGCCTCCCAGGTTCAAGCGATTCTCCTGCTTCAGCGTCCCAAGTAGCTGGGATTACAGCCACGTACAACCATGCCTGGCTAATTTTTGTTATTTTTAGTAGAGATGGGGTTTCACCATGTTGTCCAGGCTGCTCTCAAACTCCTGACCTCAGGTGATCCACCCACCTGAGTGGATGGATCCCAAAATGCTGGGATTACAGGCATGAGCCACTGCACCCGGCTCCAGGCCGGTCTTGAACTCCCAAGCTCAAGCAATCCTCCTGCCTCGGCCTCTCAAAGTGCTGGGATTATAGGCGTGAGCCACGGTGTTCAGCCTTAGCTGTCTTTTTACTACCATCCCCAGCCTCTGCTTATCAGTTGTGAGTTTCCTCTGTGCCTTTCTAATTCTCTTTCTCTGTGTTTTCTTCCAGCTCCTTTATGTTACCCACCAGAGGGATGAAAGCGATTGATTCTACCAGAAGCTATTGAAAAATGTATATGGCTTTTAGTAGTCATGATGATGATGATGATGATGATGATGATGAGGACAATTGTTTTGGCATTTTCAGATTTCAGAAGCAAATTGCTGCCTCCTGGGCACTCTACTCATGGCCAGTTAACTTTAAAGTGGTCCTGTTTGCTTTGTGGTGGTCGGGGGTGGCTTAGCAAAAATTACAAAGGAATAAAAAGCTAAATTTAGCAAGTCTATCTCTACTATGTTGTGTCTAATCTTCTTGTGCTGGTTTCCTAGAGTGCCCTCTGCTGGGCCCAACCAGGTCTTCTGACTCCCATGAAACCCATGCCTCAACTGTCATCAGAAACTTACTATTTTATGTCACATGCCATCAGAATCCTAGCGTTTGCTTTCCAGATTGACAATGAACCCAGGTAAACTAATCCATGTTAATGTGTGAATGTATTTTATCGTATAAATGGGAAAAAACCCAACGCCCCTCTCAGTCATTTAAGTGTACATTTCCACAATGACCTTATGGATGTACGACTTCTATTTAGTATCTAACTCTGGTGACTAATGCTGAGAATGGAAGCCAGGAATCTGGGGAAGGCTATGCTCTGGGAAATCAAAGGGGAATATATTTTCCAACAGACAGAACCTTGTGGCTCCCCTCAAATTACACTGTGTGGGCAGCTGTCTACTCAAGCTATCTGTATGGCCAAGCCCCATGGAGGTAATTTTCACCCTGTCAGCCAGAAAAGAATGAACATCATTGTTTACTTTTAAGTTTTTATGAAGAATGCCTTGAGCTCTTTAGATTGTGTTATCTAAGTCTTAATAGTAAGGAAGTATGTGCCATTGTTTTGGGGATTAATTTATCCATAAAGATAGGTATAGGTTGTACAGTCATTGGCTTGACCTCTGCTGCCCTGTGTACTTTCTTGTCTACTGAAATCAGTTGGGCAATTCTTGTCTGTAAGCACGTTTCCCAAGAACTGGTTAGAGCCAGTCTTCATAGGAGGAACCTATTATGAAACCAGCTCCGAGGATATTTACTTTGCTCAAGATCTACTGAATGCTATGCTTACTTGAAAATGAAATTGCTTTCTTTTAGCTCTGACCCAGCCCCTTGAAAACCAGCGACCCTTGGGATTCAGTTAGAATGAGACAGAAAGGGGAAATGATATGCCAGACCTGATTGACATTTTTCTGTCAATCAGGCTCAGTGACAAGCTTTTCTTATTGTTTAAACTAGTATTTGCATAGTTGTTGAATGTGTGTGTTTCAAGAAGATCAGCTAAACTGATAACATATTATCAAGTAAATAAGGCACCCAAGATTGGGAACTTGGAGGACATAGCACACATTTTTTGAAGGCCCACCTTTTTTCTTAAAATGTAATGTGAAATTTGTATCTTTCTATTTAACATATCCAGGTCTTATTTAAGACAAAGATAACTCACATAGTTGCTTTCCAGTTAAGTTATTTAATCATCCAAATCCTCAGTTAAATAAATGCTCCAGTGAGAAACATTGTCTTATGGCTCCTGATCTAAAATTATGCCTCCCCGGGAATGTATGTATCTAAATTTGAGAAGCACAAGCTCGGAGAAATAGTGAAGGAGAGAATCCAGTCAGAGAAAAATGAGTGTGTACTGATGGTCAATCTGTAGATAAGGAGGACTAGTGTAAGTTTTGTTGTAGATGACTTTCATAGGAGAGTGGCAGTGGCATTTGATGTTGAGACCTAGTACATAGTTGTACTGAGATGAAGATGTTAGGATTATCTAGATAGAGCCAGAAATGAAAAGAAAATAACCTCAGAATATGGAATCATCAGGATGGCTGTGAAAAAGGCAGAAATGTGATAAACACTAATTCAGACTTCTTGGGCTCCTTACACACTTATAGAAATTGTGGATGCACAAAGTAAATGGTATGGCATGTAAATAAAGAAGAAAATTCTGCATATTACTTTTGGCATAATAGCAACTTCTTTCTACTTTGTGAAATTCAAAAATAAATATCCTTTTAATCTAGAGAGTGCTATATACTTTTCCTAACTAGTGTCTTACATTTATTATCTATAATAAATATTATCTGTAATATTATCTACAATAAATATCTAAAATAGTTATTTATAAAATAATATATAATCTGTAATTATACAATATATAATTATTTATAGGATACTTATTATATTTAATAAATATTATCTATTAATATCATAATATCTATAATTATTACTTCAAAAGTTTATTTAAAACTCAGAGTAAGTTTTCCAATGCAGTCTTCTTCTTAGCACTGAGATTTTCAAACCAGTCCCCAGAGTGTATTTAACACACAAGGCCTCTGGAAGAGGTCTGAAGTAAGGGGCTTAAGTATCTACATTTTTAGTAAACACACTTTGATGCAAGTGACCTGGACAACACCGTTAGAAACAGTATTGTAAGAGGTTGAAGACTCTTGGGATAAGGGCTGGAGACTAAGGACACCACTTGAGAGCCTGGGACAGGGTTGCACAGGGTTGTAGAACTACATGAAGTTGCTTGTTTAGTCCATAATTCCCCTCTCTGCTACTTGGTATCTCTCCCAACTCCCCAACAAAAGTAGATACCTTGGCAGTTAGATGGAACCAACTAACCAGATCTCATGGAACCATGGTAGACACGTGACCTAGGCCAGGCCAACTAAATATTTCAACTTAAGAGTTTGGACCTGGGACAGGAATACCAGTTAACTACTGGTTGTTTGAAATGAAGAGATTCCCCGGAGCTACAGGAAGCCAGGCCTCTCTTTTGAATGGACCGGCAGAGAACAGCACACATAGAGGAAGAAGGAAAAACACACAGGGAGAAGAGATGAGGAACCATGGGTTGGAGATGGGGAGGGAGAGGGAGAAGGAGTAGAGGAGGGAGGGAGAAATAGAGAAAACCAGCAAGAAAGCCAGAGGGAAAGAATTTTCCCTAGAGCTTATCAATTTGCTGCTGTAGATGCTAGTTCCTCCTGTGGTCTGAGTGTGTTTTCTATAAGATATTTTTGTATCTGTCCAGTAAACTCTTCTGTCTCGCTCAAGCTAATTTAAATGTGTTCTTGGGTGAGAGGACAACCAGGAATTAAGGGGAAGCACAGCTATAATGAGCTGTGTCTTATTCTTGTGACTGCTTCCTCCCTCCAATCTTTCTCCATTCTCTCTTCCCCTTTCTACCCGGATTTCCTCAACCAAGATTGTTAGGGGAATGAAAAAATGATTTTTCTTCTCTCCAAATCCTTGATCCTTTTCCTTTTTTGTGTTTAACTCCTTCCTCTTCTTCGTTGCAAAGAGGAAGAGAGCCTCCTTTCCTTTTGTTATTTTTAAATTATTATTATTAATTAGTCAATTTTAAAAATTAGAGATGAGATCTGTTGACTAGGCTGATCTCAAACTCCTGGCCTCAAGTGATCCTCCCATCTCGGCCTCCCAGAATCCTAGGATTACAGGCATGAGCCACTGTGCCTGGCTCCTCCTTTCCTTTTCCCATCCTTGCTTCTCTCTAAGTGTTATTCATCTCTACCCTGAATAAGAATGAGTGGCTGCGATGTGGAGGGAAGAGGAGGGAATTTCCAGGACCACTTGGCCACATGTAAGAAAGAGATTGCTCATATTAAAATGTAACACAGGGAGTATATTTGTTCAAAATAGCCCATTTAACAAATGCCCAGTGAACTTAACCTTATGTAATGTTTTACGTGATGGAACACTTCTCTGGTTGGATCAGTTTCAGTTGTGCTAATTGGGCCTTTTGTTTTGAGAGAGAGAGAGTTTCACTCTGTTCACCCAGGCTGGAGTGCAGTGGCTTGATCTCTGCTCACCCCATCACCACTTCCTGGCTTCAAGCCATTCTTGTGCCTCAGCCTCCCAAATAGCTGGGATTACAGGGGTGCACCACCACGCCTGGTTGATTTTTGTATTTTTAGTAAGGATGGAGTTTTGCCATGTTGGTCAGGCTGGTCTCAAACTCCTAGCCTCAAGTGATCTACCCATTTTAACCTCCCAAAGTGCTGGGATGACAGATGTGAGCCTCCACACCCGGCCCTAACTGGGCCTTTAAAAATTAGATGCTCTTTATTGAGCTGAAAGAAAAGAATTTCAGGTGAGGAATAAAGGTCTAGATCTGTGATCAACTTGAAATATAATAGTCATTATACAAAAGTTACATCCTTATATCATAAAAATATTTTATGTTGAAAGGGCTAAGCTAAAAATGCCCCAATTTAGACTTGGATGATGATGATGATTTATTATTATTATTATTTGAGACAAAGTCTCGCTCTATCACCCAGGCTCCCAGACTGGAGGGCAATGGTGTGATCTCTGCTCACTACCCCTCCGCCCCCTGGGTTCAAGCGATTCTCCTGCCTCAGCTTCCCGAGTGGCTGGGATTACAGGCACCTGCCACCACACCTGGCTAATTTTTGTATTTTCAGTAGAGATGGCGTTTCACCATGTTGGCCAGGCTGGTCTCAAACTCCTAACCTTGTGATCTGCCCACCTCGGCCTCCCAAAGTGCTGGGATTAAAGGCGAGAGCCACTGTACCTAGCTGGCGTGGCTTATTTTTATGAAGACGTGGATTGAGTTGTCATAAATCACCAGATCAAGGCAGACAACATATTTGCCTTAAATGAACCTGTAGTGAGTTTTCCTTCTTGCATTTGTATGAAGTTGGGAGAGATGTAGCTTAGCATGTATGGACGGACAGAAGAAAACTTTGATTCTCGTTCAGCTCTGCTGCTCACTTGGCTAGCTACCGGAATTTCAATAAATCACAATTTCTCTGGGTCTAAATTTTCTTACTTTTATAAAACATGAAATACTTTCTTCAAACAAAGCTACAATATGTACATTAGATGAAAGGAGAGTGCCCTGATTGGGTTGGTCTGAAGGTGGGCCAACTGGCCAGAATTTCTTTCCTTCCAATCTCCTCCCCATTGTCTCACTACTCTACCCACCCACCCCACCTGCCTCTACCCTTCTGGACTTGAATGAACTCTCAGGGCTTTCCTGAGCACCTCTGTCAATCCTTAGACTGAACAATTCCCACAATTGTTTCAAGCTCATTAATTTGATGCTTCTATGAAGTTTTTGAGGAAAACTCTAAAGAAAATGAGAAAATACATCGTTTGCTCCAATTAATGTCTTTGAAGGCTCTCTGATGACTATATTTATGATTCAAGGGAAAGATAATGTGAGAGATCAGATGACTATTGAAGCCACCATTTTAATTGCTAGAAATCACTTTGCATATGTGTTTGTTAAAGCAAGAAGATCCCTCATGTCCCACATGTCTGTATTTGCATTTTGATGGAACTTCAGGGAAAAGGAATGTGCTCATAATGAACAGTTGAAATTGACTTTTCAGTCAAAGCAAAGTACTGTAACTGGGGTTACAAATATGCCTCTTCTTCTAAGAGCTATCAGTTACGAAAGTAAATTCTTAGTATTACTGTTGTTTCACATGGGGCCCGTGCCTCGGATGCCATGGCTGCCTTCCATCCCATCCTTCCTCTTCAGTCAGAATGCTGCCCTTTGGCAGAAAAAAGTCTAATTTGGATGACAAGATTATTTTTAAGCTTTACCGCAAAGTAAGGACAAACAGGGAGGCTAACACATCTGAGCTTCATAAACCCCCTCTCTGTAGGTGGAGTTCTGTCCCTTAAAAATTCACATGCTGGAGTCCTCATCCATAGCATTTCAGAATGTGACCTTATTTGGAAATAGGGTTGTTGCAGATGTAATTGGCTAAGATGAGGACCTACTGGAGTAGAGTAGGCCTGGATCCAATATGACTGATGTCTTTATAACGGGGGAAATTTGCATACAGATATGCACATAGGGGGAATGCCATATGAACATGAAGGCAGAGATTGGGGTGATATTGCAGAAGCCAAGGAACACCAAAGATTGCCAGAAAACCGTCAGAAGCTAGGGGAGAGGCATGGGACAGATTCTCCGTCACAGCCCTCAGAAGGAACCAATCTGGCTGACACCTTGATCTTGGACTTCCAGCCTCTGGAACTGTGGGACAATGAATTTCTCCTACTTAAGCCACCTACTTTGTGGGACTTTGTTACAGTAGCCCTAGAAAACAAATACAACTACCATCATTATTAAATTTCCGGAGGGGTGTGTTTTAATATGTTCTCACACTACTATAAAGATACTACTCCCAGACTGGGTAATTTACAAACAAAAGAGGTTTAATTGACTCACAGTTCTGCATGGCTGGGGAGGCCTCAGGAAACTTACAATCACAGAAGGTGAAGGGGAAGCAAGGCATATCTTACACGGTGGCAGGAGGAGACAGAGCAAAGGGAAGTGCCACACTTTTAAACCATCAGATCTCATGAGAACTCACCATCATGAGAATAGCAAAGAAGAAATCCACCCCCATGATCCAGTCGTCTCCCACCAGATCCCTCCTCCAACATGTGGGGATTACAATTCGAAATGAAATTTGAGGGGGACACAGAGCCAAACCACATCAGGGTGATTTTTCCGTGTCAGTCACTTGAATAAGGACTTTTGCTATGGTAGTACGTGCCACCAATTACAACTTGTTTTATATTTCTTCCTTTAAAAACCTATTTTTAGTTCATTGGGTGTAGAAAAAAGAGAAGACTTTTTTTTTTTTTTAAAGTGGATTTGGGGAGTCTAAGTGCTCTTTAAAAGCTACTGAAAGTGCTGAATTAAAATATAAGATCTATTGCTTTTCATTCACTCATTTGTTCAATAAATATGGGTCAGGTCCATGACAGGTATTGGCGATAGACAGAGAAAAAGCAGAGCCTAGCTCCAGCAGAGACTAGATGTCTGTATATCATAGTATTTCCTCTTCTTCCTAGGTGCACAGCTTAACTACTTTTTCCAGTCTCTCTTATAATTGGGTGTGGCCATGTGACTTATGGGCAGTGATCATGTGAGGCACCAGCAGGCTTGGCCCATAAAGCTTCTTTTTCAAAGTGAACATGTATTGAAACTGGCTGAGCCACAGGATGGAATTTAGGACCCTGACTCATGCTTGGAGTAGAGCCACCTGACAATTAGGAACATCTGTTTGGACTTTCTATGGGAAAGAAAGAAACCTCCATTATATTAAGCTACTCAGACGTAGGAGTTTGTCTCCTGCAATAAGTAGCATTACCCTAATTAACATGCCATGCTCAAAATCAAATAGGAAAATAGATTTTTAAAAAACCACCATACAGTACAGTGCTTTGAAAGTGATCAAGCACGCTCTGGTCCCTGTACAGAGGACAGCTTGAGGAGTCAGAGACAGAGGGAATGACATTTGAAGTGAATTCTGAAGATTAGGTAAGTGTCAGGCAAGGTAAGCAGGGAGGAGTATTCAAGACAGAGAGAAATGTGTGTACAAAGGCTCCCCAGGCAAGAAAGAGCAATTTTAAAAGATTAAAAGAAGTTTAGGAGGGGGTTCAATGTGGACATGGTGTGAGTGAGTCAGCATTGAGGAGAAGGGTGAGATATTGAGTCTCGAGAGGTAAAGAGGAACTGAATAATAAAGGATGAACAGACAGCTGACTGGATGGGAAGTGGGCATTCCGGGCAGAAAAAAACTGAACGTCCGAAGCCCAGAGTTATTACAGAGTATAGTTATCTCTAACACAAATTAGCATAGATGGAGTAACGTAGGAGTGGAAAATCAGACCCTTTTTTTTCCTATCTTGATTCTGAAGACAGCAAAGTGCTATTCTGGAGTTTTCAGCAGGGGAGTAATGGAACATATTTTTACTTCAGAAATATTCCTCTGGTGAAAAATCATGCGGAATACAGATTAGGGTTTATGTAGTCTCTTAACATAGCGGTGTTTGTTTTTTTCTACCAAAAATGTTTTGTGATGTTTTCCAAGGAATTCTATTTTATCATTGCTAAGAGATAAAACTCTCATTGTGTATGGATCAGGATGTGCTCTATTAGGAAAGATTGGAAGTGAGGGGACATGTTCGGAGCTACCAGTATCATCCAGAACATTGATGATGATAGCCTGAGCAAGGGCAGAGTCAGAGGAAAGAGAGAAGAGGAGATGAATTCACAAACAGACTAAGCAATTTAAAGAGGGGGCTTAGGTGGGAACAAACATCAGAGCTTACTTCAGTTCTTTATTTTATGTGAGTCGGGAGATGATGTTGCTACTCACCCAAGAAGGGCCCAAGACATAGGAAGAAGAAAAATTTGCAGAAGAAAGAAAAGGTTGCTAGCTGAACAGGGTGGTGTACGCCTATGGTCCCAGCTGCTCTGGAGGCTGGGGCGGGAGGATTGCTTGAGCCCCGGAGTTTAAAGGCTGCCATGAGCTATGATCATGCCACTGCACTCTAGCCTGGGTGAAGACAGAGCAAGACCCTGTCTCTACAAAAAAGAGATAAAAGTTTCGTTTTTGGAATGCTGATTCTGAGGTAACTGAGGCTCATCTGAGTGGAAATGTTGAGCTTTCATTCGGAAAAAATGAAATGCTCAGACTCTCACAGATCAAAAAAGGGAAGGATAAATTGTGGAGTGCTATCAGTTTACAGCAGTCCCAGTAGAAGCCTGAATGAAAGCAAAAGAGATTAGCCTAGGTAAAAGGAGCGCTAAGTAAGGAAGCTTAGAGGCCTCTTACATTTCGGCACCCAATTAAATAAAAGGAGAGACAAAAGTAGGAAGAAAACAGCACCAAAGCAAGGCTTGGCATCCAGAACAGCACAATCTTAGCAGGCACCTGAAACCCTGCCATGGAGCATTTTTTGTTTGTTTGTTTTGAGATGGAGTCTCACTCTGTCACCCAGGCTGTAGTGCAGTGGTGTGATCTTGGCTCACCGCAACCTCTGCCTCCCGGGTTCAAACGATTCTCCTGCCTCAGCTTCCCAGGTAGCTAGGGTTACAGGTGTGCGCCACCATACCCAGCTAATTTTTGTATTTTTAGTAGAGATAGAGTTTCACCATTTTGGCCAGGCTGGCCTCAAACTCCTGACCTCAGGTGATCCACCCAGCTTGGCCTCCCAGAATGTTGGGATTACAGGTGTGAGCCAATGCGCCCGGCCCAGAAGAGGCTTCTATACTTATTCCTATAGAAGTCCTTGGAGACCTTTTAGAAAAGTCTAGTAGAAGAGTGGGAGTGGAGGCCAGATTATGGTGAATGAGAAGAAGGCACAGATGTGGAAATGTCTTCTTTCAAGAAATTTTCCAAAATGGCTAGAGATAGCAAAAAATGCAGGATGGAGGAAAGATTCTCTTGAGAAGAAACATTTGCAATTGTCCACCAAGATTAGGGGGAAGACATTGAAGATGGAAAAGCCTGGGGATAATGGTGGGGCAAACTCTTTAATGAGCTGTGAGGGACACAGGAGGACCCTTTTTCCATTGCTCAGAAACATTTTGGCAGCTTATACTACTTTGGTTCTGAAATGCACCCATTTCTAAGCCAGGGTCCCATGGAGGAAGTATCTTCTGTGCTAATCATTTTGTGAGAGGAGAAATACCAGCAAGAGAGATGTAGATGCAAGAAATACATTGCAAATTGATTTACTGAATATACCCCACTCAACTGAAAATAAACACAATTTCAAAAATTATTAAGGGAGCTTAATTTGGGAAAATTAATGTTAAAATGATTGTTTTTGAGGCCACATTTTTTTTTGATTCTATGAAAATCACCAAAGATATGTATCTGAAGTATAAACCAACTGTATTTTTATTTCTTTCTTTGTTTTGTAGATTAATGGTGATGAAAACATGCCACTTCTTATTTTCTTTAAAAGAATTGGGTTATTATGAGAAAATATCTGTGGAAAAGTCCTGTAGAAATATTAGTTAATTTAGATTTCTACAGTTCTAAAAAACGTAATGGTATAGTAGTCTTAATTGACCCCAAACAATCTCATTTCTACAGATAACATATAGTCATGCACTGCATCATGACATCTTGGTCAACAATGGAGCACATAAACTTCCGTAAGATTCTAATGGAGCTGAAACATTACTCTCACCTAGTGCCATGCCATCATAGCCGTCATAATGTCATAGCACACTGCATTCATTACTCATGTGTTTGTAGTGATGCTTGTGTAAACAAACCTGTGCGGCCAGTCATATAAAAGTATAGCACATACGATTTTGTACAGTACATAATACTTGATAATGGTAATGAATGATTATGCTACTGGTTGATGTATTTACTATAATGTATGTTGAATCATAATTTTACAGTGTAATCTTACTTACAAAAAATAGTCTACAAAACAGCCTCAGGTAGGTCCTTCAGATGGTACATGCACATCTTGTTTTATTGCACTTTGGTTTATTATGCTTTGAAGATAATGCATTTTTTCCAGATCGAAGATTTGTATCAACCCTGCACTGATCAAGTCTATTGGTGCCATTTTTTCAATAGCATGTGTTCACTTTATGTCTCTGCTACATTTTGGCGATTCTTGCAATATTTCAAACTTTTTCATTATTATTATAATATTCTTTATTTTTGATGTTAATGTCATAATTGTTCTGGGTGCCACAAACTGCATCCACAGAAGACAGCAAACAGCTGATAAATGTTGTATGTGTTCTGATTGCTCCACTCACTGGCTGTTCCCCTTTCTCTCTTCCTCTCCTCAGGCCTCCCTATTCCCTGAGACACAATAATATTAAAATTAGGCCAATTAGTAACCCTACAGTGGCTTCCAAATGTTCAAGGGAAGGGAAGTGTCTCATATCTCTTACTCTAAATCAAAGCTATAGATGATTAAGCTTAGTGAGGAAGGCATGTCAGAAGCTGAGATGGTCCAAAAGCTGAGTGGTATAAGCCAAACAAACTGTGAATACAAAGGAAAATTCCTTGCAGGAAATTAAAAGTGCTACTCCAGTGAACATGAATGATAAGAAAATGAAACAGCCCTGTTGCCGATATTAAGAAAGCTTTAGTGGTCCAGATAAAAGATCAGACCAGCCACAATAGTCCCTTAAACCAAAGCCTCATCTAGAGCCAAGACGCAACTCTCTTCTATTTACGAAGCTGAGAGAGGTGAAGAAGCTGCAGAAGAAAAGTGTGAAGCTAGCAGAAGTTGATTCATGAAGTTTAAGGAAAGTAGCCATCTCCAGAATATAAAAATGCAAGGTGAAGCAGCAAGTGCTGCTGAAGAAGCTGTAGCAAATTATCCAGAAGATCTAGCTAAGATAATTGATAAAGGTGGCTACACTCAACAATAGATTTTCCGTTTAGATGAAATAGCTTTCTATTGGAAGAAGGTGCCATCCAGGGCTTTCATGGTTAGAGAGAAGTCAATGCCTAGTTTAAAATCTTCAGTGGACAAGCGGAGTCTCTTGTTAGTGTAGCTGGTGACTTTAAGTTGAAACCAATGCTCATTTACCATTCTGAAAATCCTAGGGCCCTTAAGAATTATACAGAACTTACTCTGCCTGTGATCTATAAATGAAACAAGAAAGCATGGATGATAGCAAATATGTTTGCAGCATGGTTTACTGAATATTTTAGGCCCAGTATTGAGACCTATTGCTCAGAAAAAAAGATTCCTTTCAAAATATTACTGTTCATTGAAAATGCACCTGTTCACCCAAGAGCTCTTCTGAAGATATACAAGGCGATTAACGTTCTTTTCTTGCCTGGTAACACAACATCCACCCTGCAGCTCATGGATCAAGGAGTAATTTTGAATTTCAAGTATTATTAGCTAAGAAATGCATTCCATAAGGCTATAGCTGCCATAGATAGTAATTCCTCTAAAGGATCTGGGCAATGTCAATTGAAACCTTCTAGAAAGTATTCACCATTCTAGATGCTATTAAGAACATTTGTAATTCATGAGAAGAGGTCAAAATATCAACATTAACAGGAGTTTGGAAGAAGTTGATTCTAACCTTCATGGATGACTTCGAGGGGTTCAAGACTTCAATGGAGGAAATAATTGCATATGTGATGAAAACAGGATGAGAACTAGAATACCTGAAGACGTCACTGAATTGCTGCAATCTCATGATAAAACTTGAACACCTGAGGAGTTAATTCTTGTTGATGAGCAAAGAAAGTGGGTTTCTTGAAATGGAATCTACTCCTGACTGTGAACATTGCTGAAATCACAATGAAGGATATTATGTAAATTTAGTTGACAAAGCAATAGCTTTGAGAGGATTGAGTCAAGTTGTGAAAGAAGTCCTACTGTGGGTAAAATGCTGTCAAACAGCATTACATGCTACAGACAACTCTTTTGTGAAAGGAAGAGTCAATTGATACAGCAAACCCTATTGTCTTATTTTAGGAAACTGTCACAGCCACCTCAACCTTCAGCAACCACCACCCTGACCAGTGAGCAGCAATCAACATTGAGGCAAGACCTTTCAGCAAAAAGATTATAATTCTCTGAAGACTCAGATGATCATTAGCATTTTTAGAAACAATGTATTTTTGAATTAAGGTACGTACTTTTTTTTAGACAATGCAATTGCACACTTAATAGACTACAGTATAGTGTGAAGACAACTTTCATATGCACTGGGAAACCAAAAAAAGTGTGTGACGCACTTTGTTTTGATATTGGCACTGTGGTATATCTGAAGTGTGCCTGGATTCCAGAAGAAGACACTGTTGTCATACGACATGACAGCTCCATGTGTATTACTGCCCCTGAAGACATTCCAATGTCTTCATTGGACAAGATGTGGAGGTAGCGGACAGTGGTATTGGTATTCCTGACTCTGTGTACGTCTAGACCAATGTGTGTGTTTGTGTCTTCATTTTTAACAAAAAAGTTTAAAAAGTACAAAAAAAAGAGAAATTACCAGAAAGTGGCTACAAATGGGGATATAAAGAAAAAAATTTTTAAGCTAAATGTTCTCATTTTAAGCTAAATGTTATTACAAAAGAGTCAAAAAGTTTAAAAAATGAAAGTTTGTGAAGTAAAAAAGTTACAGTAAGCTAATTTATTATTAAAGAAAAAAATTTTTAAATAACTTTAGTGTAGCATAAGTATATAGTGGTTATAATCTGCAATAGTGTACAGTAATGTCCTAGGCCTTCACATTCACTCACCACTGACTCAATGACTCACCCAAGAGCAACTTCCAGGCCTACAAGCTCCATTCATGGTGAATGCCCTATATAGGTATTGCTTTTTTTTTTTTTTAAATCTTTTATTCCACGTTTCATTATACATTTTCTATGTTTATACATGTTTAGATACACAAATACCATTGTGTTACAATTGCCTATAGCAGCGGCCCCCAATCTTTTTGGCACCAGGGACCCTTTTGTGGAAGACAATTTTTCCACTGATGAGGGCAACGGGGGAGGGCTGGGATGGGGAGGACAGTTTCGGGATGGAACTGTTCTATCTCAGATCATTAGGCTTTAGATTCTCCTAAGGAGCTCACACCTAGATCCCTCATGTGCACGCTTCACAACCGCATTCACACTGCTATGAGAATCTGATGCGGCAGCTGATCTGACAGGAGGCAGAACTCAGGCAGTAATGCTTCCTGGTCCCTTGCTCATCTCCTGCTGTGTGGCCTGGTTCCTAACAGACCACAAACTCTACCGGTCCACAACCCAGGGACTGGGGACCCCTGACCTACAGTATTCAACACAACATGATGTACGGGTTTCTAACCTGGGAGCAACAGAATATATTATACCATACAGCTTAGGTGTGTAATAGGCTATATCATCTAGGTCTAAGTACACTCTATGATGTTCACACAATGATGAAATCACCTAATGAAGCATTTCTCTGAATGTATCCCTGTCATAAAGCCATACGTGACTGTATTTCACTAGGTAAACAACAAAAATCAACCAGCAAAGTTAAGTGACTTTCAAGAAAGCTTCTTTTGAAATTCTCAGTGGGGACTGCTGATATTTGAGCCTTATAAGAGAAGTATGATGTGGTCAAACAAGCTCTGTCCTTCAAGATGAAATGTTGACTGCACTGAGTATTTAAAACATAAACATAAAAAAAAGACACAGTGATCTGAAGAGATTAAGCATCTTTGTGGATTGGCTTTTTATGTTTTTATACAATTTTTTGTTTGTTTGTTTGTTTTTGGAGATGGAGCTTTGCTCCTGTTGCCCAAGTTGAAGTGCAATGGTGTGATGTCGGCTCACTGCAAACTCTACCTCCTGGGTTCAAGTGATACTCCTGCCTCAGCCTCCTGAGTAGCTGGGATTACAGGCACATGCCACCAGGCATGGCTAATTTTGTATTTTTAGTAGAAACGGGGTTTCATCATGTTGGCTAGGCTGGTCTCGAACTCCTGACTTCAGGAGTGATCCACCCACCTCGGCCTCCCAAAGTACTGGGATTACAGGCATGAGCTACCATGCCTGGCCTATATAAATATTTGTTATATGAGTGATCATTTACCTTTCAGCCTGCTTTTATTTATTTTATCACAGTATAAACCCAACTATAGTTCACTGGCTGCCACAGAGTTCACTTAAACTTTGATCTTTAAACAATGTATATGCCCAATCTCACCTCTTTATTAAATACTTAGTTTCTATTTATTCTTACACTGCCTGTAGTCTGTGTTTTTATTTTCTCAGAGGGCAAGGCAACATCTGTGTCTTAAGCAATTTGACACATATTATAGAGCCTTAATAAACACCTTGCAATCAATTTTATTTGCTCTGTTAGAAAAGTTAACATTTACTCCCCAGTTAAATAATGATTCTAATGATTATTATAACATGAAATTAGAACGGTCTCTAGGACATCTCTTTCATTTTCTATGTTCGGGGACAATCTATTCTTGAATTAAAAATGAGCTCATACTGACACATATTTCTGATACAGGGCTTTTCTACACTTTTCTACACTTTTTATGTACTTTACTTTTTTTTTTTTAAACAGAACTTTATGTATTCCAAAATCTTGCTCACATCTCCAAGGAAAATGCTGGACTTGTGTTGGAGTAATAATTAGTGTAATTCACCATTTCCAATCCATATAGCATGTTATAGTTATATTTATCTTACAGTGTTTGTGTTTCTTCTGATTTATTGTTAACGTTATGCTCTTTTTGAGTTAAAATCATGTGCTGTCTGTATATTTTTATCTTTGAGAAGTTGCATTATGAAGTAAGGCTGTTTGGTGGGAGGATAGGCTCTTGATTTTGAGAAGAACTGTAAGCCACTCTGAGGCCTGAAAGCCAAATGGGAAGACAGTGAGTCCTGTTCATCAGCTTTGAAAGTGTTTGTGCCCAACATAAATTGATCCAAACAGAAACAGCTTCTTCCGAATCACTTAGCTATTTACTGTTTTTGTTTGCGTTTGTTTTGTTTGGGGCTATGCTTTTGATTACTCACTTGGACCCGAGTTTGAAATACGAAATACTTATTGTCTGGACTAGTTTCAATTTTTTTTTTTAAACTGTGGTAAAATGTATGTAATAGAAAACCATTTCAGTCCTTCCAAATGTACAGTTCTGTGACATTAAGTCCACGTACACTCACATCTTTGTACAACCATCACCATCCTTCATCTCCAGAACTTTTTCATCTTTCCTAACTGAAACTCCACAACCATTAAACAGTAACTCCCCATTTTCCCCTCCCTCTAGCCCCTGACAACCACTGTTACTGTTTTCTGTTTCTATGAATTTCACTATTCTGGGTATCTCATATAAGCGAAATCATAGTAATTGTCCTTTTGCGATGGACTTATTTCACTTGGTGCATCTTCAGAGTTCGTCCGTGTTGTTGCATAAGTCAGAATTTCCATACTTTTTAAGGTTGAATACTATTCCATGGTATGTATAGACCATATTTTGTTTATTCGTTCACCTGTCCATGAATACTTGGGGTGCTTCCACCTTTTGCCTACTGTGAATATACCTTTACTTTAAAAGTTACAATGTATCCTGTATTTCAAAGATTTGTACATTTTGTACATTTGAAACACTTTAATGGCCCTAAAATCACGATGCTTTAAAACCATTGGAGTATCATATTTTAAAAATTAAGGCATAATTTACATACAATAGTTCAATGAACTTTGATACATGAATATTTTCATGTAACTCACACCTTAATCAAGATACAGAAACAGATACTAGAGACAAAATATTTTCATCACCTTAGAAAGTTTCTCCTGCCTGGCACCCACACACGGGCCGCCTACACAGAAGCCACCATGGTTAGGCTTCCTATCAGCATAGATTAATTTGTCTAGTTTTGCACGTCACTTAAATGGAATTACACAGTGTTTACTTTTGTGTCTGGATTATTTCATTCCATATATTTTTGAGATCTTTCCATCTTGTGTGCATCACTAGTTTATTGTTTTTATTGCTGGATACTATTCCACTGTATGGTTATACCATGATTTATTCATCCAGTCTACTGTTGATAGCCTGTTAGGCTGTTTCTATTTTTTAGCTATTATTAATGAAGTTGTCACGCATATTTCTTTTTTTTTTTTTTTTTTTTTTTTTTTTGAGACGGAGTCTCGCTCTGTCGCCCAGGCGGGAATGCAATGGCGCAATCTTGGCTCACTGCAAGCTCCGCCCCATGGGTTCACGCTATTCTCCTGCCTCAGCCTCCCGAGTAGCTGGGACTACAGGGCCCACCACCATGCCAGGCTAATTTTTTGTAGAGACAGGGTTTCACCATGTTGGCCAGGCTGGTCTTGAATTCCTGACCTCAAGTGATCCACCCACCTCGGCCTCCCAAAATTCTGGGATTACAGGCTTGAGCCACACTGCGCCTGGCCGCCACAAGTATTCTTTTACAAGTATTTCTATGGATGCATGTTTTCATTTATCCTGAGTAACTACCTAGGAGTGAAATTGCTGGGTAATGAATTAGATATATATTTAATTTTATAAGAAAGTGCCAAAGAGTTTTCCAAAGTGATTGTGCCATTCACTCCCTCACCAACAATGTTGAAGAGTTCCTGTTGCTTTTTACCTTTGCTGAATCAAGTATTATCCATATTGAACTTAGTAGTTATGTTTTTTAATGTGTGTGAAGTGTTGCAATCATTTGCTCACTTGAAATTGGGTTATTGTCTTTTTATTATTGATTTGCAGTTCTTTAAATATTCTAAATATAAGTCCTGTGCCATCATATAGCAGATATTTTTCCAAATCTGTGACTTGTCTTTTCATCTATTTAATGGTATCTCTTAATGAGCGGAGATATTTAATTTTGATGAAGTCCAATCCACCGTATTTGCTTTCTTTTATGCTTAAGCTCTCCCTCTATTTTCTGAAAGAGGTTATTCAAGACTGGTTTTATTTCTTCCTTAAATATTTGATGTGATTCACCAGCACAGCCACATGAGCATGATATTTTGTTTTTAGGAATGTTTCATTACAAATGCAATTCCTTCAACAGAGGTAAAGTTATTCAAATTTTCTATTTGTCCTTGAGTCAATTTTGATACAGTGTGTGTTTCAAAGAATTTGTTAACTTCATATAGATCCTTTACCTTATTGGCATAAAATTATTCACGATGTCTTCCCATTATCATTTTAATTTTTATAGCTCTGTAGTGATATTCCCTGTCTTGCTCCTGATATTAGCAGTTTAATTTCCCCCTTCTTCCTCTCCTGTTTTCTTTTTTTGATCAGTTTTATTGGGAGTTAATCATGTTTACACTTTTTTTTCAAGGAACTAACTTTTGAGTTTGTTGATTTTTAAGATTTATTTTTTATTTTATTGATTTTTAGTCCTTGTTTCCTTAGTTCTACTTACTTTGAGCTTAATTTTTAATACTCTTTATATCTTAGCAGTTTTTTTCTTTTTGTACTATAAAAATATGAATGCATTTCTGTAATCCCAGCACTTTGGGAGGCCGAGGCAGGTGGATCACGAGGTCACGAGATCGAGACCATACTAACACAGTGAAACCCCGTCTCTACTAAAAATACAAAAAATTAGCCGGGTGTGGTGGCGGGCGCCTGTAGTCCCAGCTACTCGGGAGGCTGAGGCAGGAGAATGGCGTGAAACCGGGAGGTGGAGCTTGCCCTGAGCCGAGATCACGCCACTGCACTCCAGCCTGGGTGACAGAGCTAGACTCCATCTCCAAAAAAATTAAAAAAATAAAAAATAAAAACCATGAAAGTTTTTAGATTTGATGAAACATTGCTACTTTTTGCAACTGCAGTTGACCCTTGAATAAGATGGGGGTTAGGGCCACTGACCACCTATACAGTCAAAAAACCCAGTGTACGACGTTTGACTCCCCATGAGCCACAAATTTTACTAATAGCCTATTGTTGAACAGAAGCCTTACCAATAACATGAACAATTGATTAGCACACATTTTGTACACGTATGTATTATATTCTGTATTATTACAATAAAGTAAGCTGCAGAAAAGAAAATGTTATTAAGAAAATCATAACAAAAAGAAAATATACTTGCTGTTCATTAAGTGGAAGTGGAGCATCATAAAGGTCTTCATCCTTGTTGTCTTCACACTGGGTAGGTTGAGGAGGAAGAGGAATAGGAGAGCTTAGTCTTGCCGTTTCAGGGGTGGCAGAGACTGAAGAAAATCCATGTATAAGTGGATTCATGCATTACAAGTCTATGCTGTGCAAGGGTCAACTGTACTAATTTTACAGAGATATTCCTGAAAAATATCACATCCTTATGGTTCAAAGACATGGGACAATTTCTCTAAAATTCAAAAGAATCTTAGAAAGCGATTTTCAATTTAAGAAAAGAGGCAAAGTAAATAAATAAGTAGGTAATACACAAAGAAGAAATATAGATAACCAATATAAGGAAAGATACGAATCAAATTTTTAACATAACAAACATTTTCTTTTACAACTTAGATTTTCAAAATGAAAAAAAGGTCATCAAAACCTAGTGTTGGTAATTATGAGGGGAAATACATATTCTCATATTAGTGTATTTTGGGTGTATTATTATTATTTTCTTTTTCCAGAGCAGGGTCTTATTCTGTCACCCAGGATAGAGTGCAGTGGCATGAGCATAGCTCACTGCAGCCTTGACATCCCAATTTCAGGTGATCCTCCCACCTCAGCCTCCTCAGTAGCAGAATCACAGGTGTACCACCTTGTCTGGCTAATTTTTAAAGTTTTTGTAGAGATAGGGTCCCATTATGTTGTCCAGGCTAGTCTCAAACTTCTGGGCTCAAGCCATGCTACCACCTTGGCCTCCAAAGCAGGTGCACACCTCCACACCCGGCTAACTTTTAAAAATTCTTTTGTAGAGACAGGCTTTCCCTATGTTGCCCAGGCTGGTATTGAACTCCTGGGCTCAAGTGATTCTCCCACTTTGGCCTCCCATGTTGGGATTATAAGCATGAGCCACTGCGCCTGGCCTCAGGTGTATTTTTTTAAAAGCATGTATTCATCTGTAAAATGAAATTCCCTGGATAATTAATTATTAATCCATTAATACTTAATTATTAATCCATTAATACTTAATTATTGAGCCTCTTAATGAGTACATATTTCAGAATTTGCATTAGGATAACTGAAGAGGGTGAATAAATGTAGTTGTGAGGATGTCTTTTTTTTTTTTAATCTTTACTGTTTAAGTTCAGGGATACATGTGCAGAATGTGGAGGTTTGTTACATAGGTAAAAGTGTGCCATGGTAGTTTGCTGCACAGATCATCCCATCACTTCCGTATTAAGCCCAGCATCCATTAGCAATTCAATGGGATTGCTGGGTTAAATGGTATTTCTGCCACTAGAACTTTGAGGAATCACCACACTGTCTTCCACAGTGGTTAAACTAATTTACACTCTCACCAACAGTGTAAAAGTGTTTTCTCTGTAACCTTGCCAGCATCTGTTGTTTTTGCCTTTTTTTTTTTAGAGATGGAGCTTCACTGATCGCCCATTGTACGCTCGAGTGCAATGATGCGATCTTAGCTCACTGCACCCTCTGGCCCTGGGTTCAAGTGATTCTCCTGCCTCAGCCTCCGAAGTAGCTGTGATTACAGGTGTAGGCCACCATGCTCAGCTAATTTTTGTATTATTAGAGACAGGGTTTCACCATGTTGGTCAGGCTGGTCTCAAACTCTTGACCTCAGGTGATCTGCCCAGCTTGGCCTCCCAAAGTGCTGGGATTACAGTTGTGAGCCACTGCACACAGCCAGTTTTTTGACTTTTTAGTAATAGTCATTCTGACTGGTGTGAGATGGTATCTCATTGTGGTTTTGATTTGCATTTCTCTAATGATCAGTGATGTTGAGCTTTTTTCATAAGTTTGTTGGCCACGTGTATGTCTTCTTTTGAGAAGTGTCTGTTCACGTCCTTTGCCCACTTTTTAATGGGGTTGTTTGTATTTTTTTTTTGTAAATTTGTTTAAGTTCCTTGTAGACTCTGGATGTTAGACCTTTGTCAGATGGGTAGATTGCAAAAATTTTCTCGCATTCTGTAGGGTGTCTGCTCACTCTCATGACAGTTTCTTTTGCTTTGCAGGAGCTCTTTAATTTAATTAGATACCATTTGTTAATTTTGGCTTTCATTGCAATTGCTTTTGGCATCTTCATAATGAAATCTTTGCCCATGCCTATGTCCTGAATGATATTGCCTAGATTTTCTTCTAGGGTTTTTATAGTTTTGGGTTTTACATTTAAGACTTTAATCCATTTTGAGTAAATTTTTGTATAAGGTGTAAGGAAGGGGTCCAGTTTAAGTTTTGTACATATGGCTGGCCAGTTCTCTCAGCACCATTTATTAAACAGGGAATCCTTTCCGCATTGCTGTTTTCATCAGGTTTGTTGAAGATGAGATGGTTGTAGGTATGTGGCCTTATTTCTGAGTTCTCTATTCTGTTCCATTGGTCTATGTGTCTGTTCTTGTACCAATACCATGCTGTTTTGGTTACTGTAGCCTTGTAGTATAGTTTGAAGTCAGGTAGCACGATGCTTTCAGCTTTGTTCTTTTTGCTTAGGATTGTCTTGGATATTCGGGCTCTTTTTTCATTCCATATGAATTTTAAAGTATTTTTTTCCAATTCTGTGAAAAATGTCAATGGTAGTTTAATGGGAATAGCATTGAATCTATAAATTATTTTGGGCAGTATGGCCATTTTCATGATATTGATTCTTCCTGTCCATAAGCATGGGATGTTTTTCCATTTGTTTGTATCCTCTCTGATTTATTTAAGGAGTGGTTTATATTTCTCCTTGAAGAGGTCCTTCACTTCTCCTGTTAGCTGTATTCCTAGGTATTTTATTGTTTTTGTAGCAATTGTGAACAGCAGTTAATTCATGATTCAGCTCTCTGCTTGCCTGTTGGTGTATAGGAGTGCTAGCAATTTTTTGCACATTGATTTTGAATCCTGGGGCTTGACTGAAGTTGCTTATCAGCTTAAGAAGCATTTAGGCTGAGACGATGAGGTTTTCTACATATAGGATAATGTCATCTGCAAACAAAAATAATTTGACTTCCTTTCTTTTTATTTGAATATCCTTTATTTCTTTCTCTTGCCTGATTGCTCTGTCCAAAACTTCCAATACTATGTTAAATAGGAGTGGTGAGAGAGGGCAAGGGATGTCTTTTTTAAAAACAGCTTTATTGAGATATAGTTCACATGCCATACAGTTTACCCATATCAAGTATATAGTTCAGTGGTTTGTAGTATATTCACAGATATGTGCAACCATCACCATAGTCAGTTTTAGAACATTTCACCACCTCAAAAAGAAACCCTGCACATGTTAGCTATCACTCTTCTCCCCTGTGACCCCCAGTCAGTGTTGTTTTTAGGGGTCAAAAATGAGGAGTGATTTATGTGCTTATTAGTTGAGGTCTGGCTAAATAATTAGAAAACATCTAAACAATGGAATATTTTGATGTAGATATAAAATATCTACTTTTGATGTAGATATAAAATAAAGATTTGGAGGTATTTTTGCAATCTACTTTTGAGTGGAGAAGTGGGTGATAGATTAAGAGAGCACAAATAGCATCATCACATTTATGTGAACTGCATTCTTATACAATGCAAGTAAATGCACAGATAGATCACAGAAGGAATGTTTAATAAAATGCTTATGACAAGATAGTGATAATTCAAGTATTATTTATTTATTTTGGGGTTACTTTGTGTATACACATTTAAAAACAATAAAACAGTTTAGAGAGAAAAACAAGCTTGCTATTTTAAATAAGAATGAATATTAACTAAGTGGAGGTGAACTTTTACATGCCAGGAGGCACTGGATTTAATATTTTGAGTCCCAGTAGTTGCAGGCTTCCACTATTCTGGGTAGGGCTAGATCAGAGATAAAGGAGTGCTCCACTGTGGAATATATGCATGCCCCTACCTCTTTATCTATCACCCATACAGCAAAATGCCTATGCAATCCTTTTAGGAATTCCCAGCTGCTTATAGCCATGGTTCTCAAATTTACGGATGGTCTGTCAGAATAACCTGGAAGCTTGTTAAAAATACTAATGTTTGGACCCCACCCTGGAGATTTCGATGTAATATTTTTAAACTGTTATGTACTGCAGTCTCCAACTCACTTGTAGAATAACATCAAAATTTCTCAATCAGGGAATAAAGACCCTCACAAATATTACTCCAAGTTATCCATCCAATTATAATTCTCAATATCTTCAGGGAAGATATTCTCCCTACTTTCTTCCAAATTTAGGATGTTTATTCTCCCCACTGTGCTTTAGTTCAGCGAAATAATACTGCATAGACTACTGTCTCACTCTTTCTCTGGAGAAACTTTTGCCTGCATGAGTTTGCGAGTGCCACCACACAGCACGGTATCACAGGCTGGGCGTCGTAAACAACAGGAATTTATTTTCTCACAGCTCTGAAGACTAAAAGTTTGTGGTATCAGTAGGGTTGGTTTCTTTTCCTTTCTTTCTTTTTTTTTGAAACAGGGTCCCACTCTATTGCCCATGCTGGAGTGCAGTGGTGTGATCTCTGCTTACCGCAGTCTTTGCCTCTTGGCCTCAAGCAATCCTCCCACCTCAGCCTCCTGAGTAGCTGGGACAATAGGCGCAAGCCACCATGGCCGGCTAATTTTGTTTTGTATTTTTGGTAGAGATCGGGTTTTGCCAGTTACCCAGTCTGGTCTTGAACTCCTGGGCTCAAGTGATCCACCCACCTCAGCCTCCCAAAGTGCTGGGATTACAGGCGTGAGTCACCAGGCCCGGCCTCTTTGGCTTGTTGATGGCCATCTTCTCCCTGTGTTTTTGCATGATCTTCCCTTTGTGTGTGTTTATGTCCTGATTTCCTCCTCTTATTAGGATGCTAGTCATGTCAATTAGAGCTCACCCTAATGACCTCATTTTAACTAACTACCCCTTTACATTCCCTATCTCCAAATTCAGTGACAGTCTGAGATACCAAAGGTTAGAGCTTCAACAGATGAATTTGGGGGAGGAGAGCACAATTCAGCCCATCACACCTGACCTCCAGGGCCCCCTACACCTGAAGAATTTTTACGTACGTCCAACCCACACTGGTCTTCCCATATTCTGCATTTCTTTATGAGAACCATTGTTATTTAACTGCTTTATCTGGAAATGCTCCATGCCTCTCAGGTCACCTCCTTGATATGATTTGTACTTTTCTGGTGTTTACCCCACTTTTCAGCTCACTGCTTTGTACATATAGTCAGTAATGCATAATGCATTTAACTAAGCATTTAATGGAGCTTTCTCTCCCATTAATACAAACTTTGAGAATACTACTTCTTGGACATCGTAAAGATGGTTGCTACCAGGACTTCAAAATCATGCATCAGATTGGCCAAACCACAAGGTACAGTGTCTGAATACCAATTCAGTGAGGCAGTCAGAAGACAGTCTATATTCAGGATTATCAGTGCCGGCAGCAACAACACACAGACTCCTGAAGCCTCGGTGGTTTCCTACAACAAAGATATCTACATTTCTTCCTCACATTCTGGTCTGATACAGATCTGACAGCTCCCGCCATTTTGTAGTTATAGTTGGGCCAGTTGTCTCCAAGTGGGAAGGCAGGGGAAGGTTTGGAGGATGGGGTGTCTTGAGAGGCCAGAGCTGGAAATGACTCTGCTCCTTCTGTTCTTATCCTATTTGCAGAACTAGTCACATGGCCCAGATCTCACCCTCAGGGAGACTGGGGAATGTGGAGGGCACATGGATATTTGTTGAACATTCTGACATTCTGTCCTCTAATCCAAACCTCATCTTTTTTTTTTTTTTTTAAACTAGTATTTGGGAAAACCTCAGCAACTTTCTCATTGTAGCTCCTTTAGAACTGAGCGGCATTAGGAAAGGGCATGTTCCCTCTCAGTGGGTTCCCTGAGCAGTTGGTATTGGAGAGAATAGAAACAGTGGCATGAAGGTAGAATCACAGAGTTAGGACTGCAGCGATCCCATTTGGGGTTCTGGGGCTCTGGATTTTAGGACTTCTTCAGGTTTTGTGGACATGGTGCCAGGACTGCAAAGGCTGGGGTAGAATCCAAGATCTGGGGGCTTCTTGTTGGCTTCTGACCTGTCCCAAGCTAGGATCAGTTGGCCAATGAGCCTGGGCTGCAGGTTTGACTCAGCTCTGGGAAAGTTATTTGCTATCAGTGTAATTCACTTAATATGTTGGGGGGAAGATACTTCACCTTCTTCAGTGATCTGGATTGAGAAATAAGATTGGATGGATACAAGCATCCAGAAAACAAATGGGTTGTCTTTTTCCAGGCTTTTCACTCCTCAGAAGAAAAAGTGGACACTCTATGCCTCAATGCAGCTGCATTCCAGCTGGTCCCCAAAAGTATAGTCACAAAATTAAACAGGGTAAGTCACCCTACTTGCAATTTTGCTTGGTTGGGAAACTTAAACAATTTAAAGTTAACTGATTTCATTTTCAGTTTAATTTAGATCCATTCTGTTACACAGTCCAGCACTGGCACAGGCAGTTGGCACGTGTCTGTGCAATCGCTCTCCAAGCAGTAATAATCGTCACAATATTACCGTTCACTCACAGCAGGTGCCTCCAAGGAGCTCCTGCACCAGAATTGCTTGGCGGTTGGAATACAGCCCTTTAATGCGCTCAGTGCATTGAGGAACAATTGAAACATAGCTGTGATGAGGGGTAACCATTTTATGACATGGCTATTGCATTATCTCTATTGTTGTAATGGCATATCATTGGCTACCACTCATCAATAGGTTTTTATGGCACAGAGTGATCTAATAAATAGCAGCAGATGGAGTTTGAGTCTCCTTGGAGAATTGACTAATCCTCCAACCTGTGGAACTGCTCTCTTTACATTTTTGCCTCGGCCTTTTTCAGAGACCATAAATGAATAAGACAGAGAAACTGACAGGAGGAAAGCAAGCTGCCAGAGCTTAGAGCTGTTCTTTTGTCTGTACTCTTCAGGAACTGAATCTTATTCAAATTCATAGTAATTTTTTTTCAAGCCAAGCCAATTCACATTGGGAATTGGAACTCTGCATAGCGCTAGACGAGCTAACACAGTAAGTGGGTATTTCTGGTCTCTACCACCCTCCGGAGATTTTTTTTTTTCTTTCTAATTGTATTAGTCTGCTCAGGCTGCCATCACAAACTATCACAGACTGAGTGGCATAAACAATAGAAATTTATTTTCTCTCAGTTTTGGAGGCTGGAAGTCTTAGATCAGGGTGCCAACATAGTCAAGTTCTGGTGAGGACGTTTTACTTGTCTTGCAGATGACTGTCCTCTTGCTGTGTCCTCACAGGAGGGATGTGGAGCAGAGAGAAAGAGAGAGAAAGAGAAAGAAAGAGAGAGAGAGAGAGAGAGTGCTCTCCGATGCCTCTGTTTCTAACGGCACTAATCTCATCACGCGGCCTTACCCTGAACACCTCATTGAAACCTAATTATCTTCCAAAGGGTCCATCTGCAAATATCATTAGATGAGGGGAGTGAGGTCTTCAACATATGAATGTTGGGCGCATAACTCAGCGCACAGCCCTAACATAATATATGAATAGGAGCACTCGAGGAGCTTCTTAATGGATCTTGCTGCTCCTCACTAGACCCCTACAATCTACTCTCAGTGGAGATATAATTTTAAAGATACGTAATGCAGATTATATCACTTCCCTGTTCAAATCCTCCAGTAACTGCCATCCCATCTAGAAAAATATACCGTGGACTACAAGTGTCTGCATGATTCAGACCCTTCCTTCTTCTAGTTTCTCCTTTGCTTACTTCACTGCTAACATACCGGTCTCTAGGAATTCCTTAGGCACATCAAATGCACTTCACCTTGAGGGCCTTTGCAGTTGCTGTCCGCTTTGTCTGGAACACACTTTTCCAGATATTGATTGATTGATTGGGGCAGGGTCTAGCCCTGTTGCTCAGGCTGGAGTGTAGTGGCATGAACATGGCTCACTGCAACCTCGACCTCCTGGGCTCACGTAATCCTCTGTTCTCAGCCTCCTGAGTAGCTGGGACTATACATGCTGCACCACCATGGTTGGATAATTTTTTTTTTTTTCTTGTTGGTGGAGATGGCGTCTCACCATGTTACTCAAGCTAGTCTTAAACTCCTGGCCTCAAGTGATCCTCTTGCCTTGGCCTCTGAAAGCACTGGGATTACAGATGTGAGCCACCATGCCCCGCCTGTCAACTTCTTAAAATGCTCATTTCTCCCCAATTGTCTCTGACTATATGTTCTGGTCGACGTGACTACTCTATCTTCAAAAGACTTCATATGAAACTTTGTTGTTTTTCTTTCACTGTATATTCCTAATAGCTAGAACAGTGCCTGATACATAGCAGGTACTGAATTAGCACTCATCACAAAAAATAAAGAAAATACTATGCCCATGCCAAATGACTCCGCATTTGTACTTCTATCCCAGTCCTCTCTGTGATTTCCAGGCCTATATATTCCACTGTCTACTTGGTTGTCTCCAACTGATTACTTCATAAACATCTCAAATGCAAAGTTTTCAAAACTGGTTAATCCATCTCATGAAACCTGAGTTTTTTTTCATGTTTCTTTTCACACAGTCTGGGAATGACTTTAATTTCCCCCTTCCTCATCTCCCTATAATAACAAAATACTGTTAATTCTATCTCTAAAATACATCATGACTCTCTTCTTTGCCCCATCTCTACCAATGGCACTCTTGTCCAAAATACCACCGTTTCTTGCAACATCTTTCAACAGGTCTTTCCACTTTCATTTCTCGCACATCGCTCCTTACCTGTTTTTGAAACAGTAGCCTAAGTAATTCTGAGTACTTAACAGCAATAGTGAAACCTTATTGAGTTCTACCACATGCCCATACTCTGTTGGTGCTTGACGATGACCAAACCAAACATGAATTTTGATCTTCTCACAGATTAAAATGGAAATCTGTTCATGTACCTACCCTATATAAAAGTTATACTTTTTACAAAAAGCTGTATAAAAGCTAAAATGTTACTCGTCAGAGATGCTTCCCATGAGACACCTAGTTAAAAACTGAGTCGTGTCTAACACACTCTTCACAGCATTTACATTTGGTTTTATCACAGTTGGTAATTAAAGATTTATCTGTAACTGCCTAAGAGTGGCCTCTGCCATCATCTGCTTACAATCTTGTAAGCTCTGTGTGCTCAGAAGCCATGGTTTTTAAAAATTTTTGTTTGTTTTCGAGACAGGGTCTTGCTCTGTCTCCAACTGAAGTGCAGTGGTACCATCACAGCTCAGTGTAACCTCCAACTCCTGGGCTCAAGTGATTCTTCTGCCTCCGCCTACCAAGTAGCTGGGACTACAGGTGTACTGGGCGTGCACCACCACACCTGGCTAATTTTTGTTGTTGTTGTTGTTGTTAGCCTTGTTTCTTGTAGAGATGGCGGGTTGGGGGGATGGTCTCAATATTTTGCCCAGGCTGGTCTCAAGCTCCTGCCCTCAAGCAATCCTCCTGCCTCAACCTCTCAAAGTGCTGAGATTACAGGGGAAGTTTGTATTTTTAACACCGTATCTTCAAGGGCTGAGCCAATTACCAAGTACACAGTGGAAACATAATACATACTTACAATTGTAGACAAAAATGAGTGGGACACTCTCCACCACCCCAAAAAGTTACCCAATAGGCTTTTAACTCTGGTCCATTGAAAAGCTTAAAAAAGAATGTTCCAACAAGTTACTACAAAATGTATAATATGCCCAGTAACTGAGAAAAGGGAAGCATGTTTTAACCATGGCTTTCATTGAAATTGTTCAGTTTTCTGTTCAACAGTAAAAAAGAACCATATTTTCCCGTAAGGAACTTACTTGCATTTGATCATTATATGTCATCAATTTTTTATTTGAAAGCATACCTTTTAAAACATCTATTCTTTAGGATAAACTGCCAATTTATTAATGGAAATGTTGAGATTTTATTATCAAAGGGAAATGCTGCTGCATAAAGCGGTGGGAAGACACACATATTTCATCCAGTTACTCAGTTATTCTTAGCCAAAACTACTTTGCATATTTAATACAGGATTTTGACATAGATTTTTAAAGCCCAAAGTATCATACTATCTTAACAGCAACAATTATTGTTATTACTAACAACCACAAAAGGCCTGGCCTCTAAATCCAGGTTTTTAAAATCAAAATACAAAGGCTGTAGTAGCCAATCATAATAGGAGACTAATTTGGGACCAAGCCTGAGGCAATTTGTTATAACTGAACTGATCAAATCAAGTTTAGGCTCCAAACAAAGAATATATCTCAATCTAGGTAAGAGGTCAACAACCTATGCAAGTCCCAAGTGCCAAGCTGGCCAATTTGCTGTTTTGCTGTAGAGCCCATGACCTGAGAATGGTTTCACATTTTTAAATTGTTGAAAAGCAATCAATATAAAATACTTTGTGACATGTAAAAATTATATGAAATACAAATTTCACACAGCCATGCCCATTCATTTACATGTTGTCTATACCTCCTTTTGTACTACAATGACAGAGTTAAGTAGTTGCAACAGACTTTCAAAGTTTTTTGACTAATTCTTAGTAGTAAACATTGAGAGCTTTATAGTAACATAGGTACGTAGCTAAAAAGTTTCACAAAACAATACTTACACTCTTATAATGTGCTCTGCTGTGTTCTGCTCCATTCTGTTTCATTTAAATAATATTTTAAATGTTATTTCTCATTCCGATCCACTAATGATTGCTACTTACAGTTTGAAAAACATTCATTTGGATTTGTTTTCTCAATCCTGGTTGCGTAATCATAAATAACAGAGGAAGTTCTTAAGGAATATGAAGCCCCACTCCAGATCAGTCTCTGGATACCTGAGTGTTAGTCTTAAAAACCAGCAAACAGCAATCAGCCTCTCAGGGTGACCTTATTGGATAACCAAAGTTGAAAACTCATCCCCTTGCTACTCAAAGCCTGGTCCTCAGAGCAGCAGTCTCTATATCACCTGGGAGTTGGTTAGAAAGGCAGAATTTCAGGCCCCAGTGTAGACCTACAGAATTAGCCCGTGCTTCTTAGCAAGATCCCCAGGTTATTTATATGTACATACATTAAAGTGTGAGAAGCGCTGATCTGAACCAGCTAAAAGTTTGATTAAGCACTGCGGCATGAGGGATTCTTCTTTGTGGAGGAAAGGAAAATGGATATACTTGCTTCTAGTTAGAATTGGATTCAGACCTGCAAGGGCAAGATGTGAAGTGGCTAAGGATAAAAATCCAGAACCAAAAGCCATTTCATCTGTGTGTCATTTTCTACCTGTAGGAGGTGATTCAACTCTCAAAAAAGGGGATTCACACAGAACTAGGTTTCAGAAACATAGCAGGAGTGACCTTGAAGCGTCAAGCCACCCAACATCTGAGCCGGGTCTAAGGGTATGTGAGTCCTTCCTCCCTCTCTCCTGCACCTCCAGGGGGATCCATTACTTGGTTTTCTCTAATCTCAGCTCTCTCCTGCACCTCCAGGGGGATCCATTACTTGGTTTTCTCTAATCTCAACCTTTCCACCTGGGTCATAATCAGGCCGAGTTCTAGGAATCGGAGTCTAGGCTCTGCTACTGTCTATTTGATCAAAAACATCCATGTTTTAGAAACCAAAGCTCTCTGGGGCATTTCATCCTGGTAAGATCAAAGGCACAGTTTCTGAGTTTTCGCTGGTTGCTGAGTCCAAGGCTTCCCAGGGACACAGTGAGTCACGGAGGAGCCACGGAGGGGTGAGGTCTCCGGCAACCTACACAAACTCCTTGGCAACTGGAACCTTGAACGGAAAGTTTTCCTCTGTTATTTCCTCAGGCCTCTTCTACAGTTTAAACTATCTGTGTTCTCACAGCATTTCCAAATGCTGGTTTAACCTCCACTGCCTTGAGCAATTCTATTTGGCGCTGTTGTTAACTTTTTAAGTGCTGGTAAGAGACCACAGCATTTTGTTTAGATATTTGCTTTGTTTTGTTTTATTTTTGGTTTTAGTTGAGGGAGAGGATGTGAGAGTAGAGGTACTGGATTCAGATGCAGACACTGACAGCAATTTAATCAAGTAACTTTAGATCAAGACAGGAGGAGTATTAGGAGCAATCTCTGTTTTTTAGTTCACAACTTCCTTCCAAACAAATAAACAATAAGAAAACAACAAGAAAACCAGATCTAATTTTAAATGAGCACATCTTAATCTGTCTAGAGAAGTTTCCACAATTACTCTTTGATATTATTGCTCTTTGATATTATTGCTCTTGCAGTCCCACTGGTAAGAGAGCGCCTTCCTAGGGCAGTGGTTCATAAAGTGTGATGCCCTGGCCAGGAGAAACCCTTCCACCTGGAAATGTGTTAGAATGTCCATTCTCAGGCTCCATCCAGATCTACTGAATCAGAAACTCTAGGGATGGAGTCCAGCTCTCCAGGTGATTCTGAGTCATGCTAAAATTTGAAGATCTCTGTTCTAGTAACATCAGCTATAATTTTAACTGGTTTTACGGACACGTTAACTTGATTTGGAAAACAGCTGGTTACCACTCCTCAATATCTTTAGAAAAAAGTTGGGTTTAGGAAAGCAGATTTTTAGCCTGAGCATAGGTAGATGCAGACCAACTTTTTATGGCCACCATAACACTTTTCTAATGAGAGCTTTGAAAATTATATAAACATGACCAAGCCGTATTAATCCTCACACTTACCTAGCGGGTTGGTCACCTGTTGTTGAAGATGATGTACTCTGATGGACATGAATCTGTCTGAAGGAAAAGAACATGTTGCTCTCATTTTGCAATTCAGTTACAACTTCCAGTCAATAAACTAGATAAATTAATGTATATCTGGAAGGAATAAAAATGCCTTCAAACAATGGAAAGTTCACCTGTCAAGATTCATTTAGCAGAAAGAAATCTCTGTTCCTGCAACTAGTGCCTTAAAAGCTAAAGGATAAGTCAATATTCGCACAAATACAAAGACTCATGCAGTGTATAAGATATGTTTGCCCAATGAATCATAACATATGGCCTAACAGAGATTTCCAAATAAACTGAAGATCTAAAGTTGCTGCCCAGTTCTCTAGAATAGCTGTGGTTCCTGAAAGAGATTATGCCCAACCCCTATATAGGTGCTTAGTGGAAATATCTTGAGATCACATCAGTGTGTTTTAAGGGTCGCTTTAAAAAAAAAAAAAAAAAAACCCAAAACACCTAAATCCAAAAGAACTAGAGACCAATGATTTTCCATTTAAAGATTTTTTTTTTTCCTTTAAATAAAGGGTAAGTTTTGAGAAATGTTTTGAACAAAAGAACCTACGTGGCTTAATGGAAAAGTAGGAAAAGAGAATTTCAGGTGGAGGTTTTTTTATTCTTAAAACTTACATATTATCCATTCATAGATCTATTTGTTTGTTTATTCATTCCTTCTCTCCATATTTCTTCACACTCTGAGCTCTCCTTGCCTAAGGGATTGAAAATCATCATTAGTGATGAATATTCTGATGTATAATTACAGATTATCAAGGAAACAGAAAAGATTTGGCTATTCACAAAGTGTGTGATCTTGAACAAATTAAGTTTTCAGGAGTCTGTTCCTTTCATTTCTGCAGCAAAATTATACTTTTTTTTTTTTTTAAATGATTCTTGTGAGGAGACATCCTGTACATTCTACCAATGTGATTTCCTCTCAGTGAAGTGGAACATAATGCAGAAACAGCTAACATTTATTTGGGTGTTTCATTTTGTTTTGTAAACAAGATTAATATGCCAGCTTTCTTTGTTCATTCTAGATTTTTTTAAATTCCAAATATCCAGCAAGAAGTTATTCCCTCACTCAACAGTCTCACTTTTTTTTTTTTTTTTTTTTTTTTTTTTTTGAGACAGAATCTTGCTCTGTCATCCAGGTTGGAGTGCAGTGGTGCGATCTCAGCTCACTGCAACCTCCACTTCTAGGGTTCAAGCAATTCTCCTGCCTCAGCCTCCCAAGTAGCTGGGACTACAGGCATGCACCACCACACCAGGCTAATTTTTGTAGGCTTTTTTTTTTTTTTTTTTTTTTCAGTAGAGACAGGGTTTCACCTTGTTGGCCAGGCTGGTCTTTAACTCCTGACTGCAAGAGATCCACCCACCTCAGCCTCCCGAAGTGCTGGGATTACAGGCATGAGCCACTGTGCCTGGCAACAGTCTCACTTTCTTCAGTGTTTTTTACCAGCCACATTACTCCTATTAATCAAACTAAATATGTCTTTGTTCTCTTTACAACCTGACAACTTCAAAGAACTTCACGATCCTACTGTCTCTTCCTTTGTAGCACCACCCTTGCCTTTTCTTTCCCCTTGCTTCATCCTCTTATGTCTGAATTATGCAATAATCTGTTACATAGTTTTCCTGCTTTCAGTGTCTCCTTCTAGTCAATGTAGTCCTGACCATGTAGCAGATAGATAAGCTTTAGAACTTTACTGCATGGGTTTGACTGTTAGTGCTACCTCTTTATAGTAATATGAAATTGGCAAGTTATTTCAATAGAAATAGCTCCCATTTCTTTGTCTGGAAAATGGAGATAATTAAAGTGTCTATTTCACATATGGTTCTTTTGAAGAGTCAATGATAGAGGAGATATAAAATCGTACCCATTAAGAGCAAGAATGATATAAAATGTTAGCTGTTATTATTTTACTCACTGATGAGTTAATCTTACTAAGGCATATTGTATCATGTCATTACCCACTCAAAATCCAGAATGACTTTCCAATGCCAACAAGTTAGAGCACAATGTTCATAAATGGCTGATGACTTTATTGAAGAACAGGTATTCCAGAAATTCCTTAGTGCCCTTACCTTAAACAACCATGTACACTACAGCAGAAAGGGAAGGTAATATTCGCACCCAAATACAGGGGGAAAATAGATAAATCAAGAAGACCTTATAATTCAGAGTGGAGGATCACATGCTGGACATCCTCTCCATTTCTTGCAAATGTGGTGTCATCTTTGCCCCCAGTGGACCATTGCTTAAATCTCTGAATTTCTCAGTTCTAAACTCCCTGGTTCCTTCCCCCCATCACAATCTTGTGTGTGGTTATTTTTTTTTTTGTACTTCTCCTACTTCCAAAGAATTTCAGAGATCTTACAAATATATGTATAGCAGGAGAAAAATAAATACATAGCACCATGTTAAATATAATTAAATTAAAACTGGAGCAAAATGAGCTCTCTTAAAATCTGGAGTGTTCAAACCAATTTTTCCTGTGTGTGTTTGAATTAGACCCATAAAATGCATCCATCATCTGTCTATGAAATTAGGGACAACAAGGTCCTTCTTCCTCACCCATTCCAAGGTCGATACCCAACACCCTGTAACAGAAGTCAAGTTAACAAGAGAAAAGCATAACACATTTGTTTAAAGGATTAATAACAAATGAGTACACCCAAACCAAATTTACACACAAATTACAATCCAAACAAATACTTTATTCTGCTAATCTGAAGTTGGAAAGGAAAGGATAAAGATAAATTTTTACCTTCCACTTTCCCTCCACGGGCACTATAGGCAGAGATCCCGAAATACTGACCTTGGTAAAGACTTTTTTTTTTTTTTTAAACCTTTTTGCTGACTTTTTGTCAGTTGTCCCAGGATCTCAACTGCAGGCTCCGGAGTGAGTCAAGTGCCTCAGCCACTCCATGTTGGGTGCCAGAAACGTACGGGTAGAAAGTGAGAAGGTAATATCTTTTAAGGTCATGGCTGACACTTCAATACAGAAGACAAATTAGCAAAAGAAAAGCATAATAAATGTATTTAATTAAAGTTTTATGTGATAGGGAGCCTTCAGAAATCAAGACCTAAAGGCACAGGGAAAACCGAGTACGTTTATGTTTCGGTTCAATGAAGAATGGACAGGCATGTAGAAATGTAATTGGACAAAAAGGTTATGATCTAATGGTCATAAACTAGGGGAACTTAAGAAGTCCTGTTTGATTAGATTCTTTTTGGCCTCCCTGGCATTCTTTCCTCTGGGTATAGGGCAGGATACTTGTCACATGAGGGTCTTCAGGAGAAAAGGGAAAAGGGCAAAGAGTGACCCGGGTTTTATGAATTGCTTTGGGACGAGGAGTTCTAGCTTCTGTGATCTGCTCAGAGGTGAAGTGGGAAAGGAGAAAGGAGGGTTGGAGACGGTCAGAGAGAACTTCTTGCTTCTGAAGCCCTTCCAGTCTCCTTCAGTTCCAACTACACAGCATACCGAAGTGCCGTATTTTGGGATATTGTGTTCTAAGCCCCAGCACTATCTATCTCTGTCTATGTTTCTACATCTCTATCATAAATTAGGCAGGCAACTGACTCATGGGGTGGGGGATGGAGATTGTCGGTTTTGACATCTGATAACCAACAGTAAGGTGTTGTTATATTCAGATACTCAATATTCTTCTAAAAAGTAAATCCATTGTTCTATGAAAACTTGGAGAATTTTGGGGAAAAACTGACACTTTTATTCCAAAATAAACTTCAAAGTTGTTCAAAATAAAACTAAGTGTCTTTGAATAAATGTTGAAATAGTGGGAAAAACTGTAGGTATTTTTAAATAATCTTCTGGAGGATTCACAAAAATATAGCTATGTGGAAAGCCTACATCTCAGTTTCATAGAAATAAAATACATGATGAGATTCAAAACAGATTAGCGGAGATTTAGAATGTAGGATTATTTTTCAAGAAACTTGAATAAATTTACTTCTCCATATAAAAAAGAAAGTGAACAATATCCTTGCCATATTCCAATATAACAAAAAACATGAGGACTAGAGAAGAACTGTTTCAAGTATTGATGTATATGCAGGTTGGCCACACGCCCTGTTTTACCCTGGATAGTCCATGTTTGCATGTGTCATCCTGTTGTGATTGTTTTTAATGCCTTCCTTTGCTCTTCACAATGTCTTGGTTTAAATGACACATTAAATGTTCATCCTATGTATGTAAAGTTAGATGAAGGATGCTTTATATGTTGACTAATTAAAATTGTCTGATTTGCAAAAGTAGAGCTCCTGTTCATTTGGAAACAAACCAAACAACCTTCTAAATGAGTGTTGCTTCTAGGAGGTGTGAGGACTTCCCAACTTTTTTTTTTTTTTTTACATATAATGATAAAAACTCTGCCTCGATTTAGAAATTTCAGTGTTTGGTAGGGATTACCATTTCATTCTTCCCATTTGATGAACCACCTCTAACAGACCTCTGGGAAGGATTTCTCGCAGGGGCACAGGGCAGCTGAGAACATGAGGCTAAACAAAACTCTATTAAAAGTAGGGATTAAGGGGAGGATATTAATCTCATGCAAGTTCTCTTGACAAATCCTAAAGAGACTAATGCAATCATAGGTCACAAACCAACTGTGAAGATTAGTTAAACCCTTAGGTTAATTACTCCGATTCACTTCCCCGATTTTCTATAAAGAGTATTTCCAAGTCCTTATAACTTTAAGCTCTTTCCCATTCATGAGCTCTGTAGAAAAGCAGTAGAGACTTATGGGGTGTTTGAGGGAGAGGTCTTACAGGCAGCCAACAGAGTCCAAGACTTCAGTGGAATATTGCCAACTTGCAAATATTAAGAGGAAACTACCCATGACTCTTCAGGCAGATGTCTCCAGAGATAGCTTTAGTTTGTACCAACAGGTCATCTCTGTGATTTTTCCCCCATGAAACTGCATTAGAAAACTATCAAAATAGACAAGAAAGGTATGGTTTTTTTAAAAAAAATCAAGGTCTTGAGCTTATTTAGGGGAACACTATCATCACTTTCATGTTAGATCTCCCATATACTTTAATGAATGACATAAGTGGGTATATGAGATGACACATGAAAACATTCTTTGTCAAGGAGTTATACAAATGGAAGGCATTATTATGGTTATCACTTCACCAGTCTGAATCCTTCAGATTTCTTGGGGCGCTTGGCCACAGGATAGTACAATGTTTAGAGCTGAATTGCAGCTAGGCCATTTGGAGTCCCAAAGGTGAAGTTTACCAACTTCCTCTTCAAGTAAGTGGGCGGGCAGTGGGGCAAGTGTTGTTGCAAACCTATTTCTTCCTCCTTCCCAAACTTGTTTTGACAGTCAGGTGAGCCAGCCAACTTATGAAGACAGTAGTTTGGGTCAGGAATAAATCTTTGTTCTGGATTTTTTTCCCCCCTCTTTGAGCAGCAGCTTCAAGTTGACTCAGGTTTTACTTGTCTTTTCTTGTGTTCAACATTTATGCTTCTAAGAATGAATTTCTTATTCCTGAAAGTCAAAGAGGCAAATGAAAGGGAAAGAACAATCGAGAAAAAAAAAATAGAAAAAAAAATGATGCTAGAACAGAAAGAAAGCTAGAAAAGAAGCCAGAGGAAAAGATTGAAGTGGAAATGACTTTTGGGCAATGGTCTTATTTTTTTCTTGGTTTCAGTTTCCTCTTCTGTAACACAGAGATGATCATTATAAATAGCTTTTAGGAAAGTTAGTGGAGTCAGGTGTGGTGGCTCACGCTAATAATCCCGGCACCTTGGGAGGCCGAGGCAGGCAGATGATCACTTGAGACCAGGAGTTTGAGACCAGCCTGGCAAACATGGTGAAACTTTGTCTCTACTAAAATACAAAAAAATTAGCTGGGTGTTTTGGCACCTGCCTGTAATCCTAACTTCTCAGGAGGCTAAGGCAGGAGAATCCCTTGAATTCTGGAGGCGGAGGTTTCTCCAAGAAAATGACATGATTCAACAAATAATTCAGTACTTTTTGCAATGGAAGTAATTCGAAAATAGCCAGAGATGCCTCTTAGGTTACGACTAATCTCACTGAAGAGTCATGCCCTGAGTCCCAAGTGTTGTTTGATGCCAAGCCTGAACAACTGTTACCTGGATTGTGGACTCAGCTGGTTTGATGTTGGATAGGTGAGAGGCAATAACTAGAAAAGATAGATCATAAAAGGCCTTCAGAAATCTTCAATTATAGGTGTGGTGTTTTCAAGTTACCCTGTTTTTCACTAAACTCAGCTCCACCCAGGAGCTGACTGAACTCTGACTGTCAGTAGCCAGTCAAAGAGAAACGACTTTGTAAAGCTTGACAAATAGAGAAATAAGAAAGGAGGAAGCTGGAGGAGGAAGCTGATGCTTCCATCTTTACCTGGGGTGCAATGTTTATATGAGACGGGCAACCATCTAGTCTTAAGCTCAGCAAGCAAACTCCAAGAAAGTTTGTATCCCAGGTCCTCCCTTTCGGTGAATCTCTGAGGAGGCCTCTTTGATCTCTTGAACTCCTGTTCCAACCCAAGCTGAGAGAAATTCTATCTCCCATTTAGTTACAATCTTAGTTCTGAGATACAAGTGGCATCCAGGGCATCCTCTGTCAATCTAGGAAAATAATGAGCAATAGGAAATATAATTTTCATATACCCAAACATTTAAACATGCACCTTGTGCCAAAGGATCAAGAAACACACATTTCCCCCGCCCCCCCGAACTGTCAGCTGGACCTCCTTGGTCTTGCATAGGGTAACTGTTGTAATGTCAGAAGACTGTTATGGAAGAGAACAAGTCATGGAAAAGACATCCAAAATTATCTAGTTCGGTGGAGCTTGTCCCTTGCTGTATATTAGAACCATCTGGAGAATTGTACAAAATACCAATTCCAAGCCCTACTCTCCAAAATATTCTATTTAATCTTCTGGGCTGGGGTCTGGCAAAATTATTTTTTAAATTTCTCCAGGGTGATTCTAAAGTACAGTAAGAGCAGAGACACAAAGATTTATTTGTGTCCCTTTACTATATAACAGTGTCTGACATATAATAAGGCCCCCTAAATAATGGTTATAACAGGAAAGGATAAATGTGTTAATTAATTGATAAACATGTAAGTCAAACCTTTTTCTAGAAAGCTGGAAACAAAAGCAAATATTCTGAGATATGAGCTTGATTTGCTCCTATATTTCACTTGGGTGGATTTTCTCAGTATTGTACACCGTGATCAGTCAGAGTAAAAATAAAAATTGAGTACTGGCTCAAATGTAGACTCTGAAGATGCCGTCAAAATGGTGTGGTACTTCTAAAATTGCATGCACAAATATTTTTATATTCCTCCCTTTAAGAGGTGGAGTCTAATTTCCTGCCCCTTGAGTGAGGGCTGGATTTAATGACTGGCTTCTAATCAATAGAATAAAGTGGAAGTTGTGGTATGTAACTTTGGAGACTAAGTCACAAAAAGGCACTCTGATTATTGCTCGCTCTCTCTCTCTCTCTCTCTCTCTCTGATCACTGACTCTGGGGAAAACAGCTGACATACTGTGACGATGCTCAGGTAGCCCTGTGGAGAATCCCACATTGGTATGAACTTAGACCTTCTGCCAACAGCAATCTGAGTGAGCCATCTTGGAAGTGGATCTTGTAGGCATGGTCAAGCCATCGGATGATTTCTCATGAGGTTGCAACCTTGGCTGACAGTTTGATCCAGCTAAGCCGTTCCCGGATTCCTGACCCTCAGAAATTATGTGAATAATAAATGTTTGTTGTTTGAGGCTGCTAAATCTTGGTGGAATTTGTTATGCAGCAGTAGGTAACTAATACAGGAATGCATGATCCCTGGCCTCTACAAATTTACAATGTAGTTGGAAAAGTAGGTTATAGGCACAAAAATCATAACTAACTACAAAAGAATTTAAACATTCTATCAGATGAACAGAACTGCTGTGGAGTAGAACTCCAGGGGATGACATCCACATGATGGTCTTCATGAATTGCATGTCCTGAAGCACTGTGGACCTGACAACAAGTAATAATTTAAAGGAAGAAATCAAAGTTATAAAAGTTTGAATTGATAAGATTTGGATAGACACAGTGAGAAGACGATACAAGTCTCAAGATATGTCTTTGGGAACCTCTCATAGTTATGATATGTCTGTTGAAGCCAATGATGTAGTTCCATCACATCATTATATATATATATATATATATATATATATATATATAAAATATATATATAAAAAAAGATATATAAAGATATATATATATAAAGATCCATTAATCTGGATCTATAATTAACTCACTGAGATTGCATTCAGCATCCTATGAAAACAGATCAATAAAAAATTGCCATTAAAGTAGCTGATTATTCATTGCGCAAGTTAAGTTTTCTTGGCTTTAATGTTAACATTGTTCTTGGCATTTGTTTGCTTGCTTTTGAGATGCAGTTTCACTCTGTTACCCAGGCTGGAGTGCAGTGGCACAGTCTTGGCTCACTGCCCCCAACCTCCACCTCCCAGGTTCAATTGATCCCTGTGCCTCAGCCTCCTGAGTAGCTGAGGATTACAGGTGTGCGCCACCATGCCTGGTTGATTTTTGTATCATTAGTAAAGACAGGGGGCTTCACCATGTTGGCCAGGCTAGCCTTAAACTCCTGACCTCAAGTGATCCTCCCACTTCAGGCACCCAAAGTGCTGGGATTACAGGCGTGAGCCATTGTGCCCTGTCTGTTCTTGGCATTTTTTTTTTTATTGCTGTATGTTGTGTTTTTTTGAACTGTACCAGCAGTGGGCCTCTGATCACCATTTGTACAAAATGACTTAGCACTGTCAAAGGTGATTAGAGACTGAAATTCGGATTTAAACTGGAACAATCAGATCCATTCGCAGGAAGTTAGAATTGTGATTTAGACCAGGTGCGGTGGCTGACACCTGTAATCGCAGCACTTTTGGAGGCCAAGGTGGGCAGATGGCTTGAGTCCAGGAGTTACAGAACAGCCTGGGCAACATGGCAAAACTCCACCTCTACAAAAAAAAAAAAAAAAAAAAAAAAAAAGAAATTAGCTGGGCATACTGCTACAACCTGTAGTCCCAGCTACTCAGGAGGCTGAGGTGGGAGTATCATATGAGTACAGGTGGTCGAGGCTGCAGTGAGCTGAGATTACACCACTGCACTTCAGCCTGGATGACAGAGAGAGACCCTGTCTCAAAGAAAAGGAAAAAGAATTGGGACTTAGTTGTCCTTCCTTCCTTCTAGAAAGGGTCGCACTCTTTCACCCAGGTTGGAGTGCAGTGATGCAATCTCGGCTCACTGCAACCTCCCCCTCCTGGATTCAAGCAACCTCATGCCTCAGCCTCCCGAGTAGCTGGGATTACAGGAGAGTGCCACCACGCCTGGCTAATTTTTGTATTTTTAGTAGAGAGAAGGTTTCGCTATGTTACCTAAACTGGTCTTGAACTCCTGGACTCAAGTGATCTGCCCACCTGGCCCTCTCAAAGTACTGGGATTGCAGGCGTGATCCACAATGCCTAGCCTGGGGTACTTTCTTAAATGGAGGATACATTGGTATATGTTGCCAGTCATTTTCTTCCATATTAACTGGGAAGCATAGACATCTAGTTGAGAGACACAAAGGGGAGAAACAGAGAGGGGAGAGAGTTCTATAGCTTCCATGAAATATTCCTGTAACTTTATTTGTTAATTGCCCTTTATCACAGCAGCTGGTTACAAGTAGATCTTTCTGCAACCAAAAGAACCCAATTACAGTAGCATTCATGAATTTACAGTTTAGACTACTAATATTAAAATCCACTTGAACTTTGTCAATTGCATATTATAATAGGGTCCCAATGGCAAAGCATCTATTATTTTGTACTTTAAGGGATTTTCTTTTTCCTAACTTCCCAAAGAAATGGCACAAGTAAAAGAATTTATAAACAACATCTGTCTAGCTCATGTTATTGGTTATTTGTGTGAAAATTTGTCTTATTACTCACACAAGATTTTTTTTTTACCTTCTGGAAAAGAATAATCCACAATTTCCTGTAAGTAAAAAAGCCAAGGACATTTTTAAAAATTCTGATCTAAGTTATTTCTTCACTTTTAATTATTACAACTACTATTACCCTATCCAGCCAGGAAAAACGTCTGACCTGATATAAATAAAGCTTTAGAACAATATTGATTTAAAAAGTTTCAATAGTAATGGTAGGGTAATTTAAATAAAAGGACTGTCATATTCCCATATGAAATACAGATAAAAGAGTTAATAAGATAAACCAAAAAATGAGTTTGAAAAACTGTAAGATTAATTGAATGGATACAAGCAAAGACTAAGACATACAGCAATATTTCCCTCTATTTTCTTCCCCAGCAGTGTTTCAGATGATTCTGAATTCCAGAGGAAGTGGTAAGATCTTTTCATGGTTGGTTTTTCCTTTTTTTCCTGCGGAAGGATCATATCTGGCTTAGTGACGTCTATTGTAAGAGATTGTTTTTCAGAATATTTTAACTCATCTTTTGGGTCACTGATCTCAGGTCCGAAGATTGCAAAATGTTTCCAAATGCAGCTTGTTCCTTTGAGCACTCCTCTTTCATAATTCTAGTTATGAAACTAGTAACTCGGGCTATCTGTCCTGGTGCAGAGGATTTATCTTTTCATCTCAGGAAATTTTGAAGAATTGTAAACGTGTATCAGATTATCCAAAATTATTGTATTAGTCTTTTATGAAAAATTTAAGTTATTATTTCTGCTTCTATCTCTTCTGGATTTTTCTTTATTGTGTTTGTATTGTTTCTTGCACCTGGTGTGAATTTTTTTTTTTTTGAGAAGGGGTCGTACTCCGTCAACCAGGTTGGAGTGCGGGGATATGACCTCAGTTCACAGCAACCTCTGCCTCCCAGGCTCAAGTTATCCTCCCACCTCAGCCTCTCGAATAGTTGGGACAGGTGTGGGTCTCCATGCCCAGTTAATTTTTGTATTTTTAGTAGAGATGGGATTTCACCATGTTGCCCAGGCTGGTCTCGAACTCCTGAGCTCAGACACTCCACCCATCTGGGCCTCCCAAAGTGCTAAGATTACAGGCATGAGCCACCGAGCCCTGCCTTGCGCTTGGTATGAATGCTTTTGTTATGGTAGCCAGTGGTGATTCTATCAGCTTATTTCACCCTTAGTTTTTATTCCTTGCAAAAATTGAAGAAATTAACACAATCTAAGGCAAGTATTTAACTTTAGAAACCTTTGATTTTTTTTTTTTTGAAACTCAAGATAGAGTGGTGAGTCAGCAGGGAGTAATACACTTGGTTTGTGGGAAGCATAGCTTTGGGTGGGCTGAGATGATAATGCCAGAGCCAGGTGTGGTGGCTCACACGTGTAATCTCAGCACTTTGAGAAGCTGCAGTGGGAGGATCACTTGAGCTCAGGAGTTTGAGACTGGTCTGCAACTTAGTGAGAACTTATCTGTATAAAAATATTTTTAAAAGTTAGCCGGGCGTGTGGTGCACGCCTGTAGTCGCAGCTACTTGGGAGGCTGAGGCAGGAGGATTACTTGTGCCTGAGAGGTCAAGGCTGCAGTGAGCCATGATTGTGCCACTGCACTCCAGCCTGGCCAATGCAGATAATGCCAGATATATAAGGCAGAGAAGGAAGCAGGGTGGCTGGAGTGGTAAGGGAAATGCATGCATGAAGATACACACTGGATTAAAGTGGTCCACCTGAGATGATACGATTGTGTAAAGAATTGAGAGAGGCTCTGTATGTGGCCTAGGGAGTTGGTATTTACCTACATCTGCTCTTTCCTGACACACATTTCCTAGCCAGTCCATCATCTAGACAGTACCACATGACTGAGTGCTGGCCAGTGCACTTCTAGTGATGATGACCACATATTCCACGAAAGCTTCCATTCTTTCATTCTTTCTCCCATCCACCTTGATAGAAATGAAGGATTCTGAGGGCCTAAAGGACAGTGACACTACAGAATGAAAGGAGAAGGGATTCCGAGTCATTGCTTTGACACGAGGATATTGGACTTTGCATAAGCAAGAAATAACTTGATATTATGACAAATCACTGAAAACTGGGCTTTGTTTATTATGGTAGCTAGTATCAGTTCTCTTGATTAATACAATATCTCTTTGGTTCTGCTATTGTCTTTGACATTGTCACAGAAAGAGAATAAAAAAGGAATACAGAAGCAGAAAAATATTACTCGGGGAGAGGGTATTAGTGGATGGGGGAGGGAGCAGCAGAAAACAGATGGCATTGGGCATGGAGGGCCTCATGAAATAGGAAACATTGTGTGGGTGAACTGACCTAATTTTAGAACAGAGCAGGATGCCTCTAAATGTACCTTGATTTGCGTGAAAGTAGAGTGACATATTTTTGACAACTACAATTAAAAGGATATACCACCTTCTAGTTTATGCAAGTGTAAACGAGGCACAATAAATTAAGTTTATTAAAAATATGAAATAGGAAAAAATCGGATATCAAATATCAAGTTCCTATGTATATACCAAGACTTTTTAAAAATGCTAAAGTACACGATATGTATTTTAGAATACCATGTGGAAGAATAGGAGAGGCCTTAGACCCTGAGCTTGCTGAGCTGGGGAGTGCTGTGAGGCTGTGCACTGTATGTGCAGAATGTTTGGATTGTGTGTGATTAACTAGGAAGCATGCAGGGCCTGGGAGCCCAGAGAAAGTGGCAGGAGAGGACTGGTTTTTCTCTTTGCTTTTAGTATTTAAATAAAGTGACTTAGAAGTCAATCTTCATTCAATGAAAACAAAATTTCATTATCAGCTTTGGAACAGTTATTTGAAATTACAGAACATGTGAATGGTAAGGCTCAAGTTTCCTTTGAAATTTAGCAGAGTTTTTTTTCTTTTTTTTCTGAAACATGGAACAAATACGAAAGTCTGAAATAATACCCCAAATGCTCATTTTTCCATAAATGATTCCTTTGTGACCATCAAGTCTATGTCATTATCTTTTAAATATGCTAACATTGTGGCACCCATTGATTAGAATAAAAGCACTCCTGTATTCCTTCCACAAACTGTCAGTGACAGACAATTCCTTTGGCTTGGGACTTCTTCTTTCTTACTCCCCATGCCCAAATTAGAGATTTGCTTGGACTGAGAAGTTGTCTATTAGTTTACAAACAGAGGTCCCACAGGGTTTGGCACCCACAGGTCCAGGGGTTCTGAGGTTCATAGTACACTAATCGTTGTGGTCACCTACTGTCATCTATGAAGCAGATTTCACAGGGGTGTCATTTCTATCAGGAACAGGAAGCCTGTGGCCTTTAGACTAAAAATCTTATCTGTTATAATCGCTACACTGGAGATTGACTGAACAAAAAGAATAGATGCCTTAAACACCACTTGTGCTAAACCTGGGACTTAAATAATTTCCAGCAAACTATATGTATATTTTTTCAGAATTCAAATTTAATATACATTCTATGTAGAAAACTTGAAAAATACAGAAAAGCCAAAGAAGAAACTGAAAATCTCTGTACTTACACTATTAACAACATGTTATATACATGTATGCGTATAATTGTATGTGAAGATTTGTGTATACTTTTACATTATAAATATAACATGTAAAGGTATATGTTATATATTTCTATAAATGTATAATTTTTATATTCATATTGTATATTTATATGTAAATATATGTACATATTTATAATTTTATACATATTTTTATTAGTGATAAACTTTGGGTTATATTATAAAAGCTTTCTCACTTTAATTGCTAATATTCTTAAGAACTTCTAAAAATATTCTTTCAAGTGCCTACGCAAGAGCTTTCTTCTGTCATTTATTTTATTCTCCAAAAAATTTGTATGATGGAAGACCATGTATCCTGTATAACCTTATTTTACCACTATTACATTTTTCTTTAAAACACATGGTATTCTCTTTGAAATGAAGCTTTAGCATTATTAGAGAGAACTGTGAACTATAGCTCATCAACATCTGCAAAACGAGGCTTAGTAAATCAAGTGTCATGTGTACTTCTTTACATACTATAAGTGTGTTGTACTGCCATTGGGGGTGACTGCAGAAGCCATATTTTAAAAAGTCTCCCTGATTTGGCCATGAATTTAATAGTTTTGGCCATTGTCTATGATGCCTTTAGAGTCCATGAAGGGTCACTTACTGCTAGAGGTGATTCAGTAGTCTCTCCATTTTTCCCAAAATGATAAATGATAAGCCATTTTAATGATTTTCCATTTCATTGGAAACCTTGGCACTCTCAAAATCTATTATAAGGAATGTTCACCTAAGTCACTTGTAAGTATGTGATGGCATGCTGAGCTTAATTTTTACTTTGCCTTGAAGCAGGCAGAGTGTCAGCAATTCCTCTGTTTCATGTTCACAGTTTAGACCTAAAACAGAAAGCAACTATTGTTTATTCCAAAAGTCATTCAGGGCCTTGGGTTCTATACATTTTACCACATGACACCTGGAACCAAGTGGAAATGTGTTATACTTCCAGCTGGTCTTTGTCTATTCTGAAGGTCTAAGTATTCAGCAACCATGCTTAGGAGAAGGGGTGGATGCTAAGGGAAGTACAAATCACTGAAGTTAAAAGGCTTGCCATCTTTTAGGGAGTTGTAAAATTGTGGTCACAGTTTTATTTATCACAATCTAAATCCTGTGAAGAATGGTTGTTCTCCAAAGAGAAGAACTTTGGAGTTCTTCTCTATTTGGAAATGGTCAAATAGTTTCCCTTTCTTTTTCTTTCTTTCTTTTCTTTCTTTTTCTCTTTTTCTTTGTTTCTTTTTCTTTCTTCTTTCTTCTTTCTCTTTCTTTCTCTTTCCTTCTTCTTCTTCTTCTCCTTCCTTCCTTCCTTCTCTCTTTCTCTCTCTCTCTCTCTTTTTCTTTCTTTCCTTCCTTCCTTCCTTCCTTCCTTCCTTCCTTCCTTCCTTCCTTCCTTCCTTCCTTCCTTCCTTCCTTCCTTCCTTCCTTTTCTTCCTTCCTTCCTTTCTTCCTTCTTTTTTTCCATAGAGTCAGGGTCTCACTCTGTCACCCAGGCTAGAGTGCAGTGGTGCAATTATAGCTCACTGCAACCTTGAACTCCTGGACTCAAGCAATTCTCCTGTCTCAGCCTTTCAAGTAGCTAGGACTACAGGTGCATGCCACCACGTCCAGCTTAGTCAAAGAGTTTAAATTCTGCAAAATAAGCGAATCTTGCAATTCCAACTGGACAGCTTTGTATTCTAAATAGTATTGGGCAAAATACAAAATCCACTAAACTTTACCTGTAGACTTCTATAGGTTTGATGAGATAGAACAATATAATCACAAGTATAGTGCCCAGAAAACAAGAAAATATATAATACTATGCAGTTTGTTAGTAGAAAATGTAACAAAATATAATAATAATAATAATAGCAATGAAGCAGTATCTGAGTTTGCTTACATAGTATCATGGTATGCTACATTTAATAGTTAAAAAAAAATTGGGTGTTTGCAAGGGAAGCTTTCCAGTGCAACCATTTAGTGGATAATTCTGTCTCTCGGTAAAATCTCCTTTCGGGAAACCAGGCAGACATTAATCTAGAATTGTACTACAATTTTCCAATCTCCCAGTAACTCTTGTGTTTGAAGTTTGTTAAGTATTTTATAATGCTTGTGTCCTTGACTCCTTGACTTCAATATTTGCCTTGCCAAAGAATTCCAATTTACCTTTTGTTTTTAAGGCATGCTCAATTCCTACTCCCTTTCTAATAACGACATGAACCTGTAACGCTTTAAAAAATAATTTCTCAACCTGAGTAGTATTTATTCCTCTTATTATTTGCTCTTAATATTAGACCTATTATAAAAATCCATAATATGGTCTATATATTTTTCTTTAGTTGTGTAGTACAGAATTGGTCATATTTACTTGTATAAATTTCTTTGTTTCATATCCAGGAAAGTAATTTCCTTTATACAATTTTCTATTATACTATCAGCAGGCATAGTCTACTAGTCTGAATTTCAAAGGAAACTGAGCATTCATCTAAATAAAATGAATTATTATTGAACCTATCATGGTAATTATTTGGACTTGTTAACCCCTAAGAACTACTTCAGACTACTTACAGTTTTAAGGTGCTTTTATGAGAGAGACAAAGAGTGTGCATGCGTGCAAAAGAGAAATCACACAGTCTTCCTGTGCTGTGTGGAGAGCAAAATGGTTCATTCCATCCTGCTTCTACCTCTGTCTCACATCAAAGTAATTCATCTATGTTCAGAAAAAAAATTTTCCCTGCCTTTGCCACAATACAAATATTTTTGAGAACACTTACATTGAGTGTTTTTCTATCTCATCTAGGATGAAATGTATGTACTTTGTTGGTGAAACTCCTACAAAGCAGAAAATGCCAACTGCTCATCATCTCTCTTAAGGCAGAAACAGGGCTGGTATTGATTGATAGAGAGGATAGAAAGGATATAGGAGGGAGCTGTGTGAGGAAAAATTAATCTGGTATTTCTGGCTCAAAAGTGAAGGGATGTGTATTAAAAACTACTTCTGTGTGGCCGTGAGCAATGGCTCACACCTGTAATGCCAGTACTTTGGGAGGTCAAGGCAGGAGGATCATTTGAGGTCAGGAGTTTGAGACCAGCCTAGCCAACATGGCAAAACCTCATCTCTACTAAAAATACAAAAATTAGCTGGGTGTGGTGGCGAGGGCCTGTAATCCCAGTTACTCGGGAGGCTGAGGCAGGAGAATCACTTGAACCCGGGAGGTGGAGGTTTCAGTGAGCTGAGATCATACCAATGCACTCCAGCCTGGGCGACAGAGCAAGACTCTGCCTAAAAAAAAAAAAAAAAAAGAAATCCTCTGCGAGTAGAGGTAGTGGTGGGAGGTAGTTGTGAGAAGAATATGCCAATTATTTTGATTCTTTACTAATGTTCTAATCAGAATCAGGAATCAAAATGGGACTTCTTCCACTTCCTAATATCCCAAGCACCTGATGCACAAATGCAGGTGCTGCCGTTGGGGCGGGGCTGGAGCAGGAAGGAAGGGGATTCTCATGCTGCAATCTCAGCCTATTCTCTGGGGACAGAGACCCGTACCCTCCCTGAATATTTTAGTGTGACAGAATACTCAAACAGCGCCTCTACTCCAGCAGCTTATCCAATATAACTTTCAACATCTCTGGGTTAAAAAATAACTAGAACTTTTAAGAACTGCTATCAGGCTTAAACTCTGGGTAATAAGCGAGAAACGGAAAGAGATTCTTTCTCATTGTTTCACTTGATCCTCTGTCCTGCCTCAGTTAGGCTGTGCCTTGGCACTTGAATTTTCATATCATCTCCATCCAGCTGCTTAATCATCACTGGCAGTGACTTAGGCCCTGTGGAGAACTGGCTAAACATCATCCATCTTAATATTTTTGAATTTATTCTTTTCCCTCTAATGAGCTGATGGATGAACTTCATCTTATTATTTATTTCTTAAAAATTCTTAATTTCCAATTCCAAAGCATTTATTTTTTATTTTAAAATTATTTCTTGATTTCATCTTAATATAAATTAATATTTTATTGGTATTTTGATTTATAATGGTAAATAAAATTTAAAGGTAGCCATTATTTTGAACTGAGCTTCTGCACAAGGCCCCAGCAGAACAAACCAAAATGGAGTCACTTGTGTTAAGTGCCACATAATCAAACTGAAATGAAAAAGAACAGGAAAATCTCTAAATAGGCCAGTTTTTCCAAAAAACACGAGATTCACAGCAACCAGTCCTAAAGGGTCCAGTTGACCTGAGCCAGCATGATAACAAAGTCCTTTCTGCTTTAACCCTTATGAGGAAAGTACTCTGAAGTAACCTGAGGTTAAACAATTTGCTTTTTTGTATTATGCCATTTCTTTGCTCCTGCTCAAGTTTCCTTACAAAAATCAGTTGTCCTGCCATACCCAATGGGGCTTCCTGTTTTGCAGATGAGATGCTGTCCAGTTCATGAATCACTAATAAAAACCAATTACTCATTAAACTGAATTTGTTGACATTTTTCTTTTTTAACAATAATCAGACATGCCCACATAGTGTGAAAAATATAATATACTTTATTTAAAAATAATTTCAATATAAATTTTCAAAAACTCTCTCCCCTATAAAATATGAAGTATGAGGAAGAGGGAAGGATGAATAAGAAGACAAAGAGCAAAGATTCCAAACTTTACTATGTGACCAGTCTTCCAAGAGAAATTTTGTAGGGTTAAGAAAAGGCTTTTTCTCTCTTTCAAAAGTGCCTATACTGTTCTAGTTTATAGAGGTTTTGAATAACTGGACCAAAGATAAAGTAAAATCTGTTTATCTTTTTGTTCATCCTTTGAATTTGTCAATTCTGTTGTATTTGCTCTATAATCTACATTGGCAAATTGCAATTTTGTGTATTTTATCAAAACTCTGTTGTGCTGACTTTAAAGTTTATTCTTTAAAAAATTATTTTCTTTTTCAAACTTTTTTATCTTTTTCCAGGAAAAGGGGTCTACTTTCCACAGGTTAGTCTTTATCTTGGTGACTGACAAGAAGCAATAACTTTTGACTCAGAATCCTTTGGGTTGTCTTGAGAAATCATGATGTGGTTGGATATGGAAAGGTCTTGATTCTTATCAATATGTAGTTCCTAAAATTGTGGAATAGAGTCATTGCTTGGTTGTGAAGATGACAGTGTGTTCTTCTGAACCTTGGACACAAACAGTTAAACTGATTACATTGCTTTATCTTCAGAGTACAGTGAGTCTTAATAACTTGGTTTACTACAATGAGAAATTACATGTTATCTAGAGTTGGGTATTACGGAGCGGACTTATTTCAAACATACTTAGTACAGGCATAATGAATCAACCATGAAATGACAAATACACACTTCTTTGACTTCATACTGTGGAACCAGATAAGTAGAAGCGATTACAACCATTTGGTTATGAAATACTCATGCATATGTAATTTTCCACACAAAGCCCTTATGACTAACAGGTCTTGAAACAAGAATGAGATGCAAAAAGTAAATATCATCTTTTGTTGTTCATTTATTCCTTTTGTCCTCTCCTAACCCCAGTAATCCTTAAAAATCTATTCTAGTTTGAAACCTGTTATATAGACTACTGCCAAAATGAAAACAACAAGTTTTTCATAGATCTTTAGTGGTTTTCAAGACTCCTTGGATGATTGTGAAGCAGAGTGAATTACAGATGCAGTTCAATAAACTGTAGCCTTGAAAATGAAAGCTGTTTGGTAACACGAAGATGATATGGCATCTTATTTGTTCAATAATTGCTATGCATTTGGATTTTTAAAGGCATAACTTCTGTAACCAAATCAATTTTTTAAAATCAAGAAAAAAGGTGCTTTAATTTAGCTACTAGGGTAAAGGTGACTTTTTTTTCAGCTCAACAAATTTATTGGGCATCATTTTGTTTCAGGCACTGTGTTAATTGCCTAGGATAACAAAGCAAATGAGACAGAGACAAGTGAAAGTGGGAACACTCTTAAGGAGCTTAAAATAGTGATCAAACTGCCTTGTAAGCAATTTTTTTTTTTTTTTTTGAGACGGAGTCTTGCTCTGTCGCCCAGGCTGGAGTGCAGTGGTGCGCTCTCAGCTCACTGCAAGCTCCGCCTCCTGGGTTCACGCCATTCTCCTGCCTCAGCCTCCCGAGTAGCTAGGACTACAGGTGCCTGCCGCCACGCCCGGCTAATTTTTTTTTGTATTTTTAGTAGAGATGGGGTTTCACCCTGTTAGCCAGGATGGTCTCGATCTCCTGCCCTTGTGATCTGCCCGCCTTGGCCTCCCAAGGTGCTGGGATTACAGGCGTGAGCCACCACGCCCGGCCCCTGTAAGCAATTTTTAAAAAATTTATTTTATTGTGTTAAGAACACCTAACATGAGATTTACCCTCTTAACAAAATTTTAAGTCTACATTACATTATTGTTGACTATAAGTACAATGTTGTACCGTTGTATGCCAAATTTCCAGAGCTTATTCTAGAGCTTATTCAACTTGCTTCACTGAAACTTTATGCCCATTGATTTAAATCCCCATTTCCTCTCCCCCATCCCCTGGCAACCACTATTCCATTCTTTAATTCTGTGAAGTTGACTATTTTAGATACCTCATAAGTGGAATAATGTAGTATTTGTCTTTCTGTGATTGACTTATTCCACTTATCAGCAGAGTAAAATGGCAATCTATAGAGTGGAGAAAATATTTGCAAACCATGTAGCTGATAAAGGGTTAATTTCCAAAATATTTAAGGAACTCCAACAATTCAAAAGCAAAAAACACTTGATAACCCAATTAAAAATGGACTAAGGACTAGAATAGACATTTCTTCAAAGCAGACATACAAATGACTAACAGGTGTATTAAAAAATGCACAATGTCACTAGTCATCAGAGAAATGAAAATCCAAACCACAATGAGATTTCACCTCACAACTGCCAGGACAGCTATTATGAGAAAACAAAAAGACAAGTGTTGGTGAGGGTGTGGAGAAACCAGAACCCTTGTACACTGTTGGTGAGAATGCAAAATGGTGTGGCTGCTATGGAAAACAGTATGGGACTTCCTAAAAAAATTAAAAATAGAACTAACAAATGAACCAGCAATCCCACTTCTGAATATTTGTCCAAAAAAAATGAAATCAGAATCTTGAAGAGACATTAACACTTATATATTCATTGCAGCACTACTCACAATAGCCAAGATGTGCAAACAACCCAGATGTCCATTGACAAATGAACAGATAAACAGAGTTTGCATAGACATACAGTGGAATACTACTCAGCCTTTAAAAAGGAAATTCTGCAAAATGTGCACAGAAGGACCTTGAGGATAAAGGTGATCTTTTGGAAGGGGAAACAACTCCTTTACTATGTAACACCTGTGTATTATCTGATAGAACATTCAGGAAAGAAACCGTAGTGCCCCGATAGTTCCTGAGTATCTTTCTAGTTTGTGTGAGTGTTCTTACCCACTCTTTCAAGTCTTTCATTAAATGACCACTACTCCCCTCCTGTAATGTACAAAAGTCTTCAAAATGATTTTGATGAATGCACAGAGTAAGGATATATAATGTGGTACAGGTCACACACTTCACAAATCAGCTTTTGAAAACATCTTTTAATCATGGAAACTAATATTATTGTAATTTTCCTACTTTTCTTGCTCTGAATTCCCAGGACTTTTTTTTTTTTTAAGGCAGTCTATCTTTGTTGCCCAGGCTGGAGGTGCAGTGGCACAATCTAGGCTCCCTGAAACCTCTGCCTCTTGGGTTCAAGCAATTCTCTTGTCTCAGCTTTACAGGAACCTGCCACCATGCCTGGCTAATTTTTGTATTTTTTGTAGAGATGGGGTTTTGCCATGTTGTCCAGGCTGGTCTCAAATGCCTGGCCTCAAGTGATCTGCTTGCCTTGGCCTCCCAAAGTGCTGTGATTACAGGTGTGAGCCACTGCACCCAGCCTCCAGAACTTTTCAATCTCTCTCTCTCTCTGTTTCTCTCTCTCTCTCACACACACCCCTTTGAAATAAATGTAATCATACCAAAACTCAAAATAGTGATGTTGAAATTGTCTCTTTCCTTCATTAGTGTTACAAAACAAATGCTAGGAGTATAATCCTAAATTTAAAAAAAAATCAAATTTGTGATTTGTTTACAAACTCATAAAGGTTTATTACAGGCAAAAAGTAAAGTTTGACCTTGCTAAAATTTGAATTATTGTATCTATTAGAAAGCAGTGATTACTTATGTTTTTTCACAGTCCTAAAATACTATTTCATGTACTGAAAGTGCTCATAAATTTCTTGAGCTATGTCAGTTTTAGGAACTTTGGCTCCAACCTTGGTTCTCATAGTTAGATCCAGTTGCTGAGTCCACTGCAAGGGCCAGGCTGGGAACTGAACTGAGACATCCATAGTACTCCCAAGGACCATGACAATAATACTTGATAATAGTATCCCATTGTCACAGATGATAGGAAACACGGTTATTCGCCATTTGTGTTTCTTCTTGAAACCATGTAATTTACTTTATAAAAGATGTTTGTTAACCATAAATCAATGATACTGAAGCATCAGTAAGTATCCGGGTTGTTTTGAGTAAATTCTTTGTTAAACCCTTTTATCTCCAGTGTAGTCAATTCCTAATTAGTTGCCTAACTTGTCAAGGTGGCTTGAATAGTTATAGATTACCATGAAAATAATGTGTTTTCCTTAGGAATATTGTGCATGTATTAATGCGTGTGCTAGCTACTATGCACCAGTTTAGTAAAGCATCTGGGTGTTTCTAATGTTTATAAAAGTGAGTTTGCTTTTCTAGTACAGTGTTGTTTGGGTAGGTGAGAATAATTGAGTAAGAATAAAATCAGAATGTACCAACTACATTTCATCAATATCACTCATCTGAGTTGTATTTTATTTCACTAGTCAGTCAAAAAGACTAGAAGTGGCCGGGTGTGGTGGCTCATGCCTCTAATCCCAGCAGTTTGGGAGGCTGTGGCGGGCAGATCATCTCAGGTCAGGAGTTTGAGACCAGCCTGGACAACATGGTGAAACCCTGTCTCTACTGAAAATACAAAAACTTAGCTGGTTGTGGTGGCGTATGCTTGTAATCCCAGCTACTCGGGAGGCTGAAGCAGGAGAATCACATAAACCTGGGAGGCAGAGGTTGCATTGAGCCAAGACTGCGTTACTGTGCCCCAGCCTGGGAGGCAGAGTGAGACTCCATCTCAAAAACAAACGAACAAACAAACAAACAATAAAGAGTAGAAGAGATGCAAGATAATGAAAGAGTTTCCTAGCCTCAGTCATTTGGTCCATTCTTTAAATACTACTCATGGAATATGTGGTCCTTTGACTTGGATCCTGCTAGAGAAGCAATGGAAGGACTGGGTCTATGACATTAACAATTAGAAGGCCATATGGAACACAGGCATGGCCTTGGTGCTTTCTTTGTTTCTGCCAAAGTCAGGGTGTCCAAGAGAGATCCACTCTGGCATCCAGACACTTTGAGGTCAACACCACTTACTTATCTGATTGACACTTAACCTCAAACGAATCTACCCAGAGGCCTTAGGATCTTAAGTGCTGGTAAACAAGGTGAATTTGTTTGGGAGTTCAGTTCCCAAATGGCATTTTGTTTTCATACCTCCATTATGTTTAAACTTCCGTGATCAGATTTGGGAGGCATGGAAAATGTTGATTAAACCTTAAAGTACTTCAAGAGATTGAAAATCAGCGCAAAACTCAAGTTCCAGAATGAAATGCTTTCTGTGTCTTGTTTACTAAGATTTTCATTCAACTGGTATTTCCTGTCTTGAAATTCCACCAGTTCTATCACCATCCTGTAACCCATGTGCATACCCCTCTGTACTTGTATCCAAATTATGAAAAATCCTTTTTATTTTTGACATTCTAAAATACTAAAAATGTAAAACAGAAACAAATGCAAAAAAGTAATCACAAAAATGTAGAAAAATGAAGACATTACCAAGGAAATGTTAGGTGTCTCTTACAGAGGAAATAAAATGTGATGGAGATGGGGTATACAGAGTTTCTGTTTGGAGTGATGAAAACATTCTGGAAATATATAAAGGTGATGGTTGTAAAACATCGTGAATGTAATTAAACCACTGAATTATACCCTTAAAATGGTTAAAATAATACACTTTATATGTATTTTACTACAATTTTTAAAAACTCCAATAAAGTAATATACCAAATACCATTGAAGTGTACACTTTAAATAGGTTTTATGGAATGTGAATGATATCTCAGTAAAGGTGTTAAGGAAATGTCATGGAGAGAAAGAGGATCAAGCCTACTGAAAGAGAAAGATCACAGGTGATGTGTTAGAGTCCTAGCCTTTCGGTTTTCATTTTTGAGAATTTGATTTTATTTGCTTCTCCCTACACAGTACTATATGGCAGGTGTCCCACTTTAATGCACATTTGGAGGAAACAGAATGGCAAACTATTGTTGCTATTGGCATATGAATCTTATTTGTTTTTAGCACTGTGGCTTGTAAAACCTTGGGTTTTCCTTCCAATATTTAAAAGAATCAAGCTGAACAGTGGCAGGTAGCCTTTTTGATTTTTATCAAGATGGCAATTTGAATAGCAATAGAAACCCAGCAACCCTTTTTTTTTTGGTCAGGTTTTCTCAAATTTTGGCAACATATAGAAAAGAGCTATCAACAATTGCCCTTGTTAGATAATTAGATGTCTAATGTATTTTTTTTTTTGTAAAGACAGAATTTTGCCATGTCACCCAGGCTAGTTTTGAACTCTTGGACTCAAGGGATCCTCCCCGCCTTGGCCTCCCAAAGTGCTGGGATTGCAGGCATAAGCCACTGCTTCTGACCCTTCGTTTTCTACTTACAGTGATAGTCTACTTATCAAAACTCGATATAAGACGAATGGGGTAGGGGAAGGGGAGGACTCACAGGAAAAGGAGACATTTTATAATTTATCAAGATAAATAATGCCACCTCAGGTTTTATAACAAATAAAGCCACCCTTAATAGCGACGAAAAAGCACTTGGATCTTTTAGTTATGGCTCTAAGGAAAATTATTAGCAGAACCAAATTTTCTCTTAGCTAACCTTTTTAACCTTTCTTGAGATGACACTGATTTTCTCAAACATACTTAAGAATTCCAAAATAAAAAATCAAAATGCCTTCCTCAGGACAAACTTGTTCTGTTCCTGATGATTCTTCTGGAACCACAGTCAATGAAATCATCACAAACACCACAGCGTTTGTTCCGGGATAGACTTTCTGATGTCTCATTCCAAGACAAAGAAAGACTGAAAAATCCAAACCGAGAAATGTTTCTCTAAAACAAACTCTGTATTGTTTGAAAGATCCTCTTCTTAACTGCATGAAAAAATGCTTGATGGAGTTATTTTTAACTGGGGACAGAACGTTCATTCTGAGAAGTGTTCAGATCCCTAATTTTATAATGAGCAGAAATACATACTGTTGAAAGACTAGGCCAAATTCAGTACTCCCATCAACATTTAGGTGCAGGATCATCAACAGACAGACCAGTTTACAGTTTTCAGGAACTAAAGTCTTCTAGCTGCAATGAAGTCTTGATTCTGGATCACCTGGATTCATGCAAGATGGCACAGGGTGCCTGTCATCATCTACATATAGAGTTAGCTTTTTTTGCCTATGCACAATGTTTCTTTATGAATAATGAAGCTGGATGATACCAAATAGATTCTATTGCTTTATTGAGCATTACTTTCATTAAACAATGTTAGCCATATAGGAATGATTTAAAAAAACAACTAACATTCTTGGAATATGAACATCCTATTAACTGATACAAACTGACTCCATCTTTCTTATAGCAGTGAATTTTCAGGTCACACACAATCAGTAATTTATACTCCAAATACAACAGTCACTTTTGTGTTAATCATCCAGTACAATTCACAGGTTCCTATTACACAGGTGGATGTACTTAGAGAGTTTTAGCACAAAAGCTGATACAAATATGAAAGTGGGCTCAGTCGAATGGTTAGTGAGGTGCTAGAGGTGAGTGTCGGCGATGGGTATCCTCCTGAGCTCCACGATCTGGGAGTCAGTCAAGGTGCCCCCCTCCTGGCTGCCTTGACCAGATTCATTGTCACTGACACTGAGACCAGCACCTGCCACAGAAATAGAATGAACACAAAAATCCAAACTATTAATGCAGTGCATTCTTAAGAATCAATTTACATTAGGTCAATTCTTTTTATTTCTATTATATTAGTAAAAAATAAGCTATGCATTTAGAATAGATATTATTAATACCTAACAATTATGAAACTATCTTTTACGTTTCCTTTGAGAGTTTTTTAAAATGTACAGATTAATTTCTAAAGACACACATTTGGGTTCTCAATCTTTATTGTTTGTTTCCACATGGTGGACAGGTGTAACCTACTATCAGAATATAATCTCTCAATGGGGGTCTCATCCAAATAGAAAACCAGTCAGGTTATTAGACTTTTTCACCAGTGGGGTAGGATTTGCTGTTACAAAACATATAGGCCCCGAGCTCATATGCACTGAGGTCCATCACTTGAGATTCAGTGTTGGGCAGTGATCTGAGAAGAAAGACAGGTATGTGAGAACACCTGGAGTCACACCAGTGCCCTGAAGACATTGGCTCTGAATGATTCAGATCTGATCCTAAGATAAAAATAATTACATAACACAGTGCCAAAATAGATCCACACGGGAATTCCACCACAGCAGTTAACTACTGACAGTGCTCAGAATCTGTTTTGAGGAAGCTCCACTATTTGCTACTTTGTTTTGTTTTTTTGTTGTTTTGTTTTTTACAACTCAGATAATTGAGAAAACTTAAAACTATGCTAGAGTAACAGCTTGTTCTTTTCTTTTTCTTTCATATTTCTAGAGAACAATGTTCTTTTCTTTTGTAATACAGTTCAGAGGAACACACTAACTCTCATCCTCTCTACACACACACACAATGGGGATGTGGTCATAGGGCGTGCTGGATGAATCACCAGAGCTTACCAGGGCCAGCCCCACTAGACTCTGCAAACAAGGAGGAAAGTGAAAAGCCGGTTGCTTAGGCAGCTGGGATTTCCCTTTCTGAGATGAAGAAAAGGCAATTCTGCAGAGTTGATAGTTGTGGGAAAATGGTGAATTAGCTTAATCTTAGCCTGTCTGGAGATGGAAGCCAGAGCCTACTAGTGACCTTCTAGCCAAGCCCTTCTTCTGGGTCTCTGACCTTTGCACTCTCTCTGTTAAAGGCCACTGTTGAAACTCCACTTCCTCCCTTTGCTTCTGTGACATGGTACTTGCCCATCTCATCCTCTGATCTGCTGGCTCTTTCTAGACCTCTTCTGCTTTCTCATACATTTCCTCCTGCTGCCTCATTTCTGGAGGCCTTGTCTTCTGCCCTGCCTCAAGGCCTGCAGGATCCTCTTGCCTGCATTCTCTCCTAATGTCTCACTAGGGTTTCCAAGCTCAGGACATGGAGCAGCAGGTCACTGCCTTTTCACACCACATTCTTATTTTGGCACCTCTGCCTGGGATGCTCTTCTCACTTCCCACCTCCTTCATGTGGCTGCCTCCACTCTTCCTACCAGTATCAACCCTGCTACCCCTTGAAACAGGATGATTCTCTTTTAAAATTTCTGACTCCCCCACTGGATTATGTCCTTCCTATCTTCGTCTCCTAGCTCAGTACACTGTAGGTGTTCAGTAAATGTCTGCTGAATGTAGTAATAAACTGTGCTCTGCATCCTAAGTCGTGAACCTGCCTGTTCCATCTCATCTCCTGTTCTGTTCCTCTGGTCTGTTCTGTATTCCGCTGCCCTCTCCTTCTCAAGAACAAATGTTAGTTCCTATTGCCAGTTGCACTGAGTTGGGAACCTTCTGCTTTGGCTCTCAAATCAGTCCTTAATCTGTCTCTAGCCTATCAAATAGATGCATCCCAACCATTGCCTTTTGGAGAGCTTTCTCTGAAACTGATCAGGTCTCCTGATGCCCTGAATGCAGCATGTTAATTCCAGCCTGAGTGTCTTCCTGCCTGTCCATCAAGGCCCATCTCTATACCTTTTTACAGATACTTATTTTTCCATCTTATTAAAATAGGGAGCTGGAGGACATAAAATGTGAAAAGTTCTCATCCCTGACAAAATCATTAATCACGTCCCCTTTATTCTCTCACACTGCCCAGGTTTCGATGATAAATTTAATAATACTCCTATCTATAATGTATACATAAGCCATAAAGTAAAATGCTTAACAAACACCCATAAACTCTTTTCTTCAAGAAACAGAATATTGCCAATGACAATGTATTTTTAAAAATTTAGTAAGTTGCTAAAATTTAACAATTTCACATAAAAAAATCAGATTTCTGGTTTCTCTTGAAAAAACAAAAACCAAAACAAACAAAAACCAAAACAAAACAAAAAAACAACCAGAAGATCAGGCAACACTGGGCCTGCATTTCTGCATTACAAAACAAACAAAAAACAACAACAAAAAAACCCATGGACCAGGCAGTCCTTCAGTTTGTCTCTGTTTTCACCCAGCCCTCTTCAATCATTTATGGAATACCATAAATAATGCTTGGCCCCTGAAGGTAACATTTGTGTCTACTTCCAGGCCTTCGAAGGACAAATGGCCCACGTTTCTCTGCTGTGAACAGGAGAACTGTGTTATTTGGAAGAACCTCAGTGAATTGTAAGATAGTGGCCATTCTATAAGGAGGTTACTAAGGCCCTGGAGCCTGTAGCAAGGAAGAGCTAAATATGGAAGCACTAGGGAGGAACAGAGAGGACCCCAAGATTGGCCTCAGGGAAGACTGAGGCCAAATCGTTTAACTAGTACCAACTCCCAGTGATTTCAGTGTCTGCCCACTCTAGATCCCACTAGGAATATCATCATAAAGCGTGTGATGACACCTGGGACAAAGCACACTAGAAAGACAAGCTCTACCTTACTGCAAGCATGCTGAGCTTGTTTAGCAACTCAAGATATGTAAGCAAGTTCTAGACTCCTCTTGAGTCACCACATCTACCTGACCCACCTCATCATCTTTTGCAGTTTCTTCCCAGTTCAAAGAAATGCACAAATATCCAAATTCTCATCCCTCACTGAGACTCAGAAAAGGCATATATTACACACAAGTATAACAAGCTGAGACCTGGGAGCACAAACCAGGTCTCCCATCTCTTTGCAATTCATTAAATGATATAGGCGGGTAGTTTGCAGTAAGTATCCTGATTTTCTGAAAGGTGTTTCCATGCTTAAATTTCAAACCAAAAGTTTAAGAAAAATCCAGCGACTGTGGTAACAGGGACACTTTCCTTTGGTCGATAGAACAGGCAATCATAAAGGAACTAAAACTAATAATTTACATTCATCATGAGCTTCACCTTTCTTAACATTTTAATATACTTTGGTTAGGATAGGGTGACTATCAGTCCTGTTTTACAGATGCAGGGACTGAGTGAGGATGAGAGGTGCTAGTTGAGTGGCCTCTGTGACAATGATCAATGTGACAATGATCTAAAGACCACACCCCTTCCATCTTTTTCTGAGGAAAAAAATCAAAATCTTTCAAAATTCCACTTTTCCATTTTGATTCTCACCTAACTTTGTTTACTACACTGGGCTGCAGAATTTCTTGAAGTTAAATAAGTCATTGTGGTTTGATGTGATACCTTGCAAAGAGAAATTTATTGATGAGTTCTTGGAGAGGTTTGAGTATTTTGGGCCTTGATTCTGAATGTTTTCATTTGTGTTCAAGGACTTGTCATCTATTTTCTTCTAACTGAAAAATAAATCATGTCTAGGTTTCTGATAGGGAAATGTTTACCATGACATTGATGTCATCGGCCTCGGATAACACCAGGAAGCCAGGGGGCTGGGGATGGTGGGGAATCAGGTTAGTCATTCTGGGAGAAGCCCCCGCTGAAGAAAGACTCCTTTCTAAGCCCAATATGTTCTAAGCTTGACATTTTCAGGAATCTTGTCAACTTGGGATCAACACAGAAATGCCAGTACTCAAGGCACACCTTGTTAAGAACGTAAATAGAGACATTCCTTTCCATCCTACCCTCACCCTGAGTCTCTGTACTAGTTTGCTTGGAACTTTCTCCTCTTCCCTAAAATGGAGGCTGTCCCAGGGTGACTGTCCCCATTCTCCTAAAGTCTTGGGGACACTGATGATACATTACATAGCTCTATTAAAACAAACAAACAAACAAAAAAATAATAATCAGGATACCACTAGTCTAGAACTCAGTGTCTCACTTGCCTGTGGAAGTGCTGATGTACTTCAAGAACAAATAATTGAAAGACATTATGTCATCTTTTTTTAGAGTGAAATGTGGATTTCTCATAGAAAGTCAAATATTTTAACTTAAAAATTAGAAATGTCAATAGTGTTTTTTTCTAAATTTTAAAAAATGTAATATGGCTAAAATTAGATTGAAAAAGAAGTCCATGACTGGTTTATGGGCCAGGGTTTCTACTTTAGATCAAACAATTTTAATATACTTGCCTTTAATATAAGTTTGAAGTATGCAACTAAGTATGCACTAACACAGTGGCTTCAAAAACATTGTCTTGCTCACATCAGAATTCATTTGCAGCTATTAAACATGAATTTGGAGTTTGCTGACACATTTGTAAATGCTTGTAAAGAAGTGATGATGTTTTTTAATCTGGAAACTGACTACTTAAGCTTTCTCTTTTAGAGATATAGTCTTTCTCACGGTTAATCTTAACATAATTAAAAAGAGAATGTCTTAGCTAAAGAGTGTTAGCTCTCCTGCTTGCCCCTTATTATGGCATTCTGACATTAAATTCTCTCTATTGCACTCAGTAAAGGCATTCTACCTACTGAATTAATACAAGCATTTTAGTATGTGCTTGAATATCTGAACATTATTCCTAACTGAAAGATGATGAATTCTAAGGGAGATTAAAAGGGCACAGGAAATAGTATCAGTGGCTATTGAAAGGCCTAGTCACTCTTCCTGAATCCCATCCATCCATCCATCCAATATGGAACATCAACTGAGATACTCAGCACTGTTACATATCCAGGGATACTGAGATGAATCCCGGTTTTTCAGAACATAAACTCTGGCCCAGGACTAGGCCAGATTCTTATTTCTACATGTTCATCTGGCCACCCTTCCTGCTTCTATGTGGAATTTGCATTGGATGGACCATGCTTCCTATTCTTGTGACCTACTTGCTCATTTGTGACTTATTAACCTCTGTCTTGATTCCTACATACTCTCCGACACATATTTTAGTGCAGGATATTAGGGTAAGGGAAGTACATAGAACAAACCTGATTAACAGGTGGTACAATTTGAGAAGGATAGACAAATAACTTTTCATCTGATACTACCACAGTGCCTGAAGTCCCACAATTAAAAATGAACTTTTTTCCACCTTGTAGGTTTTGGTTTTTAAGAGTTTTCTATTAAGATGTAAAAACCACAGAAAAAGCTTTTATCTTTTACCTGTTTATAGAAAACTTTATTATGAATGATGCTATAGCTAAGAAAGGAGGAGGTTAAAAAGAATGGCTGTTGAATGCCAAAGGCCCATTTTTGCCTTAAATTTACAGTGTTCTCTAAGGTTGGTTGCAGATGTAAGGAGAGATTGGAGGCCTGCCAGAAAGCCTAGGACATGGGCAGAAATTGGTGGCTCACTGTCACATAATCTCAAGTAGAAAATTATCAGATACATGGTAGAAACTGTTATTTGAGAATATGGAAATCTTTGCAATGTAGGATTTTTATAGGTGAGAAGAGGTGGTTAACGATTTGGCTAAAGTCAGTGGTGAATGTGGGAGCTGGCCGCCCCTCCTCATAATGTAATGCTGCACATCACTCCAGGTCAATGCCTCTGCAGGATGTAAAGCACCTGCAGTAGAAGTCTTCAGGCTGGGATTCCTTTAACTTGTGGTACATGATTCCTTTTCAAGGAGTACAAGGTGGTATGGGAAGGACAGCTTTAAAGGAATACATTCCCAGATCTTGAATTTCCATATCTATTATTCTGATTAGTCTTTTTCATTTTTGACAATCATTTACCAAAACAGACGTTTCTGTTACTCATGTTGATATGTTGAACTGTACACTAGGAATAATTGTGATGGTCACAGTATAAAAGAAATTTTGAACACCTTAGAGTCTTATGGCCACAGAAAAAAATTAAGTTCTAATTTAAAAATATGTTCTGTTGGAGAGAAATATGAGTAAAATGAATTGTAAGTATGAAATATATTATAGTAGGATAAAATTCCATGGAGAAAGTAGAATGGAAATATAAGTTCAAGGAGAAAAGAAAGTGATGTCAAATTTCCAATTATAAAAAAAAGCCTGTTCATATATTTAAAGAATGAATAACTAGATATTACATTGCTAAGGTAGTTAGCAAAGAGCCTTTGGGATAGTTTAAAAAAATAATGTAAAATTTTTATTTTCAAACACCAAAATGTATGATACGGTGGAAATTACATTATTTGATACTATTTAAACTGATTGTGAAAAACTTTTTAAACATATGCAAAAGGCTCCATAGCTTTGACAAGTTGTTTAGGGGTTCAAATGAAAGAGACATGGAAGACCCACTGTTTCAGTACTTGACTTGGAGTGGGCCATAGTGAAGGTGGACCTGAGACAGATCAAGGTTTGAAAACTCAAATGTCCTAGCGGCCAAGGAGGTTTTCATAAACCAGTGACATGGGCCCAGTAGGCACTAGAAAATGGAAGAGCTCATGTCCAAAGGGGCTGCTACTACTCAGTTCCAAGCAAGCAGTGCTGTGCTCGACTTCAAAGACTCTTGCTAGATTTTTCTAGAAATTCTACATTTTTAGAAAATAGCTCTAAAATTTTAATATTGGCTTAAAAAATGTTAAGATGTTATATGGATCAAGCAAAGCACTTTGTTGGGCTGAATCTGGCCTTATGAGTCAATTATAACTGCTGTAGATGGAATGGCATGTAGACTGATCCTTTATTTGACCATATTCTAGAAGGGAAAGTGTCCAGTGGCTGATACTTGATTACTACAGTACTTTTTCTAAAAATATAGGGAACCAAGTGTTAGAGATTTTTATTTTGGTCTTTTAAAGTATTTATTTCCTAGTGAGTTCAGGGAACTCTAAAGGAATGCTGAACCAAATCTATAAGTAAGCAAGACATTCCTTACATTCTAGAACCGAATGCACTTCATAGTTGTTATATAAATATAAGATGTAATGTAATATAGATCTAATTTAATTATGTTCCAAGAATTCACTTTATGTTTCCGGTGTCATAACTTCAACAACTGATGACACTGTAGCAGTGAGGACATAATCTGCCCTGAGAACAACTTGTAGTCTGAAAGTCCCTTTTCAGCCCTGACTTTAAGGAACGTTTTATCCAGCCAATCATTTCTTACTTCCTGAAACTCCTTCCTCTTTGGTTTTCTTTCTGAACTTGCTACAGTTTCTTTGTGAGACTGTCTTCTAATTCACTCTTTAAATGTTGGTATTATCTACAATATTGTTTCCCTTCCTTCTTCTCCCCTGACTTCCTCATCTCTTTTCCTTTCTTCTCTCTCCTTCCATTCTCCCAGATCAACCTTTTTTCATCTCCATAGCTTCAAATATAGTCTCTGTGCTGATGCATTTCAAATCATTCCCTTTTACCCTGGTCCCTCACTTAAGATCCAAACCTGAATATTTAGGAGCCACCAGGCCTGATGTCGACATCTAAACTTATCAGTTTTCTCCTGCATGTTGGCTGAACCAAATCTATTTGTTTATTAGCATAAACAAACAAATGCTCTATATACTTTTCCTTCAGTCAGCCATCATGGTGAGAAGCATGAGCTTTGGAAGATTGTCCCTCAGTTTTTCCTCAGCATTCCTCTTGTTGGGAAGCTCGTCTTCTCATTTTTATTTCCACTCTCCAGATTTGAGGCCTTAACCTCATTCTTTTGGAACACTGTAATAACCTCCCAGCCTTTGTGATGTTGCTTCTAAATTTATTTCTTCATACTTTCATAAGAGTTATTTTGCCTCAAAACCAATAGGAACATGCCATTCCTTTTCTCCAAAGCCTACATGGCTCACTATACTCTATAAAACTCTCACTCCTTACCATGGCGTCCGAATAGCATTTTAATATGACGCAAAGTTATCAGTGAGTGTTCTGCTCCCCCAAAATGAATGTATTGCTAGTGTTCTGGAAAGACCAGGTTAAATTAAGCAAAATGGGTTTCCTTTGTCTGGAACATTTCAGAGCTGCTAAAATGCTAATGTGAATTGTGAATCTCTGCAATTTCTCAAATATACTGGGTCAGGGATCCTCCCACTGAGGAATGACTATGAATAGCTAAGGGCGGGTATTTGCTGAAACCCAGCTGGGGAACTCTAGTAGACAATCGATGGTGCCGGCAAGCTACCTGTCAGGCCTGCCTTCTGCTGCCTGGCTTCTCTCACTCTCTGCCCCTGCCACAGCAGCACTGGTTCTAAAAGAGGCCACATGCCATTAAGCCTCTGGGCTCCTGCTAATTCTATTCTCTCAGTTCCTAATGCCCTTTCCTCCATTCTTTACTTGTTTAAAACCTGTACATCCTTCAAGAATTCATAGAGAATTTTCTGTTACCTCTTCATCTCCTCTGTCATTTATAACTCTCTCCATTACTTTATTCTTTCTTATGTCATGTTTGTGTGAATGCCTATTTTTCCTAGCAAACTCTAAGCTTCATTGTTCAAATTCATCCACTCACTCAGCATTCAACAATATCTAGCAAAGGTTATTCTAAGCACTAATCTGAGTATAGGGTTGAGTTCTTATTCCTTTCTATAGTGATATGATTTGGCTGTGTCCCCACCCAAAATCTCATCTTGAACTGTAAGATTCAATTGTAATTGTACAATTCAATTATAATTGTAATTCTAGCCCTATATTCTCCACGTGTGGATGGCAGGACCAGGTGGAGGCAATTGGATCATGGGGGCGGTTTACCCTATGCTATTCTTGTGATAGTGAGTGAGTCTCACAAGATCTGATGGTTTTACAAGTGTCTGGCATTTCCCCTGCTTGCACTCATTCTGTCCTGCCACCCTGTGAAGAAGGTGCCTGCTTCTCCTTTGCCTTCCGCCATGATTGTACGTTTCCTGAAGCCTCCCCAGCCATGTCAGTCAATTAAACCCCTTTCCTTTATAAATTGCCCAGTCTGTGGTATTTCTTCATAACAGTGTGAGAATGGACTAATACAGATCGGATTTGCCATTCTTAACAAAGCACTTGCGAGGCGGTTGTGGCACAGTGACTGAGAGCATGGTCTCAGGGTCAGGTGGCCTGCCTCTGCTGCTTTGCTCCGCCGCCATTTCTTAACTATGCAACCTTGGGAAGGTTGTAAAATATGATACGTGAAAATATGCTGTTATTCTTAGGCATTTTGGAGTATTTTCAAGATATAATGTAAACTTTTAACTTCAAAATAATGAAGAAAAATGTTTTAGCAAAGCAATATACTTTAGAGCCAAACAATAAAACTATAAGATAGTAAAATGCACTTTCGAATAAATATTTTAATAACTTCAAACGGGCATGGACATATCTTCTTGCTCATGTGGATATCTAGAAATTAAAATGCACTGTGATTTTTATAGGTGTCAGTTCAAAATTTTTCTGAGGAGAAGCAATTTTTAAACTGCATATTTGATTTGAAAACAACTCCAATTAGTTTACGGTTTTCTTTTAATGTTCAAAATAGAATTTCCCCAATAAAATATCCACTATATTTCTATTATGAATGCAGCTATCATTTAGACACACAGGAAAGAATGATATCCACTAACTGTTTCACCCAGGAGCGTGTGACCTTTAATCAGGCGGTTTCATGGTCTTTTATTGCCTTAGCCTGTTTCCAGCATCATATGCTGATGAGTTGGGACCTTTAGGACTGTTTTCCTCTCATTCTGTAAGAACTATTCACTGGGGTCTCAAAGTTGAGTGGGACTGAATATATAGGAGGGTCAAAGAATTATTATATGTGATAGCCCTTGGAAATTATAGAACTATACCATGCTCATTATGTTGCCTTTGAAAGTTTCTGCTTCAAAGGAACTCCATAAGAAGGTCTCTTTGGCAGGCCAGAGGCAAAACTCCCTCAGTGAGATCCCTATCAACTGTCTATAGCAAACTTAATAGTATCTTGGTGTTCTAGCAAGATTCCAGGACAGGGATATTTACATTTAGTTAGAGTATGCCTTTTTTGAAAGCAAGTTGTAAATTATTTTTAGGTTGTCTTATATTTTGTGCCAAGAACAAAATATCCTAGAGTTTTCCCGGGATTAGGAATGGGTCATGAGAATCAGGATGTGCTAAGGGTGACTGATAGTACTTTGCAACTTCATGGGAAGAAAATATAAATTCTAACATAGCAAGAGTGCCTACTTGTAATGTGGTTCACGGGTTCATACATACCAGTTTTCAATGCAAATATCAAATCATCAAACTCCTGGGACTCCTCATCAGCTATCAGTGACCCCTGGCCATATCCTCCAGAGGATGGGAACGTGGCTCCATTTTGTGGACTTGGCTTTAAATCAGGGCTGGCCTGACTGGCCTGTTGGAAGGATGCTCTCTCCCAGTCAGGTGGCACCTTTTTGGATTGGGGTGGGGGAAAAAGAAATCATAATATGAATGCATACACATTCACTATGAAACCCATATGAACAATTGATCTCTGCCTTTCCTTACAAAGACCTTGTTAAAGGGTGGTGGCACTATTTTGAAACTAGACCTTTACTTATTTATAATTTTTTTTTGGTAGAGATGGAGTCTCATTACATTGCTCAGGCTGGTCTCAAACTCCTGGGCTCAAGAGATCCTGCCTCAACTTCTCAAAGTGCTATGATTACGGGTGTGAACCACCATACCTGGCCTTAAATTTTGGTGGGAGGATTGCTTGATCCCAGGAGTTAGAGACCCGCCTGGACAAGATGGTGAGACCTCCATATCTACAAAAAATTTTAAAATGTAAAAAATTAGTTGGGTGTGGTGGTGTGCACCTGTATTCCCAGCTACTCAGGAGGCTGAGGTGGGAGACTCACTTGAGTTCAGAACTTCGAGGCTGCAGTGGGCTATGATCATGCCACTATGCTCCAGCCTGGGTGACAGAGAGACACCCTATCTCTACTAAAAAAACAAAAACAAAAACAAAACAACTTTAATTTTATCTTTATTCTTTAAAAATTATGTCTCTCCCTGAGACAATTTAATCTGTGATTCTAAACAATGTCTCTATTTGAATTACTTATAGATTTCTATGTTGTCACGTGTGGGGAATGAAAACTAATTTTTAACCCAATAAATACATTTTTTGGGAAGATGTGTACAAAGAAAACTCTGTTAAAAAATATAAGAAATGGAGACGAATCCTCCTAATCCTTTATCTAAAATGCCACACAGGATTTTAAATATAGTAGGTATCTATAAGGACATACTAAATTGAGAAAAATACTTTCATAGCATTCCTCCTTGTTTTGGATTGAATGATTAAAAAGATAGCTCTATCCTGGAATGATTAAATGTATTTACATCCCTCTAGGTTATTGATAAACAACCTCTTAATCCTTCTTTCCTATACTTTCCCTTCTCTGCATGGCTTTTTAGAATGTTTCTGACAGCACCTCACTGACAGCTGAATCAAGGCCAATTCTGAGCCTCTGAGGAATGCAGAGCACACTTCAGGCTCTGCTGTTGCACAACACCCAAATGAGCACCCAAGTGGTGGCTCTGGCCCAAGAATTGGACTGTTAACAGCTACTGCCTACCAACATAGGGTGTTCTGAGAGACAGCAAAGACACTTCATTTCTGAGAACAGCGATCTGAGAACTTTAGAAATGAACTTGAGAGGAAAAGATGAACCTTAAAAAATTTCACTAGGAAGTTGAACATCTAGACCAGCAGTGTCCAATAAAACTTTCTGCAGTGATACAAATGTGTTATATCTGTGTTCTCCAATATGGCAGCTACCAAACACATGTGGCTGTTGAGCACTTAAAATGTGGTGAGGGTGAATGATAAACTGACTCTTTAATGTTGCCTAATTTTAGTTTAAATTTAAATAGCCACATGCAGCTAATGGTTATTGTATTGGACAGTTCAGATCTAAACAAATGCTAGACTGAGCAACCATTCAAAAAAATTTTAAGATTCATTTCTGAATTCTTGATCCTAAAAAATCCCTGTTTCCATTGGACCTGCTGTGATGAAATAAGTCTATTTTAAGAACTTTGGGGATAGAGAAGTCATACTAGATTTCCAAAAATTTAAGGATACTAAAGATATAGCTTGATTTTTAAAAACTGTACTTGAACTAATTCATTTTATAACTGAAATTTTGATCAAAATCCTTGGATCAAAATCCTTCATTTCTTTCACCCCCAGCACTTGATAACCACCTTTCTACTCTGTTTCTGTTACTAGTTAATAATTCTGTATATTAAAATTTCTCATTAAAACTAAAAATACATACAGTACTTGAATTGTGAATATTTACCTTAACTTTAACCTAACATAAGTAAAATTACTTTCCATATTGCTACAAAGGACAAAAGTTATCTCTGGGCAGGTAAGTTATCAGTCTATTGATCTATCTATCTACCTATCTCTCCACCCATCTATCTATTAATATAAACTGTTACCTTTTCAGACAGGTGTACCTTCATTTCCTGCCATTTTTCAGGAAGTAAACACAAATACTGTTTTCCTTGGCTCCTTAATACAAAGAGGGCAATACGAGCTCATAAAAAAATGGTAACCAAGCACATCTTGGACACTGCAGAAATTTTTTGAGGCCTTTGTTACTATCTCCTCCTGGCCAGAGGAATTCAGGGATGTTTTAAAATGCTGATGCTGCAGTAAGGAAATCAAGTACTATAGGTCAGAAGATGTCAGTATGTAAGATTTAAAAATCACCTAGTGTCATTCATCTTGTACTCTTTACGAGGTAGACAGCCTGTCAATGAGACACAGAGAGAGACAGAGAGAGAGAGAGAGAGACAGACAGACAGACAGACACACAGACACACAGAGAGAGAGACAGACAGACAGAGACAGAGAGAGAATGAAAGGGCAAGAGCAGACACCTCCTCCATAGCACTGATGAGATTCTGAGTGGACTTGCTGATTTCCCCTCCAGCAGGAGGCATTCCACTCCCGGGCGTGAAAAAGGCTGTGCTGGGTCCAGGATGCCCATTCATTTCCACAGTGTAACTGGCCTTCATAGGGCAACACGTTTGGTTGTGTAAAATGAAATAAACCACGAAAACATAAAGTCCCTGAAAAAAAAAAAAAGAACATCAGTATGTCAAAGGCAGTCCTGCTACTGTAGCTGAAGAATAAGCATGGTTGTATTGGTCCATTCTCATGCTGCTATGAAGAAATACCCAAGACCGGGTAATTTGTTTTTCTTTCTTTTTTTTTTTTTTTTTGAGATGGAGTTTCATTCTGTCACCCAGGTTGGAGTGCAGTGGCACAATCTTGGCTCACTGCACCTCTGCCTCCTGGGTTCAAGTGATTCTCCTGCCTCAGTCTCCCGAGTAGCTGGGACCTCAGATGTGTGCCACCACACCTGGCTAATTTTTATGTTTTTAGTAAAGACAGAGTTTCATTATGTTGGCCAGGCTGGTCTTGAACTCCTGACCTCATGTGATCCACTCACCTTGGCCTCACAAAGTGCTGGGATTACAGGTGTGAGCCACCGTGCCCAGCCAAGACTGGGTAATTTATAAAGAAAGAGGTTTAATTGACTCACAGTTTCACATGACTGGGGAGGCCTCAAGAAACTTGTAATCATGGTGGAAGGCACCTCTTCATAGGGTGGCAGGAGAAACTATGAGTGCAAGGAGGTGGGAATGCCAGACGCTTATAAAACCAAGAGACTTTCTCATGAGACTCACTAATTATCATGAGAACAGCATGGAGGAAACTGCCTCCATGATCCAATTATTTCCACCTGGTCCTGCCCTTGACACGTGGGGATTATTACAATTCAAGGTGAGATGTGGAGAACACAGAGCCAAACCATATCATTCCACCCCTGGACACTCCCAAATCTCATGTCCTCACATTTCAAAACACAATCATGTCCTTCCAACAGTCCCCCAAAGTCTTAACTCATTCCAGCATTAATCCAAAAGTCCAACTCCAAAGTCTCATCTGAGACAAGGCAAGTCCCTTCCGCCTCTGAGCCTGTAAATTCAAAAAGCAAGTTAGTTGCTTCCTAGATACAATGGGGATACAGACATTGTGTAAATACACCCATTCCGAATGTGAGTAATTGGTCAAAACAAAGGGGCTACAGACTCCATGCAAGTCCAAAATCCAATAGGGCAGTCATTAATCCTTAAAGTTGCAAAATTATCTTTGACTCTATGTCTTACATCCAGGTTCATGCTGATGCAAGAGGTGGGTTCCCACGGCCTTGGACAGCTCCACCTCTGTGGCTTTGCACATTACAGACCCCCTCCCAGCTGCTTTCACAGGCTGGCTTTGCGTGTCTGTGGCTTTTCCAGGTGCATGGTGCATACTGTTTGTGGATAAACCATTCTGGGATCTAGAAGATGGTGGGCCTTTTCTCACTGAGGCAGTGCCCCAGTGGGGACTCTGTGTGGGGGCTCCAACCCCAATTTCCCTTCTGCACTGCCCTACCAGAGGTTCTTTATGAGGGCTCCACCCCTGCAGCAAACTTCTGCCTGGGTGTCCAGGCATTTCCATATACCCTCTGAAATCTAGGCAGAGGTTCCCAAACTCAATTCTTGCCTTCTGCATACCCACAGGACCAGCAACATGTGGAAGCTGGCAAGGCTGGGGGCTTGCACCCTCTGATGCAATAGCCTGAGATGTACCTTGGCCCCTTTTAGTCATGACTGGAGCAGCAAGGACACATGGCACACAGCAGGGAGGCCCTGGACCAGGTCCAGGATACCATTTTTCTCTCACAGGCCTCTGGGCCTGTGATGGGAGGGGCTGCGGTGCATGCCCTGGAGATATTTTCCCCATTGTCTTGGCAATTAACATTTGGCCTCTCATTACTTATGCAAATTTCTGCAGGTGGCTCTAATTTCTCCCCAGAAAATGGGTTTTTCTTTTCTACTGCATCGTCAGGCTGCAAATTTTCCAAACTTTTATGCTTTGTCACGTCTTGAATGCTCTGCTGCTTAGCAATTTCTTCCACCAGATAATCTAAATTAACTCTCTCAAGTTCAAAAGCTCCACAGATTTCTAGGGAGGGGGTAAAATGATACCAGTCTTTTTGTTAAAGCATAGCAAGGGTCACCTTTACTCCAGTTCCCAACAAGTTCCTTGTCTCTATCCGAGACCACCTCTGCCTGGACTTCATCGTCCTCATCACTATCAACATTTTGGTCAAAGCTATTCAACAAATCTCTAGGAAGTTCCACACTTTTCCACATTTTCCTGTCTTCTTCTGAGCCCTCCAAACTGTTCCAACTTCTGCCTATTACCCAGTTCCAAGGGCGCTTCCACATTTTTGGATAGCTTTATAGCAGCACCCCACTCTCTGAGGTACCAATTTACTGTATTAGTCTGTTCTCACACTGCTATAAAGAAATACCTGAGACTGGGTAATTTATAAAGAAAAGAGGTTTAATTGACTCAGTTCCACGTAGCTGGGGAGGCCTTAGAAAACTTACAATTATGGCAGAAGACACCTCTTCACAGAGAGGCAGGAAAGAGAATGAGTGCAAGCAGGAGAAATGCTAGATGCATATGAAACCATCAGATCTAATGAGACACACTCACTATCATGAGAACAGCATGGTAAACTGCCCCCATGATCCAACTACTTCCATTTTGTCCTGCCCTTGACACATGGGGATTATTACAATCCAAGGTGAGATTTGGGTGGGAACACAGAACCAAACCATACCAATGGTTGAAAGCATCACTGGTTTTCCACAAGCATTCTTCAAATTCTACTAAAAGCTGAGAATTTACAGAACATGTTAGAAGTCTAGCAAGCGACCATGGCAAATTCTGAATGTCACAAAAAATTTAGTCAATGTAATTTAGGAAAACTGACCTCTCACTAACAAATCTTTTTTTTTTTTTTTTTTTTTTTTTGAGACAAGGTCTTGCTCTGTCACCCAGACTGGAGTTCAGTTAGAGTGCAGTGGTGCAATCCCAGCAGTGGTGCTACCTGCCTCCTGGGCTCAAGCGATACTCCTACCTTAGCCTCCCCTGTAGCTGGTACCACGGGCATGTTTCACCATGCTCGGCTAGTTTTCTATTTTTATTTTTTATTTGTACAGATGGTGTTTTGCCATGTTGCCCAGGCTGGTCTTGAATTTATGAGCTCATGAGATATGCCCACCTTGGCCTCCCATAGGGCTGGGATTACAGGTGCAAGACACCATGCCCTCAAATTCTTCTCTTGGTAAAAACTTAAGCGAAGCTGAAATCTAGCTCTATTAATACATGAAAACAGAATTGCAGAAGCATATCTGATTAGCCATGTACATTTTGTTTTAGAACGGAAACTTCTTTCTTTCCAAAAAAGTACCATATTTTCCCATCTATTTCACTTATTTCCCTTTTTTTCTTAGCAAAATGCATAAACTGGGGTACAAATAGTGATCCATTCACATTGTAGATTTCTGAAAGGGCAGCATTAATCAAGCCTCCTGATTTCATTTGTATATCTCACCTACCTATCTCATTTGAAAATAGAATCACTGGGTAGGGACTCAGAGGAATTCAGCAGATTGCTTAATATTTGGCATGCCTTGCCTCATAGTAAATGTTACGTAAGGATAAAGCTAATGCTAATGCGTGCATTCTTAAAGAGCTGCTGGCCCTTTAAATTCTTTTGCGACCCAGTCAAATTCTTGACAATTGCTCTGCTTTTGTCACAGACAGCAACTCAAAATTTGTATTGCTGTTCCTGACATCGCCTACACTAGCTCTCCTTCATGGTCTCTACAAAGGATCTATTGTATACTTCTAATGGTGTGTCTATAAAGCTTGGTAATTGTGACCTTTATGCTCAGCCAATAAAATATGTTAAATTATGACTCTTGTATCTATTCATCCTGGTGCTTATGTTTCGGAAGCAAGTAAGAATCTCAATTAAATAGTTACTAAAATTATTAAATTAATACATAAAAATAAAAGCAAGGCATTCAGCTTATTAAAGAAGAAAATGAGTTAACATCAAGATTTTTCAGAAAACATGAATAAGTATCTTCATTTTGTGAAAAATGGCATTCTCCCATGGTTCCTAACATTTCTGGGAGTGTAGAAGCAATAATTTTCATGTGGGCCTGAAACTTACATCTGTTGATATAATCATAAAAAGTCTGTTAGAAAATACCCAGGACCTAAGAATTACAAACAACTTTTATAAAAGTGAAATTAGAGGGCAATGCTCAAGGTATGTAGGCTAGCGTTTGATTTCTGCTGCCATTTCTGGAATACTATTATAATTTAGTCCTTTCTCCCCTTTCTACTCGAATGATCCCTGCTTGGGTTGGCATCTAATCTGTATTGTTAAAAAATATGTTTTAAAATCAGTGGTTTATCTGCTAAAAATACTTTTAAGTGTAACTGCTCTAACCATGATAGAAAAGCAAACAAACATGTGTTTCCCTTTGAATTAGAGTTGTTTGTTTTTTTGGAAACAATAATAATATTCTAAATTGTGTACGATAATAAGTGAATTAGTTTCATGTGCAAAGGACATCATGAACATTAGCAGAAACAAATCTTCCTGAAAATACTCACACACATCCAAAATTTTTCTTGTACAATAAACTTTTCACATGGGTATGACCTAATTACATTGGCTACAGCAATAGACAAAACAGGAAAAAAATAAAACTGTCAGCCTTAAAAATTGTGCAAATGTTACTGATTTATTTCAGGATTTCTCTCAGTGTTGTGAAGTGATAGGGTAAAATCTAGATCGGGAAACAAAATCCATGCTTTAAAATCCATCTCTAAGGACCCATTTGTTAAAACAGTGTATTCTCCCTCTTGTTTGTTTTTATATCTAGCCTTTTTTGCTTCAGGAAAGGATCTGCCTGCTGAAATTAACTTGCATGTGAAAGCTGCATTTTTTTTCTTAAAAGCATAGAAATATACAGTAAATATTGTGAATCTTTGAGATGTGCTGCAGTAAACACAAATGCTTAAAATGGAAAGAAAAGAATGTTTAAATGCATATCGTATGACATTTGCCTGTGTCCAGCCCAAGCTGGGCAAATATAGAAAATGAACTTTCATTATCCAAAGTACTCAGCTGTGGAGGTTTCTGACCTCAGGATAAAAACAAGTCCCCGTTCCAAACACTGCACATTAAATCTCAGGCTCCCTTTTGTATGCCAGTCTGTGAAAGAATTATAAGAGAGAATCTGGATTCTCAATTATTTAATCCAAGATTGCTGATCACCCACTATGTGCATTGCCAAGCACTGAGATGTAAATATAAAATATTTGGCTCCTAATCTCAAGTTACTCACAAATACAACAATAGCTTAACTGTTTACAATATAACAGCTTAACTGTTTTAGAAGCAGGACCTATATAATCCATCTGTTCTTCCTATTCTTTACCTAGTGAAAGCTGACAGGGAAGGGAATTCTTTCTATGCATTATGATTTTGATTATTTTGTTGGTTCTCCTACTACAATCATAAAAAATGCTTTCAAAAGTCTTTAGTTAGATTGGGCGTAGTGGCTCATGCCTGTAATCCCAATGGCTTGGGAGACCAAGATGGGAAGGTCACTTGAGACCAGGAGTTTGAGACTAGCCTGGGCAACCTAGAGACCCCATCTCTACAAAAAATAAAAAAGAAATTATCCAGGCATGGTAGCACACCTCTGCTATCCCAGCTACTTAGGATGCTAAGCAGGAGGATTGCCTGAGCCGAAGAGGCTGAGGCTGCAGTGAGCCATGTTTGCATCACTGCATTGCAGCCTGGGTAACAGAGCCAGAACCTGCCTCTAAAAACAAACAAGAAAATATCTTCAGTAATATCTGGATTGACCATACACACTACTGATGGTAGCAATGGCCCATCTGGAGTGGCTGCTGTGGAGAAGCTGGCTGCAAAAGGGGAGGTATGGCTGGGCTTTGAACTCCATAGAGCTGGTGGGGGCTGGCAGAAGACAGGAGCCCTGACCTTTTGGGTGCCACTGCAGCCACCCAAGCTGCAGCTGCAGACCTGGGCATATCTACACTCTCAAGGGCCCAGGAAGCCCCCTGCTGCCCCTGCAGGCTCAGAAGTGCCAGCTCCCACTGCCTGGCCTCTCCACACTCCCAGTGCCTGCTCCAATCTCAGAGCAAAGTTGAGGCCAAGCCCAGGCACAGTTGCAACCCAGTCAGGTATACACACACTCAGGGCAGCACTGACATACTATCCCCCTGCTGCCTTGACCCCTTCCAGACTTAGAATGCCAATGAACATGGGAGGGAGGCTGAGTGGGGCTGAGGGCAGCTTAGCACTGGCCTGCAGGCTCCCCTCTGTACAAACGGCCTGGGCATCATGAACAGTGGCAGCAGGCAGACAGGCTCTGGAGTACAGGGGGAAGGTCCCTGTTGAGGCCCCAACTTTAAGCTGGGGAAGGCCTGAAGCCTGGGGACCAGGCTGTCAGTCCTGCAAACTGGAGTGGGAACTTATGGTGCTTTTTCTCGGCCTGCCCATGGCCACCCATGAACCAAGCAGCATGCACTTCCTCCCTCTGAAGCCCATAAAAACTCCAGACTCAGCCAGACTTGAGCACTTGATGGGATGACCTGCCTGCGGAAATAAGCTACCTACTTTGTTGTCTCCTCTCTGCTGAGAGCTGAGCAGACGTAGGGACGATCAGCTGCGGAGAGGAGCACTGTGAGTCTCCTCTGAGCTCTACCACTCAATAAAGCTCCTCTTCACCTTTCTCACCTTCCACTTGTCTGCATACCTCCTTCTACCTGGGCATGGGACGAGAACTTGGAACGTGCCGAATGGCAGGGCTGAAAGAGCTGTAACACACACAGGGCTGAAACACACCACTTCCTTGCCATATTGCAGGCAACAAGGAGAGAAGAGCTGTGGCTCCTTGGGGATCCCAGACCTAGGAGTGCCCCAAGCCAGGGCAGTGACACCCTCTTTGGGGCTCTGCAGTTCCTGGAATTTCCAAGCTTCTGGGCATGACCATGTTCCCTGGTGCCAGCCATGGAATCTACTTGTGGGATGCCTAGTCCAGCCACAGCCTCACAGAGAGCCAGTGCCTGTGGCGGTGTCTGGAGCTGCCGGTTCCACCACTGTGTGCAGTGGCCAGACCCCATACTTGCTCATTCACACACCCCTCGCCACTCCACTCGCCTTCAGCAGGCATGGGATCCAGGCCAGTAGCATGAGCCAAGCGCAGTCTGCCAGGCTGAGCAGGCCCAGTGGGCCTGAGCAAAACTCAGACAAAGGCATCATTGGCCACAGAGGTTTCCAGTTGGCAAAGTGAAACCCCAAGGATCCCGTAACACTATGACCAATTCTGTATTTCTTTGATTCAAGAATTTAAACTTATTAGCAAACATTCAGTGAGACACAAATGAAATCATAATAGTCTAAAGGAGTTAATAAATGTTCTTGACATCATCAAGGAGTAAAATAAGTACAGGAGATTCTGGACGATTATCTCAAAAATTTTTATCAGTTCCATATGAGATAGGAAAGAATCAGTATTACCATTGTACAAATTTAACCAGGAAGTGGGGTGGGAAGAAGTGGTTAAAACAGCAAAGAGATTAAGCTGGGCTTTACAGTCTTTTGAGACCTTTTTACAAGTTCTCTAAGGTTCAACAACTCCTAGTTGAGAGACATCTTCAGATTTCAGATGAGTTCTCCAAATCAATGTGGATCCCTGAGACAATGTGGAATAAGGGACTCAGAGGAATGAAACCTCCATTCAAATTATGCTCTCTTCATCTCAAAAATTACAAATTTGGGATTAAAAAAGGAAGACCTTCCTTTAAGCTGTAACCTCCTAGAAAGTAAGAGGCCATGTCCAGTTTACTGTTTTATTTATTTGTTTTTGTTTATAGTACGGTCCCTGACATGCACGAGTTTAGGAAATATTTGTTAAATAAGGGATTATGGCTTTCAATTTCATTAGAGGAGCAGAGTAGGAAGGGGTACGGACAGTCATGGGTCTGAGGGATGTGTTGGTTTTAGTCCTCTAATTCCATCACCACTATAGCCAGGTATTTCTCTAGTTGTTCAATACAACTTTTGTTTCGGCTTAGTCTTTCTGTTGCAACATGTAACACGTGTCATGGCTTCATGGGAGAATGAAGCATCCCTTCCTGAACAGGTCAATGCTCTTCTGGGTTGGTGTCTCCCTGGCAGTATGGTCACTTTGTGCTGAGCCCTCAGGTGACATCCTGGCTATCTGGCTTTTCTGCTGAAACTGAGTTTGCATACTGCCATGCTCTTTCCCATGGCTACATCTCCTTAGAGGGCCTGTTGCTTTTGCTGTCTCCTTGGCAGACACCCCTGGGAAGTCTTTGTGATCTCTTATTTCTGGATTCAAACAGCTCTTGGGTTGCTGACCTACAGCTGTTTTGCATCACCAATGACTTAGCAGCAAAGATAACAGATATTGTGCCAGTGACAGAATTGAAAAAACAAATATGTACAGTATTTCTGCATTTGTATATTTTTCAGGTGTGTGAAGAGTAGGCATTTAATCTCTAATTGCTTCATCTTTAAAAACTACTCTTAGTTTTTTTTTGAGACGGAGTCTCGCTCTGTCGCCCAGGCTGGAGTGCAGTGGTCGGATCTCAGCTCACTGCAAGCTCCGCCTCCTGGATTCACGCCATTCTCCTGCCTCAGCCTCCCGAGTAGCTGGGACTATAGGCGCCCACCACATCGCCCAGCTAGTTTTTTGTATTTTTTGGTAGAGACGGGGTTTCACTGTGTTAGCCAGGATGGTCTCGATCTCTTGACCTCGTGATCCATCCGTCTCGGCCTCCCAAAGTGCTGGGATTACAGGCTTGAGCCACCGCGCCCGGCCTACTCTTAGTTTTTACATTTAAAATTGCTTTTGTTGATGGTCTTATTTATAATATTGCTTTTGGTTATGGTCTTATTTATAATAAGAATCCACAATCTAACTGTGTATTACATATATGGAAAAAGGAAACAAGTGAGTTCATCTTGATAGCTATAGGTTAGTACAACTGAAATATTTGGAAATCTATGTAAGCAATTTTGCTCAAATGCTTTTTAAAATATTTGCATGGTTTAAGTAACTAGTATTCACCATGGGTTTGTCAAATTCTTCTATAATTCCTTAATAACTTAGGGGACACTATCTATTCAAAACTAGTAGAGAGAATAAAAGAAGTCTGCTGGATTCAGACATGTCTATCATTAAATACCTAGGCAGCAGGCCTTCACTTTTAAGGTTTGGACAGATGTCTATTCTAAATTTTGCAATTCCTAGGAACAACAATTTTGCAGTTTTTGAATTATAAATATCCAGTATATGGACAAGGTATTCTTCTTTTTATATGCCAAAGTTTCTATCTGCAATTTAAGAATATATTTCTCTGTGTGCCACTTATGGACATAAGAAACATTAGGTTAGAGCCTCTTAGTGGTAAATACCCATAAGTCAAAAGGTAAGTATTAGGACATGCTTCAGTAATCTCATCTCCAGATAATATGATCTCAGATAATATGATCCTTTCCTTTTGAGCCTATTTTACAGTGCTTTGTCTCCGACACTCTCAATATTCTTCATGTTTCTGTTAAGTTTCAAAGCATGGAATGCTAATCAGTCATGATAGGACTGATCAGGAGCCAGACTATTTCTGACAAGATAGAAGGAACTGAAAAGTGAGTTTTTAACAGATTACAAGAATCCAAACTCCCTTACCCCACTAACCCTGCTTGGATAGTTCCTAGATTTAAAAATTTTCCAAAGTACAAATCTGGGTAGTTGGATTGAGGGGCAGAGAAGATTGGAGGTGGTCAAACGGTATTGAGGTGGGACTTAATAATATAGAAAAGGTTTGGCATCCAAGGATAATTTTTTTAAAAGTTTTAATAAAAAGTGGAGGAAAGAATTGAGTTGGTATTGTCTTTCAATAGGAATTTTTTAAAAAAATTATAAAAATACCACATTGTGCTATAATAAATAAGATTATTTCTTTAAATCTTGTTATAAGTAATCTTAAATATAGTTTTGGTCAGTGTCCTTTAAATTACCTTTTTGAAAACAGGCCTTAAGAGTTTAGCCTTCAGATATCCTTCTCATTGTATAGATCAGCATAATTGTTTGGCCAGTGATAGGTGACCAAAGAACAGTGTTGATGATGATGAAAGGGGAAAATTGGATGACCCAGTTCCAACAAAAATAAGGGAGGAGAAGGGATCACTTTGCTGTAGAAGCTAAATTAAATTTCATACATGTTTGAGGTGAAAACATGTGAGATATTTTAAGTACCCCACTGAAGATGAAGAGAGAAGGCAAGGTTAGAATGCGAGTGTAGAAAATAGCTGTGTAGTGGTGAAAAGCTGAAGCCACATGGGTGTATGACTTTTTAAGGGAAGACACTTCATAGAGAAAGAAAGCTGAGTGCTCAGGATTAAACACAGCTGGAGGACATGAACAGGAAGAAGAACCAGTGAAGTAAACAAGGAACAACTGACTGGTCAGGCAAGTCAGATTAAGGACAGCCACAACTATATCAGGGAAGCCAAGGGAAGATTTTGTTCCTGGAGAATGAGGTGTTCCACATTGTCAAAACAGACATCAAGGAGAAAGAGAAAGAGGCATTTGTTCATTTCAGAAGTAACTGATGTCTCTGGAAAAAAACCACAATTACAATAGAGAGAGTGATGAGAATAGGCTGAACTATGTAATATGTACTAGTGTCAAAAAAAGGTGTCAGGTTAGGGGAATAATCCGACTTGGTCCATTAAATCAGCCAGTTTGATAACTACATGTTAACACTTGACAGGATTATTTTACTCCTTCTAACCCATCCATTTCAATCATTATTTTCCTTATTCAGAGCAAAAGACTATATAGCACAGAATTAAATGCCTTTAAAATACAAACTGAATCAGGTGTTCCATTTGAAGAGCAATACTGAATGCACACTGCAAACTTCACATTCTCTGCAATGCAAGACCAGTGCGGTGTGCTTTCCTGCAAATGAAATGCCTTATCTCACACCAACATCCCTTCTAGAGATGCCCAGTTTTTGTATTCCTGACTTATTCTTGTCCCACAAGCTGCTGAAGGGAGTGTCTGCCAAGATACATATATACCGGGCTTCTAAAGCTTTTATATTGCTTTTAACAGGAAAAAAAAATCTCAAAAACTTTAAATAAATTATTGACTTCATTATAATGTAACTAAATATCAAAGATGACCTAAATGGCCTTGTTTTAGGAACATTCTCATGTGCATACATTCCAAGACAATGATAGAGTCCATGCAGACTCTTATAGAAATGTGCAACTTCACATGCTATGCTTTGTGGTACCGAAAGACACAGGTGTAAATTATGCCCCAAAGAGATAAGAGGTTTGTCAATAAAGCGGGCGTGGTGGCTCACGCCTGTAATCCCAGCACTTTGGGAGGCTGAGGGGGGCAGATCACTTGAGGTCAGGAGTTTGTGACCAGCTTGGCCAACATGGTGAAACCCTGTCTCTACTAAAAATAAAAAATTAGCTGGGTGTGGTGGTGCACACCTGTAATCCCAGTTACTTGGGAGGCTGAGGCACAAGAATTGCTTGAACCCAGGAGGCGGAGGTTGCAGTGAGCCGAGATGGTGCCACTGCACTCCAGCCTGGGCAACAGAGCGAGTCTCCATTAAATAAATTTAAAAAATGTTTACCAATACAATTGGCAAAATGACAAATTCTGGTTAGTCTCACTAGTGGATAAATATTCCTTGAGATATCATACTTCTTGGAATTTTTGCATTTATGGATTTGAGATAATACAGCATCCAAACAAAAATAAATATTGTAATAATTCCAGCATATATAGTGTCAAAAGATTATGTTATTATTTTCAAATACTCTTTTCTGATGATGGTTTAGTAGAAACAAATCATTATATATTTTTGTTGCTATTTTCTTATCAGTGAAACAAGGGCCCTAGCAGTTCTCTAAGGATGTTCTATAGAATCACTGATTTATTAGTAAAATGCTAAGACTCAATGGATGTTTTAATTTTAAAAAATAAAAATTTAAAAGCAAACCAAGTTCATATTTATTGCAGAAGGAGAAACAAGAAAGAAAGAAAATACAGAGAAGCCCCCCAAAATTGATATCAAATTTTAGCATTCAGAAATAACCACTCCAGCTTGGATGTAAACTTTTGTAAAATTACAATTTCTACAGAAGGTTTTTTTTTTTTCCCCCTCCAACCCGTTAATTATGTAATGAGATGCTTTCATATGTAAGCACTTTTTTGGAATAAGAGCTGAAGGTTGGATTTATGGTTGGGCAATCACTAGGATAACCTCAGATCCTGGTTTGCTTGTGACAGTCCTGGTTTGCCTGGGATTCTTGGGTTAGCCTGTTGTCTCAGCATTTTTATTAACATCACCCCATTTCATTCAACCGGCAATGACAGTGAGTTATAAGGCAAACTAGTAATTGCTTGCTAAGGGACCAGTATTGTAGAAGCTATCCTATTTGATACAGCAGGACTAGCAACTTTATCCTTATATAAATCCAGATTCTAACCAGCTCTTTTAAATGAGGATGGTCTGCAATTTAAGTTCTCTTAACCATCTTTGGTTCATTCACTGAGTAAATACTAATAGCTAAGGGTCTACCTGGTAATGCACTGTAAGCTCCTTGCAGACAGTGAACAGAACAGACTTGGTCTTACCTTCAAAGTATTTCATGGCCACTCATGTAGTCTAATGATTGAAATTCTACCAGGAGTTCCTCTGATCCCTGAATCTCAGACCACTGCTTGAATAGGAAAACAGTAAAGTGGAAGATGGGTCCAAGTGAAGGCTTTGCCTACATTTAGGGAAGTTCTTCTAAATTTTTTAATCTTTCCTCAACAAAATAATGTTGTATACCATTCTTTAAAAGTTTTTGAGTGTCTACTATATTGGAAACTCTGTGAATGCATAAAAGGATGTAAAATATATGGTACCTGCCTCAAAGAGCGACACTCAGTTAAAATATGAGGCATATGAAGCCTAACTCAGTTAAAATATGAGGCAGTTAAAAATATGAGGCATATGAATACAGTTAAGTCCTGTGGCCTAGAATGCCTGCCATGATGTGGGTCCACACTCCTGAATTACTTTCCCAACAGAAAATTTTCATCTTTATCAAGAGCAAGTAAGTTTTAGATGAGGTCCTGTATCACCCCATCTTGTGATGAAAGTCAAATGGAAAACAAAGGGCTGGGTACAGTGGCTCAAGCCTGTATTCTCATTACTTTGGGATTGCTTGAGCCCAGGAGTTCAAGGTCACAGTGAAAAGAAAAGAAAAAAGGATAATAGAAAAGGGATAACAAGAATTTCATATATGTATTTATTCTATAGCCAATTTTTCATAACTCAGTTTCTGGTAGTGCCACTTTTAACTGCCATGACCTCAAATCAATCTTTTTTTAAAAAGTACATTTTTTAAACAGAGCATTTCTTTTTCTTAGACCATAACAAAGAAAATCGGCAAAATGACTATTATTTCTACTTCTAAAGGAAATGGAGTGATCAATTCTTGTAATCGGTAACTTGACCAAAAAAATCCAAATAAGGATTTTAGTCCAGCCCCAAACTTAATTTTCTTCATTGAAAATAGCCAGTCTCTTGTAAAGAACAGGATGGTTTAAAGTCTGATATCTTGGAATGAATCTCAGCTCTGCTGCTTGCTAATTATTATTATGTGTACCTATATTTTATTTATATGAACCTCAGTTTTTTAAATCTGGGAAATGGGAATTTCAGTACCAATTACTTCCATGGATTTTTATGAGTCTCAAATAAAATGTACCATATATATTTGTAAGCTGTAGATCAAATTTATAAAGAAAGGTGATATTGTTATTTTTACTACAAAAAGAATTTGCACAAAGTCGATCTCATCCTTAACCTGGTTGATTGATTTCTTTGTACAGCACATTCCTACCAGTTGAGGTGGCCTGCCACAAGGCTGTCTTCTGAGAAATAACGTAACATTACAAGGCCAAGCAGGATCTTTGTGGTTGAATATTTCACACGGCTAAGAATCACTTCTTTCCCAGAACTGGTAGAGAACGCAAACCAAGGTGCTGTTCTGCCTTAAGTGTAGGTCTAAATACAAGTATTGACCACCTTCCTTAAGGCATTCGCAGCTCTTTTGATTCACCAATAAGGTTTATTCTTTATTGAGTCATTTCAGAAAATGGTAGGGGGTAATGGGGGAGGTGTTAATGTTTCAGTGGTTCCCTAATACCTTCGGAATAGAGAACATAATTTTGTAATTTGGCTAATAAAGCTTCTGTGGTTTGGTCTTCATCTGCCACCACTCCCTGCCTCAGAATCTCCACTGCAGGTGTACTGAACAAGGCCACCCACTGCCTCAGATTCCCCACTCCAAGCATACTGAAACAGCCATACTTTCAATTCATCAAGATGTGCTGTGCTTCTCCTTAGGTTTGCCCCATGGACTTGTGGTTCCCTCTGCTGCTCTTCCCTAACTACCTGCTAATCCTACTTATCAGTTAAGTATCAACTTCCTCCAGGGTGTGGAGATGCTTCTCTGGCCACCCCACCACCCCATAATGCGTTAGGTAACCTAATACTATACTCTGCCCACGCCCTGCTGACAGCCCTTATTATGCTGTACCCTAATGTCACATCATTGCCCATCAACTTCTTCAAGCAAGAAAGCTGGATTTCTGCAATGTCATAGGCCAGCACGGTGCCCTGCAAATAGCAAGTTTTTCATAAATAGTTGTTGGGTAGATGAGCGAATATATGAACTCTAGAAAAGCCTGTATTGCCTGGGGCCTAGAAAAACAAGGGTAGGAAGAACCAGATTCCCTATAGGAACAGCTTCTATGAATTAAAAGCTCACTCTTAACTAAGAAATGGGTCGAATTGTATCATCTATGCCATAATACATCTTTCCAGAAATTCTGAAATACTTAAATTGGGATGCTTTATTTGCAAGCTGCTCCTAAGACTCAGATCCCTAGTAAATAAGGGTATGAAGGTATGTAACCACAGATTTTATAGGCTGGGACTAAAAACACCTATAGTTGGAAGGGATGAAAGGCATATTATAGGAAAGGCAACAAAAGCTGAACTCTGTGTGTATGTATGCATGTGCATGTTTAAAACCCCTGGGAATATATGTAAAAGCATGTCAAATTTTACTATTTTATTGCGTTAAAATAATTTTAATTTTAGTACACAACGCAGTGTCTATGTAGAAAAACAAAATTTTCCTTTTTTCTTTTTCTTTTTCGAGATGGAGTCTAACACTATCTCCCAGGCTGAAGTGCAGTGGCACGATCTTGGCTCACTGCAACCTCTCCCTCCAGTTCAAGTGAGTCTCCTGCCTCAGCCTCGCAAGTAGCTGGAATTACAGACCTGTGCCACCACACCCAGCTAATTTTTGTATTTCTAGTAGAGATGGGGTTTCACCATGTTGGCCAGGCTAGTCTCAAACTGCTGACCTCAAGTGATCCGCCCACCTTGGCCTCCCAAGAAAAAGAAAATTTTCTAAAATTAAAAAATTAAATCCCAAATTTCCAATTTTGGTTTTCTTTAGGTAGTTTTGCAAGTCTTTCATTCAGAGAGTTATTTATACCTTGATTTTAAATTTTACCACTCTTAGAACATACATTTTATAAAATTAGTCTAATATAGGTTGTAATTTTTAGAACAAATAAAACTTTGGGATTTATAAGACAAAGAAATAAAATCTTCATATTCTCTGAAAAAATAATCTTAACATAAGGAAACATTCTAGGTCTGTATGAGGAAATGATTGTACAATTAATAAAAATAATTCATTAATATTTATTTATACATCATTAGTGAAAATAGTGAATCTATATGTTCCTCCCCATGGCAAAAGGATGATTGTGATCCTTTATATGATTTGTCAATAATAGCAAAGTCTGGGCACAAAGAAGCAGTACAGGCAGTTGGGCACAGTGGCTCACGCCTATAATCTGAGCACTTTGGGAGACCCAGGCCGGCAGGGTGGGGATCACTTGAGCCTTGTAGTTTGAGGCTAGCCTGGGCAACATGGTGAAACCCTGTCTTTACAAAAAATACAAAAAATTAGCCAGGTGTGGTGGTGCACACCTATAATACCAGCTACCTGGGAGGCTGAGAAGGGGTGATTGCTTGAGCCTGGGGGGTCGAGGCTGCAGTGAGCCATGATCAGGCCACTGCACTCCAGCCGAGGTGACAGAATGTGTCTTAAAAAAAACAAAAAAAGAAAAAAACAAAAAAAAGAGAAAGAAACAGCAGGCCATTCCTTTAAAATATATGACCCAGAAAAAACAGAGTTCTCTGTGCTTGCCTACTTTTCTTCTCCTGAAGAATCAAGACACTTATCTTCCCAGTTTACATGCTATTTCCTCTTCCTTACAGATTTTACACATGTGTGAAATTAATAGGCTTGATATAGTAGCAGTTGGGTAATTTTCATTTTATTAAATTATTAGTTTATGGAACTGAAGTCAGTGGCATACTGAGGATTTCCTTTTTTTTTTTTTTTTTAGAGCATAGCTACACTTTTGGAAAAGGGCACCCTCTTGGTACTGAAAGCACAGTTATTGCCTAATTAATGATAGGTATATTTCTTTAATACACTGTGTGATGGGGTAACTTCTGTATAAAATCCTGACAAATTAAGTGCTGAATTAAAAACATACTTATGGCAGTGGCAAATCAAAGTTACTCGGACTCACAAAAGTTTAAGATATAAGAACCAGCACACAAAAGAGGAAAGGATTTCTATCTCATTGCATTTCTATATGTGCCACACACTATATCAGGGTCTTTGTAACATTGTTGCCCATATCTTCCAACAGTCCAATGAAGTAGGCATTACCATCCTTCATCCTAGGAGCCTTCAGAGAGGGTCAGTAACTTCTTCAAGTACATTGTTCTCCTTAGCAAGCTCAGAAACCTGGATGTGAGGTGGCTGGAAGCACAAGGATATTTGTAGTTCCCTTCTATTTCAGCAGTGGAGTAGCTTAGGATAGTGGCAAAGTCCAGGGTGGGACCAGAGGTGTGGGTAGCAGAGGTGGCATTCAGTAATGCAGTAATGAGCAGGAGAGTGCCAGATGAATCATCTATAGATGTTGAGTCACCAGGATGGCCCAGGACACCTAGCGTGACCCCTTCTCTCTCCTCCCTCAGCCCCAAATCCAATCTATCACCAAGTCTAGTCAATATCACCTCAGAATTAACTCTTGAACCTCCAACTTCTCTTCAAGTACATTGCTAATATGCTAGTTGAAAACACAATAATCATTTAAGTCTTTACTACCTACATAACAAACCTGCACATGTACCCCTAAACCTAAAATAAAGGTTAAGAAAAAGAAAACACCATGATATCACACCTTCACTCAGACAAAAATCTCCCTATCAGCTCACTCCCTAGTCTCCTCCCTTCCTCTCCTACAATAATTCTCCGTAATAGAAGATGCAACGTCACTACCTATAACACTTTAATGATTACCACTACTTTCAAGATGAAAACCTAAATCTTTGCTTGTCTTATAGGCCTCTGCATGACCTGCATTCTGCCCACTTTTTCAAGGTCATCATTACACCTCCTTCACTGTCCACGTCTAGCTCCACTCATCTGATTTCAAGTCTCCATCTCAGTGCCTTTGCATGTTCATTAACTCAGTCATTCCATGAATATTTATCATGCAGGTGCTGCCCTCTCCCTCTCACATGCTGCTCCCTTTGGCTGGAACACTATTCTTGAATGGATAGTCCCTCCTGGGCCTGGTGCCACCTTGTCAGCCATCTGATTTCACTTCCTCAGGAATTCCCCCAATTAGATGGCATTCTTCTGTTTATGTATTCACAACACCCCATACTGTTCTCTTGTAGAACTTATCACAGTTTATAACAATATTTGTGTGATTATTTTATTCAAATCTTTCTCCCACAGTAGAATGCAACCTCTGTGATTTTATGCATTCTGTTTGGGACCATTCCTGTTTGGTTCTCCATTGTAGCCTCAGAACCTAATGTGGTCATGTACATAATGAATACCTTTGAATGAATAAATGATGAGAGAAGATACTTGTTGAAATCTTTTCAGAAATACTTAAAATGTGATTTGTAAATGTATTAGTGATGAAGATAACAATAAAACTCAAATTTATAAAAAATTCCAAAGAACCTTCTAATTAAAGCCACACTGATTTTTGATTTTTAATATAAATAGTTAAATTAAATTCAACGATTTGTTCTATAAGGAAAAAAATCCAGTAAACCAATGAGAAATGATCATTTAGGTAGCCAGTGAGAGTCAAGAATCTGTCATGCCAATGGACCAGAACAGAGATTCCCGAAATAAAGTTGCACACCTACAGTCAACTGACCTTTGACAAAGTTGACAAAAATAAACAACAGGGAAGCATACCTATTCAATAAATGGTGCTAGCAAAATTGGATAGGCATATCCAGGAGAATGAAACTCCTAACTCTCACCGTATACAAAAGTTAACTCAAAGTGGATTAAAGACTTACATGTAAGACTCCCAAACTACAAAAATCCTAGAAGAAAACTTAGGAAATACCCTTCTTAGACGTTGTCCTCCTCAAGGAATTTATGACTAAGTCCTCAAAAGCAAATGTAACAAAAACAAAAATTGACAATTGGGACCTAATTAAACTAAAGGGCTTTTATATAGCAAAAGAATCTATCAACAGAGGAAACAGACAACCTACAGAATGAGGGAAAACATTTGCAAACTATCCATCTGACAAAGGACTAATATCCAGAATCTATAAGGAACTTAAACAAATCAACAAGAAAAACAAACAACCAACCTCATTAAAAATTGGACAAAGGGTCAATTACTGAAGCTTGTGCATTTGTCACGTAGTTCTCATGTTATGGTTTTCATCTCTATCAGTTCTTTTAAGGACTTCTCTACATTGGTTATTCTAGTTAGCCATTCGTCAAATCTTTTTTCAAGGTTTTTAGTTTCTTTGCGCTGGTTACATAGTTCCTCCTTTAGCTCTGAGAAGTTTGATCAACTGAAGCCTTCTTCTGTCAACTCGGACCAGAGGGATTCACAGTGGAATTCTACCAGAGGTACAAGGAGGAGTTGGTACCATTACTTCTGAAACTATTCCAATCAATAGAAAAAGAGGAAATCCTCCCTAACTCATTTCACGAGGCCAACATCATCCTGATACCAAAGCCTGACAGAGATACAACAAAAATAGAGAACTTTAGACCAATATCCCTGACGAATATCGATGCAAAAATCATCAATAAAATACTGGCAAACCAAATCCAGCAGCACATCAAAAAGCTTATCCACAATGATCAAGTGGGCTTCATCCCTGGGATGCAAGGCTGGTTCAACATACGTAAATCAATAAACGTAATCCAGCATAGAAACAGAACCAAAGACAAAAACCACATGATTATCTCAATAGATGCAGAAAAGGCCTTTGACAAAATTCAACAGCCCTTCATGCTAAAAACTCTTAATAAATTCGGTATTGATGGAACGTATCTCAAAATAATAAGAGCTATTTATGACAAACCCACAGCCAATATCATACTGAATGGGCAAAAACTGGAAGCATTCCCTTTGAAAACTGGCACAAGACAGGGATGCCCTCTCTCACCACTCCTATTCAACATAGTGTTGGAAGCTCTGGCTAGGGCAATCAGGCAAGAGAAAGAAATCAAGGGTATTCAGCTAGGAAGAGAAGAAGTCAAATTGTCCCTGTTTGCAGACGACATGATTGTATATTTAGAAAACCCCATCGTCTCAGACCAAAATCTCCTTAAGCTGATAAGCAACTTCAGCAAAGTCTCAGGATACAAAATCAATGTGCAAAAATCACAAGCATTCTTAGACACCAGTAACAGACAAACAGAGAGACAAATCATGAATGAACTCCCATTCACAATAGCTTCAAAGAGAATAAAATACCTAGGAATCCAACTTACAAGGGATGTAAAGGACCTCTTGAAGGAGAACTACAAACCACTACTCAGCGAAATAAAAGAGGACACAAACAAATGGAAGAACATTCCATGCTCAAGGATACGAAGAATCAATATTGTGAAAATGGCCATACTGCCCAAGGTAATTTATAGATTCAATGTCATCCCCATTAAGCTACCAATGACTTTCTTCACAGAATTGGAAAAAACTGCTTTAAAGTTCATATGGAACCAAAAAAGACCACGCATTGCCAAGACAATCCTAAGCTAAAAGAACAAAGCTGGAGGCATCACACTACCTGACTTCAAACTATACTGCAAGGCTACAGTAACCAAAACAGCATGGTACTGGTACCAAAACAGAGATATAGACCAATGGAACAGAACAGAGCCCTCAGAAATAATACCACACATCTACAGCCATCTGATCTTTGACAAACCTGACAAAAACAAGAAATGGGGAAAGGATTCCCTATTTAATAAATGGTGCTGGGAAAATTGGCTAGCCATAAGTAGAAAGCTGAAACTGGATCCTTTCCTTACTCCTTATACGAAAATTAATTCAAGACGGATTAGAGACTTAAATATTAGACCTAAAACCATAAAAACCCTAGAAGAAAACCTAGGTAATACCATTCAGGACATAGGCATGGGCAAGGACTTCATGTGTAAAACACCAAAAGCAATGGCAACAAAAGCCAAAATTGACAAATGGGATCTAACTAAACTAAAGAGCTCCTGCACAGCAAAAGAAACTACCATCAGCGTGAACAACCTACAGAATGGGAGAAAATTTTTGCAATCTACTCATCTGACAAAGGGCTAATATCCAGAACCTATAAAGAACTCAATCAAATTTACAAGAAAAAAACAAACAACCCCATCAAAAAGTGGGCAAAGTATATGAACAGACACTTCTCAAAACAAGACATTTATGCAACCAACAGACACATGAAAAAATGCTCATCATCACTGGCCATCAGAGAAATGCAAATCAAAACCACAATGAGATACCATCTCACACCAGTTAGCATGGCAATCACTAAAAAATCAGGAAACAACAGGTGTGGAGAGGATGTGGCGAAATAGGAACACTTTTACACTGTTGGTGGGACTGTAAACTAGTTCAACCATTGTGGAAAACAGTGTGGCTGTTTTGTGGAGATTCCTCAAAGATCTAGAACTAGAAATACCATTTGACCCAGCCATCCCACTACTGGGGATATACCCAAAGGATTATAAGTCATGCTGCTATAAAGACACATGCACATGTATGTTTATTGCAGCACTATTCACAATAGCAAAGACTTGGAATCAACTCAAATGTCCATCAGTGATAGACTGGATTAAGAAAATGTGACACATATACACCATGGAATAATATGCAGCCATAAAAAAGGATGAGTTCATGTCCTTTGCTGGGACATGGATGCAGCTGGAAACCATCATTCTCAGCAAACTATTGCAAGAACACAAAACCAAATACTGCATGTTCTCACTCATAGGTGGGAATTAAACAATGAGATCACTTGGACATAGGAAGGGGAACATTACACACCAGGTCCTATTGTGGGGAGGGGGTAAGGGGGAGAGATAGCATTAGGAGATAGACCTAACGTAAATGACGAGTTGATGGGTACAGCACACCAACATGGCACATGTATACATATGTAACAAACCTGCACGTTGTCCACATGTACCCTAGAACTTAAAGTATAATAAAAAATAAAAAATAAAAAAAATGTAAGGAAGAAAATAAAAAAAAAAAATTGGACAAAGGCTGGGCATGGTGACTCATGCCTGTAATCTCAGCTACTGGCAAGGCCGTGGAGGGAGAATCCCTTGAACCCAGGAGGCAGAGGTTACAGTGAGCTGAGATCATGCCACTGCACTCCAGCCTGGGCAACAGAGTGAGACTCCATCTCAAAACAACAACAACAAAAAACAAACAAACAAACAAAAAACCCCAAAGTGGGCAAAGCACATGAACAGACACTTCAAAAGAAGACATACAAGCAGTCAACAAACATGAAACAATGCTCAACATCACAACTCATCTGAGACACAAATAAAAACCATAATGAGATATCATCTCATACCAATCTGAATGGCTATTATTAAAATGTCAGAAAATAACAGCTGTTGGTAAGGTTGTGGAGAAAAGGCAATTTTTATACACTGTTGGTGAGAATGCAAATTAGTTCAGTCCCTGTGGAAAGCAGTTTGGAGATTTCTCAAATAACTAAAAATAGAATTACTATTCTATCCAGCCATCCCATTACTGGGTATAAGCCCAAAGGAAAATAAATTTTTCTACCAAAAAGACATCTGCATTCATATGATTATTGCAGCACTATTCACAATGGCAAAGACATGGAATCAACACAGGTTCCCATCAATGGTGGGTTGGATAAGAAAAATGTGGTACATATATACCACGGAATACTATACAGCCATAAAAAATGGAAATCACATCCTTTGTGGCAACACAGGTATAGTTGGAGGCCACTATCTTAACCAAATTAATAGAGAAATAGAATCAAATACTGCATGTCCTTGCTTATAAGTGGAACTGACTTTGAGTACACGTAGACACAAAGATGAGGATAAACACTGATGATCCCCAAAGAGGGAAGGATGAAGGGGTAACAATTGAAAAACTACTTATAGGGCACTATGTTCACTACTTGAGGGACAGGATAATAGAAGCCCAAACCCCAGCATCATGTAATAAATCCATGTAACAAACCTGCACATGTACCCACTGAATCTAAAATTTAAAAAATAAAAAGAGTCTGTCATTCATAGATTACTTTTCAGTAACCAGTAACCCAGATACTTTATGTCTTGATGTCTCCTATTCAAGACATCATTGAGATGGAGTTTTGCTCTTGTCACCCAGGCTGGAGTGTAATGGCACAATCTTGGCTCACTGCAACCTCTGCCTCCTGGGCTCAAGCAATTATCCTGCCTCAGCCTCCCAAGTAGCTGGGTTTACAGGTGCCTACCACCGCGCCCGGCTAATTTTTGTATTTTTAGTAGAGACAGGGCTTCACCATGTTGGCCAGGCTAGTCTCAAACTCCTGATCTCAGGTGATCCACCCACCTCAGCTTCCCAAAGTGCTGGGATTACAGGCATGAGCCACCATGCCCTGCTTCATTTTTTGTTTTTTTAATTTAGAAATAAACCAGTTTATCTCCCAAAGTGGAGAGAAAGGGGTTTTATCAGATGACTTTAGCTTCATGAAAATATCCCTTTTTTCCTATTCAATTTTTTTCTAATTTTACAGAGCATTTTCTTTCATATTTTGTTCTATAGTCACTAAAAAATTTGGATTATCTGTAGTTTCAACTTCTGACCATCAATCCCACTGAAAAATCAGGGAGGCAGCAAGAGTTATGAGAAGTACACAGATCTCTCGAATAGGCCAATGTCTAAGAAGAGTATTTCTGAACATTTTTTTCTTTTTCTTATTACAATTATGACTAGTAAGAAGCGTATTTTGAATAGAGATCTGTGTCCTCTCGGACTCTAGTCTCAGCTGAACTCCAGTCTCAGCTCTGACACTAAGTAGTGCTAAAAACTCAGGGTTCCAATTTCCTCATCTGTAGAATCAAGGTCTCCTCTTGGAGCATATCACAAAGAAGCTTAAACCTTTGAATTTTACTTTCTATAGACAACTAATCCATTTCTTTAGCCAAGCATAAATCCCATTGTAAATTAATACATACTGAATACTGGAATTGTGCTCAGCTTTCTGCAGTATTGTTGAAATGAAATTGTTTTTGAGCCTGTAAAACTAAGGATCAAACTTTGATCTATGATGTCACCCAAAATAAAGGCAGACTTTAAAATATACTTGAGAGCCATCCTGGCTAACACGGCGAAACCCCGTCTCTACTAAAAACACAAAAAATTAGCCGGGCGAGGTGGCGGCGCCTGTGGTCCCAGCTACTCGGGAGGCTGAGGCAGGAGAATGGCGGGAACCCGGGAGGCGGAGCTTGCAGTGAGCTGAGATCCGGCCACTGCACTCCAGCCTGGGTGACAGAGCGAGACTCCGTCTCAAAAAAAAAAAAAAAAAAAAAAAAAAAAAAAAATATATATATATATATACTTGAGAGAAAACCAACAAACAATACCACACCCTACGCATCATTAAACTAGTGGTGAATACAATAAGGGCAAGTAATTATAGAACTCATAGGCAGGGGAGAACTCTACCTTTTCCAAAATGCTTTCTAATTTAGCCTGCTCATGGCCTGCATGACAGATAATCATAGTGGGGAGAAAATTTAAAAGTAGATGTTCAATAATGATTTTTGCTGTTCTTACAATATACATGAAAATCATATGTGTTAGAGAAGAATGAACACCTCTAGTAAACGTTAACCATATTTGTTTACAAAGAAAGGAAATGAATTTCAGAGATAGCTCTAATTCTGTTCTAACTCATAAATGTCACAGGAAAACATTCTAAATCATTTTGATCTTAAAACACCCACAAGTATGCATTGATTTCTTAGTACAGAGAAAATTAAGTATTTTGAACCGAGGTTTTTCCTCGCTTAGGCTGATTACCATTTTTCCTCATTTATACTATAGCTTTTGGCTTTAATTACAGAGGTATTGTTTCATTTTTCCAACATTAAAGAATCTTTGCCTCACTGTGTTCTATAATAATCCTCCAGGAACTTAAAAAGAGCATTTATTTCCCAGCGAATCCTGTCCTGCTTGATTTGCCTGAGAGTGAACAATGATGACGATTCAAGTACTAAGTATTGGGAACACAGGATGGACCATTCTGAAATTAGTGTGGCCATTATTAGCTTGCCGCAAGGACAGTAGAATGACCCTCCCCCCACCCATGCTATTACTATTTTTTCCAGGGTGTGTATGTGGATGGTGGTGGTGGAGAAGTTGTTTGAATTTAGGATGTGCCAACATAAGTCAACATGTTGGAAAGGTACAATAAGCCTTTCATTCTTCTTAGCATTAATCCAAGTATTTATTCATCCAGGGATCCATTCAATCATTAAACATTTACTGAGAACAAGTATTGTTAGGGTTGGAACACAGAGATTAAATACATAGCACCTGTCTTCAAGTGGCTAGTTCAGTGAGGGAAAGACAAAAATAATTACGTTACAGATGCTTCTGGACTTACAATGGGGCTACATCTCAATAAACCCATTTTTAGTTGAAAATATTGTAAATCCAAATGCATTTGCCACTCTGATAAACCCATCATAAAGTTGAAAAATCTTAAGTCACTCTAAGTCAGGGACTGTCTATACATAAATGCTGTGATAAGGGGGAAATATTATATTGCAGGAGTTCAGAGACAAAAAATCTAGGGGTAGTTGGGGCCCAACAGAGAAGCTGCCTTGAAAGATTTGACGTTGGAGAGTTTAAAAAGACAAGCAGAAAGCTAGGCAGGAGGCAGAGAGAGGGAGGGGAGGGCACTGGGAGAAAGACTGCAAGCAGATCAGACAATATATCCAAAAGCTTGCTTTCTTTTGTTTTGTTTTTGAGGACAAGGCTGTTGATTGTTTAAAATTAAAATACTAACCAGAGTGATTAGATTTAACACAAAGTTAAAGAGACACACTTCCAGGAAACATAATAAACTCTGAAGACTTGTAAAACTAGCATACTTCCAGTGAGTTCAAGAAGCAGAGTGACTCTATTTTGGAAAGGGTTAACAAGCTTGTTTAGGTTGTGAATCAAAAGCACTGTTGGTCTGTCGAATTTGAAAGCATCTTAAATTTGTATTATGAAAACACAGGAGAATTAAAATGGTTCGGGGCAAGTACTGGTGTCTCTATAAAGCCAGCTTCCTAATTTCTTATCCCGGATTTAAACTGTCACTAAGATCTTCCTTTTGCTTTGTCTACTGTGTGACTATATGGACTGTTTATCCAGCAGAAGAAATATTTCTCTAAGACATAAAGTCTTCAAGGGATCCCTTTTGTAATAACCCAAATCTCTAGTAAGATTTTTTCTTTCTTTCTTTTTTTTTGCGTGTGCGAGACAGGGATAGCTCCTTTACCAAGACAGGAGTGCAGTGGCAGGATCAGAGCTCACTGTAGCCTTGAGTTCCTGGGCTCAAGTGATCTTCCTGCCTCAGCCTCTGGAGTAGCTGGGACTATAGGCACACCACCATGCCTGGTTAATTTTTATTTTTTTTGTCACTATGTTGTCCAGGCTGGTCTCGAATTCCTGGCCTCAAGTGATCTGCCCACTTCAGCCTCCCAAAGTGTTAGGATTACAGCATGAGCCATTAGGTCAGCCAGATTTCTATTATTTAACAAATATGAAGTCTCGAATGTCTTGTAGGATGCCTGCAGAGTATGCAAGGGATAATAGCAACTAGCCCTGACTGGGGATGGACTCCCATACTAGTAATGGCTTGCTCTTCTCTGACCTGAGGCAGTTTACAAAGAGTCTAGTACGGCACCTACCAGTAAGTGCAAAGGTGCTGTTAGTTCAGGTTGTTGGGAAGTGCAATCAGGTGACCTTATGTATTATTTGGTTACCGTAATTCTGGAAACCAGGAATTATATTCTATAGAACAGACACCTGGCTGTTCTGCAAGGCTGGATGCCTGTCTTCAGATGTTAGAAAATCAAAAACTTTATAATATGGGTACGCTGCTTGCTGCCTCCGAGAAAGGCACATCCATTCAAACACCAGGCACTTCTGCTGTTGCTTCCGCCCTTCCTAAACCCACAGTTTCCCTACAAAAGTGGTCCGCAAATGACAGAGCCATTTCACAGACAAATCCTGTTTCCAGTGCAATGCTGCAAACATAGATTAAGTCATAACTTGGAACTCTTCCACTGAGAAAACTTACAAGAAGCAAAGCAACTTTTCAAAGCATAGCAAAATAAACATTTGCTCCATGACTTACTGAATTTGGCACATGAAAAATATGCACTTCCAGTAAACTTGGTGACTTAACTGAGGTACCGGCTTTACCTTCCTGGTTGCTCAAGGCCACCAGACTGCTCTGGGGGCTGACCTCATTTCTACTACTACCCCCTTCGCTAAGTCTATTATTTGAGGCAAAGCATGTAACCTTCAGCTATTTGAGCTCTTCTAAGTGGGACAATGCTGCTGGCTTTTACCATGGTCTTAGGAAAAATGTTGGATAATTATGTTCTTTTCATGTAAACATCGTTTTGGTAGAACACACTGGAAAATTATGAAGCATCCTAATTTGAAAATGTCAGTTTGGGTTGAGGTGTTAACACTGGTTAGTCATCTAAAGAGATTTCCCTACATTGAGAGGATTTATGGAAGGGGAGTGGAGGCATTGGAAATTGCAAATAAGAGATTTAATTCGACAAGAATTTACTGGGAACCCTGTGCCAGCTCTGTAATTAAGCTTTACAGGCAGTACAAAAGAACCAAGAGAGTGGGTCTTCAGGGAGCTGGTTAGGGAACTGCCCCAGGCAATGTAGGATGAAGTGCCAAATGAGTGAAGATATGGAATGCAGTGTGGGGGTTGCATCAGAAGATGTTACTATAAACTAGAGCAGGCACGGAAAGCTTCAAGGAAGTAGTCCATTTAAAGCTGGATTTAAAGAAAGGTAAAGTTTGAAAACATTTTAAAAAGGAAAACAGAATTACCGATGGACATAGCATGGTAGAAGGAATATGACAATGAAATAAAATCCCTCTGTATCAAATATGAACATAATCACTGCATGTGTTCATTTCATCTGATATACCTCAAAATAGTGCTTTCTAAGCTCTGTTGATCCAGTTACCAATGAAAAGCTCTAGCACAAAATGCATTCGCTCAAAATAAATTTGGAGAATTATTTAAGGCCATGCAATTCTTCTCTTCTTTATTCTTTTGAAGAAAATAATAAAGTTTCCCTTTACTGAGTGTTTACTACGTGGCAAGCACTGGGCTAAGCACATTATGTGTTATTTCATTTACTGGGATTTAGGGATGGCTCTCTACCTGGAATTCAAACTTAGGCCTGTCTGATTCCAAGTCTAACTCGATGCTGTGATTTGCCCAAGAATAGTGTTGCCTGGATTCTCTGTGGACCTTAGCGATTGTCAATGCATTTTCAGGGATCAGGCAACAGCTCTGTGCTGTGATGCTCCAGACTGTAGCTCTCACTGTATCTTCCAAGCATATTCCTGGCCCTTTCAGGAAGTAATAGTAATGGCTACTTTTGGGGCAAAGGATATTATAATGCATGACCTACCCAAAGTGAATGATATGCACTTTTAAAGACCACTGTTTGTACATCATATCAGCAGCAGAGTTTAAAAGACTCTCGTACAAGTTTCGGGGATGTCAACCTCTGTGCTTCTCTACTCTCACCCATTCAGAGAAGGCAAGTCCTGAATGTTGAGAATACACGCAATAGGAAGGAGAAATAAAAGCAGTGTGTGACTTCCCCTCTGTCCACTCTGCTGGCTTTATTCCAGATAGTCTTGAAGATCCTGGACTGAAAACCTGGTCACTCGGAGGTCTGCACTGCCCCATGGCACAGCTGCTGAAACCCCAAGTCTCCAAGGGACTGTCTTTGGCTGTCTCTCTTATACCTTCTCCTCTGTCTCATAAATACAAACAGCATAGTTCTAGAGAGTCTTGAACCTCACTTTTGAAGTGATAATTCATTTTAGTATTTAATCGTTAAAATGTCTTTAGAAATTAATTAGAAAAAATATAGGCTCAAATAAAAGAGAGCATTATAGAAAATTTTACAGTTTTATATTTTCATGTAATTTATCTGAACTAAATAAATCAATCTAAAATTTTTCTTCCCGACCCTGTAACTAAAATACCCACGTTTATTATGAACAGCCTTTTTCGAGGAATACTTCCACATTTTACCATGAAGTTTGCTTTTGTCCTGTCAATTTTTCTATCCTTCATTATGTTAACTTCAGAGGTTTTCACTAGAGGGCTACACGATTTTTTCCAGTCATGCTAAAGTCACCACTGGGACTTTTTCAATCTCCAGATAAAGCATTTTTGTTCTATTTTTGCTCACAGTACACCTACATTGGTAAGTGATGTTAGGCAACCAAATTTTAACTTCCTTTTGATGTAGCAATACCAAATGGCCACAATTTAAAATGAAACCTTACCTAATGAAACTAATATTAACCCCACTTAATGGTGAGAGAAAAACAAGACAAACATTTAAAAATTTTATTTTGTGGTGATTTTGGAGAGGTAAATTCAAATATACTAGATAATAAACACAATAGAAAATTTTAGGATAAAGGCCAAAAAACAGACCAAAAGGTTTAGTTTCAAAGATATTATCTTTGTGGTACTAGTAATGTTATGGAACTCACTGTAATGAATAATCGTACTCAGAAATACTACATACCAAAATTTCTACTCAGTAAAAAAGTTTAAAAATAACTATGTGACTCATGCAAGGAAGTAAAAGCAACTGAAGATGGACACTGAGACTCTCCCTGCCTTCCTTCTACCCGTGCTCATTAATGGCCTTCTCAAAGGTTTCAAGGCCTTCTCCTTGGCCACCTATCCTACCGGCCTGCCCCTCGCTCTCCTGGACTTGGAATTTATCATCTTCTAACATACTACATAATTTAGTTATGTTTATTTGAATTATCTATCTATTGTCTCTACCTCACCCACCCTCCACACCCTGCTAGGATGTATGTTTCTCAAGGGCAGGCATTTTTGTACGTTTTGCTAACAGACAGATATTTTGTCTATTTTGTGATTTAGCTAAAGCACCTACAACAGTTCCTGCAACAGAATAGATAAATTAATTAATTAATTAATTTAAATGAAGCATCTTTTGACTCTAATACAATAAACAGCTCAGGGAATGGAGAAGTAATTATAAGTCAATTCAGAAAACGAGACTTATAAAACAAGGATGGTAATGCTGGGAATTGCCATGGTTTGGCAATTGCCTCCAAAATTCATGTTGAAACCTAATCCCCATTGTGGCATTGTGGTGGTATTAAAAGGTGGGGCCTTAGGAGGTGATTAGGTCATGAGGGCTCTACCATCATCAATGGGATTAGTGCTGATATAAAACGGCCTGAGGGAGCTTGTTAGCCTCCTTTTCCCTTTACTCTTCTGCCATGTAAGGACACAAAGAAGGTGCCGTCTACGAGAAACAGGCCCTCACTAGATACCAAATCTGCTGGCACTGTGATCTTGGACATCCCAGCCTCCAGAACAATGAGCTATAAGTTTCTGTTGTTTATAAATTACCCATATATTTGTTATAGCAACCTGAATGGACTAAGACAGAATAATAGTAACAACATAATAATGAACAGTTATCGGTATTTATTATGTATAGCCACTCTTTTAAATGTTTTATATATATTATCTCATTCAATCTCCCAACAACCCTGTAAGATAACAATCTTTTTCACTTTACAGATAAGGAAACTGAGACACAGGGATGTTAAGTAACTGGCTCATGATCATAGGACTAGCAAGTAGCACAGCCAGGATTTGAATCCAGGAGCATGGTGGAGAGGCTGTGCTTCCTACCCCCATGGAAAAAGAATGACCAGGGGAAACTGATTTTTGTATGTTCACTTTTGCTCCAGGAGCAGGAGAGACAGGCAGGAAGTCTGGGACTCCCTCTTTAAAATGCCAGTATCCTGGCAGGAAACATATCTGAAACTAGCACTGTGAAATCTTTAGCAGGGATTAACTGAGAGTAAGCCAAGTTCAGCAAAAGAACACAAGGTAGAGAGTAGTGGGGAGAGGGCAAGAGAAGGAGAAAAACATTGGCAATTGGGTGCAGAGCTACTAAAGATAAACTTCTGCATATTCTATTTTGAAAATGTCACTAGTATGTGTTCTGTCAGTGACAACAATAATCATTTCCTGGCCTACATTTTGCCAGCCTACCCTCTGCCTTTGAAATAAGATTATAAGATACAATCCAATAAAAACTTATGGTTTCACACCGTTAAGTAATGCTATTTTATTTTTTCCCCCAAAATAATTTTCCCAAAAAGAAATATGAGGTAGTAATGTGCTATGACTAGAGCAGACAGTGCTAATAAATAACAATGGCTATTAGAAAATAAACTTGAACAAATAGTACTTTCTCTTTTTCTTTGTGTGTGTGTGCGCGCGTGTGTGTGTCTATACAAGTACATCATCAGTTATAAAAAGGAGAGGACTTTTCTGCTGAAGGAGTAAGTCCCTTGTTACCATTTGGGAAATGCCACTATGAAATGTATTCATTAAAAGAATTATATTTCCACAGCTATATTCTTGTTCAAAAACATCAAAGGGCAGAAAAGCATGAGGGAAAAAAGTATGACATCCCATTCATCTAGTATGGTAACTCATATTCCACAACAAGGCAACATATAGAGTATTTAGAAACAACTTTTGCTGTTGAATTAGTTTTCTCCTTGTTGTTTTTATGGAAAGACCCAAAAAGAAGAGGAAAGTACCAGAAATTCACTAATTTGATTACAATCCAGTCTTTCTTGTTTCAGAGCCACCAAAACATTTTTATATTTATTTTTACTGGTAAATACAACACTTTTGAAGTTCAATAACAAGTTAATGGTCCAAGTTTGTTTTTTTTTCTTCTCTTTAAACCATAATGACCTTTATAGAAGCAAAAGAACAAAATTTGACATTTTGCGGAAAAAAAAAGAAACATAATTTAGCAATTTTTCACCAATTGCTGCATGCTACGGCTTTAGAGTTGCTCAACTCTTTCCAGACACAAATGTCTCCCAAGCATGCTTCATATTCTTTTAAAATCACAAGTAAATAAACCAAAAAATATTTAATTAGTTGAGCCTGTACCTCATATTTGGCTGACGTGATCTCCTCTCTGGGGAAAAAAAAAAAAATCCATTATCAAAAGGAAGAAAGGAAAACACCACAAGGCCCAGATGACACTGGACATGCAGGACTTGCTTTTGTCTCCAATGCTGTGGTTCTGAACCGCAGCTCGGATCCTGTCCAAACTGCAGGTCCTGACTTGGTTACTCAGACTTCTGGCCCGACTTTCACACCATAAAGAAGAAACATACCAGTCAGCTCCGGGGCTAACATCCCTTTTGAGTTGCCCCATGTATTTACCTGTTCACTTGGCCTTTTGTTTCACTTGGAACAAAAATAGCCTGCTGTCTCCATTCTAGCCACTGCACCCCTGGCATGGCTTCTGGTTGTGGCGAAGATTTCCGATAGTCTGGTATAAGGATGGGTGCATTCATGGATCAAGCTAGAAAGGGGCACTGAGCATCTCCCATGGTCTCATGATTTAGCACCTCTACTTTTGATTTCTTTTTCTTATAGTTGAGGACTAGAAATAAATAGTGTTCCCCTATATTCCCCATTCTACTCTGTACTTTCTTTCTTTTTTTTTTTTTTTTTTTTTTTTTGAGCCAGAGTCTCATTCTGTTGCCCAGGCTGGAGTGCAACGGCATGATCTTGGCTCACTGCAGCCTCCTCTTTCGGGGTTCAAGCAATTCTTCTGCCTCAGCCTCCCGAGTAGCTGGGATTACAGGTGCCTGCTACCATGCCAGGCTAATTTTTGTATTTTTAGTAGAAATGGGGTTTTACCATGTTGGCCAGGCTGGTTTCGAACTCCTGACCTCAAGTGACCCGCCCACCTTGGCCTTGCAAAACGCTGGGATTACAGGTGTGAGCCATAGCGCCTGGCCCCATTCTATAGTTTCATATCTCTTCTGTCTCCCACAGCATCTCATTCCCTTCTGTATGGCTATACTCCACGTTGCCAAGGACAGCTGAAGAGCTTCTGACCTGACTTAGAATGAGTGACTTTTTGTCTTCCCTGCAGCTGTAGTACTGAGCCACGTGGAGCCCAGTGTTTTGCACTAGTCTAGAACAGGCCCCGAATGTCCAGACTCTCTGTTCTCTCCTTTCAGATCAGCTATGGACTTGAGGTCACTCGAGGGGATGGATCATCCTGAGGCCACCCTGGGAACTGGGGTTTGTTCCAGACTGTGTTCAGAAAAGGGGTCCAAAAGCTCTAAAAACAACTCTGATTAGAAAAAAATGTTCAGTGTAGAAAATCTGTAAAAGATAGACAAAGTTGGACAAATTTCTTTTTCCTGATCCACATGGACTATGAGGGAATGCCTACTAGGTAAGCCAGAGGCTACAAACTGGCAGCTTGAATACTGCCTGCTGGCAGGTTTTCATTGGCCCGCATAGTGTTTAAAGGTTGTCTTAAATACTTGCCACCATTCACAAATTAGGAGCTTTCAAATAAAAAATTTGGTTTCTGGCTTCTTTAGAAAAATCAGAAGATCTGACTGACACTGGATCTGCTTCCTGACCAGCAGATGTTTAACCGAAGCCACATAGCTGCTGCCCCTTTATCTCCCTTCTTCCCCCCTTACAAGGCATGCTCCCACTTGACCACAGGCTCCAGGCGAGTTTGCTTCCAGCCTTTGTAGACACAGGAGTTTGCAGCATCTTGGATACCCTGAGTATCCAAGTGAGCACCTGGTGTAAGTGCTATCCTCTTGTCAGTAGCTCTCTAGCAAGATTTGGTTCTTGCTAGTCTCACCTTTTCTACACTTTTTCTACTTCCTGTTGAGTTGCCCTGAGGCTGGATAGGCACTCACTAGTGCCTTTTCCTTTGCCAAAAGGTTCTGAATGATCAAGCAAAGCCAAGGTCCTGCAGTCTCTGCTGTCCTTGTGTCTGCAAATCCAATAGCTGTTTGGGCTGGAAAAGACTTGTGCTAGTGAGGAAGATCTATAACTTTTATAATTGAGCCAAGTATTTGCCAATATAAAGATACAAAGTCACGCCAGTGGAGAGACTTTCCGGAACCAAAGGAGAAGTGGATGTGTGTGGTTTACTTCTTAATGTTTGCCCTAAAGTTGGCTACAAAGTTGATAAATATGAGGTATGATGCCTGAAGTCAAGATAAGAAAAGTTCTAAAACATTTTGTTTGCTTCTACCTGCAACTATGGAGATTACATTTAGATTTCATCTGTGGGACAGTTGCCAGTTCCTTCCTTAGAAAATAGCAGAGGCTAACTTTTGGTGACACACAGCATGAAAGCCACCATGGGGGTAGGTGATAAGTTGGTAACAGAGAAGCAAAAGACAATTAGGGACGATTTTCAAAGTGCTTCAGGGCCTGCAGCTGTAAGACTCCCGTGGACTGCACAGCAGTGGTGTGCCTACATTTTTCTTCTTCACACAGCTCTAAAAACATAAGCAATCAACTCTTGGCTGACTTCAGGAATCCAGTTGCCTATGTATGATTCCTCACAGCACCTGCCAGTATTAACTGCCACTAGGAATGTGCACTGGCATTCTGAAATGGCACAAATCTGGGTGTTTTATTATTTCTTTTTGCTCTTACTGAATTGGAAAATTCACCATGTCTTCTAAAAATAAAAGAATTCCCTGCTGAACACTATTAGGTGGATTTTAAAACTTTGTTTGCTTTTTTAAAGCAGAGATGAGTCCTTGTATGCTAAAGGCTTGCTCTCTCAGAGAACAAGTCATACACAGTTATCTGTGGGATTACTAACAGAGCTGTGACTGTATGAGAATGATCAAGATAGATGAAAAATGAAAACAATGGGATGCAATAGAAAACAGATGTTCAAAGGAGAAGAAAATGATAAGAAGTTCCAGTTGATGAAACAGAGATGGAGACAGGAAAAGAAAAAAGAGATTTCCCTGTGAGTTTAGAGAGATACAAGCAGTGCCAAGTTCAGAGGGCCCCTGATTGGTGCCATTCTCTATGCCTTAAGGATTAGATAAGGTTCTTTCACTTCAGTGCTCATTTGTGCAGTGTCTTAAAAAAAAAAAAAAAAAAAGTGTGCCAGGAATTCAATTCAGTACGATCTTAGCACTGTAAGAGGTGTTACAACTATGAGAGGCATAGGAGATTTTTAAATCATGGCCCCTGATCTCAAGAAGATTACACTCTGGATTACAGTTTGTGTATTTATGTATTATTTATTTATGGTAAATTCTTTTCATGCTGCTCTGAGCTCATTCTCAGAGTCAGTATCAGTGCAAGGAGCAAAGCATCCATCATAATGGTTCTGTCCTCCAGCGGAATAAACTCCCTGGTGACTGTCTTTGGATTTGTCTTTATAGATAGAATGTAAAAGGCCAGAATTCAATAATTGCAGGGGTTATGGTATTTACAAAAAAATAATTTTCTAGAAGCTTTTTCCCCCAATTACTTTAAACTGTTTAAATAGATCCCATAATAGTGTGACACAAAGACTTGGCTCATGTGACCATCCCCCTCCCCCAAGGCCTTTTCAACAGTATTTCTCTTTATTATCCTACATAAGCTTAATTCCAGCCAGACAAGGATGACTATGCTCTCCCCACCTTGTACATTTTCCCATTCCTGACTTCTATCTGAAGAACCTGAAGAGACTTCCTTTGCCTCTAGACTCATCCAAATTTGGTAACATTATAGCCTGGCTAAGGACCACATCTTTCCTAAAGCCATCTCTGACTTTTCTAGATATTCCTGTGAACTTATCAAATTATTATTATTGCTAAGAATAATTACAAATAACACTAGATAGCAACCACCACAATGACAATAAGAGTAGCTAATATTTTCTGAGCACCGTTCCTGCTTTGCACACGTGGCCATGCTTCACATATATTATTTATACTACTCAGTCCTCTCAACAATCCTAATCCTAAGGTGGGTTCTATTATTATTCTCATTTTTTGAAGACGGAACCTGAGGCTTACAGCAATTGAGTAACTTTCCCAATGATTCCCAGAATAAGTGATAGGGAATTATTGTTAGTATCATCAGTTTAGCATTTAACTATGAAGTGATCACTTGTGCTCTTGAGTTGCTATTTATTGTGCAGTTATTCAAATATTTTCAGTGTAGTAGTTGAGTAAATGGTTTTAGTAAAAAGCAAAACTGAGGTTTCCAATATAATACAAAATGTCCTCTTCTTTCAGCGTTGCAGTGCATGATGAGGAAACTGATTATAGATTCCCCACTCATATGTTATTTATTGGGTATGTGACCTTGCCTAAAAGTCTCTAAGCCTTTGTTTCTCCATGTGTAAAATGGCAGGAAAAAAAGTCCCTACCATTCAGGTTGCTGCAAAGATTTAATGAAATAAGTACAATTCCACATAATAAACACTTAATCAATATTATTGTTCTTGTTCTGATTTTTATTATAATATATATTGAGGGCATAGAATAATCAGTCTACAAATACATACATGAACATAGTCTGGATAGATTAATGTTTCTGAATGAATGCATAAATAAATATAAGACTTCCAGTGTTATGATATTGGTTCCAACAATAAACTATGTATAATTTACTTTATATATTTGACATTACAAATTTTCCAAATAAAAATTTTACTATAAAATTTTATAATCAATTGTGCTATGAGGAGTACTCTGATGAATTCAAATTCTTTTGTTTTCTTCAAATGGTTACATATTAGATTTTTCTTGCAAACCTTTTTAAATGACCATCTTAACATTCTACTTTACCTACTTTTTACCTACTATTATTTAGTCTTAGCTAATAATTGTATTCCTGATAGGTGATGCTGCATAGTACTCCTCTGGGTACTCCCTATTCTAGCAATCAACATGCAAACAAACCTTTCTGAAAATTCTTTATGAAGGTAATGAGCCAATCCTGATTTTACCAATTTTCTTCCTAAGTATCACATGCCAAATCAAATATATCTGCCTAGCGTAGTGGCCCCCTTTTTGCAATGCTTGACTATATTACCACTTTATAACAGAGTTTCCAAGACTAGCAGTATGGTACTGGCCCAACATGTCCCAAAACATTAACTATGGAACAAAGGACAAAATATAACAGGCAGATTTTATGTCTACATCACATTTATATGGCACCCATACATTGAGGTCTTATTTCCAAATAAGATAACTGAGTTGGTAGCTTAGTAAATGCAGCCTGTGACATCATCGGGCTTCTGAACAGACTGAACAATTAGACTAACCGAAGGGAATTAGAGAAAACACTGCTAACTGATTTCAGTGAAGTAATCTTACATGAAATGCATATGCAGTTATGGTATCATATTAGGGACAAGAGAAAGGCAGTTAATGTTAATATACACCAGGTAAGTGCTAGAAATTTCACATTCTTTGATTGATTTCCAATAGGTGCCTTGTAAAATAAGTAGTGCTAGCCTCATTTCAGAGAAATTATATAATTTGCCTACAATCACAAAACTAAAAATTAATAAGACAGGATTTGTATTTCAAGGTATTATCAATTTGCTGTTTCATGCCATTTCTCAAAGTAAAGAGAACATATTTAAAATATTTGCAGAGGAAAACAGTGACATGGAATTGGTTTATTCTGCAGGACTAAAGATAGAACTTCCCAGACCCATCTATCTAAAGAGTTTAAAAAGAAAGTTCAGTTTATATTTGAATTCATGCTCTTTATATTTTTTTCAGTAGAACTGTAGTTGACATTTTTCTATCCGTATTCTGAGACGGCAGATCTGTTTCCTGGAGTACTATCCATTTGGCGCATGTACCTTTAGTTGTAGTTGCCCTTTGTGTTATTAGTCTGTTTGTTTTTGTTTGTTTTGTTTTGTTTTTTAGATGGAGGCTCACTCTGTCGCCCAGGCTGGAGTACAATGGCATGATCTCGGCTCACTACAACCTCTGCCTCCTGTGTTCAAGCGATCCTTCTGCCTCAGCCTCCCAAGTAGCTGGGATTACAGGTGCCCACCACCGTGCCCAGCTAATTTTTGTATGTTTAGTAGCCATGGGGTTTCACCATGTTAGCCAGCCTGGCTTCGAGCTCCTGACCTCAAGTGATTTGCCCACCTTGGCCTCCCAAAGTGCTGGGATTATAGGCATGAGCCACTGTACCTGGCCAGTCTGTTTTTCCTATTGTTTTATTTCAGCTTTGTGAAATAGGTGTGGCCATTCTGAAGCTGAAATATCATTTCTGAATCTCAATCTTCAATTGATGGATTACAGATTCTAAGATCTTACTCAACCTCCATATTTATTGCTTTAGTTTTGGTGAATGCAAGAAAAAGTACAGTTCATCAGCTGACCATAAGACGTTGCATGTACAGGCTTCCTCATCATGATGTTCTTAGGATGCCGGCCCAGGAGTATATGCCTTAAAAGGTATCCACTAAATACCTGATGCATTTCAGCACCTCTAAATATCTTCATTTATTAGTATGCAATCAGTATATGTTAAAAATTATTAGATATAATTTGTTGAAATAAATGTATTGAGATTTTTGTTGCCGGCTCTGATGGAGTAGTGTATGTCAGATTAACCTCATTGAGTACAACTATTTAAACTGGAGAAAAATGTTTTCACACACACTTATACAATAACAAAAATAGGAACACAAACAAAACCAATAACACAAGAACAAGAACAATAATGAAATAGGGGTTGAAAGGCATCAGGGAGTACTCAAAACAGCCAGTAGTTGAGGGGCCAAGATCCTGGAGAGAAGCAAAACCCATTTATTGGGGAGCCCTATATTCAGCGCTGTTTTTTTTCCTATGAGAGATCTTGTAGTTTGCAGTGAGATGCCTAGAGGCTGAACAGAAAGTTGCAGCCTGAGACTTGCAGGAATCTGACACGGTTGGGGAGATAAATAACAGAGTTCAAGTCCTCCAAGGCAGCCAGGACTTGAGGAGCCACGATTCCAAAGAAAAAGGAAATGACGGCATGTTACACTTGTGAAGCTGCCTGTGCATGAGAGGAAAGGCTATGGGGACTAAGCAGAAAGCAGCTGCTCAGAAGCTAAGAAGCTGAGTAATGAATTCAAGAGTCTCATAGTATTGGGGAATGAAAAAATGGAGTTCAGAGACAAGGAGGGGAGGTTTCTAGAAAACACAATAGGCTTTCACTGGAGTCCTGGGTCCCCTCCGCAAATTTCCACTTTGTCTCAAGAGAGAGAAAACTATAAATAGATTGGTTAACCTTCACATGGCCTGAAACCCATTTCCTTCCCTTCCTTCCTCCCTCCCTCCTTCCCTTTCTTTCTTTTGACAGAGTTGCTTTGTTGCCGAGGCTGGAGTGCAGTGGTGTGATCTTGGCTCACTGCAACCTCCGCTTCCCGGGTTCAAGCAATTCTCCTGCCTCAACCTTCTGAGTAGCTGCAATTACAGGCGTGTGCCACCACACCTGGCTAATTTTTGTATTTTTGGTAGAGATGGGGTTTCACCATGTTGGCCAAGCTGGTCTCGAACTCCTGACCTCAGGTGATCCACCCACCTCAGCTTCCCAAAGTGCTGGGATTATAGGCTTGAGCCACTGCACTCAGCCATCTTTCTGTGTGGTTTTGTGTTTCTGAGGTGAAGTCTCGCACTGTTGCCCAGGTTGGAGTGCGGTGATGCAATCTCGGCTCACTGCTACCTCCGCCTCCCAGGTTCAAGTGATTCTCCTGCCTCAGCCTCCCAAGTAGCTGGGATTACAGGCTCCTGCCACCATGCCCAGCTGTTTTTTTTTTTTTTTTTTATTTTTAGTAGAGATGGGGTTTCACTATGTTGGCCAGGCTGGTCTCAAACTCCTGACCACATGATCTGCCCGCCTCGTCCTCCCAAAGTGCTGGGATGGCAGGCGTGAGCCACTGTGCCTGGCTTTTTTTTTTTTTTTTTTTTTTTTTGAGATGCAGTCTCACTCTGTTGCCCAGGCTGGAGTACAGCGATGTGATTTCGGCTCACTGCAACCTCTGCCTCCCAGGTTCAAGCAATTCTTCTGCCTCAGCCTCCCGAGTAGCTGGGACTAAAGGCACATGCCAGCATGCCCAGCTAATTTTTGTATTTTTAGTAGAGACGGGGTTTCGCCATGTTGGCCAGGTTGGTCTCGAACTCCTGACCTCAGGGGATCCACCCACTTCGGCCTCCCAGAGTGCTGGGATTATAGGCATGAGCCACTGTGCACAGCCTCTTTCTTTTTTTAATGATACAATATGCTAGGATTTATTAGGAATATATAGACAATATACTGAGGGACTATAATTATGGAACAACTGACTCTCTTAGAGGAGGTAAAGGAAGGCCTCAATGGGGAGGTAATCTCTGAGCTGTGGAAACCCATTTTCTACTGGATCACGGTGGTCTGCCTATATTCAATTTGCCTTCCAAAAGAAATTAAATTCTCTTAAGAGGGAAAAATTTGAACTTATCCTGAGATTGCACACTGACTGCCATCCATGGAAATTTAGCCTGTAATAGCTTTTGCTTGGCCCGCACAGTGTTCGCTTTTTTCACTTGCATTTGAGCGCTTTTAGGAGGAGTGTGAGTTCTCCAGTTCTTCTGCAGTCCCCACTGATCCCTATAGTCTCACAATAAGCACATTTCAGCCATATAAGTTACCTGCTTGAGCCTAAAGGTGTTTGGTACATATCTGACAGCAGATGAATGACATACAACAGATCTACACTGTAAACCAAGGAATGTGATGGTAGTTACAGAGGAGCTACGGGAGCTGCACGAAGGAAATACCTGTGAGTGAATGCGACCATTGATGGGGAGAGCCTATGCCGTAAGAGAAGAGTCAAAGACTAGGTTTACAGTCTCAGCTCGTTGGCCTCTCAGTTTTCTTTATATATATCCTGAGATAAACACTTCTTTTTGCTCATTTATTCATCTATAATGATTTGCACTTGTAAAATATTGCATAGTTTACAGATTTTATTTATACACATATATTTTTACACAGTCCTTAGGACAAAATTTAGGGCCAAAATCAGCACCTCTGAAAAGCGGATAATGCATGTTGCTCGGTAAAATAGAGGTTGCTTGACACTTAACTACAGGCATCTTCTACTAAATCTGACGGCTGAACATTACAAAATGTTGGTGTAAAATATTCATATAAAAGTATTTTTTTAAAAATGTATTCTCCCCACCCCAACATTTGAGTAATACGAGAGATAAGAATAAAATTTTAGATCCTGGAAAAAATTATCAGTTAACATGAAGACAATGAATTTGAATGACCAGGTAAAAACGAGTCCCAAATGCCATTTGCTTTGTTCTCTCGAACTCTTTTGAAGAGGACGTATGCATCTTGTTTAGTTTAAATCTTGTACGTTTGCTCTTTCAAGTATTGGAGTGTGCTAGATCTTTTTGCAGGCAAAGTAAAGGCTCACAGAGCCCAGGAAAAGCACGTTATTAATACATTGTTTAAAATGCAATAAATGTGATCATAGAACGCTCGGAAAATGGAAACATCACAGGAAAAAAAAACTAAAAGATTAAAAGATAGCATGAATTAGAGCAGAAGAAACGGAGGCACCTCTTTGGAAGGAGGGAGCCAGGTATGAAAAGGTATAGTTCAAGCCTCTCATTACTAAAACTGTATTTGTAGAAGATGTTTACTGGCAGATCAGACCTTGACACTTTTATTTAGAGAACCCAGATGAAACAAAAGTGAAAATCCTGCAGTCTATCTAAAGAATGATGCCTGGCCAATCAACAGGCTAATGAGCAGGCAATGTCAGACACTGTCACTCATTGTGAAATGGACTTAGCTTGTTGCTCAAAAACACAGAGATGTTTCACCAGCCCAGATGCTGCTCAACACAGGGCACAGTGGCACAACCTGATTAAGAAAATTCAAGTACACCTTGTCTCAGCTTCTATGTATTTATCTGTGAAGTTATAGAAACCTTTGGGGATGTTCTGAAGAGCGCATGAGGCATTCATTAGTCTCTCTGAATTCTCACTTTACAAAACAAATTTAGTGAATTTTTTTTCCCACTGAATTTGACATGGCTCTGGGACAAATCAATGATAGAGTCCCAGCCTCCCCTGGCTTCTACATGTTTATTCCAGGGTTTTCTGGGAAGACTGCTTTTCTGCTCTTCATGAATAGTTCATGTGCTAGTCTCCAATGGAAACAAAGTGACATTTCTTATTACTGTTGGCTGTTGGAAAGCAATTGGAAAGGGAGTGCCTTGAAACAATTAGTCCTCTGTAACCGATTATTTAACAATGTGTATTTCCCAAGAGCTGTTTATCCTCAAAAGGAGGCAGCCAAGACTAAATATGTACTGTATCTAAGCAGACACCTGCACTGAACCCTTCTGGATACTAAGTGAGAATTGAAGGGGGATTATTAATTTGATCCAGTATTCCATTTGGGATGGAATCTATATTTTCTATGAGCAAAGAAATATGTTCCATTTCTTATGATACCTCAAAAACTATTTTCATTTGGGAAAATTTCTTCCTAAAAGATGGCTTTAATTTTAAAACTGAAATTCAACATATATCAACAAGAGACACATAGAAAACAAGAAAAGAAAGGGTAAAAGGCAGGGTGGGTGGAGAGAGAGAGACAGAGTGAGAGAGAGAGAACTGTTTGTTTTTTTAAAATAAGAGAAATGTTTTCTGTGTTTAAGGCACTCTAGTGACCACCAAAAAACAATTTTTAAAAAACAGAATAAACTGTTTCCATCTTTCAATCACTTATTTCCCAGTCATTTAGTAGCTTAAGACACGGGGCTAGGAATGAAAATGATTTTAACCAACTGGCTCTTTAAGTCTGAATATGGACTACATATTTTTAGCTACAAATTCCATGTTGTAACTCCCCTCTCTGAAATAGGGAATGATTCAAAACGTGCCAGGGAACATCTCGAGACCAGATGCTTGTACAAACGAACATGTACAAGTCAGTCACAGAGAAACAGTCAAACAGTACTCTGGAGAATGCAGTCTCATAACTGACATACTGAGAAGTGTCATATCCCAACACTGTGCAAAGCTCTGCTCACTTGCCAGCTTATGCATTCCAAGAAGAATGCGTTTCAGATTTTGGAAAGCTTCTATGCATATGAACCTTCTCCACAAATGGATTTTCTAGCATCTCCAAGCAGCACACGTCTGTTACTGCTGGCTACTCTCATTATCTTACATGGGATTCTCTCTACATGTGAGAAAATTGTCAGTGAAATTCTAACACAGTAAGTGTGAGAGACCTCCTAGAAGAAAACCTGAAATAAATGCTGTATTTCAGCCTGAATCTGACTGGTTCATGTTAAAATTAGAAGAAATATTTCAGCACATAATTACAGCTAGGAGTGACATGCAAAATATTTAATAATGAGTGTGGCATAAGCATTGCCCAATGAGAATGGCTGCAGGTCTAGCGCTGCACTAGCATCCTGGAGGATCCCTGTCTGGAAGCCTAGAGATGCTTCTAATCTCAATGGGTGGAAGCCTGGAACACCTGCAAGCTTTGGACAGTAGCTATTTTCAATATTTTAACTGACAGGGTTCTGCCAGGGTCTTCCAGCTGAGTATAAACCTGGTGATTGTTACCAATAAATGATGATACAAATTTGGATATACCTTGGCCTGATTAGTTTAAGAAACTTACAACCTGTAAGTATTAGCATGAATCCCCTTAGAAATGACAAACTCAGCTCAGTTTTTTTTTTTTTTTTAAATAGAGGTTATTGGATTAATGGAACAGGAAAATAAAAAATATTAAACATAGCTTCTTATGAATTTCTTGTGGACAATATAGAGACATTGGTTATATGATAGATCACAAGCACTATTCTAACAAACTGATATCACACTGATAAAGTTTCCTAATTTTGTGACAGAAGCTGTTGCTGGCCTTGTCCCAAACTTGTATCAATGAACAAGCAGATTTAGAAAGTAAGTATAGTGGATGTCTGTTACTTTGGCCTGCCTAGCACTGTTGCCCCCTTCTGTTGGTAAGAGAATCCTTTCTTCTGGCAGGAATTCCATTCCATGTGGTTTTTTATGAAACCAGCTTGAGTCTTTCCATTATTGGACTCTGTTCATGACCCAGGCCTGGCCAGAGTACCTGTTACCCTGTGATTGGTTCCTGCATGGGATGCAACCCAGGATGGTTCCATTCAGTCCTCCATAGGATTTTCTTATCTAGGAATAAGCTCTCTCCTGCTGGGGCTGGAAAGCTGGCAGGAGGTGAGTCTTGCGCTGTGGCGGCCACCATGATCAATGCACTTGGAAAGCCCATTCAGCGTAAGGAAACATAGAACCCCAAGGCCTTTGGAATCTGGGCTCACTAGGCATGTAGGTAAAAAAGTACTTTTCTTCTCTCTTGAAGTCAGAGTCCTTCTTTTGACAAAAAATAAAGCACAATGAAAATCAGGATTTGTTAACCTCACATCATGGGGAAGTGGCAAAAACACAATTATCAAGACCATGCTCACATGTTATATAGTAGCTACTGGAATTAGGAACAAATTCTGATTGAATAAGCTGAAAGGGCATTTTCACCTTCATTCTCTATGTTCTGCTCACCCTTGATATCCAACAGTTTAATTTTTTTAAATGATCAAGAAAATGTAAAGAATAAGGATAGACCAGTAAGACTTTGAGTAAAAGTTCACTTCTTGGACGAGAAGAAGTCCTTATAGTTCAAGGAAGAGTATTCAGCAATAAAAATTAACAGTAAATGTTTAGAATGATGATTTTTAAACCTTATATTTGCATTTGTATCCATAATGCTTTGCAAAATACCTCACATACATTTTCCTAAATGTGCAAATGTATTATAAGTTTGGTAGTTCAACTTTAAAATTTTAGGAAGTGATAAATTTCAGGTAAATATTTTAGATAATATTTTAAGTGATCAAGATTTTCTTACTTAAAATACATCAGACACTAAATATCAAAAAATCAGGCTAGACATGGTGGCTCATGCCTGTAATCCCAGCACTTTGGGAGGCTGAGGTGGGAGGATCACTTGAGGCCAGCAGTTCAAGACCAGCCCAGGCAACATAATAAAACCTTGTCTCTACAAAAAAATAAAAATTAAAAAACAGCCAGGCATGGTGGTGTGTGCCTGTAGTTCAGCTACTTGTGGGGATGAGGCAGGAGGATTGCTTGAGCCCAGGAGTTCAAGGCTGCAGTGAGCTATGATTATGTCATTGCCCTCCAGCTTGGAAGACACAGCGAGACCCAGTCTCAAAGGAAAAAAGAGACTGTAGAGAAAGAGGACAGAGGTGGCTAGAGATCCTGAGATCTCAGATTCTAGAGTGTTGAAAAATACTTTTAAAAAACTTAAAAGATTAAAAAGATCAGAATATTATAGAAATATCACCTTTCAATAATCAGTTTTAGAGCACCTATGACATCATAATAATCTGGATAAAAAATTAGTCAGTAATCTCCTCTAAGCAAAATGTAGTAAACAAGCATAAGATACATAATATGCTTTTATGGTCATAGGTGTTGACAAAAGTCAGTAGAGAAATATGAAAGCCATCTGAGGGTGGGGGGGGCAGGGGAGGAAACAAACAAGTGTTTATGGAACATACTTAAAAAATCTTACTATTAATACTATATAGCCATATTCCATGGAAAGGCCTAAATTGAATACCTCAAGCGATTTATAAGTTAAATGAACCAAAATAAACTCTAGAGAAAGGATATTTTCCAGGTGTTTCTTAATAGACATTACTTTTAGGACTGATTCACTGAGCACCTGGTACCAGGAATGTGCCAGTGTGCCAGGTACCAACCAACAGCAGTACAAATAATCATTGCTGCTTCAGTAATGTCACCTGGATTGAATTAAGCTCATTAAACATCAGTTTAAAATATTTTTAGTTTTTACTTATTCTTAGTTTCTAGTAAGTTCTTCAAAGAAAGAGACCAAAATGTTTTCTTGTATGTACCAGTGATATATACTACTATGTTCCACAGTCCTCCTTTCTTTACAAACCTCCATAAAAGCTCAATAAACTTTTCCTGTGCATGTGGTTTGATAGGTTACCCAGGCTACCATTATAATCCTAAGGCTTACATTTATTTAATTACTGCTGACTGGCTCAATTACAGATTTAAGTTGTCTAATCTCCACTGAATCCCACTGATTTCTCTCTAAGCAATCCATTTATTGATGATCTTTCAACATAGTTTAAGTTATGTATGTTCTGTCTAGAAACTGCTCCATACCTTTTTAAAATTTTTATCTCATGCTTTGAACCCACTCCTCTCAACAAATGACTTTGCCTCTTGCCTTTAAGACAAAAGAGAGGGCATTACATGCAAATGCCAACATTCCACACTTTCAGCTCCAGAGTAGTTTTTCATGTTCACCAATCATTTATTCTTTCCCCAGCCTCAGAGAAAACAAAACAAAACAAAACAAAACAAAAAACATTGCTACTCCTCCCTCAGAGAAGCCCTCTATCTCTTCTGTTCTTCCTGCCTCATCCATGATCTTGCCATGACAATAAATCTTTCCTATAGATGTCAATTTCTCCTCTGTTAGTTCTTGTCACGAGAAAACAAAACCAAAAAATCTCCTTTGAACCAACCAACCTCCCTTCCTAAGCGATTTCTGTCTCTTTGCAGTCTCTATTTCACTTCTTTTTCTCATACGGTAGCTCCTATACCAGCCAAATCAGCACCACCTGGAAACTTATTAGAAATGCAAATGATCAGATTCCACCCAGACCTACTGTATCAGAAACTCTGGGTGTGGGGCATAACATCTGTGTTTTAACAAGTTCCCCATGGAATTCTGCTGCACATAACGGTTTTGGGAACCGCTGCTGTAGACTGCATTGTTCCTCAGTTCTCATCCTATTTAACTTCTCTGCTACACTAGCCAGAGTTAGGCATTGCGTCCTCTTGAACTTTCTTTTCTACCCACAACTGCAAACCCTGTCCAGGTTCTCTTCCTAGCTCTCTGATCACTCATTAACAATTTCTTTCATTAGCCCTATCTCTGTACCCAGTTACTAAAACATTGGTATACAGTACTTAGCAATGTCTCCTAAATCTCACCAACTTCACTGCTTATTCACCAGACCTTGCTCTTTATGTGATCTCCACTTGGACTAAAGATATCAGTGCCCAGCCATTCATTCAAGCCAGGAATTTCTAAGTGATGTTCCTCTCTCACACTTTACCTTCCTATATTTAATTGGTTAACCAAATTTCATTAATATTTATCTCATGCTCCTCATGGGTCAGAAGAATTAATATTGTTAAAACAACCATACTAGCCAAAGCAATCTACAGAGTCGATGCAACCCCTACCAAAATACCCATGATATTCTTCTCAGAAATAGAAAAAAATAAAATAAAATCCTAAAATTTGTGTGGAATCACAAAAGACCTCAAATAACTAAAGCAATCCTGAGCAAAAGAACAAAGCTGAAGGCATTGTACTATCAGAATTCAAAATATACTACAAAGCTATAGTAACCAAAACAGCATGGTATTGGCATAAACAAAGACAAGTGGACCAATGGAACAGAATAGAGAAACACAAAATTAATCCACATTATCTACAGCCAACTGATTTTTGACAGAAGGCAGCTAGAACATTAATTGGGGAAAGGAAAGCCTCTTCAATAAAGGTTGCTAGGAATCCTGGATGTTCACATGCAGAAGAAAAAATCTAGACCCCCAACTCTCACCCTATACAAAAACCAATTCAAAATGGATCAAAGGCCGGCCGCGGTGGCTCAAGCCTGTAATCCCAGCACTTTGGGAGGCCGAGACGGGCGGATCACGAGGTCAGGAGATCGAGACCATCCTGGCTAACACGGTGAAACCCCGTCTCTACTAAAAAATACAAAAAAACTAGCCGGGCAAGGTGGCGGGCGCCTGTAGTCCCAGCTACTCGGGAGGCTGAGGCAGGAGAATGGCGTAAACCCGGGAGGCGGAGCTTGCAGTGAGCTGAGATCCGGCCTGGGCGACAGAGCGAGACTCCGTCTCAAAAAAAAAAAAAAAAAAAAAAAAAAAAAAAAAAAAATGGATCAAAGACCTAAATATAAGACCCAAAACTATAAAATTACTGGAAGAAAACAAGGTGAAATGCTTCACTTTATAATTTTATAAATAGATTCTTATTTATAAAAGGTTTATAAATATAAAAGGATATTAAATATAAAGAAAAGGTTTTAAAGGCTATTAAATATAAATAAAAGGTTTATAAATATAATAAGAATCTATTTACAAAATTATAAGAATCTAAAGATTCTTATTTATAAAATATTTTCCTAGACCAATGTTCTGAAGCATTTTTATAAAATGTTTAGTTTATAAACAAATGGGATTATGTCAAACTAAAAAGCCTCTGCACAACAGGAAACAAAGTAAAACAGACAACCTAGAGGATGAGAGAAAATATCTGTAAACTATTCATCTGACAGATAATTAATACGCAGAACATACATGGAACTCAAACATTTCAACAGCAAAAGCAATCTGAATAAAACAGGCAAATGATCTGAACAGTTATACAAATGGCCAACAAATATATGAAAATATGCTCAGCATCACTAATCATCAGGCAAGTGCAAAACAAAGCCACAGTGAATTATCATCTCACCCCAGTTAGGACGACTATCATCAAAAAGACAAAAAATAAATGCTGGTGATGATGCAGAGAAAACAGAATTCTTCTACGCTGCTAGTATAACCACTATAGAGAATGGTATGGATGTTCCTAAAAAAATTGTCAATAGAACTACATATGATCCAGTCATCTCACCACTGAGCATTTATCCCAAGGAAAGAAAATCAGTGTATTGAAGAGACATCTGCACACCCATGTTTGTTGCCGCACTATTTGCAATAGCCAAGATGTGGAATCAACCTAGGTGTCCAATAACCAGTGAATGGATAAATGGTAAATATACACAATGGAATACTATTCAGCCATAAAAAAGAATGATGGCCAGGTGCGGTGGCTCACAGCTGTAATCCCAGCACTTTGGGAGGCAAGGTGAGTGGACTGCTTGAGTTCAGGAGTTCAAGAGCAGCCTGGGAAACACGGCGAAACCCTGTCTCTACAAAACAAACAAACAAACAAACAAAATTAGCCAGGCATGGTGGCATGTGCCTGTAGTCCCAGCTACTTGGGAGGCTGAGGTGGGAGATTGCTTGAGCCTGAGGTGGAGGCTGCAGTAAGCTGAGTTCGTGTCACTGCATTCCAGCCTGGATGACAGAGTGAGACTCTGTCTCAAAAAAAAAAAAAAAAAAAAAAAAAAAGAAAAGGTTGGTGCAAATGTAACTGCGGTTTTTGCCATTATTTTTAATGGCAAAAAACACAATTACTTTTGCATCAACCCAATATCATTTATGGCAACACAGATGGAACTGGAGGACATTATGGTAAGTGAAATAACCTAAGAACAGAAAATTAGACATTGCATGTTCTCACTCATGTGTGGAAGCTAAAAAATGTTGATCTCATAGAAGTAAAAAGTAGAACAGAGGGTACTAGAAGCTGGGAAGGGTAGGGGGAAAAGGGGGATAGGGAAAGATTTGTTAAAAGATATAAAATTACAGCTAGATAGAAGAACTAAGTTCTTGTGTTCTATAGCACTACAGGATGACTACTGTTAACAATATTTTATAGTTTCAAAGTGCTAGATGGAGGACATTGAATATTCCCAACACAAAGTAATGATACATGTTTGAGATGATAGATATGCTAATTCTTTTATTACATGTTATATGTATCAATACTTCACTATGTACCCATAAACATACAATTATTACATATCAATTAAACAATAAAATGAAAAGTGTTTATCTCTGTAACAACTCCCAAACCTGTTACCTACATTTTATTCCCAGGCACACTGCCAGAACATCTATAGTCTAAAATATGACAATAACCTACCTACTTAGAGCTGCTCTTTTTTTCAATATCCTCTCATAAACATTTCATTATCTTTCCAGTACAAACATGTCATCCCATTCAAAATGAAAAAAAAAAATTAATTGACAAGATTAAAAAAAATTAGAACAAAACAAAGAAAAAACACAACTTTGATGGCTTCCCCTTGCTTAAAGACTAAAGTTCAGCATCCTGAGCATAGAAAGCTGGCATTTAAACCAATCTATGCTTTCTGTCTCCTCTCCCACCACTTCTTTTCTAATTGCAAGACCTTTCTTTTTCCTTCTCAACCCATTGCTTAATCTAGGCGAGATTAGTCATTTTCCCTTGCAGCCTTGGCTAACAGTTTTCTCTGCCTGAAATTCCCATCTCTAACCATATACTCATTTATTATTTAATAAGCATTAAATGTGTGATTATCTCAGGGGCAAGTAAAATGAATGAAGTATATCAGGTCTGCTCAGGGCTTGGAAATTGCTGCCACGTAAATACTGCCTTGAAAAAAAAGCCAGCAATTCAGGTTTTTAATGTGAAAATTCCTAATTTTAAAAGTTTGAAGCAAATATTTGAAAATCTAAAAAAATCTTTTATATAACATTGTGTGTCTGACAAGCACAACACACCTGCAGGTTGTTGGTTTGGACCTTGTTCTTAGTTCCACTAGGCCCTAGGGATCCAAAGATAACCAAGACCGAGCCTCTGCCCTGATGGTCAACAGGCCCCTACTCACTTTCAAAATGCTCTGTTTAAATGGCACCTGCCACACTGGATTCTTAAGAGTTAATTGTTTACTCCTTGAATCATCAAATCCCAGAGAAGCCGAGCTGTCTTTTTACCACCTGGCAATAGTAAGTGCTCACCTGTAACTATAACCACAGACAGTTTCCTATATAGAAACTTGTACCAACTTGGTTCTAAAATTTTAGTTATTTTGTATTTTCCCCTTCCTAAGTTGATAATATGCCTTGATTAGGCACCATCATGTAAGCTATGATCTAACTAAAGAATTTGCTCAGGTGCAAACCTAAAAAATGATCGGAGTCACATTTCAATTGCATGCTACAATTCTGAAAGTGTGTATATGTCTGTATGTTTGCCGCACATGATCCTTGCAAGATGGTAGCCAAAAGAAGGACTATTTAGAGATAATTTTAGTAAATTTAAGAAATTATTTTAGTCTAGGGCAGATCTTTTTACTTTGGAAAACAAGGAAAATGTGTTCACTTGTTCCTTGTTAATATCAGGGTGCAACATCTTTCCATTTAACAAAAGTACTAAAAATTTCAGCTTTCATTTTTGCTGCAGTTATATAATTTCTAGTTACCCAAGCATGCTTATAAAACTAATTTAAGCTGGGCACTGCTGGACTTAGGAGATGTCAGTCATGTTTTAGTGAACCAAACACTCTCATTTCACTAAGCATCACACTTAAGAGGGGACTGCTTGAACATCACTATTTCACTCCTCAATTGATCTAATTTCTAGACCCAGCCACAATCCAAATATGTGCATTGATCTTACATGGCTGCCATCTGCAAAGTTGATAAACATCAATCCTACTGAAAAAGAAATATGTTTGTGTAGTTACTTCGATGTTGTCAAAATGAAGGAGAATAAATATTTGTCTTCCCTAACTGTATAATGAGCAAGTTAGAATCCCAGTCATATTTCATATGTTAAAGATTTAGGCTCCTATCATTTTATTTTACAACTCTATATGATGTTACTGTATACACAAATTCACCTGTGTGTGGATGCCTGACTCTTTAATATTGAAATTCTATGCCTTGTGTTCATTAAATGTCTGTTGTCACTAACCAAACTGTAAGGCTTACCTGCAGACTGTTGAAAATGACAAAGAGAACCAACATCCAGAAGTGTCTGTAGGCCATGTGTAGTCCTCCCCAAAGCCATGTCACAGAAATCAGAGCAAAGAGATATAAAATCAGTGGAATTTCTAGAAATTAAAAAAAAAAAAGAATTTTTGAGCTTCAGAATACTGCACAGTCACATGTATACACAAAGTTATTTTTGGCTTCTTTCTGTGGTATTCTAAGTGCCCATTTTGAGAGAACAACCTTGGAAATCCCATTCTTATGCCAGAGGAGAGAAGGCACATTGCTGAGTCCACATTCTTTCTGTTTTGCAAATGGGGCTGCTGGTAGGTCCAGGGATGGATGGGGGAGGATGAGAACTGTTCCTCTCCTAGACTACCACCTGCTGGACTGTTCAGAAAGTACCACAAGCAACAATGGAGTTGTAGAAATCTCCTTAAAAGAGTGTTCCACCAGAAAATGGCAGTCAGTAGTGTGCTCCTGAAATTAGCATATTCCAACCAGGCACTTAATAACAGAAATTACATAACGTTGTGTGTGTGTGTGTGTTGGAAAAACCTGTACTCACATCCTTTTTCTGACCGAGAAGACACCAAAATTTATTGGTAAGTTTAAGAGCAAAGAGGAAGTGACTGATTCATAATGATCAACTAAGTTTATTTTACACATGTTCTAATGCAGTTTGTTTCAAACGTTTTCAGAATAGATTTTCTCAGGCTCAAGGGACTTTATTACCCTTTCCACTTGTTTATTTTGAATTTTCTTTGCTATCTGAGTTTTAGAATAATAACCGTACAGAGGTGATTTTAATATTTAAATGACAAGTTATATAAGAGTTAGAAAGTGAATCAGATCTTTGCAGTCACAAATAAACACATTTTCAAGCTGTTGAAAGACATCAGGGTAGACCACACCACTGACAACTTTCATGACAGACCTCAAAGCCCTTCTTTACCCACTACCATCAATTAACACCTAAAATCCTTGTGCACTATGGAATTGAAACAGTTGCTTACAACTTTAGCAATTTTCAAATTTAATTTTATTTAGAAACAATCTCAAATATACAGAAGAGGTGCAAGTAGAGTACAATGAGAAAGTTTTTTTTTTTTCCTGAATCAATTGAATATTGTCAATCTGATCCCCCATTACCCTCTGAATAATGTGTTTTCTACAAAGACATTTTCCTACATAAACAGGATGCCATGAAATCAGGAAATTAACACCGATATAGTACTATCATTCTCAGATTCCATTTTATTATACCGGTAATTTCCTTTTTAGCAGAGAGATCCAGAGATCCAGCCTTGTATAGTTGACATGTCTCTGTAGACTTTTTTTTTTTTTTTTTTTTTTTTTTTTTTTTTTTTTTTTTGAGACGGAGTCTCGCTCTGTCGCCCAGGCTGGAGTGCAGTGGCCGGATCTCAGCTCACTGCAAGCTCCGCCTCCCGGGTTTATGCCATTCTCCTACCTCAGCCTGCCGAGTAGCTGGGACTACAGGCACCCGCCACCTCGCCTGGCTAGTTTTTGTACTTTTTCAGTAGAGATGGGGTTTCACCATGTTAGCCAGGATGGTCTCGATCTCCTGACCTTGTGATCCACCCGTCTCGGCCTCCCAAAGTGCTGGGATTACAGTCTCTGTAGACTCTTAATCCCAAATGGGTCTTCCGTGTGTCCTTGACTTTTGTAACCCTGACACTTTTGATGACTACCAGCCAGTTTTTCTTGTAGAGTGTCCTTAAATTTGAGTTTATTTGATATTTCTCATGATTAGATTTAGATTATGAACTGTTAGAAATCACAGAAGAGATGCTGCGTTCATCTTACAGCATTCTATCAGGTGGCACAAGAACTCAGTTTGTCCCATTACTGAAGATGTTCATTTTGGTCACTTGATTAAGATGGTGGCTGCACAAATTCTTCACTATAAAGTTAGCATATTTCCCTTTGTAATTAAGAAGTTTTATCTGTGCTATTTCTTTGAAACTATGTAAATATCTTTTTCCTTACCAAATGTTTGATTTATCCACTTATTTATTTTCTAATATAGACTAATAGATTCCTGCTTATTTAGCATATTATCCATTATTCTTTCTTTTACCCTTCTTTCTTTCCTTCCTTCCTCCCTCCCTCCTTCCTTATTTCTTTTTTTGTTTTCTTTCTCTTTTCTTTTTCTTCTCCTTTTCCTTCGCATAGGGTCATACAAAGTCTTTCTCCATTGCCCAGATTGGAGTGCAGTGGTGTTGTCACAGCTCACTGCAGGTTTGACTTCCTGGGCTCAAGCCATCCTCCCACCTCTCAGCCTCCCAAGTAGCTGAAACTACAGGTGCATGCCACCACGCCCACCTAATTTTTGTATTTTTTGTATACATGGGGTTTTGCCATGTTGCCTGGCTGGTCTTGAACTTCTGGGCTTAAGCGATCCACGTGCCGTGGCCTCCCAAAGTGCTGGGATTACAGGCATAAACCATGGTACCCGGCCACTATCATTGTTTTGATGCCAAGTTGTCCCTAGTGGGAAACCTTTCAAGATGGTTTCTGTGCCTGTGGTTATATCCTCATCATTCTACTAGCAGTTGTTTGCTTTTTGGCCCAAGATGTTTCAAATGTTCTCTGTCCCAGTCCTGGTTTCTTTTAGGGGAGAATGATATTTAGAAAGTGTGATCTGGGGCTAGGTATGGTCACTGCTGTTGCTGCTCCTAAGCTCTCTCAGTAGATAGAGTGAGAGGATACACATGCATATGCACACACAAATGCATTTAGATCTGTTTTACTCTATCTATCTTTATATAATGAAATTCATTAGTTCATTTCAATGCTTCTAATTCCAACCCAACATCACAGGGTTAATTCCAGTTTTCTTCCTTTCCATATTTGTAACTCTTCTGTGTTGGTAAGAGATCTACTTCTCATTATTTTTGAACTCCTAGATTCAGGCGATCTGCCTACCTTGGCCTCTCGAAGTGCTGGGATTACAGGCATGAGCCACTGCACCCCGCTATTTCTTATTATTCTTAATATATCTACTGATCTGATCCACTCCTCTGCATGTAACCAACTTCCTATTGCTGTTATCCATTCTCTCGCTCAGGTGGCCTCCCAAACTCACTCAGCGTCCCACAGTTCCTGCTGGGCAGAACTGCACTCCTCACATGGATTCCTTCCTCACAATGATTGGATTCTGACACCCACGCTTGGGCCCCTTCCTGCAGATGCACACCTTGCTTTGTACCAACTGATGGCTGTAGATGGAATTGTTCGGGAAAGGGAGGAAAAAGAAAGCACAAGGAGAGAAGGCAAAGAGGGAGAAGGGAAGTGGTGAGGAGAAAGAGGGAAACTGAACACTTTTTTTTTTTTTGAGAGAAAGAAGGCTTTAGAAGGGGACTGTGCTGATATATATCCTTCATCACAATGTATACAAATTGTCTAAATTATTATTATAACTTTACAGGGAAAATAAGACTAATACAAGAAGATTTACATAGATGAATAATTTCTTTGTCACTAATGCTTTGCAGCAGGACAAGAAAATATATATTAAGATTTATTTAATTTTTAGAAAAATTCATTTTTATTTAATGAAATAATACAATTTGATAAAGGGCCAGAAGGCTCATTTTTACTTCTGACAAGATATCCTAATATTTAGAAAACCCCTAAGCTGTGGTCACAAAATTTTCAAAGATTAGGTATCAAGTCTGGCAACTGCATTCTTTTCTTCCACCGTGTAAGAACAAAATTCTATTTATGGCTCTGTGCAGAGTACAAAGGGACACACACATTTCATATGAACAACTAGGAACCAATTTTCAAAGTTTGGCCTGTATGTTCCTGTAAGTTCTTAGAGCAAAGCAAGTGGTGTGTGCTGACAGAGCTTAGTGGAGAAGCTAAGGGAGCATACTGGGGCTCATGAGAATGTCCATGGCTTATATTTTCCTTGAATTCTGTAGAATAGTAGTTTGGCACTCCAGACTAGAAACTCTGTAAGGAAAAAAGCTAGTCATAAATAACTCGGCATACTTAATAGATCCCAGGCTTGCCTTCCAGAAGTACAACAATGATTAAGATAATGATTTCAGATAGAAGAAACATATCCAGAGGCACATTCGGATTTTGTGGGCCTTCTTATATTAGGGAGGCTTATATTGGGGAGGCTTGTTTAAAAAACAAAAATTACAAAACCATAACTAGGTACAGGATCTTGGAAGCAGCCAAGGCTGGTGAAAGGACCTGAAACTTAAGCTTCATCAGCTTTATGGTTAATCTACCTCTGAGGAGGCACCTTTAACTCTCTTTGGGGCCTAAGTCAAAAGAAAAGAGGTATTGGGAGGGGGTGATGGTGATGAAAGTTAGTTGGGGAGCATGTGGTTATTAAACAGTGATTATAAATTTCATTTGGCAAACTGAAAAACAGTGCTTCATTCAACTGAAAATCACTTTGGTTTTATATTTCCTAAGCTGTCATTTCGTATTTGATGAACTACTAATAACTTCTCTGCTGTCTATAATTCAATATTTACCAAAGAAAGCATCTGTAATTGGTAATACTGGAAACAACTTGTGTTTAGAAGTGAATTAGTGAAGATAAAACAGAATCATTTCAGTGTTCTCAATAAAAGGAGGCCCTACAAACACAGTGTTGCACCCAAGAAATGAGTATCTATATAAAAGAATGTGCCATATAGAATAAAGAACTCCTACAACTTAGCAAAATACCCATTCAATCCATTTGAAAAATGGACAAAGGACATTTCTTTTGAGAAGATATACAAACGGTCAATAATCACATGAAAAGATGCTCAGGATCACTAGTCATTAGGGAAACAAAGATCAAAACCACAGTGATACCACTTCATACCCACTAGGATGACTATTATCAAAAAACCAGGAAATAGTAAGTGTTGGTGAGGATATTTAGCAACTGCAACCCTTGTGCATGACTGATAGAGATGTAAAATGGCACAACTGCTGTGGAAAACAGTTTGGTAGAACCGCCAAATGTTAAACATAAGTTACCATACGATCCAACAATTCCACTTATAGGTATATATTCAAAAAAAGTGAAGGTACAGGCACTCAAATGGATATTTGCACACCAATATTCATGGCAGTATCACAATAGCCAAGAGGTGGAAACAACCCAAACGTCCATCAACAGATGAAGAGATAAATAAAATATACTGTTTGCATATAATGTAATATTACTCAGTGCCATGTTCTTAATATTTGTGTTCTCCCAAACTTTGTATGTTGAAACCTAATCACCAATGATAGCATTAGAAGGTTGGACTGCTTGGAGGTGATTAGGTTGTGAGAACAGAGCCCTCATGAATGGGATTAGTGCACCCATAAAAGATGCCCCAGGGCGCTGCCCTGACCCTTCCACCATGTGAGGACACGCTGGGAAGGCACCATCTACGGACAAGAAATCTGGGCCCTTGCCAGACACTGAATCTGCTGGCACCTTGATCTTGAACTTCTCCGCCTCCAGAACTGTAAGAAGTACATTTCTGCTGTTTATAAGTTAGCTGGTCTAGGGTATTCTGTAACAGCCTGAACAGACTGAGATACTGAAGCTTAAAAAGGAATGAAATTATAATATATGCTACGCCATGGATGACCCTTGAAAATGTTACAGGAAACAAGCCATACACGAAAGGACAAATAATTTCATTTACATGAAGTGCCTAGAATAGGCAAATTCAGAGGCAGAAAGTAGAACAGAAGTTACCAGGGGCTGGGAGGAGTGTAGAATAGTGAGTTATTGTTTAATGGATATAGAGTTTCTGTTTGGAGTGATGAAAAAGTTCTGGAAACATGGATAGTGGTGACGGTTGCACAACATTGTTAGTGTACTTATGTGACACTGAAGTGTACACTTAAAATGGTTTAAGATGCTAAATTTTGTTATGTATATTTTGCTACAATTAATAAAAAAGAAAAAAGACTATGCCAAGTAATCAGGCTGTGTCAAGATGAAGTTCCACGGAAGGGAGAAAAAAAAAAATCAAATCATCACAGTACTTAATTTACATACTTAAATTAACAAGGAGTCACAAATGTGAAAACCAAAGTAGTTTGAAAAGGTTTTAGTGAAAGAAATTACTTCTTGAAAGGCAAAGAAGACAAAACAAACGACAACAACAAACAACAAACCAGCAAGTAGATATGTCAATTAGTGCTACTATCATTAAGAAAGTCTACTCATGGGAGTTAATAGATTCCATTGAGATTACATCACATCTCTTTATTTTTTAGTGAAAAATATTATTTCCATGAATTTAACTGCCATTTTTAAAGAAAGTATGGTGTTGTATTATCTGTTTTCTTTGTAACTGCAGCCTTGGCTTTATTGCTGTGCACCAGTGACAACAATAATGGCTTTATTATGGAAATCACACTCCATTTACATGAAGCTGAAATTTATTCTGTGTTTACAATCTTCCAAAGTACTTGTTTTAATTTTACCTCACTGACCTTCTGATTCTAACAAAAAGTTTAATGTGCTACTTAAACAAACCTATCAATGTAAAACATAGAACACAACTGTGAAATAATGTGGATTTAAGATATCAGCCAAGTGCTGTGGTTCATGCCTGTAATTCCAGCACTTTGGGAGGCCGAGGTGGGGGGATCACCTGAGGTCAGGAGTTTCAGACCAGCCCGGTCAATGTGGCGAAACCCTATCTCTATTAAAAATACAAAAAATAGCTGGGCATGGGGGCTACTCAGGAGGCTGAGGCAGGAGCATCACATGAACCTGGGAGGTGGAGGTTGCAGTGAGCCACGATAGCACCATTACATTCCAGTCTGGGCAACAAGAGTGAAACTCCATTTCAAAAAAAAAAAAAAAAAAATTAAATGAAAAGATATTAATGGATCTATTTCCAACAGTGGGCACACATTATTTTTAAATTAGAAAAGAAAGATAAATTGAAACAAAAGAGTATCAAAGAACTTTATTTCTAAAACACAGGTCTTTATTCTGAAATTCACAGATACTTAGAGACAAGGATGTTTCCGTGATCTGAATATTTTCTTGGTGAGAAAATATCGGTGTCCTCGAGGTTTCCTAACAAGGATTAACACCAATTCCGCAGCAGTCAGCCACCACTGTTCTCAGCAAATAAACTGATGGTCATACAGAAAGACAATAAGGCACATATTTCACAGCACTGCCAAATCATCATGAGGACACTGTGCATGGGAGAGTGAACAACAGAGTTAAAGACTGGGGTCAGCCTGGGCAACATGGCAAGACCCTGTCTTTACAAATAATACAAAAATTTAGCCAAGTGTGGAGATGCATGCGTGTAGTCTCAGCCACTCAGAAGGCTGAGGTAGAAGGCGCTCTTGAGCCTGGAAGGTGGAGGTTTCAGTGAGCTAACTGTGCCACTGCACTCCAGTCTGGATGACAGAGTGAGACCCCGTGTTAAAAAAAAAAAAAAAAAAAAAAAAGACTGGGTTTGCAAATTGTTCAAAAAAACACCCTCCACCTCATTTGGGTAACTGGCATTCCTAATCCTTGGCCACTAGTTCTATACTCGGATCTAATTTTAGAATTTCCTTTTCTCTTCAGCAGTTCTCCAACACATTTCCAAAATAGCTCTTGAAAACCCATTCGGATAATAAGAAACTCACTCTAGGTCCTTTGGCCTCTATCTCCAGATACGGTTGCAAATATTTATTGCAGCAGGCTAGACTGTATCAACACTTATTATGTGCCAGGTTCTTCATTTTATTACGATATCCTTCCTAAATTCATAATCTCCAATGTTACCTTCCTCCAAGCACATTAGGGCCAACTCTTTCTGAATCTGCATCTTCACTTCTCTTAAGCTCCAGGCCTGGAGATCCCCAAACCACTTCAAACAGAGTTCCTCCACGGCTGAATTTAGTATTCCTCTTCTCATCACACTTTTTCCTCTGTCTGAGTACTGGTATCACCATTCACACTGATTTACCCTGATGCCGCATTTTCCTTCCTACAGTGCTTCAAATCAGTCGACATATTTTATCTACTAATTTGCTCTGAAATTTGTCCTCTACAATCCTTCCTAGAACATTGTCCTTCCTGAGGACTTCATCTCTTTTAGTGAGCCTATTTTGACAGATTTGTAGGTAGAGCTGTCTGTTCCAATTCACCCCTCCTACTCCTATTATGGCCAGATAAACATCTTTTTTTTTTTTTTACATAGATGGAGTCTCAGTGTGTTGCCCAGGCTGGAGTGCAGTGGCATGATCTTTGCTCACTGCAACATCTGCCTCCCGGGTTTAAGCAATTCTCCTGCTTCAGACTCCCGAGTAGCTGGGATTATAGATGCCCACCACCACGCCCAGCTAATTCTTGTATTTTTAGTAGAGATGGGGTTTTACTATGTTGGCCAAGCTGGTCTTAAACTCCTGACCTCAGGTGATCCGCCCACCTCAGCCTCCCAAAGGGTTGGGATTACAGGCATGAGCCACTGTGCCCGGCCCAGAGAAACATCTTTTAAAAAATTATGGCTGGGTGCAGTGGCTCATGCCTATAGTCTCAGCACTTTCGAAGGCTAAGGCCGGCCGATCACTGGAGGCTAGGAGCTCGAGACCATCTTGGTCAACATGGCGAAACGCCATCTCTACTAAAAATACAAAAATTAGCTGGGCATGGTGGTGCATGCCTGTAATCCCAGCTACTTGGGAGGCTGAGGCAGGATAATTGCTTGAACCTGGAAGGTTGAGGTTGCAGTGAGCAGAGAGCGTGCCACTGCACTCCAGCCTGGGTGACAGAGTGATAGACAAAAAAAAAAAGTTATGTATGTATGTATGCATACATGTATGTATACATAAAAGTGCATGTTTACATGTATTTTCATATATGATCATGCCATTTAAAGGCTAAAAATCCTTCAACTGCCTCCCATATCATAAAAGATAAACCTCACCACCAGTTCCTGCCTACTTCCCAGTGAATGCTCTCTAGTCTTCCAGGCACCCTGACCACACTGTATTTCTTCATGCGTGTAGCTCTTTGTCATTACTTGTTACGTGTCTATCTCTTTCATTAGAGGTTATTAAGTGCAGTAACTCAGTCTATCTTATTTATCTTTATATTCCCAGTGCCTAGCACATGGTCTGGCATAAGCAAGTCACTTAATGTTTGTTCAATAAAAGAATTGTTGATGTGACTTGTCGGTATGACCCTGCTTTTTATTTTTACTGCTGCTCTTTTCATCTGAAAGCTTGAATTTCTCTTTAGAGAAGCCCTGGACTTTGAAAGTACAAGAATGAAGAGAATGCATTTCAGGGAAAAGTTAATTTGCTTTGCAGCAGTAGGTCTAAGGTACACTAGTCCTTTAAGATATGATCCATGGAGGAAAATAACTGCTCTGAGGCAATATTCTGAATGGGGATGAGCGTGAGGGATAGATAGATCTGCATCCAGCTTCCAATTCTATCACTTTTGAGCCTGTTGAGTGGGTCTCAGCCAAACTCCTTAACTTCTCTGTGCCATAATTCCTGATAAAAAAGTAAAGGATAATTGTGGAAATTTTAATAATTCATGGATCAATTTGTAAGTATTAGGTAACGCTGATAGGTCAAATTCCATGTTCCTATTGAACAGCTATTGTGCTAAGCGCTGGAAGTAAAGAGATGAGCCAAGGCAGAGGCAGCCTCTACCTGTGTGGATCTGCATTCCAGAGAGGGAAACCACGCACCCAAGGCACTCAGCATAAGGCTGGGAATCAGGCGCATGTTCAATAAGCATCAACTACTATTATCCTGATTCTCACCACCATCATGAGTTTAGTCACGTTAGGGAAAGAGCACATAGCTATAGATACCCTGCAATTGTTGCTTGTTTTGTTCTGATGTGGGTAGTATTTTTCAAAGAGCAACCATGGCCCTGTTTAATTGGCTTCATCTCTCGTCTTCTACAGTTTTTCCAACTTTATTTTTTTTACTCCACCTCTAAATTTCCCTCCATTCCCATTACCTTGCTGCTTCTCATCTTGTCTCATTCTATTTCTTCCTTTGTAGATTTGAAGTTCTAAAATATCACATAGTAAATATGTGATAAACATGTTTAAGTTTTTTATATATATACACTAGAATCTCCCATACTTGTTTGGCTATAGAACCCTTCTGTTTATCCTGATGTAATCATGTGTAAGTCTAGACTCTGAGGATTGTTTTCAACATGCAGACTCAAAGTTCTATCACATTCAAACTGTCACTAAAAACTTCCTGACTAACCAACTAAAAATGGACCTCTTGGGCCAGGCATGCTGGCTTACACCTGTAATCCCACCACTCTGGGAGGCTGAGGCAGGTGGATCACCTGAAGTCAGGAGTTTGAGACCAGCTTGGACAACATGGTGAAACCCCATCTCTACTAAAAAATACAAAAATTAGCCAGGCATGGTGGCAGGCGCCTGTAATCCCAGCTATTCGGGAGGCTGAGGCAGAGGAATCGCTTGAACCTGGGAGGCAGAGGTTACAGTGAGCCAATATTGTACCATTGAACTCCAGCCTGGGCAACAGAGCAAGACTCTGTCTCAAAAAAAAAAAAAAAAAAAAAAAGACCTCTCGGCATCTTCTATTTTCCCTCCCACTCTCTCTTTTCTGACTTAGTTTCTTCATAGCACTTACTGACATCTAACTCACTATATGATTTATGTGATGGTTAATTTTGTGGGTCAACTTGACTGGACTAAAGGAAGCCCAGATATCTGATTAGACATTATTTCCAAGTGTGTCTGTGAGGGTGTTTCCAAAAGAGATTTGCATGTGAATTTGCAGACTGGGTAAGCAGACGGCCATCCCTGATGTCAGTGGGCATCACCCAACACCTTGAGGGCCCCAAAAGAACCACAAAGGTGGAGGAAGGTTAGCTTCACCTATCTTCTGCTTGACTGCTTGAGCTGGAACATTCCTTCTTCCACCTTTAGCATTCCTGGTTTTCAGGCCTTCAAACTCAAACTGAAATCTACACCATTCACCTCTGCCTCTCAGGCCTTTGAAATATACCACCAGCTTCTTCAGTCTCCAATCTGCCAGTGATCTCTTGTTGGTTCTGTTTCTATGGAGAATCCTAACACAATTTACATATTTGTTTATTGCTTAATACTCTCCTAGAATGTGAGCTCACAAAAGCAATGAGATAATTCTCAAGCACTAGTTTAATGAATTTAAAAAGACAATTTCTGATTCTAGTTTAATAAATTTAAAAAAAGGCCTTATGGGACTGGCTAGGAAGACATACTACAGTTAAAAGTAAAATTGACAAGAAATTGTACCCCCACTATCCCCTTCACTCTTTATTTAAAGAGTAGGGAAGGTGCAGAGAGAAATGTGGATGTCACAGCAGTGAGAGAATTGCTTTTGGGCTGCAGGGGCTTGATAAAAAATTGGAGTTTGTGGCTTGTAAACAAAGCTGCCCATGAGTAACATTTCCATAGAGACACTTTAATGGGATTGTTTCTTAATGGGAGGGAAAAAGAGAGGGAAGGAGAAAAAGTGTGATGGAAGCATTAAATGCTTCCCAGAAACAATCCACCTTATCTAAGATTTTCACAGACATATGTCAGTTCCAGGGCCATTGATGAGTCAAATTTACTGTACAATATTGACTTTCAAACTCTGAACACAAACCGCAGTGAGAAATGCATTTTACATGTGAACTACACAATCTTTAAAGAAAACTTTTATGAAACCCAAGTTAATGTATGACACACTTTGATCTATTCTATTTGATTCGATTCGATCCTATCCTATCCTATCCTATCCTATCCTATCCTATCCACTCCACTCTATCCCATCCCATCCCATTCCTATACTATCCCATCCACTCTACTCTCTCCCTTGCCATCTCATTCCATGTAAAATATGTTGGCAGTGGGACTCATCAATGTACTGTGTGACCCACAATTTTTAAACTTTTGCCTTAGAAGGTAATTTAAGTAGCTTGTCCGTTAGAGGTAAAGGTAGGAACAGTAAACATAACCATAGTGGAGGCTTCCACCGACTACCTTCTGACATGGATTTACCCTGACCCTTACTGATATGTGAAGGATACAAGCATGATATGGAAAGATCTGTGCAGGTGACATACTGGATCTGCAGGCAGAGAAGTGAATCAGTATTGGCCTAGAGTATATTTTCCAGGGGTAAAGAGGAGAATGTAAGCAAATTCTCAGTGGAGTCTCAAGGTTTTCTGGGAACTTAAAATGCACTACTTTGTCAACAGCTGACTTAGGGCTCTCCTGGATGCTAAAAGACAGTCCAGTGTCAGGTTTACTTTGAATGTGATTTATTGGGGTTGAAAAAAAATGGTTCAAACCTAGAATTATGGTCTTGCCTTGCAAAAGCTATATATAATTTTCAATTTGCAGGCTATAATTTCAAATCTAAGGAGAATAACCAAGTTAGATGAGACCCACACAGACCTTGCAAGAACTATTATTAGAGTAATTCTATTTGAACCATGTACTTCGAAAGTGCCAGATAATATTCTGCTGAGGGGGGATCAAATAGATCTGTGATTCTTAAGGAAAAGGTTAAGTGCTCTGTTTTCTTCTAGTGAAGAAAAAAATTATTGAAACTATGGGAAAAGGAATTATCATTTGGATTTACAGCTATCTTAGTAATTTTCTACACATTTCATAAATGTTTCATAAGGTAGAATTATGAAAACAAGTTCTTAGAAGATTAGAGTTCTAAAACAAATATGAAGTCAGCCAACTAATGACTGAAGACTGGCTTAACCTAGTTTTCTAACTACATTACCGGTTACTCAACCATTAAGGAGCTCAAGATGCAGCTACAGGCATGCTCAGGCAGCTAACAGCAATTTTCCAACACACTTAACTTTTGTAATACAATGAAAATGTACAATGCATCTTTAAACCTGCCTATGTCTGTATTTTGAATCTGACTAGATGGTCTCCTAATTTTTGGACATTAGATGACTATGTATTTGGCCATGAATAGCCAGTTATCTTTTATAGATAGTTTGATAAGACATCAGTTAGCACTCATTAAGAGTTAATAGGCTCAAATTCAATGCTGAAATCTTGAGTCAGAAATGGCATGATGTCTCAGGAAAATTAACCCTAAAGATAACCCTAATTGTGCAAGAAGATATTTGAATGAGTTATCATAAATGTCAGTTCCCAGAACTGTTTTCTGGTAGACCCTCAAACTGGATAAATGCCAGCATACCTCAAAGCTGCCTTTGTTTCTTTAATTTCGTTCTCTAACCATCACACACAAAACTGTAACACAAATTTAAAATTTGATTAAATTGTTTTACTTCCCTTGCCATATCACTATTCTAAAAATTCGACTTGAGTTAAATCCTTTGATTCTCTTACCAATGTGATTAACTGCATCTCTTTTCCCAACAGCTATCAGATTATCAGGGCATTGTCTGGTCTTAGAAATAATGGTATTTCCCAACAGCTGTAGGTATATTAGTTACTCTCTGTTGTTAAATAATTATATTTTTAATTAAGCAAATGGATACATAACTCACGCAGAGCTGTTTTTTACCCATTTAAACAATGGTACAATAGCCACAGGTGTGGCAGGGATTTTAATGCGTAAGGGAGTGAACTAATATTTTATTGCTCATTCTTACCAGCAACATTGGACCAAGCCCTTACAGAGAAAAAAGGAAAACAGTGGTGTTCAGAAAAAAAGGCAATTCCCAGATTGAATGCCATATATATACTCTAGGGAGAAAGAGGCTGTCTAATACTTGTATATTAGTGATCAAAGTGATTTGATCAAAGTGATTTGTGCCCAGTGATAGACTATTAAATTTTATTTCTGTGTTTGTCTGTCAATATTACATGTAGACCTTACTTTTTGTGGTATTTTAATTCCAGGGTTTTTTTTTCTCCTTTTAAAATGTAGAGTTTAAATTGTTAATGGTTAAACTGGTTCACAGGTGTGTCTGATATTATTAGCAAATGTATGGTTGATGTTATAGCTTCTTTTTGCCCCAGGCTCACAACTATATGCTTCCATTTTTCTTTTTAAGAAAAGGAGCATTAGAATCTTATTTAACTCTGGATACTATGAGTTTGACATTAATAGTTTAAGACTAATAAATGAGCAGCCATACAGTTTTTTGGTCACTATGCTTCCTAAGCCTCCAAAATGGAGCTATTTCCACTATTCAATTTTATCTTTAATAAGCTAGGCAGATCCTGCTACCTTCTTGTTTTGTTTCCATTCACTTATTTTTTTACCTGGTGGAGTCTGTCCAGTGACAAAGTTTGTGAAAGATGTTTGTAAAAAAAACTTTTTTTCACGGTAGCAAAGCAGCTTTAATATAACCATGGATTAAATATTTATTTGCAAATACTCTAGCACTGGGGGAAAAAGATGGGGAGAAGGAAATCACATGTCTCGGAGATTGTATAATTAAATGAGTATAAGAATCAAATATTGTTCATTTCAATTACTTATTAATTTATAACTATTCTGATTTAGTCTTTATAAAATTGTACAACAGAGCTTTATGTAACTAGGCAACACGTTTAAATCTTTCCTATAAGCAAATTTCTACTTCTTCCTTGAAGTTGATGAATCCTAATTGTAAATCACATTATTTGCTTTCTTGAAGGTTATTTATGATAAAATTTAAAGCTTGATTCTGTCAAATTCAATTAAAAGAAAAATATCTCTTTTGAATATGAGCCCTCAGCCTATTAAATGTTAAAAGATGGACTGAGGTTAAAAAATATGACTGGGTGGAATTTATTCACAAAAAAAGGCAGAATAGTACAGTGATTACAAGCATGGACTCTGGAACCAGGCTACTTGAGCGCCTTCACTAGCTGTGTGACCTTGTATTAGTTACTTAACTGCTCTGAGGCTCAATTTCCTCATCTGTAAATTGAATATACTAGGCCTCCCAAATAAGGTTTTGTGGATTGTGAGGATTTAGTGGTTGAAAAGTGGAACACTATGAACAGTTCCAGATAAACTTTGGCTTCTGTTTGTTATTCAAGAAATATATTTCTTTAGCACCAAAATGTATTAGATAAAATGTGATAGATAAAAAGTTCAATTATATTTGGATCTGCTCTCAAAGATTATATACATTCACTTTGAGAAGCAGAGGCAGGTAGATCACCTCAGGTCAGGAGCGCAAGACCAGCCTGGCCAACATGGTGAAACCCCATCTCTACCATTAAAAAAAAAAACAAAAAAAACACTAGCCAGGCATGGTGGTGCATGCCTGCAGTCCCAGCTACTTGGGAGGCTGAGGCAGGAGAATTGCTTGAACTCAGGAGGCGGAGGTTGCAGTGAGCCAAGATCAAGTTGAGTGTACTGTACTCCAGCCTGGGTGACAGAGTGAGACTCCGTCTCAAAAAACAAAAAACAAAACAAATAAAAGACTATATATTTGTAAATATTACATATACATTTGTATATACCCTATAAGAAAAGGTAGGAGATAAGTATTATAAGAGAGATTTACAAAAGTTACATAAAAGTTCAGGGAAAACAAGACGTTCTTCCTATTGATTATTATCAGGGAACTTTGGGGGAAGAAGAAGGAATTTTGGCTGGGCTATGAAGATGGGCCATATTTGAACATCCAAATATTGAGGCAAAGGCAGTGACAGCAGCATAAAGAGAGGCAAAAAGCAAATGCATAAATTAGTGTAGGTTGTTCCTTTTGGCTGGTGTTAAAGGTCCATGAAGGTGAGTAACGAAACATTTGTAGCATTAGGTCACGAAGGAATACTGAAGGCCAGGTTAAACAATACATAATTACTTTACAGAGAAATGGACAGCCATTTTAAATTTTGGAGAAGAGGTGTGGCATATTCACATAGCTTAAACTCATAGGAAAGAAAATAGGTTGGTGGAGAGAATGCTAGAGGCAGGGATACCAGTTAGGGAAGGATTGCTGTGGTCTCAGTAATGAAGGCCTGAGGTAGGGGAATGGCATAGGAGTGGCCCCCGCAATATAATGAAGGGGTAGGCACAGAAATGTAGAGATAGAATCTCTAGTAGTACCCTCAAATCAGAAAAGAGTAGGAGAGTTTAAAAATATACAAATTGTGGAACTTCATCACCAGAGATTCTAATTTAGTAAGTCTCACTATAGTGAGACTCATCAAACCATAATTTCTGAAAGCATAAGTAATTTTGATGATCAGTTAGTTTTGACAGCCACTGATCTGAGAGTATGACTATGAAGTGAAAGAAATTACCCTAGCTTTCAGGTTAGGAAAATCAGAAAAAGTATCAAGAGGAAGAAGAGAAGAAAGGAGTGAAAGAATAACACTGAGATCAGAGCAATTAAGATAAGGCAGAGGAGCAAAGTTGATGACAATATCTGTACATCTTGAGGACAAGCTATCAGAGAGAAACCCAAGCAAATGTATCCCAAGACATTTGAAAATGTGAGCTTATATGTGGAGAGAGAAGTTAGGCTCAAGTTAATAGATTTGAACACTATCACTATGACATAAAAAATGCAAAGGCAATCCCTGGAATATACATAAACTTCAGAGTTTTCAGGCATAAGAAGAAAGGGTTATGACATGGGAGTTAGCAGGAAAATACTTGTAAAAAGAATAGGGTGTCGTGAAAACCAAGAGAGATGGACTTTTCAAGGAAGGCTGGTTATCAGTAGTGATTTCTACAGAAGAACTCAAAGATAACGCAGATGAGAAGAGTGGTCAGTGGATTTGGTGCCCAAAGTCATGAGTGATGAATGAAAGAGAATAAGCAAGGTGCTCTGAAGGCTTAACAGTGAACAGAAGGTGATGAGAACAGGCAACTTGTATGAACTACTCTTCAAGAGTAGTTGTTGGTAAAAGAAAGAAGAGAGTCAGGGCAGTAATTTGATAAAGCAGCAGCATTACAAGTAAGCTCTTCCAGGCAGTGTAAAGTGATACATATTTCTACGTGAACAAGAAAGACCTACAGGAGAGAGAAACATTTAAGATGTGAGGCAGTTGTGGAAAATTCAGTGAAACAAGTTCCAAGAGTAGGAAAAACACATGAAAGACACAATTGGGAGAGCTGGCTTTGGTGAGAATGAGCCACTTACTTTCTCATCTAAGATGAAATGAAAAATGGTGAAGAAGAGAGATGGCAAAGAGAAATGATCAGAGAACATAAGGAAAGTTGTGTGAGGTAACACCATGTTGTTTTCATGTCTTGACTAGACAGTGAGGACAGAATGTATAAAACACAGACTTCAGGGTAGTAGAATCTGTTTCAAAGATCGCTTAAGACTTATCAATTAAAAATAATCCAAAGGATGTCTCAGAAGCAGAGATGGCTTAGTTAAGAGTACTTATAATAAATTAGTATCCATTACACAGTAGCACTAATTGGCTGATAAAAGAGAACTGTGTGGCAAAGAGCGGGTTGGTGATTGGCAAAATTTCTTTTTTTTCTATATATGTGTGTGTGTGTGTGCGCGCGTGTGTGTGTGTGTGTGTATATATATATATATATATATATTTTTTTTTTTTTTAAGACCGAGTCTCACTCTGTCACCCAGGCTGGAGTGCAGTGGCACAGTCTCGGCTCACTGCAAGCTCCACCTCCTGGGTTCACACCATTCTCCTGCCCCAGCCTCCCAAGTAGCTAGGACTACAGGCGCCCGCCACCACGCCCAGCTAAGTTTTTGTATTTTTAGTAGAGACGGGATTCCACCATGTTAGCCAGGATGGTCTCGATCTCCTGACCTCGTGATCCACCCACCTCAGCCTCCTAAAGTGCTGGGACTACAGGCATGAGCCACCGCGCCCGGCCTATATATATATATATTTTAAATTGTACTTTAAGTTCTAAGGCACACGTGCACAACGTGCAGGTTTGTTACATAGGTATACGTGTGCCTACTCTTGGAACTTGTTTCATTGAATTTTCACAACTGCCTCACATCTTAAATATTTCTCTCTCCTGTAGGTCTTTCTTGTCCATCTAGAAATGTGTATCATACTGTAAAAATGTCACTTTCTTCTATTCACTTGAGTTTTATACTATGTAAACTGTTGAGTATAGCATTATGATCATGGGTATTGTGCTAACCGTTCATTTTTAAAAAAATGTATGATGCAATTGCTAATTCCCCAAATTACCTTTCCCTACTTCCTGTTTCTGTAGTACTAGTACACCCATTTTCCTTTGTTTCTGGATCTCCTCTTTAATAATGTACCAGTTGATTCGTGTAACTACAGTATGATCATACAAAGGATTGTGGACTATGTATTTCCTTAAAGAACTGTGTAGGCACTGAATCATAAATTAGAGGTAACTTTAAATAATGAAAATAACAACAAATAATTCATGGAAAAAGTTGCAAACCAAGAATGGAAATACAGGTAAGAACTTGGGAGAGAGAACCATAGTGTGTTACAGTATCACCATGTTGATATCAATTGAGATGGCTCATAGACCAGCTCGAGAGAGAAACACAGTGCTTTCAATGCCATACTTATTCCAAGATAAAACAGCCTCAAGAGACTAATTTTTCTGCTCTCTAGTCAAGTTTTATATATACTCATTCTGAATAAAATCCTGGAGAGAAACATTTTAAAAAATCAGTAACTGTATTTTCATTAGCCAAGAGTTGAATGGAAAACTTTAGTGATCCATTTTTTAAAAAGTGCTCTTAAGTAAAAAAATTTAAAAAATTAGCTGGGCATGGTAGCATGTGTTTATAGTCCTGGCTACTTGGGAGCCCAAGGTGGGAGTATCTCTTGAGCCCAGGAGATTGAAGCTGCAGGGAGCTATGATTGTGCCATGGCACTCCATCCTGGGCAATACAGTAAGACTTGGTCTTAGAAAAAAATAGGATCTGCCAGGAAAATTAAAATTTATTATTAATTTGGAGAACAATGACAAGAAAATAGATAGGAAACTTACTTAGCCTGAGTACAAAACTGATAAACAATGGGAATGTTCCATTAATTCTCTGGGTCAAACATCGTATGGCATGGCAGTGATATGCACATGTCAACAAGAGATGCCAGCCACATTAAGGGTCAAAGAGTGTGCGATGCACCTAAACAACAACATCACTTTGATACTCTTAGACGTTGGCTTTAAGTGTGTATCACGTTAACGTATCTTCCACTAACACCCTACTGAAGCTTATTTATCACGGGTATCAAGATGGAAATGAGTTTCAATTCTATTCCGTCTCTTCTCTCATCACCATTAAGTGATGAACTCAGCAAGCAAGAGTGAGTTTAGTTGTGTTATTTAAGTTGAGTTTTATCAGAAGTCATATCACTTTTAGGTGGCAGCACCAGTTAAGTATGGTTAGGACATTAAAGACTGTGGAGAAGTAGTGAACATTTGTTTTATTTTTTAAATTTTTAATTAATTAATTTTTGAGACGGAGTTTCACTCTTGTTGCTCAGGCTGGAGTGCAATGGGGTGATCTCGGCTCACTGCAACCTCCACCTCCCCGGATCAAGACATTCTCCTGCCTCAGCCACCAGAGTAGCTGGGAATCCATCATGGCCAGGCTGGCCTCAAACTCATGACCTCAGATGATCCACCTGCCTCGGCCTCTCAAAGTGCTGGGATTACAGATGTGAGTCACCATGCCCAGCTCCTGAATTTTTCCTTTTATTCTATAGTCTAATGATTGTCATTGGATGATTTTATGACATAGTCAATTTTGCTTTTTAGAATGCTTCACTGTGGAATGGGGATAGATGAGAACTGAGCAATATCGGTCTCAAGATAGCTGTAATAGTCTAAGGATGAGATGATGGGAGACATCACCAAGATGCTACAGACTGAATTGTTTCCTCCATCCCCCAAATTTGTATGTTGAAGCCCGAACTCCCAATGCAATGGTATTTGGAGATGGGGCCTTCAGGAGGTGATAATCTCATGAAGGTGGAGCCCCCATGATAGAATTAGTGTCCTTATAAGAAGAGACATGAGAGGGCTCTCTCTCACCCAAGAGAGGAGACAGCAAAATATCCATGCAAGCCTTGCCAGGACCTGAATCAGCTGATGCCTTGATCTTGGACTTTCAGTCTCTGGAACTGTGACAAATAAATGTCTGTTGCTTAGGACACCCAGTCTATGGTATTTCTATGGTATTTTGTATGGCAGCCTGAGCGAATACACCAGGCAAAGTCATGAAGAAAGGGAGGGGAACATTTGAGAGATACCGGTGAAGTATACAGGAGAAAGGAGTTATATATCTGACTGTATTCTGCACCAATTACATATTGAAAGGGTTCCTATACTAATAAAAATACCAACACATATTGAGTGCTTAGTATGTTTCAGGGACTATACTAAATATTTATATGAATTAAAATTTTATCTTTTACACAACCCTACAAAATTAAATAATGTTATTATACTTGCATTACATATGAGAATAGTGAAGAAAACTAGGGATGTTTTGGTACACCATAAAGAGGGGCAATCTTTCTTGGAAATCAGAAGATTAAGTAGAAGATGAAGGATTAATTTTCCAACCCTGGTAGCTTCAAGTTTTTGTTTTTTTTTTTTTTTTGCAGGGTGGGGTGGAGCTGGGTGTGAAGTCTAATACTACTTTTATGAAATTAGAGTTCTTTAAGTTTAATATTTAATGTTTATATGTCACTATTACCAAGAAGAGTTTTGAAAACAAAATGGTAAGGGCAAAAGTATTGGTGTTAACAACAATGGCAGCTCTGGAGAGCCTGTGAATCAACCTGCGATTCTAATCCCACAATTTAACAGCTTTGTAAATGTGAAAGCGTTTCTAAGCCTCTCATTTCCTTGATTTTCTTGTCTGACTAGAGGAAATCATACCTGCTTCATAGGCTTCATGTAAAAATTGAGATAAAATGTTTGATAGCAAACTAGGTTGACTATAGTTAACAACATGTACTGTATATTTCAAAACAGCTAGAAGAGATAACTTGGAATGTCCCCAACACATTGAAATGATAAATATTCAAGGTGATGGACATCCCAAGTACCCTGACATGATCAGTACACATTCTATGTGTGTCACAGAATATCACATGTACCCCATAAATATGTACAGATATTATATACATAAGTATATATTAAATTGAGATAATATACGTGAAATTCTTAACACAGTGCCTGATGAATGGTGAATGGTGAATCTTAATGGGTGGCAGTAATGATGATGACAACAACCATGATGTGGATCACCAAGGTGCAAAGCGAGATGCGCACCTGCCACTTACATGCAGTGCCAGCCCTTTACTCTTTCTCTCACCCCCGTCCCATATCCATGCTCTATGCCCTCTGTCCACCTAGAAAAAAGATGTCAAATAAACATAATAGTTTAGTACTGAGATAGCCTGAGTTGGGGATTACCTTTGTCCTCATCCATTTTCAATTGAGGCTGGTAAAAGGCACCAAAGTAAGAAATCCAGGAAACCTGAGTTCTAGAAAGGTCCAGGTCTGCCGCAAGTGGTCAGCCCCTTTTCCTTTTTGGCGACACGTGTAAATCAGGGCTGTTTCAACAGAAATTTAAGCCTTCTCTCCAAAGTATGATTTTCCTTTTTACTTTTCATGTCAATATGTAAAGCCTTAGGAAACTCCTGATGTTATTGTTCTAGGAGTTTTTCATGAGCAATATCAAATCCCAAGTGTTTTCAGAAACAATAATGAAGAAAACAAATGCTGAATGACTACACATCATCTTCTAGGCAGAGAGATTTCCGATATGAATCTTTGAGGAATGAGGTAAAAAACCTAAGCAGAGAATGGGCATCCACATGTATATGTTTTTAATATGTGGGATTTCCCCCACCACTATTGGCAAAATGTGGGAAGAGTGAACTGTGCTTCACAAAGATTTTTTCAAGATTGAGTGGGAGTGTCTGTTCATGGTCGAGCGAGAAGCTAGGGTTTTCCTTAGGCCCCAAGGCATTGTTTTATTAAAATGTTATTTTCAGAAATGGAACTGGGAGTAGACTTCAAACAGGCATCTAACTGCCAAGGACATGTGAAACCTGTTATGTTGGTCATTCTGGATCCTATTCAAGTACGTACTGTTACTGGGTAAGATCACTTTTACTTTACTTTAGCAGAAGCCCCAATTCTGCTTCAGGAAAAAAAAACCATATCATGTTTTTCCATTTTTATTTATAAATCCTGAAGGTTTCTGCAAGCAGTAACATTTAAAAGGACAATGATATACTTACAAGTTTGATGTGAGAATAATGAGAATATTGAAACACCAGAATGTTTCAGCTATTGATTGCTTCATAATAAGCTAGCACCAAACTTGGTGACTTAAAATAATGTACTATTTCTCCCAATTCTGCAATCTGGGATAGGCAGATTTTCAACTCTGTGTAGTGTCCATTGGGGATGGAACCTACAAGAAATCTTCTTCACTCACATGTCCATTTCCGGAATCAGAGTTGGTTTGCCTGACACAACTGGAGGCTGGCTGAACCTGCCTTTGCACATGTCTGCTCCACATGGCTAGTTTGGGGTTTCTACCACCGTGGTGGTCTCTGGGTAATTGAACTTAGTTGGTGGCTGGCTTCCGAGAGGAAGGAATCCAAAACTGCCATTCATCTTAAAGTCTCGGCCCATTATGAAAAAGCACCACTTCCATCACATTACATTGGTCTAAGCAAGTCCAAAGCCAGCCCAGATGTAAAAGGATGAGAAGCAGTCTCCATCCTTTGATGTGAGGAGTAGCACCTACATAAAAGGAGAAAAGTAACTGATGGCAGCCATCTTTGGAGACTGCAACACAGTTTATTTACCAGGAGCTCTTTCCTTTCCCGCTTTTTCCTTTGGATTTCATTTCCTTTGAACTCTATTTGAAATTTAAAAAATGACAAGAGTAAAAAAGGCATTCAACTTTAGGATGTAAGGCATGAGCATTTACAATATTCACTATAAAAAGTTTTCAATAATTTTTATAATAATAATAAAATATTGATTTATATTACTATTGTTGTTCACTCTAAGGTTGAAGAAATGGAAGCATTCATCCTCAAATAAGGCTCCCATGTAAGAGATGTGGCCATTACAGTACCAAGAGATTCTAAATGTCTCAGGTTCACATTACATGACTAGTTGGATCAAGCCACATTTCCATTTTCATATATCATATTGAAACCTATGTGTGGGATTTTTAGAAGAAAGGGATTTGTAATCATCTACTTCCTTTGTTGATTGAAATGAATTTTCCTCTCCTGATCTATGAATCATTCCTCATATAAGAACTGAATCATGAATCAGAAAGGAGTCAGTAAATTCTAATGAGCCTAAAAAGAGAGACAAGCTTATCATTGCCAGAGATCAAAACGAAGCCCGAAAATTACAGGCTTTGTTTAAAATGCTGTTTGAGACACTGAAATTTAGTTCAGGGACATACCTTTATCAAAACTCATTCTCACTGCACATCCACCCACTGAAGGGAGAAGGAGGCAAGTGATTCTCATTAGGAGTCACTGACCTTCAACAATTTGGTCCATGGCAGTCAATGGGCCACAAAAAGCCAAGTTGTCCTGTCCCAGGCCATGCTCAGGGAGGGAAGGGGTTGATGGTGGGCATCTATAGCACTGAGTGTATTCCATTTATGAGGTGCTTATTCTTTGTTCTCCCCATTCCTTTGGGTTTCACTGAGTTTATCTGAACTCTGTTTGAAATGAAGGGATGTTGGGAACAAAAAAGTCATTCAAAATACACGGTGTAAGGGATGGTTACTTGTATTCATTACAACCAGTGAACAAATGTGATGCAAAGTTGCTCCTGTGGTCAGGCACATTTAATCCACAAAGAGAGTGATTAGCTTGGAGCTCAGTTCTACAGAAATCATGGAAGATTTTGAGCCCAGCAAGACGTCCTGCGTCTACCTGCTTCTGGACCCCAGAATATATCAGGTCTATGGTTTTGGCCTATTCTACCGGTACATTTGGTGTTTCTGCTTTATTTCTGTTCTATAGAGATGCTCATGGTACTTTTAACATTCTTTTGTTATATATTATTCTTTGGCTATTCTGTATATAGAGTAAGGCAGAGGGCAAAACGTGAATTTATAGTACCATCTTAACTGGATGTTTAACAGGTTAGCACAAGAGAATTTTAGCAAAAAGATTCACAGAGAGTGTCAACTGCTCCGTGGTAGAGTAAATAGAAGAAATACCTCATGTAAATGACGAGTTGATAGGTGCAGTAAACCAACATGGCACATGTATACCTATGTAACAAACCTGCACGTTGTGCACATGTACCCTAGAACTTAAAGTATAATTACAAAAAAAGAAAAGAATTATCTGGAAAAGAAAAAAAAGAAATTTTGAATTTGAGTTAAGTGGAGCATATTCAAGTAGAGGTGAGTTATAGTATGTTGAAAATAAAAACACAAAAGATCAGGTTGGGAGCAAAGCTGAACATGAGTTTTGGGAATTATAGAGTTTTGGAACTGGGAATTTAATTGAATTGGGAATTACAGAGAATTTGGGATTATATAAGTTTAAAAAATATTTCTTATAAAAATAGTCCTAATAATAATAACTTTTGAGGAATATTAACAAACAAATCAGAGAATTAAATCTTTTAATTTCTACTTTGATAATATTACAGTTTCTCTCCTTCTTAATGCTATCTTTAGCTTGGGTACCCAATTTTACAATTATAGAATTTTGTGGTACATTGATGATTATTAATTTATTCATTTAATTAATAAATATTAATTACGCTCCTGCTATCCACTGAGCACTCTGTAAGGCCCTGGGGATACAGAGATGAATACTAAATGGTTCCTGCCCTCAAGGAATTAATAATTTTTTAAGGAAATCCACCAACCACACACACCAAAACAAATGACCACTCCATTCTAAGATAAGTGCTACAATGACTAAAGGGACAAGTACTTTAAAGGCATAGAGAAGGAAATGAGTAATTCTTATTTGGTGTGATTCTGTAAAGAGGCAATTCGTAAAGCTTCACAAAAGAGGGAGAATATTGAAAGTTTCTAGAATTTCTGTAAAGAAGTAAAGGGATGTCTAGGAGAATTAACTTGTGATTGTCAAGCACATCACTGTTGCTTAGATTCTGAAGTTATTTTGGAAAGCTTTGTAGAGCTAATAAAGAATACGGGAGGGTGATAAGGCCCTTGCACCAGTCTCTCACTCATCTACATTTTCCCATATCACTTATTGAGCACGTGGGTTTTATCAACTAACGGGGAGGAGCTCAAAGTAGAGATTTCTTTAAATGAGCAAAGATGGCAATGTCAGGCAAATTTAGGAAAAAGTAAATAGATTGGCATGCCAGAATGCAGGATAATAGTAACTAATTTGGGGATGGAAACATGGTCCCGGGTTGGACTGTGGAAACTCTTGTAAGCTAAAGGGACTGGACTTTTTTTGGGGACAACGAGAGAAACCTTGACTGAAATGCTGGAGAATGAGGAAATCCACTTTATATTTTTAAAATGTAGACGTCTGAGATAATGAAATGGAGAATAAAAAGAGTAGAACCAGAGATATTAATCAGAAAACTGCGGCAAAAGTCCAAGTATAATGACTATTAGAATGAATTGCCATGGGAATAGGGGAATTAGAAATATTATACTTTTTTATTTGTAACACAACAATAGGGCAATGTTTCTATTCACATTTTATGTAAGAGAGGGTTCCCTTGTTAAGATACAACTGTGCTGGAACTTTTGCCTTATATTCAATGCTTGAGGGCTATCTTTTCCCGATAATCAGGGTACTGTTTTATCTACTATATCAGTAATGAAGCATATTCAAGAGGTGCATGGGGTGATTTAGGCATTCAAAGAATTAACTCACTATGTTAGGCCCCTATCTTATGTTAGCATTATTGAAAACATGCAAGCACTGGCACTTTTACATTACATATAAAACAACAAATCTTGTCACTTAGAGGAAAAAACAAATGACCATTCTCCCCCAAAAAGAATGTACATTTTAATAAGATGAATCCCAAGTTGATTAAAAGCATAGCTTCTGAAATGGGACCTAATTAAACTAAAGAGCTCCTGCACAGCAAAAGAAACTATCAACAGAGTAAATAGGCAACCTACAGAATGGGAGAAAATTTTTGCAAACTATGCATCTCACAATGGTCTAATATTCAGAATCTTTGAGGAACCTAAACAAATTAACAGGCAACCCAAACAAGACCATTAAAAAGTGGGCAAAATACATGAACAGACACTTTTCAAAAGAAGACATATGTGACACGAAGAAGCCAACAAGCATATCAAAATGCTCAACATTGCTAATCATTAGAGAAATGCAAATCAAAACCACAATGAGATACCACTTCACACCAGTCAGAATGGCTATCATTAAAAAGTTAAAAAAAATAACAGATGCTGGCAAGGCTGTAGAGAAAAGGGAATGCTTATACATTGCTGGTAGGAATGTAAATTAGTTCAGCCATTGTGAAATGCAGCTTGGCTATTTCTCAAAGAACTCAAAGCAGAATTACTACTCGACCCAGCAATCCCATTATTGGGCATGTACCCAAAGGAATAGAAATTGTTGTACCATGAAGACACATGCACACATGTTAATCACATCACTATTCACAATAGCAAAGACATGAAATCAACCTAAATATCCATCAGTGGCAGACTGGATAAATAAAATGTACATATACACCATGGAATACTATGCAGCCATAAAAAGCTGAGATCATCTCCTTTGCAGCAACACAGATGGAGCTGGAGGCTGTTATCCTAAGTGAACTAACAGAGGAACAGAAAACCAAATACCACATGTTCTCACTTACAAGTGGGAGTAAATATTGAGTACATATAGACACAAAGATGGGAATAAGAGACACTGGGGCCTACTTGAGGGTACAGGGAAAGAGGAGGGTGAGGACTGAAAAATTACCTATTGGATATTATGTGTATTACCTGGGTGGTGAAATAATCTGTACATCAAACCCCCATGAGGTGACATGCAATTTATCTACACAATAAACATGCACATGTACCCCTCAACCTAAAATAAATGTAAAAAGAAAGAAGTTAAATTTTTAAAAAAAGTAATTAAAAAAAAGAGTATTAAAACTGAAAAAAACAAGCATAGCTTCTAGATAAATTCTGTGTCCCATGAAAAAGTAGAATTTATATATTGAATATTTTTTATTAAAGGAGTCAAGATTAATCATAACCTTAAACAATATTCCTCGGCGGGGCATGGTGGCTCACGCCTGTAATCCTAGCACTTTGGGAGGCCGAAGCAGGTAGATCGCCTGACCTCAGGAGTTCAAGACCAGTCTGGGCAATGTGGTGAAACCCCATCTCGACTGAAAATACAAAAGTTAGCCAGGTGTGGTGGCACATGCCTGTAGTCCCAGCTACTCAGGTAGCTGAGGAAGGAGCATTGCTTGAATCTTATAGGCAGAGGCTGCCATGAGCCAAGATCGTGCCACTGCACTACAGGCTGGGTGACAGAGTGAGACCCTGTCTCAGGAAAAAAATAAAAAAATAAAAAAAAAAATTCTGCCAACACAAGGATTGCATGCTAAATGAGAAAGAATAGAAAAGAGCTGGCTAGATACTGCTATCCTACAAACTATCCCACAAAGTAATACAAATGAGTGTCTTTTCTTTATACTACAAGGAAAATCCTTTTGCATATTAACTGATCAAGTTCAGGAACTAGAACTGCATTACATTAGAGTGACACCCTGTAGCTACTGAGCCCCTAATAATGTATTAGACACTAGTCTAGAGACATCATATATGCTACTTGCTTAAACTTTGACACACACTTAAAATGTGAAGAATTCCTCTAAGACTGTCATTCATTTGACTTTAGACTTGTAAAACTTTAGAAAAAAGGAGACTTCTCTTCCTCACTGGCCCAAGAGGGATCCTCTACTCCCAGTTCTTAAGCTGCTCCCTAATATCCCAGTCACTCACATAACATTTTACAGAGCATTTTCTGTATGCAGGTGTGTGCCTACTGCTTCTAGTTAAGAAAATTCCTGAGGTCCTGTAATCTAAAAACAATAATTAAAAGAATCAGATCATAAAAACCTCTGTTAGGTATGATTCAAAGGGAAAAAATGAGCTGCAGTGAAAGCCAATTTGAACTAGAAAGACTTGCATTCTTAAGTAACCAGACATGTGTAGCCACTTATGTAGCTGTCTGATTACATGTTTTTAAACATCTGTCAGCACAACCAGACCTCCGCATGCACACTCATGAGCACTGTGGATGTTTGTTCGACTGTGCAGAAGTCTCAGAATCGGAGAGAAATGAACAGATTTCACAGGGAGAACACAAGTCATTATTGCTTCACTTAAGGCAGGCTTGGGAAGTGGCTCCCAAGGCTGTGACTCATTTACCTGGCTATCAATATCTTAAGGACAAAATTGGAACGAGCAATAAAACCTACAGAGCCCTGGAGAAAGAGAGACATCAGAGGTACCAAGAAGCAGGAGAAACTGGAGAGCTATAGCTTAACTTGTGGCTTCAGAGCTGAAAGCTGAGCCGAACTTCCCTCTTCTTGATAAAAAAAAATGCAGTGACATTTTCCCACCATTAAAGCGTTTCAATCTCCAAAGTACAAATATAGTTCCTTTCAAACCTGCAGCATTTGTCCTTCCTCTGAAGACATCGTCATATGCTTTCCACTGTGGCTTCACCTGGTAGGCATGGATGAACACCACGAACACCACCACAAGGCACATCAAAGGAACAAGAGCTGCAGTGAACAAAGCAGCATAGACGTTTGGAATAAAACACCTGGAAGAGAAATGAGAAGAGGTAACTCAGACCGTTTCGGTGCAGATATTTCTAAATTCAGAATGTATCACATCACTACTTTATACTAGCTCTTTGTATCTGGATGCTGGCAACATCAGATTTTTGGTTTGCCAAACTTAAGTTTTGTTTGAGTACAACATCCGATTAAATCTAACCCACTGCTTCACACAGTAGGTTCCCCGGAACATTCGCCTCGTGTAAAGTTCAGAAAGCTGCAAAAAAAGGTTATGGCCAAATAAATTTGAGAGATGCACACTACATACATCTCACAGAAGTTAAGGGTACATATCTGTTCATTTTTAAAAAGCCACAGAAAGTCATGGAGTCAAGAGATCTGGGCTCTGAAATCAGGCTATTGAATCCAGCACCACATCTTAAAAAAAGAAAGTCACTTTAGATACATTTTTTAACTTCTCTGAACACTCATCTTTAAAATAAAGATTACAGGTGGGGTGCAGTGGCTCATCCCTGTAATCACAGCACTTTGGGAGGCTGAGGCTGGCAGATCCCCTGAGACCAAGAGTTTGAGACTAGCCTGGCCAACGTGGTGAAACCCTGTCTCTACTAAAAATACAAAAAAATTAGCTGGGTGTGGTGGCAGGTGCCTGTAGTCCCAGCTACTTGGGAGGTTGAGGAAGGAGAATTGCTTGAACCTGGGAGGCGGAGGTGAGGTTGCAGTGATCCAAGATCATGCCACTGCACTCCAGCCTGGGTGACAGAGTGAGACTCCATCTAAAAAAATAATAATAAAATAAAAATAAATAAATAAGTAAATAAATAAAATAAGGATTATAATAGTATCCACAACAAAAGTTAGTTGTCAAGATTAACTGAAATAATTCACATAAAGCATTTAGTAAATTTGGTTTAACCCATCATTTCTAGACTTCAACGAAAATTAAACCCTTCTCCTTTTTCACACACACACACACACACACACACACAGAGATACACAGACATATGGTCATGCTACAGGACTAATGTGCCCTGGAACACACTTTGGGAATCACTGATCTAGTCATGCCCAGCTTATGTTTCAAATTAGTTGGTGGATTCCAGGGAGAGTTCCAGGTTCCTTTCTATTTCCTTCCTCTATTTAACCTCAAAAGAAGAATTCCATCAGGATTTATGGCCATGGGGCTGATGACAAAGTCACTGTGTCCTGTCAATGACTGATCATGTCAGAGGGACTTCTCTTGACCTCTTTGGCCCCTCATGGTAAAAGGTCACAGAGGCCATTGCTGCTCCTGCATAGGAGGAGGCCAAGCCACCTGCTCTCTTCCCTCTACCCCCTCTCCCTTCTCTCCCTTTCTGCTCTTTCCTTCCTTCCCTCTCTCTCCATTTGGAGTTTTCTTCCTGGGAGGAGTTTTCTTCCTAACAGAGGAAATAAAGGATGAAGGATCATGTCACAATTAGGGAGCTAATAACAAAGCATGGGTTTGCCTTGCTTTTCCAGCCCCAGCATCCCTTGTGAACCATAAGAGAGAAGGTATTGTTTAAAGGCAAATCTGAGGATTCCCAGGGCTCCACTCTTGTCATCTCCACAATCTTGTTTTTTGAGTGACTGACAGTTTTCTTATTCCTAAACTATACATTTCCCCAAGAGCCATGTATTCTCTCTTGAAAATGAAGATAATTTATCCATTTAGAAGCTACACTGCACAATTATATTTATTATTACCAGAGTTTAGATAGGACAACGGGGTCCAAGGCAAACTTAGATTATTTATTTATTTATTTTGGTAACACTGAAATTATCAGCAAAATGGTTTTAGAGATATAACTAGAAATTTTTACTTATGGAACATAACATCCACTTGTGCTTTGCATAAAATCTTGCATGAAAATCTCAAAATGGAGGAATGTTAAACAGGTTCTCAATATCCAAAACTGCTTCTGAAGTATTCTTATAAGGGATATACCTCCAAGTTACAAGACTATACTTTTAATTACAAGAAATTTTACTAGTAAGAAGTGTCTCTTTTAAACTATTTTCCCCACTTTCTCTATTTTTCAAAAATATAATATCTATAAACCTAGATTATAATACAGCCATAAATACTAGACTTTGAAGAAAACTCAAGGGGAAACACACATAGCCTGTTTAGAAGGAATCCAAAATATAAGTAACCAGGGAAACACTCATTCTTCTGCTTTGGGAAAATAGTGCTTTAATGTCTTTTTAAATAATTTCAACTTTTATTTTAGATTCTGGGAGTCCATGTGCAAGTTTGTTACATGAGTATATTTCATGATGCTAAAGTTTGGGATATGAATGACCCCATCACCCACACAGTGAGCGAAATATCCAAGTTAGTTTTGTAATCCTTGCCCCACTCCATCCCTTCCCCATCTATTAATTTCCAGTGACTGTTGTTGCCATCTTTATGTCCAAGAGTACCCAATGCTTAGCTTCCACTTATAAGTGAAAACACGTGGTATTTGGTTTTTTGTTTCTGTGTTAATTTGTCTAGAATAATGGCCTCCAGCTCCATCCACGCTGTTGCAAAGGACAAGATTTCCCGTTTTTTTTGTTATAGCTACATAGTATTCTATGGTTTATATGTACCACATTTTCTTTATCCAACCCACCATTGTTGGGCACCTGGATTGATTTCATGTCTTTGCTATTGTGAATAGCGCTATGACGAACATACAAGTACATGTGTCTTTTTTGATAAATGATTTATTTTCATTTGGATACATGTCCAGTAATGGGATTGCTGGGACAAATAGTTACGTTCTAAGTTCTCTGAGAAATCTTCAAACTGCTTTTGATAGGGTCTGAACTAATTTATATTCACACCAATAGTGTACATGCATTCACTTTTCTCCACCACCTTGCCAATATCTCTTGTTTTTTGACTTTTTAATAATGACCATTCTGACAGGTATGAAATGGTGTTTCATTGTGGTTTTGATTTGCATTTCCCTGATGATTGATGATGTTGAGTATTTTATCATATGTTTGTTGGCTGTTTGTAATTCTTTTGAGAAGTATGTGTTCATGTTTTTTGTCTACATTTTAGTGGAGTTGTTTTTTGCTTGTTCAATTGTATAAGTTCCTCATACATTGTGGATATCAGACCTTTGTCAGATGCATGGTTTGTGAATATTTTCTCCCATTTTGTAAGTTGTCTGTTTACTCTGTTGATACTTGTCAATTTTTGTTTTTGTTGCAATTGCTTTTGGGGTCATAGTCATGAAATCTCCATGGACATTGTGCCAGGGCCTATGTCCAGAATGATATTTCCTAGGTTTTCTTTGGGGAGTTTTATAGTTTTAGGTTATACAGTTAAGTCTTTAATCCAACCCGAGTTAATTTTTGTATATGGTGTAAGGAAGGGGTCCAATTTCAATCTTTTCGATATGGCTAGCCAGTTATCCCAGCACCATTTATTGAATAGAGAGTTCTTTCCCTGTCATTTGTTCTTGTCAGCTTTGCAGAAGATCAGATGTTTGTAGGTGTATGGCCTTATTTTTCCGTTTTCTAACTTATTCCATTGGTCTATGTGTCTGTTTTTGTATCAGTACCATGCTGTTTTGGTTACTACAGACTTTTAGTGTAGTTTAAAGCCAGGTAATGTGATGCCTCTAGCTTTGTTCTTCTTGCTTAGGATTTCTTTGGCTATTCAGGCTATTTTTGTGTTTCATATGAATTTCAGAATAGCTTTTTTCTAATTCTATGAAAAATGATGTTGGTAGTTTGATAGGAATAACATTGAATCTGTAGATTGCTTTGGGTAGTATGGCCATTTGAACAATATTGATTCTTCTAATCCACAAGCTGGAATGCTTTTCCATTTGTTTGTGTCATGTATTATTTCTTTTAGCAGTGTTTTGTAGTTCTTGTAGAGATGTTTCATGTCCTTGGCCAGATGTATTCCTAGGTATTTTATTTTTTTGTGTATGTGAGTGCCTCAATTTTATATTAAAAAGAAATATATTATTAAAGGCCTAAGATACTATTTCTTTTTTGTTTGTTTGTTTTTTGAGACGGAGTCTCGCTCTGTCACCCAGGCTGGAGGGCAGTGGTGCAATCTTGGCTCACTGTAAGCTCTGCCTCCCAGGTTCACACCATTCTCCTGCCTCAACTTCCTGAGTAGCTGGGACTACAGGCGCCACCACCATGCCCAGCTTTTTTTTTTTTTTTTTTTTTTTTTTTTAAGTAGAGATGGGGTTTCACCATATTAGCCAGGATGGTCTCGATTTCCTGACCTTGTGATCCACCTGCCTTGGCCTCCCAAGGTGCTGGGATTACAGGCATGAGCCACCGCACCCGGCCACTCAGATACTATTTCTAATTAACATAATCTGCTTAATGTATTTCTCATGTAAACCAGGCATATTTCAAGAGATATTTCTACACATACTGTGTATCTGCAAAGGGATATAAAAATAATAAATTTCTTGGCTTTTAGAATTTTGATAGCATGAAGCCTGAATCATTAGCTGAACACTCATCTGTATGCAATAAGACCTGATTCTTCCACATGAAGGACACATGATTAAATAAAATGGGCAAACATTAATGGTCTTAATATTGAACATACTCCTGCACTAAAAATAATGGCCATGTTGGTTACTCATTCTTATGTATATTGGCTTCAAAAGGTCACTTATTTTTTTCATGTGAATTATGGAATCCATTGACAGCAAGTAGCCTACAGACGCTTATACAAATTCAGATACTGATGAAGAATCACACATAGGTTTCACTGCCTTATTTGTGTCTTGAAAAATGTCATCACAATTCAATTTGGGATAGCAAAATAGGGAAAATTACTGACTCAATTATTGAGTTGCTCTAGGAATATAAAGATTTCGTACAGAGTGCTGTAAGAACAGACTTTGAAAGGTGACCTCCAGCTGATGACACATTATTTTGATTAAAAAATTAAACAAGCAACGTGAAACTTTGAGAGGTTGGAAGTAACCAGACATGTCCACTGCTCCACTCAGGAAGAGAAGGGAACTCTCTAAGTGCTAATCTTAATTTCCTTTGTGGCCAGGCGCAGTGGCTCATGCCTGTAATCCCAGCACTTTGGGAGGCCGAGGTGGGCGGATCACCTGAGGTTGGGAGTTCAAGACCAGCCTGACCAACATGGAGAAACCCCTTCTCTACTAAAAACACAAAATTAGCTGGGTGTGGTGGTGCATGCCTGTAATCCTAGCTACTCGGAAGGCTAAGGCAAGAAAATCACTTGAATCTGGGAGGCAGCGGTTGTGGTGAGCTGAGATCATACCATTGCACTCCAGCCTGGGCAACAAGAGCGAGACTCCATCTCAATAAATAAATAAATAAATAAATAAATAAATAAATAAAGTCTCCTTTGCAGTTCTCCCTGCTTATAGGATGACTTGACATTGATGGCTCATCCTTTCAGAAAAGGGGCAGGAAAATGACCCAATCCTGAAGCCATCCCCTTTTCTCCTTTTATTCAGAGCTCCACAAGTCATGACTTCTCAGAAGTACTAGGCCCCTGAGAGTACCTATTCCATGTTCATCCTCCACTTGGTCAATGTCGGACCAGAATGTTAAGGAGGAGGGCTTGCTCCCACAGCATGCCTGTTCTTGTTGGCAGCTCCTCTTGCCTTCTTCTCTACTTAGAGCATTGCAGAACCGCAGGGCCAATCCCCTTGCTCACTGCTGTCCAGCTGGGACTCCATCCCAGTCTCCTTCAAACAAAAACTGCCTGCCTTGTGTGCTACCTCCTAGGGATCAGGGAGTCAGACAGTGTTATGAAACACTTAACATTTGCAAAGGAGGCAGGGATACCAGGGTAATCCATGGTGCAGATAACAAACGGGCTCCCACTCCCTGATGGTCCATGGAGAGGAGCTGGGACCAGCTATGATTCCACATCCCCAAATCATGTCTCATATACTTAACACCTTCTTGTTTTAAATTATCTTTTAACTCTTCTTTTAAAGCTCATAGGCATTATTCTGATTTTCTGAGCAATATTGTCTGAATAAAATTTCTATTGGTGTACAATAAAATTTCTCCCAAATACTTAAAAATGTTCAAGATAAATGAACTATATTCTACCCTTAAAAGAAAAAAAAAGTAGCCTTGCCAACCAGAATTTCCTCCAGTTCACCCAAATTAGAGGTACAGTATATTCAGGTAGTTAGTTTGAGGATTAGAGCACATGAAAGTGATGAGGGGTGTTAGGAAACTGTGAATATCATGTTAGAATAGCTTCTGAAATAAGGCTGGGAATGAATTATTAGAAAAATTGAAAGTAACATAAGAAATTAGCAGACAGAAGGCAATGCCTGCACCAGGGCTGTGGAAGTAGCTGATTAACATGCAGCTATTGCTTCAAGAACACATCTGGCAGATATGAGAAGAGAAAATGAGACAAAGGCCATGTAGATTTGCTTCCTTAAAAAAGGTGAGGAGAATGTGTTCTCTGTAATTACAGCTCAACCACCTTCAAAGAACTTCAGGAATCTTTCTCACTTTGGGTGTCAAATAGTCTTTTGGGGTCTTACAACCACATAACTATTACTGTTCCTTTTTAAACTTTCATGGATAGATTTTCTTGTTAGAATCTACAGACAATTCTAATTCACTTCAAAGTCTTGTCAGGACTTCATCTTTTTCTCTATATTTAGCCAGATGAAACAAGTAGATGCTGTTTCATTACCTTCAGTTTTTCCTCTTCTGAGTCTACCCTCGGAGTATTCATAATGCTTTTACTCACTTTCTAAGTTAGTAAGATTATTATCTCTCCTCGGTAATGCTTTATACTTACTGAAACATTTTCACTCGCGTTACCCAACTTGATTTAAAAAAAAAATTCATGTGGGCGGCATGGAGTATTTCAATTTCTTTATTCCTGTCTGAAATCTTTGTAAGAAGGAACTCAGAGGCAGAGGGGTCTAGGAGAGACATGAACTCCACTTACAACCACTGAAAATACTGGAATGGATGCTGGGAACTCCCTGTGCATGAGACTGTGATTTGAGTCCATTTAAATTATATTTTAAAGAAAAAGTTGACCCTGGCAAACTGGAAAATCTGAAGAAATCCAGGCAGCTGGACAGCCAGGTTATATCTGGGTTACATAGGTAATGAAAAGGACTCAGGTAATGTAAGGACAATAAATGTGTCCAAGGTCTTCTTTGTGAGTACTTCTAAGACAAGGATAATAGTCATGATTCCCAGGCTCAGGTACCAGCCTCCCTCAGAGGTCTCCTGAGTATTTCTTCAATGATAGCCTCTACATTAAAAGACTCATTTGTCACTTCAACTACCTTTTTCTTCTCTACGTGGAAATTTATAGTGATGACCTACTTTATCTGGGGAGTACATGGGATGGTCTAGCAATCAAGAATTGTTCACCATTTATCACAAACTGGTTTCTAATTTGTATAGAGAGTACAGTATATCAGCTTATTGGTTTTATCAGTTGAAGAATACAGATGTTATTCTATAGATGCTTATCCTTTGTAAAGTCTAAGACACTATTTATAATTTCAATATTCCTTTCCTTGTATACTCAATTTACATTCTTTCCAAAGATAATGCTCTTATTTGACATACATTTTTATTCACCTGCGAATTTATGCGTGCATGCGTTGTGTGTGTATGTATGTGTTTCCTGGTCAATCCAAATGGGCTGGAGAGACTTAGAGAAACACTTTAAGTGCATTATTTTTTTAAAAAGGAATAAATTTATGAAAACATCAAAGAAAAGGAGAAATACAGTTTGGGTTTAAACAACTGTAAGGTAGGAAAACATTCCTCTTTCTGTCTTTCTGTTGCAGAGCATATAGCAGTTGTTATCATATCCAGGGGAATCAACTAAATTCTAAAATGCATTTTTGTTTAAGTTTATGCTTTGAATAACATTAAGCTTAAACTGCAGATAATCTCTACAAAGTGAAATGGAACATTAAGAAAGCATATGCACTTAGAGAGGGAGAGGGGAACAGGTTTTCCTAAACTGAACTGGCTGGATAATTAAGACTAATTAAGTATTACTGCTGCCACTACTACTACCGCTAGCAATCCTTTACCGTGTGCAGGGTATGAAACCCAATCCTCACATGCATTATCCCACTGAAACATAACTAGAAACCATTATTGTTATGTATATATGGGGAAAATAACGCCTAAATTATAAAACGTCAAATTGCTAGGACCATAAACAGGCTCACTGCCCTTCACTGTACCTCTACAATTTGAAAATTATTTCCACAATTCCAGTATAGACATATTCAAGTTAGTGATAAATATGCCAGTGTTCTTTTGAGGACAGGGACTGTAACATTTTCTTTATATTTCTCCCAGAGCTTTGCACAATCAGATCCTTAAGAAATGCTTATTGATTTAACTGGTTCTTAGCAGTCTTTGAAAACCTCTCACTTAAAAATATGGCATAGAAAATCCTGTATTTCAAGTGTCCTCAGCTCAATCATAATCCAATCAACATTTAAATATCAATCACATACCAGCTACAGTGCTGGGCACGGAAGGGCATATAAAGATGCCTAAGGCATCGTCCCTCCTGTCAAGGAGAATATATTTACAACAATGCACAACACTTCTGAATCTAGTCTTCTACTGGAAGTTGTGTTGTTCTTCCATCAGCATCACCACCATCAGCTCCCCCATGGAGCTCCTGAATCTCATCTGCAGTTTCACAAGTTCCCCAGGTGTTTCCTATGCGTATTAATCCTGTTTAGAAAAAAAAGTGCACTTCACTGCCGGCCTCATTTAATTTTACATAAACATGTTCTTTGAGGCTGAAGCAAATTTGACTGATTTTCAATGTGAAAAGAAAACATGAAAACTGTTCTTGGAGTTATTTCTAAACAGAACTAACATCAGAATCGTCTGAATCATCAGAATCTTCTATTTTGGAAAAATCTGACTCATCGAATGAATCTTCCGCCAACAACTGTTCCAAAATGATGTTAACATCATGCGTAGGAATGCTACATTTTCTAGGATTTGACAACTTAAACGATAGGGAATTACTATATATTGTAAATGAAAATACCACTACTAAAAATAGAATGCTATAAATAGAATTATGTCTTTTGTTTCTAAAATCCATATACTAGACAGACATGAAAATAATAAAAGCGAGATATTTTGTGGCAAAGTTATCTTGGGGTAAACGCTGTAGCCACAAGTGCCGCTGCCGGCATTCTTGGAGCAAACAGGAAAACGGTTTAAAGTCTGAGAAAAACAGTTGGTGCAGTGGCTCATGCCTGTAATCTCAGCACTTTGGGAGGCCGAGGTGGGCAGATTGTTTGAGCTCAGGAGTTCAAAACCAGCCTGAGCAACATGGAGAAACCCCATCTCTACAAAATACAAAAATTAGCCAGGTGCGGTGGCATCATGCCTGTGGTCCCAGTTTCTTGGAGGGTGAAGTGGGAGGATTGCTTGAGCCCAGGAGGTGGAGGTTGCAGTGAGCCAAGATAGTGCCACTGCATTCCAGCCTGGGTAACAGAGTGAAACTCTGTCTCAAAAAAAAAAAAAAAAAAAAAAAAAAAAGTTTGAGAAACACTCTTCTAGCACACTCTTTAGACATAAAGTAGCTTAGTCTAATTAACTAGCTAATCTTTACATCTCTTTGGTAGGGAGCCAAGGGGCTATGGAACTCCAAAAAGAAGCAGACAGAGGTTTCACAGCACAAGGTGGTCACAACAGCCTGAAGAACCAGTGAGAAAGAAAAACAGCTGAAAGCAAAAGGGATAGAAAAGCAGAGATCTGTGGTATTTAGAAGTCTGGGCTCTTCAGATGCAATGTTCAGAAGCAATCTGAATGTTGCAGAAAAGGAGAGCTAGCATTAAAGTGACAGAGGATACAGCAGATCTGCAGACCGGCCGAACGAGATGGGAAGGAAAGTGCCGGGGTGCAGTGGGTGTAGTAGGATGTTAATATTCAGTTCTGCTGCATCTAAACAGCTGTTGAAGGAATAAGGTTTCTGTGTGAGTGCAACAGACATGTTCCACAGTGACCTGTGCTGCTCAAAGTTTCTGGAAAGGGGGATCCCTGTGCTACGTCCTCCACCCCCACTCCCCCAGCCACAGATGACTAGCTCTGAGATGAACACCTGCCTCAGACAACCATTCTTGCTTGCCCCTGACTTATAATTTGGTGACTCTGCTCTAAAAGCTGAGCTGAGCCAATCTGTCTTTTGCCCTTGAGAATCTGACAGGGAGAGTTGCACATTACTGGTGGGCACTAGAGCTGATGTCAGGGCAAATGGCCATATTGGAGCAAATACACAAATCTTCAGAAGAAATTAACAGAGAAAGGGGAAGAGGAAGCAAGAGAGAAGGGGAGAGAAGAGGGTTCCAATGCAAGTAACAACACAGAAGTGAGAGACTCTGTGGTCCCTAAAAGAAGAAGAATGTGGCTCTGGTTTCTGGCATGCTAGTTCTAGGTCTCCGGAGGTCCAACTGTACCTCATTTCCCGCTATTGAATATTCACGTGGATGCCTGTGGTATACTTCTGTATCCCCACCTCCCTTCGACCTGAAATAAGTTTTGTGGATTTACATGCAACTCCAATGACCATAGTTAAAACACAGCTAGTGAGCAAGTGATAGAGAGAAAAAGGGAGTGAACACACACCTGCTCTTTCAACAACATTGCTCTTAAAGATGCATAGGATCACTACCATGTCTACCTGTTTTAGAGCACACTCCACACCACGGTGAGAGTTGCTGACTCTACATATTGACAAATGCCTCAAAAAAATGCCAAAGGACCAAGGAACAAGAATTTGGCTCATTTTTAAGTACTTAAAATGTACTCATATGCTTATATTGCTTGAAAAGATACGGAAGAAAAAACGGACCTATTACAGCAATATTATTTCATCTAATTTGAAAGGAGCAGATATTTGATTTCATTTAATATTAAACTAAGATTTTGAAGTAGTCAGATACACTGCCTACATTAAAATACTACCTTATATTGTAAATAATTAGCTCTTGGTGAATAAGGAAGAATTGCCCACATCCCTGGCTCATTAAGGAGTTAAATATATTTACATATAATTCCAAGGGCAAATAATGGACTCCAAGTATTAGTAGGTTAAAGACAGTTGATGAAAAACAGTCCAAAAATTAATATACTTTTTTTTTTCTTTTTCCAAGAAACTGAAGTCTGAGCAGCCTGTTCCCTAAGTAACTCGATAAAACTGCTGAAATAAATCCACTGGACACTGCTTGCCAACTTCATTCCAGGTAGGTTCCAGTGAATCAAGCCCCATCAGCATTTCATCAGAATAAGGTCAGGCTGACTTGTTATTTTTTTTGTGTGTATGAATGCTCTATGTTCTCTCAGAAAACAAAATTGTTTGGTACTGGAAAATGTCATTGTCCTAGAGTATTCAAGGTGTCCTGTTATTACCTCTTGCTCCAAAAAGAGGGCAAAAGGTACCTGGAAAGAAAAGGCCAGTTACCTAATGATTTCCTAGAAAAGGGAGAGTTTCTTGCCTTTCAGAGCCTGCATTTTGGATGGGTCTATGCCCAAGGGGTGTCACTCTTGGCCACTATTGATGATGCAGATGTCTCACTGGCAAAAAAATCCTCACAGCAATGGTTTGATTCCTCAAAAGGGCAAACATCATTTTGTAGAAGGATAATTCAACTTTTAATTATTCATCACATTTTACAGAACAGTAGCCACATTACATTGACCTGGAAATTAGCCCCGTATGTGGCTTTATGTGATAGTTACAAATGCTCCAAGAAAAAACTTCTAGAGCATTCCATGCAGGGGTGAACATTCAGTCATGCCCATATGTGCCATCTTTAGTCATATTAACATTTGCAGCACATTGCAATAACTGGTGATCCTAAATGATAACTTAAAAATCATTAAGAAATCATCGGTTAAAGTTAGTCATACTCTGTTTAAAATACACTACACATTCTTTGCACTATTATTAAAATTTTAATCATAAAATTCTGGAAATAGTAAGGTAATTTTCAATTATTAAGAAAACAGTCGCCAGGTGTGGTGGCTCATGCTTGTAACCTCAGCACTTCGGCAGGCTGAGGTTGGGGGATTGCTTGAGGCTAGGAGTTTGAAACCAGCCTTGGCAACATGATGAAACCTCATCCCTATTAAAAAAAAAAAAATATATATATATATATATACACACACACACACACATACATATATAAAATTGCCAGGCATGGTGGAGTATGCCTGTAGTTCCAACTACTTGGGAGGCTAAGGCGGGAGGATGGCTGGAGCCTGGGAGACACGCTGCAGTGAGCCATGATCATGCCACTGCACTCCAGCCTGGGCGACAGAGTGTCTCAAAAAACCAACCAAACAAACAAGCGAAAGAACCAAAACTACCGCCCCGCCCCCCAGCAACAAACAAACAAACAACAGGAAAACAGCGACAGTGTGAGTAGATGAGGTTATATGTCCATCATTTTAAGGTTATTATCTTAAGTTGTAGATTAGTTATGTCTCAAATCCAATACTCAGCTCTGTTGCAGAGCCCATTTCAATTCTGGTATCCTAATTTTTTTTTTGAGTAAGTATGTAAGGACGTTGGTGTTTGCTGTGTAACAGGTTAGTACATAAAAATGTACTAAGATATCTAAACCCTAAATATGCTCATATTGGATTGTTGCTAGTTAGTCTATGGTGTTACTATTAATTAGTATTTATTTATCATTTTTATGTGTCCTGCAATGTTACAGTTAAAACTGGAAACTTAAGAAATGTAAAAGGCCAATGTGCAAGGGATATTCAATAATGTTAAAAAGAAATATTGGACAAAAAATCTGGAGTAAACTTGAGATAGAGGTCATTAATTAATTTCAGAAGAGGAAAGTAAAACTAAAAGTAAAGGAAATACAAGCTAAAATTTTATCCACTTTATGGGGAATTCCCAATATTGAGGGGGAAATGACACATTTCACTTTCCCTGAAGCTTTCCCAGAAGCTTTGAAGTGGTAAGAATTAGATCATACATATGTAGAGGCAACATTTTAAAAGTCCCAATTTGAACTGCCCTAAGCTAGACAGACAGATGTCAAGAGAGCTCCTTTATGACTTTCGTAAAGAAGCTTCTCAGCCGGGCGCAGTGGCTCAAGCCTGTAATCCCAGCACTTTGGGAGGCCGAGACGGGCGGATCACGAGGTCAGGAGATCGAGACCATCGTGGCTAACACGGTGAAACCCCGTCTCTACTAAAAAATACAAAAAAAAAACTAGCCGGGCGAGGTGGCGGGCGCCTGTAGTCCCGGCTACTCGGGAGTCTGAGGCAGGAGAATGGCGGGAACCCGGGAGGCGGAGCTTGCAGTGAGCTGAGATCCGGCCACAGCACTCCAGCCTGGGTGACAGAGCGAGACTCCGTCTCAAAAAAAAAAAAAAAAAAAAAAAAAAAAAAAAAAAGAAGCTTCTCAAAAGAAAATGATCTTGCTGTTGAGGGTATAATGTAGGGGGAAGGACAGAGTGAGGAGAAGCCTTTTACTGATGGTTTAGAATAATTCTGCTCACAAAAAAATACTGGTAATAATGAAGGCTACGAGGCCAGATATTTGGAACGATCCCAGGTACACCTCTTATTGACTTTGCAACTATGTAACTTCTCCACATCCTCAGTATGTAGCTTCTCCACACCTCAGTTTTCCAAAAAATAAAATGGGGAAAACAATGGCATCAGTGAGAACCAAATGACTGAATACATGTAAAGATCTTGGATCAGAGGCTGGCATGCTGTAGGTACTCAATAAAAGATAACTAGGATCACTGTCATCTATTGCTAAGCCCAAATCCTCTTATGTATACAATATACAAGATTTAATTTGCATTAAAAAGGAGAAGATATCAAATAGTAGAGAGGAAAGTGTGAACATTCATCACATTTCTTTATGTGTCAGAGAAAAGTGCTGTGCAGTATGAGTTCAGTGAAAGAAAACAGCCTCTCAGTTGGGGTGGTCAGGGTAGACTGTGGAAGAGGTAGGTGAAACCAGCTCTTTCTCTCCCGAGTTCCTTACCAATCAGCAGGTGTTTAAGGTGATTCAGTCATGCAATTATGATTGTCTGCCTGTGTCCACAGCACATTCGCATGAGGGGAAGCAGGAAAACTTTCCCTTTGCTGCTTTTCCTCATGACTCATGTGTGTTTCTGCAAAATCAGTGTTGAAACTTGGTCCAATTTGAAAAGTCAAGGTAATTATGGGTCATTCAAAAAGAGGCACGTACTACTCAAGGAAGCCCAACATGACACCATCATACCACCAATGGCTGACAAACCAGTCTGGCCAGTGGTGTTAGCAGCAGTAAATTGAGCTGTTGGTGCAGGGGCTTTTCTAGGGATTTAAACTTAGGGTTTCTTATCTTCCATACTCCTGTCCCACTCCCACGAAGCTTCCAAAAAGAGGGCAAAAAGTGCCAAAAAAGAAAAAAAGGTCAATTACCTAATGATTTTATGTAAGAGGGAGGGTTTCTAGCCTTTCAAAGCCTGCATTCTGGATGGGGTGACTGCTGGAGGATCTCAGTGTTGACTGTTGGAATGCAGGCCACTATTAATATCCCTGTCATTCTGAGCTGCCCACTAGAAAGATAACAGCACTTCCTTCTTTAAGAAATAAGTTCCTTCATAGACTCTTAGCACTAGAAGGGATAGGAGAGGTCATACCACCCTCCCTCCAGCATCATGGGTGAAGAAACCAAGTGCAAGGACTTCTGAGGCTTGCCCAGCACCTGACTGTTTAAACTCCTGGTCAGTGCTGTCATGAGGCTCCACAGCGTAAGTCAGACTCTATGGAAAAATAACCTAAAATGTTTTCAGGGATCAGATTCTGCTAATAATCTAAATCCCTTGTCAAGCAAATGTCTCAAACGTTTTATTCTTTGCATATGCATTCCCAGGGGTTAGGGAACTATTGAATAAATCAAGTGTTAGTGAACATCACACTAAACATGCTCATTCCTAAGTATAATACTCACTAGTAATACCTGGGCAGCACAGACACACATATTTCTTCCATAAAACAGTTTTCAAAGACATCACACATCAACATTTTTGCATAACACAAAAATTCATGTAAAATAATACAACTCATTCCCTTAGAGGGAGAGAGAGCAAAGCCAGGAGGAAAGAGCAATGAACCCAAATCAGCATTCTGCCGCTCACAATCCTCTCTCCCACCAAGGCCCTTTCCCCATCCAAAAAAAAAAATTTGGCTTCAGTTGAAAAATATTTTATCATAAGAAATTTATTTTTGTCAACACGATGTTCCTGTTATTTTTAAGTCTTGTAGTTTCAACAACAGGATTTTAGGGTAGCGAAATAAAATAGGAACAGCAGAGTAATTTGAATTTCTGAGCATACTCATGCATGTATAAGAAAAGTCCAAATAGTCTAAAACTGGCTTTAAAGAATGTGAAGCTGTCTCCTTACGAACTTTCTAAATTTCTTCTCATTAAAAAAATGATGATCTAATAGACAGTAAATATTTGTGACCGATATTCTAAAGGTTTTAATTGTAGCCAAACTTCTTAATTGTGGAGCTGGGCCAACTAATATCTTCAAACACTTCCCATTATGATGGTACAATAGTTTATTTGTTCTTTTCTTTTTTTTTCTTTCTTCAAATAAATGTTGCATGTGCTACAAAACAGAAATAACTTAAAAACACACTGAAAATTCAAGAGTGTGAGATGCATCCCATCTGGGAAGGTATCAAGTACTTTTAAACAATACAATTTTCCTAAAGGTCAGGGATGTTCTTTACTCATATAGTGGCCTATTACCTAGGTGTGTGGAGAGGAGTCAGGAGAAAATATTAGGTTGGTACAAATGGAATTTCCATTGTTGGAATTTGCCATTTGATAATGGAATACATTCTTAAATAAATGTGGTTATATTATACATCATTTTAATGGCATTTCTCGATTTATGGCTTTTTGTTAATGACATTACTTGCTGTTTGTTTTATGTTTATTTTAGACTATGGAGATTATGTTAGACAAAAAGCAAATTCGAGTGATTTTCTTATTCTAGTTCAAAATCTGTCATAAAGCAGTGGAGACAACTTGCAACATCAATAATGCATTCTGGCCCAGGAATGGCTAACATATGTATAGTGCAGCAGTGGTTCAAGTTTTGCAAAGGAGACAAGAGCCTTGAAGATAAGGAGCCTAGTGGGCAGCCATCGGAAGTTGACAATGACCAATTGAGAGCAACCATCGAAGCTGATCATTTTACAACAACACAAGAAGTTGGCAAAGAACCCAATGGAGACCATTCTACTGTCGTTGGGCATTTGAAGCAAATTGGAAAGGTGAAAAAGCTCGGTAAGTGGGTGCCTCATGAGCTGAAAGAAAATTTTTAAAAAATTGTCATTCTGAAGTGTAGTCTTCTTGTATTCTATGCAATAACAATGAACCATTTTTCAATTGGATTGTGACGTGCGATGAAAGTGGATTTTATGGGGCAACTGGTGATGACCAGCTTAGTGGTTGGACCGAGCTCCAAAGCACTTCCCAAAGCCAAACTTGCACCAAAAAAAGGTCATGGTCACTGTTTGGTGGTTTGTTGCTGGTCTGATCCACTACAGCTTTCTGAATCCTGGCGAAACCATTACCTCTGAGAAGTATGCTCAGCAAATCGATGAGATGCACTGAAAACTGCAATGCCTGCAGCTGGCATTGCGCAACAGAAAGGGCCCAATTCATCTCCATGACAACGCCCAACTGCACAACGCACAACCAATACTTCAAAAGTTGAATGAATTGGGCTCTGAAGTTTTGCCTCATCTGCTATAGTCACCTAACCTTTTGCCAACCAACTACCACTTCTTCAAGCATCTTGACAACTTTTTACAGGGAAAATGCTTCCACAACCAGCAGGACGCAGAAAATGCTCTCCAACAGTTCATCACATCCTGAAGCACAGATTTTTATGCTACAGGAATAAACAAACTTATTTCTTGTTGGCAAAAATGTGTCGATTGTAATGGATTCTATTTTGATTAATAAAGATGTGTTTGAGGCTAGTTATACAGTGATTTAAAATTCACAGTTACTTTTGCACCAACCTCTAAATTAAAGACTTGCTTAAAGATCCTGTTGCCTGCTGTCACCCAGAACACAGACTAATCTTGCTGGGTTGGATTATGTGCGGAAATATACCAAAACTCACCACTGTCTGGGTCATTCTGAATTGAAGAAAAGAAGAACATGATGATTTCACAAAACAGTGAGAAGTGAAGTGCTTACTGATGTGAACTCTGAATCAGATAGCCCTGGTTTTGAGCACCTGCACTGCTTTTTAATAGCTCTGTGACTATGGGTGAAAGAAATTACCTCTCTGAGCCTCAGTAGCCTTATTTGTAAAATATAAATAAAATCTGGTTTTTGCCCCACAAATTTGTTGTGAGAGATAAATGAGGTAATCAAAATGCTTAGCATGTACCTAGCATGTGGTAAGGACTCAGTAAAGGACAGTCATTATTATCATTAACTTTAGTATGCAAATTGATTTAATTTCTTTGCTGTAGCACTGTAATGTCTCCTCATGTACAGAAATCATATATGGCACTTAACTGTATTCATATTTCATTTCATATGCTACTCAAATGTTTGGTTAATATCCCCCATTTTTTTGCAACAACAAGCTTATCAGAGGTCTTAATCCATAAAGTTGTCATCACCTCTAATCCAGTGTCTAATACCATTTCTCAGAAAAGCAAACATTTCCTTTAGAGCACTCATAGCAGTGACTTAAATGTGAAGGCTCTGGGTCAGTGCTTAGTCATTTGAAAGCAAGAAAAACCTACAACCTTTTTGTAATATGTGTTTAAATCTTTATTTGGTTCTGTCGAGGTAACTCAAAATTGTCTACAGTAAATCCAAGGTTTCAAATCACAGAAGGGGGAGATGGTAATGAAGCCTTCATGTTGGGATTACTTACCTACTCAGGGATGTGTTCTTTCTGGTTGCTGTTTTGAAGGGTGGGGAAGCACACACCATCTCAGTGGCCTCCTCTACTGTGACTTTGAAGATGAGGCAGTTCTAGTAAAGGTTCTGCCTGCTGTAGTTTGAATGTTTGTGTCTTCCCAAAATTTACATGTTGAAATCCCCAACGTGATGGTACTAGGAGGTAGGGCTTTGGGGGAGTGATTAGGTCACTAGAGCAGAGCCCTCATGAATGGGATTAGTACCCTTATAAAAGAAGCCCCAGACAGACTCTTGCCTTTCTGCCACGGGAAGTTATAGTAAAAAGATGGCTGTCTATAAACCAACATGGGGTCCTTCTGCCAGTGCCTTGATATTGAACTTCCCAGCCTCCAGAACCAAGACAAATAAGTGTCTATTATTTATATGCTACCTGGTCTATCGTATTTTGTTATAGTATCCCAAATGGACTAAGAAGGCTCCTAACATGTTACTTCAATATCCAGGCAGCAGTAAATAGCATCCTCATGATTTTTTTGCCCATACTTTCCTCTTCAGCAAACAGGCACTAGATCTTTGTTATGCTTTTTTATTTTTTCTACAAAATACAAAAGATTAATTGATGTGCCCAAAAAAGGTTTGAAGTTGCTTATAAAGTTGCTCAACATAAAAAAATTAAAAATGAGAGAAATGAGGCAAAAAAGAAATAAACTAAGATTGAACTAGGAGTGGGGTATCAAAATGCTATTCTCTAATAATGGGTTATGCATTCATCCCAATTTGCTCTCTTTAGCAGCTGTTTCAGAGTCTTTGTCTGTCTCTGTCTCTCATACACACACACACACACACACACACACACACACATATAGAGTAGTTGAAATGAAGCACAACTTTTTCCAGTATGAAAGCAGCAGGGCTTTTGTGTCACATAATGGAAAAAATTCTTGATCTTATATTAATGGAAAACCCACCACTGACTTTTACTTGACTGCTATTCATTATTTATTCATTTTATATGCATTTATTAAGCAATAACTATGTGCATGCTATTTGCTATGCTTGGACATGCAGTGATGAATAAGACATGCTTCCTGAGCTGGAGATCAGTCTGGTATGGAGAAGAGGCTCACATTATGCCATAAGTTAGTTTAGTGTTTTAAATGTGATAGCAAAACCACCTGGAGTGTGACTGGAGCACAAGGAAAGGAGTGAATTATTATGTGAAGGGAAGTTAAGACAGTGAAATCTTATTTGCCAAGAACAAGATGAGATTAGAATCAAGAAGGACATTTGTTACTTTAACAATATGAAAATGAATTGGATAGTCTTTGGAGAACTATATTCTCTTTCTGGACAATGGCAAAGAAAAGAAAGGCTCAAAAATTTCTCAACTTTGTTTCCTGTTGGTTCAGGAATCATCTGTGCACTTAAAAAGGGAAGCAGGGCTTGAGATTTTCAGGAAGATAACAATTATGATTAATCTTTGTTTCTCTGGGGCCATAAAACTTTCAAGGTCAAGGATTTGTAATATGCTCTGATTTTGGGGGTAGGGACCAGAATTAATAAACACACAGAATTAAAATAAAGGCTTGAGTGTCCAAAGACACAAGGACTGTGTATTTTACTAATTTTAGAGAAAGGGCCTAGAGAGACTGAGTGACACATATCATTTTGTAACCCCTCCAATAAAGACTGTGTGAAGGGTGATTGCCGAGGAAAGCCCAAGAGAGCTGTAATATAAGGATTTCAAAAGAACCCCAGACAGTTTAAAAATCAGAGCTACATCAGGAAGGAAGCAGTGATCAAACCAATGTTCCCTTTGGAGGTCCCTTCAACCCAGTGAAAATGACAAGGAACGAACCATAAGATCAAAGCTGAGTGGTGGGGCCTTGGGAAGTGCAGTAGAGGTAAAATAATTCACCACTCCCTGAAAAATTCCACTTTCCTTTATTAGCCTTTAATGAATCAAAACTTAACAACTGAAGAAAGCATTAATATTGGGTAGATCAGCAAACTGAAGAATACTAAAGCAGCATGTTTCTGGGGGGAGGAGAGGCCTCTGACACTGTTTATTTCCTGTCTTTTAAAATCTAAATTTGTCCTTTATTGATATAGAAAAGTTTCTCTTAAACTATAAGTGGAGTGTGACATAGACATCTTTAACAAACCTCAAGATACTTAAAATGCTAGGTGTAGGCTGGGCGCAGTGGCTCATATTTGTAATCCCAGTACTTCGGGAGGCCGAGGCGGGTGGATCACCTGAGGTCAGGAATTTGAGACCAGCCTGACCAAGGTGGTGAGACCCGTCTCTACTAAAAATCCAAAATTTAGCCGAGCTGGTGGTGGGGGCCTGTAATCCCAGCTACTCAGGAGGCTGAGGCATGATAATTGTTTGAGCCCGGGGGGTGGAGGTTGCAGTGAGCTGAGATCACTGTGCCACTACACTCCAGCCTGGGTGACAGAGCAAAACTCTATCAAAAAAGAAGAAGAAGAAGAAGAAATATGCAGAGGTTTTCCCTTTTTTCAGTGCTATCAACAAAACAGTGCTATTAACAAAACAGTACAATCAATTCAGTAAATGCTACTACAAAGCAATGTTGCAAAGTCAGATTGTAAAATGCACCTTTTTTTTTTTTTTTTTTTAGGAGAAATGTTCAAGAAAACATAGAAGGTATCAGGCTACCACAAAAGCTAATATTTGATGTCTTATTTCCTGTAACTCCCTTTCTTCAATCCTTATAAAAACTCACTGCAGAGACACTGATGTTAAGGCTTATATTTGCTTAAAGTTCAAAGTGGAGCACTGCCTCTAGATTAACCTTTGAAAAAAAAAGAAAAGGAGATTAATTTAAAAAAGAAAAGCCAGTAAGTTTGTTCCCTAGCTTTGGGTGTAATAATTATTAAACAAAGAGTGTCAAAATACAGATCAAATAAAGTCACAAGTGGTCTTCAGTCTATGATTAGGTAAAACGAATATCCTAAACAGGATATTCTTCCACCTTTTATATGAAAGACGTTTTTATATAGCAAACATAAGGTGAATTGTTAATAATATCAGAGTGAGGTTCTCATCATTGTAAAAAAGTCCACTTACATAAACAAGGATGCCAAATGTAGATGCTTATTGGGATGTAACCCCATTTTAAGTCAAAAATTCCCTAAGTCGATCGAGACCACCCTAGCTAATGCGGTGAAACCCCATCTCTATTAAAAAATACAAAAAAATTAGGCGGGCATGGTGGCGGGTGCCTGTAGTCCCAGCTACTCAGGAGGCTGAGACAGGAGAATGGCATGAACTCGGGAGGCGGTGCTTGCAGTGACCCGAGATCGCGCCACTGCACTCCAGCCTGGGCGACAAAGTAAGACTCCGCCTCAAAAAAAAAAAAAAAAAAAAAAAAAATCCTAAGTCAAAATGCATTTAATACACCTAATCTACTGAACATTATAGCTTAGCCCAGCCTACCTTAAACATGCTCAGAAAACTTACGTTAGCCTACAGTTGAACAAAGTAATCTAAAACAAGCCTATTTAATAATAAAGTGTTTCATATCTCATGTAATTTATTAAAAACTACACTGAAAGTGAAAGAATGATTGTATGGGTACTCAAAGTACAGTTTCTATTGAATATATATTGCTTTTGTATCATTCTAAAGTTGGAAAACTGTTTAGTTGAATCATTGTGAGTCAGGGACTTCCTGTATAATATTTAGAAGTTGAATATATTTAAAACATGCATATAATCAGTATCTTCCGTTTATGGGTTGAAATTCATATATTTAAAAGTCTGAGTGCAATAAGGAGACTTTTAGAGATTTTGTATCTCATGTTGTGCTAAGTTGATATGCAATCTTTAGTTTAATCTTCACAAGAAATCCATAGGACAAGCCTTAATTATAATCTCCATTCTTTCCTGACTATTGAGCATTGGTTTAGGTCAGAGAATATTCGAGGCTCCAGGGTTAGAGCAGTGAACAACCACAGCTGCAAAAAGTCCTTGCCCTCCTGGAGCTTACATTCTAGTGGGTATCACTTTGTCTAGATCCTTTTTAAATATTTAATTTTATTTTTCGAGACAGGGTCTCACTCCATCACCCAGGCTGGAGTGCAGTAGTATAATTGCGTCTCACTGCAGCCTCAACCTTCTGGGCTCAAGCAATCCTCCCACCTCAGCTCCTGAGTACCTGGGACCACAGGCACACACCATCATGCCTGGCTAATTTTTAATTTATTTTGTAGAGACAGGCTCTCTCTATGTTGCCAAGGGTGGTCTTGAACTCCTGGGTTCAAGCAATCCTCCTACCTCAGCCTCCCAAATTCTTTTTAGTCTAACCTTGTTCAGTGCTAAGTTATTACAAAGACTTTAAAAAAACACAAAAAACTTTCTTTTAAACCTAAGCTAGAATCCCACACAGATACCTGAAATACAGAAAATATGAAAATGCATACAAATAAACAAATACATACTATACTTGATATTGATAATGATATCAACAATGCCATGATGGAAAAATAAAATAGGATAAGGTCATTGTGAAGTGCTGAGAATTGTTGATTTTATATGAAAGGGTCACAGGCACAAAGTACCCTATTTAGAAGCCAAACTGAGATTTAAGATTTCCTACTACCAAAACAAAGAGCTAGACCACTGATGTCTCTTTCAGAACAACAGGAAAATATGTACTGAATTAATATTGCAGTGTTCTTATTAATATGCTGTTGTTTCAAGCAAATTAATGCTAGTCCTCAAATGTCAAGATATCACCCAAGGAATACCTCACCCAACTGGAAAAGAGTCCAAATGCTTTATTTCCAAAAAATGTAGATCCTCACTGTCAGCATAAGTACCCAGATTGGTATGGTTAATTATTTTTCTAATTCTTTACCAGCAGGATCTGGAGGAGGACATCTGGAATTCTCCCTGGCAGGCCCGCACATGACTCATGTCAGAGGAACAGTTGCATTAGACAACTGATAAGTTTGTAAATTTTTATGAGATGTTTCCAAACTTCACACACAGTTGTCCCTCCGTATTTGTGGTACATTGATTCCAGGGCCTCCCGCAGGTACCAAAATCTAAGGATGCTCAAGCCCTAAAGTTGGCCCGGTGGAACTCGTAGCACTCTATTGTCATTCTTGTTTATAACCAGTTTGTTTCTTTCATCTAAAGCACTCCCCCTTCAAAAATAATCAAGAGATACTGGTTATCTGAGTTTTATATTTGTCTAAGATTGATATTTTTCTTGTGAAAATTCATTTCATTTGATTATAGTCATCCCTTAAATTCTGGTGTTTGCCTAAACACAAGCTATCCAGAATTACTTTGAATGATAATATTTGTCTTGATTTTGAATTAATATAAAGTGCAACAAGTGTCCAGGTATGGCCATTTAGTGTAAAATTCATGTATTTAGTTAAGTATTTAATCATTTATTCCAAATGGGCTGACTTGTTCCAAGGAGACCACCACATGGAAAGTTTTAAGACTTTTTAAAAAATGTTGAAATAATCTGCTGTGATCCTAACTGTGAAAGGTCCACTGAGCCTAGACTTAACTATTTCAAAAGAATGAAGGAGACATCCTGGATCATCAGACAACGCATTTAAACAGAGAATTGTCCTGACGAATCCATAAACAAATGTGAATTTATGGGGATAAACCAGTGATAAATCCATAAACAAACACAAGATTTATGAGAATAAACCAGTGCTGTGTCACATAAACTCTAGGGTAAAGGAGAAAGGTTTACTAGTTTACCTAGAAATTATTCTTAAATCTTTAAACCATATCACTTTTTAAGATATATTTTGTTAACACAGATAATTATCAATTGGTTCAGTTCAGTGGTCTTGGTTTTTTTTTTTTTTTAAGGAAAAGCAGAATGCACAATAAATATAGGCTGTAATATGAAAGTCACACCAATAGGCGGTTTTTAGATAAGTTGTTCATAATCCGGTTACCATCACCCATCTGCAGGTGACTTAATGGCACTGTAGGCAAAGAAACTAGAGTAAAATAAACTTCTGTTGGTGTTGCCTAACTACTGAGTTGCCTAACTATGGCAAACAAGCCGTACCTTTTTTGTGACTTTCATTTATTTAAGTCACTCTACAAACATCGATAGATCTTGTTGTTAAACTGGAAGTTTTGATCAAGAACCTAAGGCATCAGATATCGAAGTAAGCTGGAAGACAGAACGCATCAGAGCAACTTGTGAAACTATGTGGCTGAGAACAGGCTAGATATCTTTACATGTCAAAGGCATTAAACAGTCAGAAAGAGAGAAAGGAAGTTTAGAAAAGGAAAGGTTTTATTTATTTATTTATTTATTTAATTATTTTTGGCATGCACTTGTATAGGAAAAAGAGAGAACAAGATACCTACAATTGTGCTATGTAGAAGTAACTGTGTGCCCCCTGGAGCTAGGGGGAAGGGATGAAGAGTTCTGGTTCCGACCCTCTTTGGAAAATCTCCAGTGTGAGAGACAGGCTGGCTTGCTACTCTAGCAGCAGGCTAGAAAAAGAGGTGGTTAGGTTGGGTAAACTTGCACTTCAAAAGTTTATTGGGTCAATGTGTTGCACAGATTTATCTGATACATTGCACAAGAGAGAACCAGAATAATATGATCCTAGTTCTTGTCTGATAGAGCCTTCTGGAAGCGCCATTAGGCCTCAGCAGAGACAGGCAAAAAGTACTGAGTTGCTAGAGATTGTGCAAATCATAAGCAACCGTCCAGAGGATGGCAGCCAACTTATGACAGTACCAATTAAACAAATGTGCCAGTATTCTCCTGCCTCTCTTCCATATTCTTCCTCCCCATGTTCCAACTCAGGAGAGAGAGAAATAAAGATTAATTAGCAGAAGTGTAAAGAGTTAGGGAAAAAGAGGCTAACCATATGCTTTTCTCTATCTGTAAACTTTATGCCTTAGTAAATCCTTGCTGTTGGAAGGATAGTAGTTTTAACCAAATAAAGTTAGCAACTTTGACAATCCCATGGGATCAGATTTTTAAATAATTGAGTTAAGACTATCTTTGTGATTTACAGTAATCACAAGGCTTTCTATTTCCAAAGAATTATTAGAAGTTTCAAGAAGTTTTCTAAGGTTTTATTTAGTGGCAGAAGACTTCTTTCATTGAACAAACTATAAAGAAACAATCAGTGGCAAAATAGTAAGTAGCACTTTATGATTAGACCTCATGAATCCTAACACATTAGTCACACTGTGATGGTTAATATTGAGTGTCAACTTGTTTGAAGGATCAAAGTATCGTTCCTGGGTGTGTCTGTGAGGGTGTTGCCAAAGGAGATCAACATTTGAGTCAGTGGACTTGGAAAGGAAGACCCCAACCTTCATCTGCTTGGGCACAATCTAATCAGCTGCCAGCATAGCCAGAATAAAAGCAGGCAGAAGAACATGGAAAGGTTAGACTGACTTAGCTTCCGAGCCTACATCTTTCTCCCATGCTGGATGCTTCCTATCCTCGAACATCAGACTCCAAGTTCTTCAGCTTTGGGACTTGGACTGGCTTCGTTGCTCCTCAGCTTGCATACAGCCTATTGTGGGACCTCATCTTTTGAACGTGTGAGTTAATACTCCTTAACAAACTTATCTTTATATATATATTTATCTTCTTAGTTCTGTCCCTCCCTCTAGAGAACTCTGACTAATACATACATGTAAAGAGAAAAATTATGGATAAACAAAGGATATTATCTTTTTTTATAACAACAAGGGAACTGTTTGACTAAGAAATCTGTCCACAGTTACTAGGTGTGGCAACTAGAGCTCAAATTCAGATCTTTGAACTCCCAGATTAGTATTATTTTATTCTACAATAGTCACCACATTGTTTTTCACAGTGGTTGTACTAGTTTACATTCCCACCAGTAGTATAGAAGTGTTCCCTGTTCACCGCATCCACGCCAGTATCTATTATTTTTTGACTTTTTGATCATGGCAATTCTTGTAGGAGGAAGGTGGTACTGGCATTGTGGTTGTGGTTTGCATTTCCCTGATCATTAGTGATGTTGAGCATTTTTTCATATGTTTCTTGGTCACTTGTATATCTTCTTTGGAGAATTGGCTACTCATGTCCTTAGCTCACTTTGGATGGGATTGCTTTTTCTTGCTAATTTGTTTGAATTTGTTGTAGATTTTGGATATTAGTCCTTGGTGAGATGTATAAATTGTGATGATTTTCTCCCACTCTGTGGGGTGTCTGTTTACTCTGCTGACTGTTCCTTTTGCCATACAAAAGTTCTTGAGTTTAATTAAGTCCCAGCTGTTCATCTTTCTTCTTACTGCATTTGCTTTTGGTTTCTTGGTCATGAAATCCTTGCCTGAGCCAATGTGTAGAAGGGGTTTTCCAATGTTAGTTATCTTCTAGAATTTTTATAGTTTCAGGTCTTACATTTAAGTCCTTAATCCATCTTGAGTTTATTTTTGTATAAGGTGAGAGACGAGGATCCTGTTTCATCCTCCTCCGTGTGACTTGCCAATTATCCCAGCACCATTTGTTGAATAGGGTATCTTTCCCCACTTTATGTTTCTGTTTGCTTTGTCAAAGATCAGTTGGCTGTATTTGACTTTATTTCTAGGTTTTCTGTTCTGTTCCATTGGTCTATGTGCCTATTTTTATCCCAGTACCATGCTGTTTTGGTGACTATGGCCTTATATCATAGTTTGAAATTTGGTAATGTGATGCCTCCAGAATTGTTCTTTTTGCTTAGTCTTGCTTTGGCTATGCAGGCTCTTTTTATATTCCGTATGAATTTTAGGATTGTTTTTTCTAGTTCTGTGAAGAATGATGATGATGTTTTGATAGGAATTGTGGCGAATTTGTAGATTGCTTTTGGCAGTATGTTTATTTTCACAATATTGATTCTACCCATCCATGAGCATGGGATGTGTTTCCATTTATTTGTGTTGTCTATGATTTCTTTCAGCACTGTTTTGTAGTTTTCCTTGTAGAGGTCTTTCACCTCCTTGGTCAGGTGTACTCCTAAGTATTTTATTTTATTTTATTTTTTGCAGCTATTATAAGAGGTGTTGAGTTCTTGACTTGATTCTCAGCTTGGTCGCTGTTGGTGTATAGAAGAGCTACTGATTTCTGTACATTAATTTCGTATCCAGAAACTTTGCTGAATTCTTTTATCAGTTCTAGAAACTTTCTGGAGGAGTCTTTAGGATTTTCTAGGTAAACAATCATATAATCAGTGAACAGCAACAGTTTGACTTCCTCTTTACTGATTTGGATGCCCTTATTTCTTTCTCTTGTCTGATTGCTCTGGCTAGGACTTCCAGTACTATGTTGAAGAAAAGCGGTGAGAGTGGGCGTCCTTGTCTTGTTCTAGTTCTCAACTTTTCCCCATGCAGTGTTATGTTGGCTGTGGGTTTGTCATAGATGGCTTTTATTACCTTGAGGTATGTCCCTTGTATGCCAATTTTGCTGAGAGTTTTAATCATAAAGCAATGCTGGATTTTGTCAAATGCTTTTTCTGTATCTGTTGAGGCAATTATGTGATTTTTATTTTTAATTCTGCTTATGTGGCATATCACATTTATTGCCTTGCATTTTTTTTTTTATACTTTAAGTTCTAGGGTACATATGCACAATGTGCAGGTTTGTTACATATGTATACATGTGCCATGTTGGTGTGCTGCACCCATTAACTCATCGTTTACATTAGGTATATCTCCTAATGCTATCCCTCCCCGCTACCCCCTCCCCACAATAGGGCCTGGTGTGTGATGTTCCCCTTCCTGTGTCCAAGTGATCTCATTGTTCAATTCCCACCTATGAGTGAGAACATGCGGTATTTGGTTTTCTGTTTTTGCGACAGTTTGCTGAGAATGATGGTTTCCAGCTGCATCCATGTCCCTACAAAGGTCATGAACTCATACTTTTTTATGGCTGCATAGTATTCCATGGTGTACATGTGCCACATTTTCTTACTCCAGTCTGTCACTGATGGACATTTGGGTTGATTCCAAGTCTTTGCTATTGTGAATAGTGCCACAATAAACATACGTTCTTCCATTTGTTTGTCTCCTCTTTTATTTCACTGAGCAGTGGTTTGTAGTTCTCCTTGAAGAGGTCCTTTACATCCCTTGTAAGTTGGATTCCTAGGTATTTTATTCTCTTTGAAGCTATTGTGAATGGGAGTTCATTCATGATTTGGCTCTCTGTTTGTCTGTTACTGGTGTCTAAGAATGCTTGTGATTTTTGCACATTGATTTTGTATTCTGAGACTTTGCTGAAGTTGCTTACCAGCTTAAGGAGATTTTGGTCTGAGACAATGGGGTTTTCTAAATACACAATCATGTCATTTTGTGTATTTGACTTCTTTTCCTAACTGAATACTCTTTATTTCTTTCTCTTGCCTGATTGCCCTAGCCAGAACTTCCAACACTATGTTGAAGAGGAGTGGTGAGAGAGGGCATCCCTGTCTTGTGCCAGTTTTCAAAGGGAATGCTTCCAGTTTTTGCCCATTCAGTATGATATTGGCTGTGGGTTTGTCATAAATAGCTCTTATTATTTTGAGACACGTTCCATCAATACCGAATTTATTGAGAGTTTCTAGCATGAAGGGCTGTTGAATTTTGTCAGAGGCCTTTTCTGCATCTATTGAGAGAATCATGTGGTTTTTGTCTTTGGTTCTCTTTATATGCTGGATTACGTTTATTGATTTGCGTATGTTGAACCAGCCTTGCATCCCAGGGATGAAGCCCACTTGATCATGGTGGATAAGCTTTTTGATGTGCTGCTGGATTCGGTTTGCCAGTATTTTATTGAGGATTTTTGCATCGATGTTCATCAGGGATATTGGTCTAAAATTCTCTTTTTTTGTTGTGTCTCTGCCAGGCTTTGGTATCAGGATGATGTTGGCCTCGTAAAATGAGTTAGGGAGGATTCCCTCTTTTTCTATTGATTGGAATAGTTTCAGAAGGAATGGTACCAACTCCTCCTTGTACCTCTGGTAGAATTCGGCTGTGAATCCGTCTGGTCCTGGACTTTTTTTGGTTGGTAGGCTATTAATTATTGCCTCAATTTCAGAGCCTGCTATTGGTCTATTCAGGGATTCAACTTCTTCCTGGTTTAGTCTTGGGAGAGTGTAAGTGTCCAGGAAATTATCCATTTCTTCTAGGTTTTCTAGTTTATTTGCATAGAGGTGTTTATAGTATTCTCTGATGGTAGTTTGTATTTCTGTGGGGTCGGTGGTGATATCCCCTTGATCATTTTTTATTGCACTTATTTGATTCTTCTCTCTTTTCTTCTTCATTAGTCTTGCTAGCAGTCTATCAATTTTGTTGATCTTTTCAAAAAACTAGCTCCTAGACTCATGGATTTTTTGGAGGGTTGTTTGTATCTCTATCTCCTTCAGTTCTGCTCTGATCTTAGTTATCTCTTGCCTTCTGCTAGCTTTTGAATATGTTTGCTCTTGCTTCTCTAGTTCTTTTAATTGTTATGTTAGGGTGTTAATTTTAGATCTTTCCTACTTTCTCTTGTGGGCATTCAGTGCTATAAATTTCCCTCTACACACTGCTTTAAATGTGTCCCAGAGATTCTGGTATGTTGTATCTTTGTTCTCATTGGTTTCAAAGAACATCTTTATTTCTGCCTTCATTTCGTTATGTACCCAGTAGTCATTTAGGAGCAGGTTGTTCAGTTTCCATGTAGTTGACTGGTTTTGATTGAGTTTCTTAGTCCTGAGTTCTAGTTTGATTGCACTGTGGTCTGAGAGACAGTTTGTTATAATTTCTATTCTTTTACATTTGCTGAGGAGTGCTTTACTTCCAACTATGTGGTCAATTTTGGAATAAGTGTGATGTGGTGCTGAGAAGAATGTATATTCTGTTGATTTGGGATGGAGAGTTCTGTAGATGTCTATTAGGTCCACTTGGTGCAGAGTTGAGTTCAATTCCTGGATATCTTTGTTAACTTTCTGTCTCGTTGATCTGTCTAATGTTGACAGTGGGGTGTTAAAGTCTCCCATTATTATTGTATGGCACTCTAAGTCTCTTTGTAAGTCTCTAAGGACTTACTTTATGAATCTGGGTGCTCCTGTATTGGGTGCATATATATTTAGGATAGTTAGCTCTTCCTAATGAATTGATCCCTTTACCATTACGTAATGGCCTTCTTTGTCTCTTTTGATCTTTGATGGTTTAAAGTCTGTTTTATCAGAGACTAGTATTGCAACCCCTGCTTTTTTTTGTTTTCCATTTGCTTAGTAGATCTTCCTCCATCCCTTTATTTTGAGCCTATGTGTGTCTGCATGTGAGATGGGTCTCCTGAACACAGCAAACTGATGGGTCTTGACTCTTGATCCAATTTGCCAGTCTGTGTCTTTTAACTGGACCATTTAGTCCATTTACATTTAAGGTTAATATTGTTATGTGTGAACTTGATCCTGTCATTATGATATTAACTGGTTCTTTGGCTCGCTAGTTGATGCAGTTTCTTCCCAGCATTGATGGACTTTACATTTTGACACGTTTTTGCAATGGCTGGTAGCTGTTCTTCCTTTCCATGTTTAATGCTTCCTTCAGGATCTCTTGTAGGGCAGGCCTGGTGGTGACAAAATCTCTAAGAATTTGCTTATCTGTAAAGGATTTTATTTCTCCTTCACTTATGAAACTTAGTTTGGCTGGATATGAAATTCTGGGTTTAAAATTCTTTTCTTTAAGAATGTTGAATATTGGCCCTCACTCTCTTCTGGCTTGGAGAGTTTCTGCCAAGAGATCTAGTGTTAGTCTGATGGGTTTCCCTTTGTGTGCAACCCAACCTTTCTCTCTGACTGCCCTTAACATTTTTTCATTCATTTCAACTTTGGTGAATATGACAATTATGTGTCTTGGAGTTGCTCTTCTCGAGGAGTATCTTTGTGGCATTCTCTGTATTTCCTGAATTTGAATGTTGGCCTGCCTTACTAGGTTGGGGAAGTTCTCCTGGATGATATCCTGCAGAGTGTTTTCCAACTTGGTTCCATTTTCCCCGTCACTTTCAGGCACACCAATCAGACGTAGATTTGGTCTTTTCACATAATCCCATATTTCTTGGAGGCTTTGTTCATTTCTTTTTACTCTTTTTTCTCTACACTTGTCTTCTCACTTCATTTCATCATTTGACCTTCAATCGCTGATACTCTTTCTTCCAGTTGATTGAGTTGGTTACTGAAGCTTGTGCATTTGTCACGTAGTTCTCATGTATGGTTTTCATCTCTATCAGTTCTTTTAAGGTCTTCTCTGCATTGATTATTCTAGTTAGCCATTCATCCATTCTTTTTCCAAGGCTTTCAGTTTCTTTGCGCTGGTTACGTAGTTCCTCCTTTAGCTCTGAGAAGTTTGATCGACTGAAGCCTTCTTCTCTCAACTCATCCAAGTCATTCTCCATCCAGCTTTGTTCCGTTGCTGGCGATGAGCTGCATTCCTTTGGAGGGGGAGATGTGCTCTGATTTTTTGAATTTCCAGCTTTTCTGCCCTGCTTTTTTACCATCTTTGTGGTTTTATCTGCCTTTGGCCTTTGATGATGGTGATGTACTGATGGGGTTTTGGTGTGGGTGTCCTTTCTGTTTGTTAGTTTTCCTTCTAACAGTCAGGACCCTTAGCTGTAGGTCTGCTGGAGTTTGCTTGAGGTCCACTCCAGGCCCTGTTTGCCTGGGTATCAGCAGCGGATGCTGCAGAAGATAGAATATTGTGGAACAGTGAGTGTTGCTGTCTGATTCTTGCTCTGGAAGCTTTATCTCAGGGGTGTACCCCGCCATGTGAGGTGTTAGGTGTCGGTCTGCACACAGTGGGGGATGTCTCCCAGTTAGGCTACTCAGGGGTGAGGGACCCACTTGAACAAGCAGTCTGTCCATTCTCAGATCTCAACCTCTGTGCTCGGAGATCCACTGCTCTCTTCAAAGCTGTCAGACAGGGGCATTTACCTCTGCCGAGGATTCTGCTGCTTTTTGTTTAGCTATGCCCTGTCCCCAGAGGAGGAGTCTACAGAGGCAGGCTGGCCTCCTTGAGCTGTGGTGGGCTCCACTCAATTCAAGCTTCCTGGAGGCTTTGATTACCTACTTAAGCCTCAGCAATGGCGGGCGCCCCTCCCCGAGCCTCGCTGCCACCTTGCAGTTAGATCTCAGACTGCTGCGCTAGCAATGAGGGAGGCTCTGTTGGCATGGGACCCTCTGGGCCAGGTGTGGGATATAATCTCCTGGTGTGCCGTTTGCTAAGACCCTTGGTAAAGCACAGTATTAGGGTGAGAGTTACCTGATTTTCCAGGTATTGTGTGTCTCAATTTCCTTTGGCTAGGAAAAGGAATTCCCTTCTCCCTTGCACTTCCCAGATGAGGCGATGCCTCGTCCTGCTTCAGCTCTCACTGGTCGGGCTATACCCGTGGACTAGCGCCAACTGTCCGACACACCCCAGTGATATGAACCTGGTACCTCAGTTGAAAATGCAGAAATCACCCATCTTCTGTGTTGCTCACACTGGGAGCTGGAGGCTGGAGCTGTTCCTATTAGGCCATCTTGGGCACGCCCCCTGCCTTGCACATGTTAAACCATCCCTGCATCCCTGGTATGAAACCCACTTGATCATGGTGGCTTATATTTTTGATATGTTGCTGGATTCAGTTAGCCAGTATTTTGTTAAGGATTTTTGCATGTATGTTCATCAGGGATATTCGTCTGAAATTTTTTTGGTTATGTCCTTTCCTGTTCTTGGTATCAGGGTGACACTGGCTTCATAGAATGATTTAGGGAGGATTCCCTCTTTCTCTGTCTTGTGGAATAGTGTCAACAGTAATGGTACCAAATCTTCTTTTTGAATGTCTGGCATAATTTGTCATTTTTATCTTTGCTCAGGCTGTGTTTCATGCATGGAATGTTCTCTTCTCCTTCCAAATTACCTAATAAAATGCTTTTCATCCTTTAATGTTTGGCAAAGCATCACTCTCTTCTTGTGTTCTCAACCACCCACCATAATCTTCCTACACCTGAATTTTTTTAGAAACGAATGATTTACTGATATGCACTGATTTCTTATGGGTTTTTTTGTCTTGTTGCTCTAAACAGACTATAAACTTTTCAAGAACATAACTTTACGCATTTTTGTATCCCACTCAATGTTAAGCATATTGGTACACAGTAAGGGTTCAAGAAAGAAGAAACATTTATTCTTTTATCTTTAAGGTACTGACAGTGCGTAGCTAAATAAAATTTCAAAAGGCAAAGTCAATTCATTTTTGTTTGACATTATTGAGATAATAGTATCAAAGCAAGTGCAATTCTGGTGTGGGTTAGGAGGTCTTCCATTTTTCTGACATTTTCCATTTTTACTTAACCTGCTTAAACAGACTTTGGCTATTTTACCCGGTGGTATGTGGTAAAGCAAAGCAACAGCTCTAACAATTCATTGTTGAATGATTCAAAATTGAAAATGAGAAAGTTCTTCTAATAGCAATACTGAAAAAAATGCACACAAGTGATTACTACTTAAAATAGTGAGTTTTTCTTGACCAGTGATAGAAAGTATTATCATTTTTGTATGTAGAGAACTGTCTTAAATTTTTAAACTTGTACTATTTTTTTCTGTTTCAAGGGTATGTTTTACTTCATTTATATTGAAAATATAACTGACTTTGAGAAGTCAAACTAAAAGATCAGGCTTATGTTGTGAGTCCCTGTAGACACTCTTAAGTGTTTCACATGAGGCTAGTGTTCAATGCATTGCAAGCACAGCCTAAAACAAGATCTAATTTATCTTGTAGTAATTGTGATTATTTTGTGCTCTGGAGAGTTCTGATAGAGAGATTCATACATCTACAGAAATGCATTCTAATATAAATATCTTTCTATAATAATTTCTTCATTCATTCTCCAAATATTTGTTGAGCATCTACTATGTACATACCAGACACTGTTCTAGACTCTAGAATCAGGGAGTTCAAAATATAAAATAAATATAAAATATAATATTGGATGGTGATCAAGGCTTTAAAAAAATAAAGCAGCAAATAGGAACAGTGAAAAAGATGACCAGGAAAATCCTATTTGAGGAGTGACATCTGGAGAGGGCATACCATGTGAAGTCTGAAAGAATATTCTAGATAGAAGAAACAGCAAATGCAAAGCCTTGAGATAAGAGCAGCTATACAAATATCTAACCTTTAAGTACTGCCCACTAAGTGCTAAGCACTCTTCTCAGTAATACTTAGAATAACTTACTTAATCCTCACAATAATCCTAAGAGGTAATTACTAGAATTATCATCCCCATTTTATAAATGGAGGAACTGAGGCACAGAGAGGTTATTTAACTTCTCAAGGTTAAATTCTAGGAGGAGGCAGAACCAGAGTTTGAACCCAAGCAGCTGGTCTGGCTCCCGAGTCCCTGCTGTAACCACTGTGTACACGGTTTCTCTGAACAAAATGGCTGCTGGGGCAGAGCACTGAGCAATGTCTCCTTACAAAAGTGGTAGCAAGAACCTCTAGAGCCCCGAAGAGTATCAGCATCAAGATAAAAGAATACTAGTTTTTTAAGAAGTATGGCTTATCAGCTTGAACCTGACAAACCTTAAGCATTAACTATTGATAGAGTATTTAATAGAACTATATCTGGAAAAGAGATTCCTTTAGAAGAAGATGAACACGAATGGATTTGTATCCAGACAATGGACAACTCTACTGCATTACAGCCAAGAACACACTGTAGATTTACTCCTTTGATTATATCTGAAATAATGAAGTAGAGATGGAACGTTGGTGCCTCTTCTCATAAGAGTTACATCTGATTTTCCCAGATGGTGAACAGGAAATTGCAGATACACAGTGAATTGGGGATAAAGCAACCATACAAAGCTCAGACTGTTGCTGAGTAAACATTAATAAAAATGCTTGGGGTTAGTACTGCCTCGAACTATAGCTTGTTTGTTCTCTTGGGAAGGAAAAAAAAAAACACCCAGAAATCAAGTTTTAAGGATCTCAATAAAGAGTTGAAGCCAAACAGTAAGCCCTTTCAGCACTCCGAATCACATGTGAAACTGTCATGGAGGCTGCTTTCTAGGGTGCCTTCCATTTATGGGTCTACAAGCACAAGTTTGTTAAAACCCTGACTTCCATAATTTTATAACTGCATAAAGGAAACAGGACAGAGATTGTTTGGTAATGTGGAGGGTATTATTTTTAAAAGGCTGCTCTATTTTCTAATACTGAAATTCAATTCAGATTAAATTATCCTGCTTTAATATTTAAAGATAGCTGTCTGCAATGTGATTGGCTAAAACCCTGAACATATCCCACTTAGGCAATATAACATTTGTTTGAACATCCTAGGTAGGCATGTTTCCTTAGGTCCAAGGAACAACTCTGGCCTAGCTGTGAATGATATAAAACAGTTTACTTGGTGGCTGTAAGAAAGCTGTTGTTTTTAATATATCAATTGCACTGTGATATTTATTATAATTCATTATCATTTCTGGTGACTCCCACCATTATGACTCCTTGGTTGTTTTTATTATCTAAGATAAAAATAATTTGCTGTAGCAAACCACAATCTTTTCATCATGCATTAACTACTCTACTGATTTCAGAGAAGTTCAGGCAGGGCTTGGGGAGATCTTTGAACTGAACGACTATGTCTTCCTTGGTCAGTGGTGAACGAATTAGAGTAATTAGATCACAGTAAATCAATAAAACTAAGAGCCTCAAGTTTAAAACATCTGTAAAGCAGTTAAATAACTTCCACATTTCTTCATCCTCAAAAATACTTCCTAGTGGAGGGCTAATTTTAGCCACATCCCCTAAGTTCTCCTCAAATATAATACTTTCCTTAAATATACATAAGGAAAAACAAACATAGTATGCATGTGTTTAATGTCTGTGTTGAGTTCATTCTTAGAGCATTATGAAAATGGTCAACCAATTGAGTCTCAAGATGATATGAAGGTAGAGATTATATTGACCAATTGAAATCAATATTGATGTTAAGATAGGCCTCTGAAAACTCTCCTCTAGCTTCAGGAAATTGAAATTCTTTCAAGTAGGTTTTAGTTCAGTTTCTGCCATAAAGAGGTTATTTCAAATTGCACAAGTCTCTCCCTCTCTTTTTTTATTATTATAGTTTAAGTTCTGGGATACATGGGCAGAACCTGCAGGTTTGTTACATAGGTATACACGTGCCATGGTGGTTTGCTGCACCCATCAACCTGTCATCCACATTAGGTATTTCTCCTAATGCTATCCCTTCCCTAAACCCCCACCTCTCAATGGGCCCCACTGTATGATGTTCCCCTCCCTGTGTCCATGTGTTCTCATTGTTCAACTCCCACTTATGAGTGAGAACATGCGGTGTTTGGTTTTCTGTTCCTGTGTTAGTTTGCTGAGAATGATGGTTTCCAGCTTCATCCACGTCCCTACAAAGGACATGAACTCATCCTTTCTTATGGCTGCATAGTATTCTATGGTGTATATGTGCCACATTTTCTTTATCCAGTCTATCATTGATGGACATTTAGGTTGGTTCCAAGTCTTTGCTACTGTGAATAGTGCTGCAATAAATATACGCGTGCATGTGTCTTTCTAGTAGAATAATTTATAATTCTTTGGGTATATATCCAGGAATGGGATTGCTGGGTCAAATGGTATTTCTGGTTCTAGATCCTTGAGGAATCACTACACTGTATTCCACAATGGTTGAACTAATTTACACTCCCACCAACAGTGTAAATGGGCAAGTCTCTTAACATAATTAGGTCTCAATCACATCATCACTTAAATAATGAGATAACTAGAGAAGAAGATAAGATTGGGTGGAAGATGGTCCTTAAGTTTTTTTACTGAACCTAAATTCTGTTGCTTAATTCCCTAAAGACCTGAATGCAATATTGAGTCTATTCATAAAGGTGTTATGACTGTGTCCTTCATATTCATTATAACTTGTAATATTAACAAACCTCATCTTCCATAATTACTCCTGAAATGAATACTTAGTTGACAATAGATGGAGACAATGGATCAGATGATCCAAAATTGCAGATAACTGGAAATTATATCAGTCTCTTCTTGTCATCATCTTTTACTGAGCACATCTAGCTTCTACTCACTGAAAACACAGCAGCTAGAAAGTTGCAGTCTACGTATGATGCCATGTATGTATGACGACAACACTAATATAAATGTAATATTTGTTAAACAGATCCATAAACCAGATTCCAAACATATAATTAACAACTAAGTGAAATACAAATTAGCATCAACACATACTTAGCAAATATTTTAGAGACCATTATGCTCCAGCCCATCAGATGTGAATTTGCCCAACAGAGGATTCCCGTCCTCATGAAGCATATAGTCATCTAACTGGTTACTCTACCCTTGAGCAGTACAGTGCCCCACGGTCCAAACATATGAGAAGGAACTCTACTTTAAAAGATCCCAGAGAAGGCTTGAAATTCATTCTAACAGTTATTAACTCCAAGTTAAAAATATTTATCTCTCATACAAATATTTCGTGCACCTGCTTGAACTTCTTTTATTCTGTTTTATTTTGAGTATGGATGCAAAGAGAAAAATAGCTGCATTTTTTTTCTGAATTGAAACCATATATGTAAAAGCATTATATTTCTCTTTTGCTATTGCAATAATTGTATATATTTTATCCTCCTCAAAGAGCTTTATTTTGCATGGACAAAACACTACATACAAATTTATTGATTTTTAAATTTTACTTTCTACCCATTACTCATCTTCATAGAGCTCTTCCGGATCTTTCTAATTGTTTTCAGTTTTCTTTAGCTGAGGAGTTCCACCTCAGATACAAGGATCTAATTTAAGAGTAGTAAAATACCAAAATTAAACCATCATTCCCACATTCTAGACATAGTTTTTATTCATCCTTGTACATCTTTGTTTTTAAAACTTTGACACCTATGGATTCACAAGCAACATACTACAGTCTTTCTATCTTTTCATGTGTATTACTGCATAATTATCTTTTCTTCATCTCATATCAATGTACCTTGTTTTAACCTTCCACATCTGCAATTCTACACTAGCCTGTACTGAAATCATTCTGTGATGTTTCAGCTCTTCCCCAATTTACTTATCTGAAGTGGGCATTTATTATTTGTTTGTTTGCATGCCCATCCATCTTTATTTCCTCATGTTCTGGGATAAAATCTCCTCTTCTTGTGGAGAACAGATTAGAACCAGAACCAAATATGATTCCAATTAGACTGGCCAAGGCAAGCAGGTGACCCAACTTGGACAATCAGAGCTTTAGCTCAGAGGTGAATACATGACTCAAACAGTCTTCCCTGTTTTCATGGTCAGGAAGCGAGACACTTTTCCACGGGGAAATCAGATGGACTGTAGGCCTAGAGCTGCCAGTGACTTCCTTTTGTACTTCATGAAGAAAGCCTGCCCAATAACGAGGGTAACAAAGGACTCCAGAAGGGATTCATGGAGCAAGACAGCAGCGTGATGACATCTTGGGTATCTATGACTGCCTGAGTCCTACCCTGCTCTGAAAGTTTTTACTTATATGAGCTACACATTTTCTTATGTTAGCTTGAGTTGGATTTTTGTCAACTGTATTTTAAATACTCCAAGAAAATGCTTTTAGTAGTTTCTTAATCCTAAGGAATAACTTACATATTGGAAGCACCAGGTTCAATATTTGATATGGTTGAATATCAACTATATATTCAGAATATCTGTGGGTAGTAAGAGCATTCTTTTCTCCGCATGAGAAAAGGACATATGCCTCATTAGAATCAACATGGGGAGCATTAATGATGGCATCATACCCCAGTGTAAATTATACAGCTTAAAAGGGATCATACTGGTAGGAAAATTTGAGGTGCAATTTGTAACCAACTGAGAGCACAACGGTATTCTTTCTTCTATGAATTCAAGTAAAAACTACCAGCATATTGAGGTGAGTGTGACATCTCAATTCCCTACAGCTCATCTTTTATCTGTACCAAAGTTAGTTCTTAGGGCTCTGGAGAGAATCAGGTTCCCTGTGAGTATATATCTAGCATGCTTGCTGTCACTGAAATAGAAGTGAATTTATGAGATGAATCCCCAAGAGGCTAGTTAATTCTAGGCACTCTGCCTGCACAGTTGCCCATGCCAGAAATCTGAGAATCATCCACAACTTTCTTTTACTCCCTCTAGATGAAATCAATCATGCAGGTCTGACAACTACACTTTATAAACATATTTTTTGAATCCATTCATTTCTCTTCATCCACACTGTCACTGTCTGTAGCCAGAGCACTATCACCTCTTGCTGGGCTTGTAGCAATAAGCTCTTTTAATGTCTGCATTCATCCTTTTCCCTACAACCAATCCCACGTACAACAATGAAGGGGCATTTTAAAATGCTAATATAATGAGGTAATTCTCTTTCTTAACCCTTTACTGCCTTTGCATTGCCATCAAAATCAAGTCCAAAATCCAATCTGGCTCCTGCTTGTCTTACAATGCTCTAGTAATCCTGACTTTCTTGTAGTTTCTCTAATAATACAGGGTTCCTTCATTCAATAGGGTCTTCCTTCTACCCAGAATATTGTATTCCCTACTCTTTACCTGACAATTCCTACCACAAGTGAAGTATCTGAAATGCTTGGGACCCAAAATGTTTTAGATTTTGAATTTTTTTCAGATTTAGGAATATCTGCTTATATAATATCTTAGAGATGGAACCTAAGTCTAAACACAAAATTCATTTATGTTTCATGTATACCTTATGCACATACCCTAAAGGTAACTTGTACAATAATTTTAATAATTTTGTGCATGAAACAAAGTTTGACTGCATTTTGACTGTGGCCTATCACATGAGGTCAGGTGTGGAATTTTCCACTTGTAATGTCATGTTGGCGGTCAAAAAGTTTTGGATTTTGTAGCGTTTGGGTTTTAGGATAAGAGATGCTCAACTTTATTCTGTCTGTTAGGCCTTGTTTTCAAATGTTACCTCCTCAGGGACACTTTCTTTGATATCATAAACTAGATCAAGTCCCTCAATATATAGTTTCATAAATCTTCATTTCTTCTGGTGAAACTTATCTAAATTGCAATTAATCATTTTATGGCTTATCTGTTTAAAACCTGTCACTATCACCAGACTGTTAGCTCCCTGAAGGCAAACATCACATACGTCTTGTTCTTTTCTTATTTCTGATTACAGCGAAGAGCTTATTAGTTATCTATCCATCCACATAACTAACTTTATCCACCCTCTCCCAACTAATATATGACAAAATTTTCCCTTCCTGACTTGATGGGACAAACATTGGTAGACAATTCTTTTTCTTTGTTTCTGCATGGCTTGCAAGCAGAGGCACTGACAGCTTTCATTCTGGACTTTTTTTTTTTTTTTAAGAATATATGATCCACTTTGGAGGATAGACACAGTTGCTTTCCTCTAAAGCAGACAGCAGATTTGCTTACTGTCTAGTATAAAAAAGACATGTCCTTCTACTGCAAAGATAAGGCATGTTTGCTTGTACTTGTTATAAAAGATTGGGCTTTCCTAAACTTGGATATCCTCAGCTGTGATGCAAATCCACTGCATGCACAGCATCCTACTGGGCTGCTTTGTGTTGCCTGTCTGGGTCTTTGGGGCAAGGAGAACTGATGCGAACATGGAGCAGTGCTGTGTGCTGTGCCATGAATGATAAAATTGCATTGTCTCTGACCTAGAATGTTCGTATCTGTCAGTATCCATGAAACTGTGGCAGGCTAACTTACTGGCTAGCAAGTAGGGTAGCATTTTAGATCCATCAGAGTCCCTGGCAACAAAAAGGTCATCTAAGTTGTATAATCTTTAACATTTAAAAATATTTTATTTTCTTGCATTTAATTTCCTGCCAGAAACTCTTAAGCCAGGGATTCTTAATCTGAGGTATAAGAATGGGCTTCACGGGCATTGTGAATCCCCTGGGTAACCAATATTTTAACATAGTTCCTTTTAAAAACAATCATATATATATATACACACACACACAAATATATAGATATGGACAACAGAGCAAGACGCTGTCTCAAAAAATATATATGTATAAATGTGTATATATGTATAAATATATACATGTATAAATATATATACACATATATACACACACATGTTGAGACAGGGTCTTGCTCTGTTTCCCATGTTTGAGCACAGTTGAACAATCATAGGTCACTTCAGACTCCAACTCCTGGGCTCAAGTGATCCTGCCTCAGCCTCTCTAGCAACTAGGACTACAGGTGCTCACCCGCATGCCTGGTCAAGTTTTTTTATTTGTTGTAGAGACAGGCTCTTGCTTTGTTGCCCAGGTTGGTCTAGAATTTCTGGCTTCAAGCAATTCTCCTGCCTCAACCTTCCAAAGTGTTGGGATTACAGGTGTGAGCCACTGTACCCAGCATTAGCAGAGCTCTTGAAAGGAGTAAGTTACTTTTATCAGATTTCCTAAGGAGCCAGAAAAAAATACTAAGAGCTATTTAAGGATATATGCCTTACATCCTTAAGTCAAGAACATTGTGAATTCATTTAGAGTATATTAGAATATATAATGAAACATAATGAAACATAATGATTTCTTCATTAAGTATATTTTTTAACATCAGATATCTATAATACTTAATCTGAAACCCTCATCTGTCAGCTTCCTTTATCTCATATTTTTGTTCTTGAGAATCTGTGTTTAAGTAAGTAAATCTTAGCTGACACATGTATATAGTGCCTACTAGGTGCTAGGCATTGTTGTAAGATGTGTGTGTGTGTGTGTGTGTATATATATATATATAGAGAGAGAGAGAGAGAGACGATTATTGTTATTATTATTATTAGATATTATAGATTAGGAAACCAAAGAACAGAGAGGTTAAATGACTTGTCTAAGGTCACCCCAGCTAGTAAGTGATGGAGGAAGATTTGAAACTAGGCAGGCAGATACATGATTTCATCTATACTATTCATACCCAAGCTATATTGGCTTCTCAATTCAAGATATTTTTAGATTCCTTTTGCTCTAACTAAATTAGCCTAGTAAATAATATAAATATAAATGAATAGTTTACCATTCACAAGAACTACATTCTTGAAATTTTCATTATCTAACAAAACCTGAGTTAGTAATATTTCAGAAAATTGGAGTTAAGCAAAAAGTTGTAAAATCATTCTAAAACATATATTGGGGAAGAGAAAAATATTATTTTAAAATCTTATAAACAGAATTATTCTTGGGGAAATAATTTGTTCAGCAAAACTCCTTAATAGTCCATTGGGAAGTAAGTGCATGGACCTCAAGACAAAGACAAGGTGACATCAAGAGAAGACAGATTTGCTTTTCAACAGAAAGTGAGGAAAATTTGGTTTCTTTCCAAAGACAGCTCAAGAGGGAGGCAGTGAGAATTAAGGACATCAAAAAGGGTGGATGGCATACAACATATGGTGGCAGGCTGGATGGTGGAAGAATGATAGGGTTAGAAGGAGAAACAGAGCCATTGCAAAAGTTCCTGTGTTACAGACGGCAGAGGAAGCTTTAAAAATAAGGATGTCAGTCTGGATGCAGTGGTTCACATCTGAAATCCCAGTGCTTTGGAAGGCTAAGGTGGGAGGATTGCTTGAGGCCAGGAGTTCGAGAATAGCCTGGTCAAAATAGTGAGACCTTGCCTCTACAAAAAAAAATAACAAAATTAGCATGCCTGCAGTCCTATCTACTGGGAAAGTCAAGGTGGGAGGACCGCTTGTACCTAGGAGTTTGAGGCTGTAGTGTGCTATGATCATGCCACTGCACTCCAGCCTTGGCAGCATAACAGGGGGATAAAAAGAATGTTCACCAAAACACCCATTATGCTGTTTTGTCTGCTTGTCACTCTGATTTGTACTTTTAGAATTTGGCAGAATGCAAAAAAAAAAAAAAAAAAAAAAAAAAGAAGAAAAGAAAAGAAAAAAACAAAAACAAAAGGAGACTGCTTCATGGCTCTGTGGATAAGAGACAGAGAGAAGAAAACACCTGAAAGAAGCTAGAATCAAGAGTGGAGAGAGAGAATACAGGCAAAGCAGAAATTCAAAGCAAAAGTTTCCATGGAGATACTGGTGAGGACACTGTACGCCCTGCCTTTCTTGTGATAAGGAATTAGGGTAAGCTCTCAAAACGTTTAAATGGAAGGAAGACTTTAGGAGGATGTAGTACTTAATAACAAAACTTCTAAAAACACATCCTTTTCTAAAATAAAACGGAATTATTAATGTTAATAATCTACCATGACATATTACCCTTCTTGAATCTCTCTTCAAATTTTAAGGAAACTTTGCTCAGTCTAACCAGTGAGGCAGATTTCTCCGTGAGTTTTGTGTTATGTAGACTTTAACCTGCTTGAAGTTTGTAAACCAAACCTTGTTAGAATGAAGTGGAATGTGTTTGTACTTAGACTGACCATAGCTGGTTTTCACAAGCCTCAGCAAAATGTTTAGGTAACCTCCCGGCCTACACTAGATTTGGTCTTCCAGCTATATTTTGGAAGATTTGAAGGACAGAAAGCAATCACATTAAATACAAACTTTAAATTTTTTAAAATTTAGTATCTGTAGAAAAAATCAGGTTATCACAAAACTGTAGTTGATTAGGAATTTCTGCATGCTTCATTTCTCTTACATAAAGAAATCAAGATATTTGGTGACTTTAAGAGAAAAAGAAATGTTAAATGAAAAATGTCTCTGTATAATGAAGTACTCAGAATAAAAAAACAATCACTAAGATTTGAATATCTGTTAAATGTAAAAATGTGAAAGATGAACTTCAAGTCAATATGGCAGACAGTACTGATGTATAAGAATCCCCCACCCTTGCTCCAAACAAATAAATTGCTTAAAATGTAAATAAGAATAGTACAATTTGGAATTTATAGTGTAACTCAAAATTTGGAATCATAAATCCTCATGTGCCAAAAATAAAGCCACAACAAAATGTCACACTGGGTAACAGGACTGAAGTCCTGTGGCTCACAGAGCAATCAGAACTGGGAAGGGCAGGGTTTAATGCCTGTGAGGAGATGTCAGGGCCCTGTTTGCACATTGCCAGGACTAAATTACATGCAGAGACCTAGCAGCCATGAACGGCTGCCAAAATCATAAATAGGGAATCAGAAAAATCTTTGTTCACTGCTCTGGGAGAGTGGCAAATAGTTACCAGTCAGAAACTTGAACTCCAAACCTTGCCCCATGTAGATGTGACATCCAAATTCACACTATTCACATAGACCAGGAACATGAAGCCGAGAAAGTAAGATAAAACTGGTCTGGAATCTTTAAATCATGTAGGACCCTGTCAAAGGGCACAAGGAATTCCTACAGAGAATTCTAGCCATGCTTATAATAAAAAAATTATAAACCACACAAGGAAATAAAAGTCCTTGTATCATTCAAGAACAAGTTAAATACATTATTAACTTAAAATATTTTTAAGTATATGTATTTTAAAAACCATACACATTAGTAACCAAAAAAGTGGAGTGTTTAATCACATCAATGGAAGAAAAGTAAAAACAGAAGCTAACAAAAAGGCTCAGTTCATAGAAAACACAAAGTAAGTTAGTAGAAATAACTCAAAGTTTATTAGCAATCAAAATAACTGTAAATGTATAAAACCCACTAATTAACAGGGCTCTAGATTGGATATAAACAGTTCCAGATCTGTGCTATATAAGATTTCCCTAAAGTAATGAATGACTCTTAAAGTCTAAAGTAAATGGCCAGGAAATGCCACAGCAGAACAGAAAGTTGGAGTAGTAATACTAATAGGAAATCGTATACAAAGTAAGGCTTTAAAACATTCATAGAGATTTAAAAAGGTTCAAAAAATGATTTCCCCTGGAAGATATAACAGTGTGGATCTATATGCATCTAAGAGAAAATGGCCTCAAAATATATAATTCAAACACTAATATAAAGTAACATTTACAAATCCAAAACCATAATGGAAGACTTTCTTTCAGAAACTGACAGATAAAGTTGAGAAAAACAAAACTTAGTAAGGCAAAGAAAGAATAAATTATAAAATTAGGAGACTAATAAAATATATATAATTATAATTAGCAGAACAAAACAGATAAGACAAGGTGGTTAATGACTCAACTATAGAAAGCAGGAAGACAATACTAATGATATAAGCCAACACTGGTGAAATAAAGACAAATGAAGGCAACAGAGATAGGTGACTCTAAATTCACCACTACATGTCAGTTGTTGCCACCTTAATCCAAGTGACTATCATTTTTTGCCTTTACATTGCAATAGCATCATAACTTTTCTACTCTGCTTCCGTTTATATTTAAAACTATAAATCAGATTATGTCATTCCTCCCACAGCCTTCTTAAACTCAGAGTCATTACCCTTACCTATTCTGACTTCTCTCTTCTCCCTCTCATTCACTCTATTGGAGCCACACTGGCCTCTTCGCAATCCCCAGACATGCCCAGCATGCTCCTGCCTTAGGGCCTTTGCACTGGCTGTTCCCTCCACCAGGAATATTACTTCTGGGATGCTCACATGACTAACTTCCCTGCCTCCTTTAAATCTTTGCTCAAATCTCATCTTCTCAATAATATTTCTGCCCACCTTCTTTAAAATTGCAGCCTGCATGCTGCTCCCAACATGTGGCACTTCTGACTCTCCTCACTCTGCTTTATTTTCCCATAGCATTTATTATCTTCTTAATATATCAGATAATTAATTATTTTTTCTTTTTTGAACAACCTGTTTCTGCCTCATAAAATCCACAATGCTGGGATCTAGGATTTGTTTAATCTTTACTTTTTAAAAAGAAACCCAGTTAGTTGGAACAGTCTGGCATATAGCAGTTAATAAAATTTATTGATCACATAAATGAAATATAATTGTTTAAAGAGTTAACTCTTTGAAAAGATACTAACATTCTTTGGCATTACTGATCATGAGAAGAAGGCAGGCACAAAAACAATGAGATACAACTTTAGATATCAGAAAATAATATGACTCATCTAATGCTAACATATTTGAATACTTAGATTATAAACTATTTTCTAAAAAGAACTCTCAGAAGCGGGGCCGCCCGGTGGTGGGGGTGCCAGAGCGGCCACAGGGACCAGGGCCGCGCATGACCTGCCACAGTCACAAGGTTCTTAATCACTAGTAGCTGGTGCTCCAGACTGGTGGCACTCACCTTTCTCTGAGCCTAGTGACCCAGGGGATTTACTTTCTGGTGGCTTTCTCTGAAATGCCAAAGCCACCAGATTATTCAGAGCTGAGTGACTCTTTAACGCTGGCCATGGTAACAGGAAGGTTTTCGGGACCATTGCATAGAGCATGGAGAATGATGAACTTCCATCAGCGGATGAGATAGATTGGAGTGGGATTGTATCTGTCAGTAAGTGCAGCAGCATTTTACTATGTTTGAAATCAGTGAGACCTACAACAGGCTGGCCTTGGAACACATTCAACAGCACCCTGAGGAGCCCCTTGAAGGAACCACATGGACACATTCCTGGAAACCTCGATTACTTTTCTTGTCTTTTTGGTTGTGGACAATTATTTTTCTGATACCTTACTTACAGATGTTTTTGTTCCTTTACTCTTGTACAAGAGCTGATCCCAAAACAGCTACTGTATCATCCCTATATTATTGGCAGTTATTTGCAATCGCCATGAGGCATTTGTCAAGGTTTCTAATCAGATCAACTGACTACAACTGATTGACATATAAAATCAGTCGACATTTTTTCCTTTGATTACAAAACTGCCAGTACTATATGACTCTGATCACAAGACTGCAGTTTCTTCATAGATCTCGGGAAATTGTGGTGGGGCAGAGGCTTTTCAAAAACATAAGTAGGGGCTTTCTTTATCTGAATAATAATGAATTTTTAGGTAAAGCCTGAGATAGAGTACTATATAATCATGTTGATGACTTCAGATTTTGGAAGTTAATCTTGTCTGTTATTTGCATTCTTAACTTGACTAAGTACCTGAATTTCTATTCTACTGTGCAACATAGTGATGATTCAGAAATTTTTCCTTTGGGAAAAGAATAAATATGAACATTCCCACTGTGTTAAGTGTAAAAAGGTCCACACATGATCATAAAATTTAAATTTTATACAAAAACAAAAAATAAAAATAAAAAGAACTCTCAAAAGTGACTCAATAAAAACAGAAAACATGGCTAGACCAAAAATTACTGAAGAAATTAGAGTCAAAATTCACCCTACACCTCTAAAATCAATAGTTTTACGAGCAAAAGTTAAACAAATCTTTATGCACAAAGAATCCCATCTTAAAAAAATGGTACCATTTCTTACCACTTCATTTTTTATGTTATCATAATTTAGATACCAAAATACCAAAAACATATGAGAAAGAATCATCATAAACCGGCCTTGCTTAGAATATATATGCAAAAACCTGAATTAAGTATTAATAATTTGAATCCAACAGTGGACTAAAAGAAAGGGTTTATCTAAGCATTTCAAAGACTTTAATATTTGAATATCTATCAATATAATCTCATCATTAGCAGATTAAAGGAGAAATATCATACAACAATTAAAAGAGTATGGTGTTGATGCAGGGATAAGCAAATGGAACAGAAGAGAGAGTTTACCCACACGTGAATAGTAACTTTAGTATATGACAAGTAAATGGGGAAAGATATTACTTAATAAATGCTCTTGAAACAATTGGTTATTATTTTTAAAAAGTAGATCCCTCCTTGACACCATTCACAAATACATTCCAGATGAATAAAATATCTAAGTGTAAAAAATAAAACTGTAAATATTTTACAAAACATTGTAAGAGAGTATGATATTGAAATACTGTGGGGGATTTTTTTCTAAATCAAAAGTTAAGGAAAATATTGGTTAATACGACTGTATCAAATCTGAATACTTCATTTGATATACAGAATTTAAAAAACAAGGAAAACTAGAAGCAGATATTTGCAACGTATTTAATTGACAAATGATTATATTCATGAAATAAATAAAATTTCTACAAATCAATAAGAAAAAATAAACAACCTATTAGAAAAAATTGTTGGACAACTATCTGAAAGAGCAAGACACCATGTGTTGGTGAAGCTGTGGGGATATGCTTCAAAATAGCTGGTTAGGTTTAAATTGTTGCAACCATTTTTTAGAGTAATTTGTCAATATTTACTAATATTTAAGATACATCTACATGAAGCCAAGCAATTTCATTTCCAGTTACATGTTCCAGAGAAACTTGTACATATGTCTATGGAAGTGCGTTCATTGAACTACTGTTTATAATAATGAAAAATTCAGGAAAATCTACGTTTCTATCTATTAATAACTAATAAATTAGAGAAATAAATTGTACCATATTCATACCTTGGCATAAAAAGTAATAGATTAAGTGAGTCAACTAAAGGTATGCATATCATTTGGAATCACATCTAAGACATTATATTGATTAAACAGGCAAATTGCTGAAGCATAGGTACATTTGCATACATTAATTTTCTTTGTAGTTCATGAAGAATATAAAAAGACGGAAAAAATATACACCAACTTTCATAATATGAAGGAGTAGAATGTGGAGTGGAATTGTACATATGATAAATTTTTTTGTAAAAACTCTAAAGAAAAAAGTTCTAATGCTTTGGCCAGGTGTTGTGGTTCATGCCTGTAATTCTACCACTTTGGGAAGCCCAGGTGGAAGGATCACTTAACTTAGGAGTTCAAGCCTAGCCTGGTCAGCATAGCAAAATCTGTCTCCACATAAAATAAAAAAAACTTAGCCAAATGGTGATGTGCACCTGTAGTCCTAGCTACGCAAGAGGTTGAGGCAAGAGGACTCCCTGACTTCAGGAGTTCAAGGCTGCAGTGAGATATGATTGCACTACTGCACTTCAGCCTTGGCGACAGAACAAAGCAAGACTCTATTAAAAAAAAAAAAAAGAAAAGTCTAGTGTTTTCACTTGGACTTGGGCTCAGACATGTTGGGTGTCATGGTACATCTGCCTGGCACAGGTTGTGTTTAAAGAGGCTGGTCCTTGATGGTAGAGATGTCTTAAACTGGAGGAGGGCAAGGCATTGCGGCATGACTAAGATAGATCTAGTATGTTACATAAGTCTGGTCATGTGTAAATGGGCGTTATTATTGAGAAAATGTGCTTAGGGCAGGGTGTGGATTGGGCCAGACAAAAAAAAGCAAAATGAAAAGATAACAAGACCAACTTTAAGGATATCAAGTCAGTCTGAAGTCTTTTGTAAATATAGCCAGGAGTAAATAAGCAATCAGTCAAGAAAGAACTGTGAGGCAGATCTTGGTAAATGCAATTTTGTTTCACAAACTAGGAATATATTCCAGGGCACCTTTGCTTCTATGGGGTCAGGTCCTCTCTCTGGGTTTATGGGGATAGCTGGATATGAGGGAGAAGAGGGAATAGTGGAATTGGTCCATTGTTTCAGGGATTTTTGTAGGAATTATTTCCTAAACCATGACTCAGATGACCCCAAAGGAGGATTCAGAAGCAGAAGCTCTATTCTTTTACTCATAAATCTATCTCATCTACTTCTTTTATACGAAACAACAGCAGAGAAATGTTGAAGTTCAGCCATTCATTGATTTAAAGAATTAAAAAAAAAAAAAAAAAAAAAAAAGCTGGACCTGAGTAGCGAGTGGGTCACTTGTGTCTTCCAGTATACAAAGCCTGCTATTTAAGAAATCCTGATTTGGAAAAAAAAAAAAAAAATCCCTTAGCAACAAAAGAAAGTCTGCTGGCTTGGTAAAGCTTAGAAACCAGCAGGCTCTTTGCAAAGTTCGTCTCAGATTCAGTATTTATACTACCAACAATAATTGTCAATAAATTAGACTTACTATTGTACAACACAGGAAAAAGCAATGCTCCTTGTTTATCTTTGGCCGCTGTTTACTTTTAGCTCTGCTGTGGGAAAGAGAACTCAAACAATGCTAAGCTTTCCCTTAATGAGATCCTGATTAGATAGTCTGGACCAATGTATAAAGCACAGTACACTAAAGCAGGAGAGCAAAACTGAACTCTTCATCACCCCCTCCCCGAAAGCAAAATTGTCAGTTCATTCCAGTTTGCCTTCAGCACAGAGCAGAGGCATCTCCTCAGTGACTGCCCTCCTTCCAGAGTGCCTGTGCTAACTAGCCCAGTAGCCTTTTTGACTTTCCTTCTTATGCTGTTTCGGTATCTTTCAATGTTCTGGGCTGGCCTTGCCATCTTGCCAAACAAGGAAATACACTCGCTGTATCTCACCTTCTCAGTACTGCAAATTAACAGAAATCACCACTGTAGGCATTACAAAGAGTTTGAGGGATTTAAACTACAAGTTTTTAACCTGTAGGATGAGGAGTCCAGGGACTCCATCTGTTAGATTATCAAAGAGGTTAGCAACTATTGTTTAGTCCATTATTTGTTTTATAGATTAGAAGATGAAGAACGGAGAGATTGCTCCTTTCCTCTAGTTAGTTTTTCTTTCTTTTTTTTTCGAGACTGTGTTTTGCTCTGTTGCCCAGGCTAGAGTGCAGTGGCACAATCTTGGTTCACTGCAACCTCTGCCTCCTGGGTTCAAGCGATTCTCCTGTCTCAGCCTCCCGAGTAGCTGGGACTACAGGCGTGCACCACCACACTTGGCTAATTTTTGTATTTTTGGTAGAGATGGAGTTTTTCCATGTTAGGCAGGCTGGTCTTGAACTCCTGTCCTCAAGTGATCCACCTGCCTCGGCTTCCCAAAGTGCTGGGATTACAGGTGTGAGCCACTGCACCCGACCTAGTTAGACAGCAAGGACTAGTTTCTGGTTCTGTGGGTCTCTGATCCTATTCTCATTGCAGTATAAAAGCTGAGGTTAGCTTATCTTTATGAAGACATTAAATTCTTACTTATTTCTTACACATTTTAACTGAGGCCTTCGGTGTCACCAACTTTTGTTACCTGCCAAGTCTTTTTGGCACTCCTCCAAAATCCACTCACAACACAAATGGCTCTGTCACCTATGATTCAGGAATGCTCATGTTTAAAGTGTCATGAAGCCTCCCCAAGAGCTTCCACTTTCTCTCCATAACTGAAATCCAAGGAGGTACCAATCCAAAGTCATGTCTATTGGCCGGGTGCGGTGGCTCACGCCTGTAATCCCAGCACTTTGGGAGGCCGAGGCGGGCGGATCACAAGGTCAGGAGATCGAGACCACGGTGAAACCCCGTCTCTACTAAAAATTACAAAAAATTAGCCGGGCGCGGTTGTGGGCGCCTGTAGTCCCAGCTACTCGGGAGGCTGAGGCAGGAGAATGGCGTGAACCCGGGAGGCGGAGCTTGCAGTGAGCCGAGATCGCGCCACTGCACTCCAGCCTGGGCTGGGCGACAGAGCGAGACTCCGTCTCAAAAAAAAAAAAAAAAAAAAACAAACAACAAGGTCATGTCTACTTAATAGTGTGTACTTATTTCCTGCTGTTCCTCAATATCAAGAATAGAGGTCTAATCTTGAAATTGTTCACTTTTCAGGACTGTGTTGGAATGTAGGGAAAGGGAATTGTACTGAGATAGAAGAAAAATATTATTTCATAATTAAATGGCAGGATTTTAGAATGGAGGCTTAATTAACATTTACAAAGCAACAAAGCAGTGAAATGATCTTTGACTGGCTTATTTTTTTGAAAGGCATTGTTTTACGCCTTGCTCAAATGAAGTATTTCATATTTCCTTTCTTGGCATCAGGCTATTCAGCTTTAAAGCATTTGCAAATATTTAATCTTGTTTGTAAGGCACAGAAGTTTCATAAAGCTTAACAGAACCATGGCCTAACGGTTCAAAGCGCTGACCTTGGAGCAGGTTCAATACCAGCTAAGCTGTGTATTGCTAGCTGTGGGACTTTGTATTAATTTTATGTAAATTTTGTACCTCAGTTTTC